>NC_138344.1:25600605-26335978 GCF_046562875.1 Panthera onca
GAAACTAAAAAAAAAACTGACAGAATGGGAGAAGATATTTGAAAATGGCATATTATTCATTAGGGTTATTATCAAAAATCTATAAAGAACTTACCAAACTCAACACCCAAAATAAATAATCCAGTGAAGAAATGGGCAGAAGACATGAATAGACACTTTTCCGAAAAAAGACATCCAGATGGCCAACAGATACATGAAAAGATGCTCAACATCAGTCATCAGGAAAATACAAAACTTAAACCACAATAAGATACCACCTCACACCAGTCAGAGTGGCTAAAATTAACAACTCAGGAAACTGATGTGGAGAAAAGAGAACTCTCTTGAACTATTGGTGGGAATGCAAACTTGGGCAGCCAGTCTGGAAAACAGTGTGGAGGTTCCTCAAAATATTAAAAGTAGAGTTACCCTGTGACCCAGCAATTGCACTACTGGGAATTTATCCAAAGGATACAGGAGTGCTGATTTGAAGGGGCATATGTACTCCAAGGTTTATAGCAGCACTATCAACATTAGCTAAATTAAGGAAAGAGCCCAAATGTCCATCAACTGATGAATGGATAAAGATGATGTGTTATATATATACAATGGAATACTTCCTGGTGATGAAAAAGAATGAAATTTTGCCATTTGCAACAACATGGATGGAACTGCTTATGCTAAGCAAAATAAGTCAGTCAGAGAAATATATTACATGATTTCACTCATATGTGGAATTTGAGAAACTTAACAGATGATCATAGGGGGAGGGTAAGAAAAATAAGATAAAAAAAGAGAGGGCGGTAAACCATAAGAGCCTCTTAAATACAGAAACAAACTGAGGATTGATAGCGGTGGGGAAAATGGGTGATGGGCATTAAGGAGGCCACTTGTTGGGATGAGCACTAGGAATAATATGTAAGTGAGAAATTGTTGGATTCTACTCCTGAAACCAAGACTACACTGTATGTTAACTAACTTGAGAATAAAAAAAAAAAAATAATAAAAAGATTTCATTTCCAGGAAAAGAAATTTTTCAGGAACAGTTAGATATGATAGTTATTCTATAGCAACACTTCACATTCCATATAACAATCCTTTATAGAACAAATGTTCAAAGCTGAATAACTGATATAATGTCTGTTGCTTCCCTTGGACTCCAATTAATCTTGTTGGTTTTTAAAAATGTTTATTTAATTATTTTTGAGAGACAGAGAGAGCAGGGAAGGGGCAGAAAAAGAAGGAGAGAGAATTTGCACTGGAGTGCAGAGCCCAGTTCTGGGATAAGACCCATGAACAATCAGATCATGATCTGAGCTGAGACCAAGAGTTGGATGCATAACTGACTGAGCCACACAGGAGCCCCTATCTTGTTGATTTTTAGTACTTCTGTTTTTGGTTAACATAAGTCATCCTTTTGCATATGATGTTAAAACATTTCCACACACTTTGTGAAACAATTGAATAATTCTGTCTCATTTATCTGTTCAAATTATTTTTTTATGGTTAGAAGAAACAAAGACATACAATTTATTGAGTACATAAATAATGAAATATAGTAATGCACTTATCTTTATAATCCATAATGTAATAGTAAAGAAAATTGTTTAATATTTTTTGAGCTTTTTTGTTGCTTCAAGCACTGCATGTGGCACACAACATGCATTATGTCATTTGGGGCTTTCATATGTGATTCAAGCGAGGTGGTATTAGCATGCTTATTTTACAGATGAAATCTGAAATTCATTGAGGTGAGATAACTTGAACAAAGTCATAACCTTAATAAGTGTGCCTGACTCTTTGACTTCTTAATATCTACCCAGAAGAGTAGGATATCAAGGAAGAACAATCAATTTTCCTTTAGTCATTGTATATTTACCTCTGTCCTAGGCAAGATGAATTTCTACCCAACCTTCTCCCACAGTAGAAATGAATGGAGGAAACAATGTCAACCTTTATATCCACTAGATCATTGCTACACAGAAGGAGGAGTTAACTTGCTTGGTTAGAACCTGACAGTCATTGGGCCTGTGTCATGCATCATGTGTCATATTGGGTCACATCATCATGTTCAATGCTCACATGAAGTATATTTTCTTGCACTGCCTTCCACTATTGAAATGAATGGTTTGGCAGAGCTAAGAGAAGCAGGCCCTTGTGGAAGTGGGTTAGCTGTATTTTCTCTCTCTCCATATGGTAGCCAGATGCTGGTTTGGGCATAGGCCAAGGGGTCCAGGCTAGCTTGCTGTTAAGCATTAAGGAATGATGATGAAACAAATCAAATTTGTTCCTTAAGGTCTGTCACTATTCTTTCTCTGAAACATGCGGATATACCATGGGTTGACCCTTCCTCAAATTGCAGTGGTTAGGCTCTTATTTGATGAATGCTTGGGGGCTGGAGTATGAAATGATCAGAGAAGAAAGAAGGAGAACTGGCTGATGTCTGCTAAATAAGACTATGAGCACAAATTCAGCTTTTATCAGAGAATTTCAAATGATAATACTGTCACCAGGGACTCACTAATGAACTTCAAACAAGCCACAATAACCCAGTTTTCTAGCCCTGCCACAAGAAACTAAGGCCAGATGTCAGATGCAAACTCCAAACAAGCCCATATGACCCAGTTTTTAACCACTTTGATCCAGTTCAGATGGCATGCCAACCCTCTAGATGGCCTCAAGTTCATTACCATGTAATTGTAATAACAATCCGCATCTACCAGAGTCATGACAGATTGGACTAGCACTCATTTAAAGGAAAAAAAGAGGTGGCACTCTGATTCCAAAAAGCCTTTTCCCCCTTTCTTGAAAAATCCTGATGCCAGTTTGCATTCCAGCCTCTGAATTACTCTAAACCCATAAAACTCTGACTATGAAAGAGACCTAATTGGGGAGAAGGTGCCTTTAGAACATTTTCTATTACCTCCTTGCCTTCGACTATTATTTGTTTATATGGAAAATAGTATTGAGTAAGAAAGGAACCCACCATTTTGATAATAATACTAGGCATTTTTCCAGTTTTTAATAAAGTTAATTTCTGATTCTTTTCTAGTTTTTCATATTTTTTTACATAAACTCTCTCATTAAACATGCCACTGAGCAGAAAGGTGAATCTTACCTGAATAAATTTCTATCATTAAAACTAACCATTTCCCATCACAGATTTTTCATTATACACACAGTATTCTCTATGTGGAAACTTTTTCCAATTTTCTCAAAATGAAATTAAAGACACATCCAAAAACATACATACAAACACAGTCCAGCAGAGCCTTCTCTCATTAGAACTTCTAATAGTTTTGTCATCCTCTTTACCTTCATAGATCATGTTCTTCCACATGACCATCTTATCTATGATAATTGTTTCCAAATGTTTGTCATCTGTAAAGAATGTTAGTAAGTGTCATTCATGTAAAAGAAATGTTACCTATCAAATAATTTGGGCTATGATATGGTGATACAGACAACAGGCAGGTATGCCAATTATCTTCTCTATACTCAAACCCTCATCTTTGTCTTTTTTTAAATGTATATTTATATATTTTTAGAGGGAGAGAGAGAGACAGAGAGAGAGAGAGAGAGAGAGAGAAAGAGAGCACAAGTAGGGGAGGAGCAGAGAGAGAGGAGGGATAGAGAAAATTCCAGAAAATCTGTACTGTCAGCACAGGGCCTGACCTGGGGCTGGATCTCATGAACCGTGGGATCATGACCTGAACTGAAATCAAGAGCTGGACACTTAACCAACGAGCTACCCAGGTGCCCCTCAAACCCTCATCTTTGAAAATTGACCCTGCGTACAATCCCTACAGGCCTCTTATGTCATCCAGCCACTACTGGACCAGGAGTGGAACTTTGGCCCAAGTTGGGTCAGTACTTTCTGGAGAATTTGGAATTGAGATGGTGAGAGTATGAACCAGTTAAACTATGAAGGGAATTAGAAATAAGAGATGGCATATATCCTGGGATGGAGCTGGCCTTTTCCAAAACAAAATCATATGCACAGTAGGGATGATCAAAGTTAATAAGACTGTTTGCACAGATAAACAGAACACAACAGACCTGTAATGGGGAAGAGACAGTTCCAGAAGAGAAGGAGAAATACCCTCAGTTTTTCACTTTCTAGTAGTAGTCTTATGTGGCAAGTTTGGTTTTCTGTGATACTGCCCTTTATATCTACTCAATCCCTTTTTATTTGGGCTAACTTAAGGTGACAAGTGAAGTGTGGTACCAAAGACACAACATTCAAGAAGTCTGCATGCTATAGGCTTTTCAAAGCCTTTATATGATAATGTACTTTGTTTATCTCCAATAGTTGGGACACAGCATTACAGAATTACATGACCTTTCTATTTTTGCTAGACATATAACTCACTATGAGAACCAGTGATCTAACTTACCCTCAGTCTATGCTTACACATGGTGCTTAATGCTTAGAAAATGCGTTGGGATTCTGCTGTAATATATCACAAGGACAAGAATTCCTTACCACAAACTCTTCTAATTTATCACAAGCATAACTGTGAGTACCCAGAAACATATACAAACTTACTGCAATATTGAATTATTGGATTGACAATTTAGTGCCAGAATCTCCAAGAAATTTGCACTCAAACTATAGTGAAGAGTGCATTGAAAAAATGTAAAATAAACTGTTTTTGTTAAGATTCTGTATGCAAGCCCAACTGAAAGTATTTAGAAAATATGCTCTTGGATATGCTATCAAAAGCCCAGCTGATAAGTCTAAGAAATGTATATGAGTAAGAAAAAAGGTGGTCCATCTAATCATAAAAAAATTTTCCTCTTCTCCTCCTCCCCGTCATCGTTCTTCCTTTATAGCCAGAGAGTAATTTTCGTCATTTCATCTCTATTATTCAGAGTACTGGGGAGAAGTGCACGATAGTCTGGAGAATATAATCTTTACATATAATGATTTTCTAGGCAGAGTAAAGGTGAGAATAAGGCTAGCAGCAATGCACCATGTCTCCTTCACCATAGACTGTAGCTCAGGATAGATGTAGCGAAAGAAAGCTTGCTAACCACTGGGAATCAGGCTAGATATTGTCTAATTTATCTTGCTCCTAGTAAATCTGAAGTGGACTTGACTAATATGCAAGTGGGCAAAAAAGAACATTTTAAGGAATTCCAAAAATCCCTGTTGGAAAACAGAGTTTGAGGTTTAACAGAAGGACTGAAGAAAAGCGATAGCCAGGAGGAGCCCTCTTGGGTCACCCTCATGAGGGATCATAGAATGTGCACATGCCCTAGGCTGTACCTACACAGGAAAATCAAAGCAGGATGTAGCTCAGACTTGAAAAAAATTCCCCAAGCCACCCATACATCTATCAGTAAAGGCCCTTGATTCTTAAAGGCTCTAGGGGCTTAAAAACAACCTGTGACTAATACTGGTACACGAATAAACCACTTCAACCTCTGGCATCTCATAGAAGCTAGGGCTAAAAATAAAATCACACTGATTGTTGAACAACCTGATGGTTACCAGAAGGGAGGTAGGTCAGGTAAGGGGTTAAATATGTGACAGGGATTTATGAGTGAACTTGTGATGAACACTGGGAAATGTATAGAAGTAGTGAATCACCATATTGTTCACCTGAAACTAATATTACAGTGTATGTTAACTAGCTGGAATTTAAATAAAAACTTTAAAAAAATCACACTTATCCCTGGTGATCAGGAAGATCATGCACACACCCAAGGCTGGGACCTTTCAGAAGCAACTGGAGATTTAACTTCAAAACTGCTAGTCTCTGGGAGAACCTGGGTGGCTCAGTTGAGCATCTGGCTCTTGGTTTTGGCTCAGGTCATGATCTCACAGTTCGTGCTTTTGTAGAGCTGATAGTGTGGATGGAGCCTCCTTGGAATTCTCTCTCTCTCTCTCTCTCTCTGTCTCTCTCTCTCTCTCTCTCTCAATAAGTAAATAAACTTAAAAAAACAAAAACAAAACAAAACAAACAAACAAAAACTACTAGTATCTGGAGGAATGTGAGAGAAAGGGAGGACGCAAGATTCTAAATTCCTGAAATAGTGAGAGCAGTCTCCAAGCCACATATGCAACCAGTAGTACAAGCTGAAAATGTAACTGGTTAAAAGTGTTTAAACACAACCTTTGACCAAAGAAGTAGTTAATGCAGACCCTGGATGTGCCCCCCTCGAAAATCAAGCTACAAGACAAAAATAAGGGGAAGTATTGAGTAAAGACATCAGAGACCATATGATGTGGGCAAAATGGATTTCACAGATTTGGTCCAACAAAACCACTAAACAAAATGACCAAACATACTACTAAATGATCCCAAACTAGAAACCCCAGAATAAGGAGGGTATGTGTCATTATCCAGAGTTGCTACAATATATTATCTGCAATTTTCAGTTTTCAATATCAAATTATAATGAGATGGGCAAAGCAATAAGAGTCAGGACCATGCAAGAAATAAAACAGGCCCTAAAAACTGCCTGTGGGGGAGCTAGGATGTTGGCCTTAGCAGATGAAGATTTTTAAACAATTATTATCACATATTCAAGGAAATTAAAGAAAACTGTGTTTGTAGAATTACATAAAGGTATGATAACAATAACTAAACAAATAACAAATGTCAACAAAGAGATGGAAGCTATAAAGATAACCAAATGTAAAGTATGGGGTTGAAAAGTATAACTGAAATGAAAAATTTGCTAGAGGGGCTCAATAGTAGTTTTGAGTTGATAGAAGACATCACTACTGACCTTACAGAAATATAAAGGATTATAAGGGAATACTATAAACAACTGTATGAAGACAAGTTACGTTAATAAAGATAAAATGAAAAAGTTGTGGCTCAGTTCCTGCTTATGCTAGTGAAGGATACTGGACAAAAAACACTGAGTAGTTTTTGCTTTGGTGGAGCACAGCCTGTAAGGTAGGAATAGGAAGGAAGGTGGGTCTAACTGCCTTATTAATCAGCATATAATATCACATTTTTTCTTATTGCAGTATAGTCAACATACAAACTTACCTTAGTTTCAGTTGTACAACACAGTGATTCAGCAACTCTTTGGGCTATGCCATGTTCACTGCAAATGTAGCTACTATCTGTCACTGTATAACACTATTACAATACCATTGATTATATTCTCTCTGCTGTGCCTTTTATCCCTGTGATTTATTTATTCTATAAGTGGAAGCCTGTACCCCTTCCTTAACCCATTTTGCCCATCTTCTACCCTGCCAGCTGCCATTTGCAGCAACATGGATGGAACTAGAGGGAACTATGCTAAGTGAAATAAGACAGAGAAAGACAACTATATGATTTCACTTATATGTGGAATCTAATAAATTAAATCACATGTTAAAAACTTGGCTGATTATTTTCTTACAGAAGGCTATAATAATTTATTAAATGTCTAAAATCCAAGTTTCTTTTCAGCTGGCTGTTCTTATATTATGTCAAGGATATAAGATCCAATAACAAAAACTTAACATTTTACTTGTTAATTCAAGATGAAATAGAAGGAAGATAAGTCACTGCTGAAGCCTTGCAAGCTTTAGGCAAATAAAGACGTTTGTAAGATGCTCAAACCCTTAGGATTCAAAGAGATGGAATATTCCATAATTAATATACAAACATGGTCACTTGACACAACAAAGTTGGAAATTATTCTAGTATGAATTTAAGTTGAATATCAATTTTCACATTAATTGCCCCATTAGTTTTCATTCTTTTTAGTAAGATAGAGATAAGGACTATAAGAAACATGTAGTGACCTCAGTTTGGGTATAGCTTAGATTGGATTTACCAAGAATAAGTACCCACCCATCTAATTTAATTCTATTGACAAACTAATTAATGAGAAGTACAGGGAATATTGATAATATTTTAATTTTAAGTTAGATTGTAGAAAGTTCACCTAATTGGTCATGGTTAAAAAACCTTAGTTAAAAATCTCACCTGGAATCTATGAAACAATGATAAAAATAAAGATAGAGTGATAATTTTGTTAACACTTTCTAAATGACACTTTATTCAAATTTGTCCTTTCAATGATATATCAATCAGAGTCGTTCCTTATACTGGTATTGTTACACATCTTCTTTTCACCTAGCTTTATTTTAAATGTTTGCTACTAGGGGGAAAAAAAAAGAGAAAGGTAACTAATACATAGGGACTGGGTAATCTTATTTTTTTCTTCCTTTTATGAGTCTGAATTTCTATAATTATCTAAAAGAAAAAAAAATTAAGGGGGGTGGTGGGGAGCTAAATAAAATCACCTTCTAATGCAACTAAATAAAATCACTTCTAATTCAATAAAATTCAAATATTGAAAGATGAAAATTAAATATTTCTTCTGTGTGATCTTTAATAATATTTGGGCATCTGTTTTTTTAGATCAAGTAATCAACATGCTAATTGAAACTACATTTTTGTGACTATCAAAACTGTCATCTACATTTTCAATGTTATAATTGTGTGAAATTAAAAGAAAAAGAGAGATTGCACATCAATGAGATTGCCCTTATAAAATTATCCCAAGGACTATGTAGTGAAGTAATTGGACTTTCAATCTAGTATATGTGGTTAAACTGGAGGATGGCTCCAGTTTGCAGATACATGATTCAACTCCTTGGCCTGAAAGCCCTTGATCACTTACCTATACAGCTTCACACTTAATCAGAAACAAGAGTGCTGAGGTATAGTCATGCTTCTCACAGAATCACCTGATGGCTTGTTAAACTCTCCTCAGAGAATCTCATTCAGTAGTAGGTCCAGGAATGGGAAAGGCCTCGAGTTTGTATGTCTAACAGGTTCCAGATAATGCCCATTGGAGGCAAGTTTCCATGGTGTTTCTGCATGTCTTGTGGCATCCATGGAAGACAGAGATTGCATCTCCCTCAGGACAGAGACATATTTTTCTCTTGAACAGGTAAATAAGATGAAATAGGTCTCTTTGGGGCCCCTTATAAGATTGAGGTTTCCTAAATTCAAGGTTGCTTAGCTGTGATACAGACTCACTGCATGTGCAGTGAGCTTCTGAACCACCCTGCATCATTCCTTGAGACTCAGGGGCAAGGGAAACAGATGGACACGTAAAGCTTAGACTCCTGAATATTATATATATATGTGTGTGTGTGTGTGTGTGTGTGTGTGTGTGTATGTAGAAAAGAATTCTTCCTTTCTCTTTTAGATGGGCTTATGTCCTCCTCTGCTCCCATGAACTCTTTCTAACTACACAGGAACAAAACATTAATTAATAAATTAGTCACCTTGAACCCACTAGCACCATCTAATTCAATTTAGACCAGAGGTTCTCTCAGATTTTCAATTTATTATGTAACTTTGGCATAGCAGCTGCAGGTTTTCCATTTGTCAAGTGAAACTAGTAACGTTATTTCCTATAATTGTTTTAAGAGTTTGAGAAAACAAGCAATACGAATGCATGTGAAAGTGCTGGGCATTGCATCCAGCTTATAGAAGGATTTCTAATGATTATTTTTTTAAATTGTTTTTTGACCTCTTTGTAACTGAATCAGGCATTGCATTTGTGACTCAGAGTGGTTTTTCTGTCATATTGGAAGGTGAGAATAAAGCTAGAGCCATTGGGAAACACTTAAATCCCACTCTGGGATCTGACCTTCACCTTGTAAAGCAATGGGAGGCGGAAGACAGCTGAGAAAGGTCCTGGAGAGGCAGCATCTGACAGTATTTTGCTTTTTGGCTCTTCTCACACTGTTGGGGATTGCCAGGAAAAATATTGAGACTGCTTGGGTCATCACCCATATTAACTCCTTTGTAAAGTCATCCCTTTTCTTCGATTGCTGGGAAACAGGAGAGGACCTCCTTGGGCTCACTTTCTGTTTTGTTGTTGTTGTTGTTGTTGTTGTTGTTGTTTGTTTTTTCAAGGCTAATTTATCCCATGGAGATATTAAATGCTACATTATCTAGGATATCAACTTTTATTTAATGCCTGCTTTTCTCAGAATAATAAGATACATCCCCCCACCCTTCCCTAGATCAATGGTGGCCAAAGAACTGGGGAATCTTCTTGTTGGCTCCTCTTACATGATACAGGGAGGAATGGACCCAAATCTATGCTAAGTGAGGTCCACATCAGTGAGAGATGTCTGTCTGGCTGCTCCTGCCTGTAGCCACCACTGCATTCTGTAAGCATCTCAAGGGCTCCATTGCAATAACTTCCTACCTGGCCTCCCTCATTTCATTCTCACCCCTCCAATCTGCAGAGTGCACAGAAATATCTTCCTTTTCAATAGTCCCCAACACTTAGCAAACTCATTTGTTGAACTGAGGAGGCCCCCAGGATTTAAATCAGCTTTCCTATTTATACCTCATGAAAGCTGCATTGTGCTGGGCTTAGTCAGTTGCCAGGAAACTTAATGGAAATAATTACCTGACTGCATGCACATTCCCAAAGGCAAAGGGGCTATGGTATATAAGCTAACTAGTGTAAAATTTTGTAAAATTTATAAAGCATATTTTTGGTGATGCTTCTTTTGAAATGTTTCTGTCCTGGTAATTTTGGCACAAGAGTGGAGTGAGTGCTTGCTCTCCAGGATATTAGTGTGGCAGTATCTCCAGCTGGTGAAGACATGGCCTCTAGGACAACATGATTGGGGATGGACCCTCCCAGGCCTCCCAGACCTGGGGTCTGGGGCATCAGGCTTCTGCTTCCTCCCCACCCCAGACAGTTAAGCATTAGGGTGTATCACAGCACAGGGGGTATGGGACCTTTGCCTAGCAAATAAGATGAGTTTTTTATGACTCAAGGGACCTAGAGACTCACTTTTGTCGCTTTGGTTAAATAACTCTCTCTCTCTCTCTTTCTCTCTCTCTCTCTCTCGGGGGGGGGGCATTTTCCTTTTACTCAGCAGTGTTAATTTATTCTCACCTGTTGCATACAAAAAGTTGGAAGGCTTAAAGTGACTGTGGGAAGCTTTTGGCACTGTAGGTCATTTGCCACCCAGATGGCAGTGCTTTAAGCAAATCTTCTGCCAGAATGTCATGCCAACAAGGTCACCATTTCCCAAGGTGTTAATTGTGCAATTTATAGAAGACACAGGGCTAACTGGAGGTCACTTGTGGGAGGGCATCTAATATCCCAGTACTGACATAGCACCATGTTTGAAGATGGCTGCCAACTACAGTTGTTGCCCTGCACATCTTCCCATGAATTCCACTCACTTCCTACCTTCAGCGTCTGAAGGTAGCTTCTGAGTCATTGCTACAGGTCTGGTTGCGTGGTGCACAATTCTCTGGAGAACTACCCTCTTCTAAAGAGGAACCATGGTTCCAAAATCTGGCCCAGTGACTGAAATGGGTGCAAAAGCCAGCCCCTTCCCCTGTGTGGTCCTGCACATCACCCCTCCTAGAATGGGACAGAAGCCAGTTTGAGCTGAGACTTCCCTTCACTTGAGACCACTACCAATAAGTCAGTTGAACCTGACTCCCTATATTAGACTCTGCTTCTAGGGACACTCAGGTTTAAATAAGATCAAGAATATATTTAAAGGAAAATAACCCCAATCTGTTATAAGATTTTGTTCCATTTTGTTTTGTGACCCTTCTTTTTAAATTCAGGCAGCCGGAAAATAAAGGCTGTGATTTTCACAGACCTGCATCATTGTTTCAAAAATTGTATTCCTATTACTTAATATTCACTGATAAACAGACACTAATGTAATTTCTTGTTAACACAGAACTGATCAAATGAATTTCTGTTTGAAGAAAAGCATTTGCACTAATCTGTGCAAGACAAATCAAAATAGAATATACATATCACAGTATAATTACAAAATAATAACATTTAAAACATTTAAAGCCAGAGGGGAATTCTGTCTCTATTTGTTGTCAGCAAAATCAGATAGTCTCATTTGATCTTTGTTTTCTGGCTTAAAATATTTCATTTTTGTCATCAAATATCCCAATGTTAATATTTTCTCTAAGGATATACCTTAAGTAATTCATCCATTGTCCAGTTGCCAACAGCAGTGAGAACCATTTATGTATCCAGGCCATGATGGTATACATGATTATCCTCTTCCCATTTACAATCCCACATTTGGAGAAATGAATGGGAAGGAGACCAGAAAAAGTTAAAGGAAAATGTCCACATGCAGGTTATGATGTCATCTGATTCACGTATTCCATAATAACACTGTCCACACTGCTATTTCTTCTACTCCCAGGGGGTTGCTTTTTTTCTACTCTTTTGTTCAAAACAACTTTTAAAAAGTGACTTCCCCCGAGTAAGTGCAGGGAAAGATGGCCTTTAAATCCTGTTATCACTCACAGCTGCTCTGACTCCCAGAATTGTTTCTAGATGATGTCTTTATGCCTTGTGAAATGGTTTACTCCTTATATACATTTATTCTTCAATCATTTTAATTAATAATAAAAATTGAATAAAAATTGTATTCATTGACCATTGAAAACATGAAATAAATTCAAAAGGTACATAGTATGATGGTCAATGAATGCTAAGGAAATAATTTTTTATTAATGTATACTTATAGAGCACACCTAAAACAAATAAAATTATTAGTTTGATTAAAAGAAATATTTTTTTCTTGTTAGGAAACCAAAGTTTGCACAAAGAAAAACACTCAAATTTTTAATATTTTTCTCTTGCTGGCAATGGCATTTATAGAGACTTGAAAACAAACATAACTAAAATTAATTATAGGTGTATATTGTTTACTGAGATGACTTATGTAAAAAGTCAATACACACAGCCCTTTATTCAACACCTGGATACTCTATTTTCATGGTTGTTCAGATGCCAACTCCAATTCCCGGAATAAGAGGTTAATGGGATACAAAAGTGAAGGCAGTCAACCTGTCCTTAAGAGCATGAAATGCCTGAAATAATAAATATATGAATACAATTATTTTGTTTTATTTAACATCAAAGTATGAAGACAGGTGCCTCTAATATTCCAAGGATTCACATATTACATTAAAGAGTGAAACCATCATGGGCATACAGCTTCCATCATGCATCTTCTATTGGAAAAGGATTACATCACCACTCAGAAAACTTACATTTGAAACAAAGGACTGATGTTTTCTCTGTCTGTCACATTGTAGTGCCATTACACATGGCATTTTTCCAGTTTCACAGCCACCCAAACTTGGCTGAACTCCAGTACCATTTCCTCTGGCCTATCTTTCATTCTGTGAGGATGATTTAGATGTCTCCTCCCATCCTCCACTGTGCCTTTCATGAGACACATTTCTTTCTGTATTATCAATGTTTTCATGTCTGTCTTACCCGGGGGATTCTCAGATTCCTAAGGTCAGCAAATATATCTTTTCATTTACACATGCCCAGAATCCAGCAGTGTGTGCATCCTACACATTACTCATTGCCAGTTGAATGAATGAATAACGAACCTAAAGCAGAACAAAGATTTCTTGGCAAAGTTCTTCTCGATGTCTTCCACAGGGCAGTAATGGTGTTGTTTTGACTCTTCATGCTTCTGCTGGACTAGAGTAAACAAAGATCTTGTTCATTCCAATAAAGTACTTAATTAAGAAGAATTGTTGAAATGTCAATAAATATTCAAAAGGGAGGCTTTCTGGAGATAATTTGAAATTCAAATAATCTGGCTGTGATAAATGAGAGCTGATGGTAGAGAAATTATTAGTCATCCATCTGAATGTGCTTATTAGCCCCATAGCAGTAGTTAGCACCATGTAGAGAAAAGAAGGGCTGGAAAGGTCCTGGAGAAGCTACCCAGCCAAAGGTCAGGAGAGGAAGGAAATCTGGCTTCTCCACTTTTAACCCAGGCTGCTCAGCTCCAAGTCTTCTTAGAGCCCATTATACATCCAGGACTGTATGCATCCAGGACTGGGACAAAAAGCTATGAAATACAAATATCCTGTGTTAGGTGAGGCTGACACTGTAGGTCCAATGTCAGCAGATAGCCCCCTTCAATCACTTCATCATCCATCAACTGTTGTCCTCAACCAAATTGTAAACCAAATACCAATTTGGGAACCAATTAAGGGAAAGATAAATGTCTGTGACCTACATGACAGACTGTCTGATTTTTTCCACTGCCTTGTGCCTTTTATTCTACTGATAATTTTGATGTAGTTCCATAAAAGAGCAAAGAGGGAGAGTGGAGTGTGGAAAGATAGTATCTATTATATTCAAGCACTTCGGTGATCTCTCATTACAAGAAGGAGATTATTACTGTTCTGTACCAGAGACAAATGAAGCTCAGAAGAGCTAATTAGCTTCTCCCAGGTAACATAGCTAGAAAATGATATTTAGTCCAGGTATTTTTGTGTTCATCAAAGGTCTGACATTATTCTAGTAACATCTTAGTTTTAGAGCTAAAAAATGCTAGGAAATTGGTTCTTTCTTTTAATATCTGTGCATTATTTATCTTCTTTTTCCATACTTTTGCAAATAAGCTTTATGAAAGAGTTCCCTCTATTTTTAGGAATTTTATTAATATAAGCCATCATTTACAATGTTTATGATTGTTTTCATTATGATAGTTATTTTATTTTTTAATTTTTTTAAATATAATTTTTTGTCAAGTTGGCTAACCATAGTGTATAAGGTTTGCTCTTGGCTTTGGGAGTAAATTTCTATGATTCATCAGTTACATACAACATCCAGTGTTCATCCCAACAAGTGCCCTCCTTAATGCCCATAAGCCATTTTCCCCTCCCCCTCCCCACTCATCAACCCTTAGTTTTTTCTCTGTATTTAAGAATCTTATATGGTTTGCCTCCCTCTCTGCTTGAAACTATGAGTTTAACATATGAGTGAAAACATATGACATCTGTCTTTCTCTGACCGACTTATTTCACTTAGCATAATAGCCTCCAGTTCCATTACATTGTTGTAAATGGCAAGATTTCATTCTTTATCATTGCCAAGCAATATCCCATTGTGTGTGTGTGTGTGTGTGTGTGTGTGTGTGTGTATATATCCATATATATGGTATACTATGTATACCATTGTGTATATATGTATATATACCCATATATATATATATATATATATATATATATATACCACATCTACTTTATATATACTACTTTACATTTGCTATATATACCATTTTGTGTGTGTGTGTATATATATATATATATATATATATATATATATATATACATATACACCACATCTACTTTATCCATTCACAGGTGGGATTTTTTGATAATTTAGTTATTATTGATAGCACTGCTATAAACATTGGGGTACATGTACTCCTATGAATCAGCACCCCTGTATCCTTTGGATAAATCTCTAGTAGTACAATTGCTGGGTCATAGGATAATTCTATTTTTAACTTTGTGAGGAACCTCCACACTGTTTTCTAGAGTGACTACACCAGTTTGCATTCCCACCAACAGTGCAAGAAGATTCCCTTTTCTCCACATCTGTTTCCTAATTGTTAATTTTCACACCTCTGACCGGTGTGAGGTGGTATCTCATTGCGGTTTAAGATTTGTATTTTCCTGATGATGAGTGATGAGCATCTGTTCATGTGTCTGTTGGTCATCTGGATGTCTTTTTTTTGGAAAAGAGTCGATTCAAGTCTTCTGCCCATTTGTTCACTGGATTATTTGTTTTCCTGGTGTTGAGTTTGTTAAGTTCTTTATAGATTTTGGACACTAAACCTTTATCCAATAGGTCATTAGTAAGTATCTTTTCTCCTTCCATTTGTTGTCTTTTAGTTTTGTTGATTGTTTCCTTTGCAGTGCAGAAGCTTTTTATCTTGATGAGGTCCCAATAGTTCATTTTTGTTTTTAATTCCCTTGCTTTTGGAGATGTATCAAGCAAGAAATTGCTGCAGCTGAGGTCAAAGAGGTTGTTGCCTGTTCTCTAGTCTAGGGTTCTGATGGTTTCCTGTCTCACATTTAGGTCTTTCATCCATTTTGAGTTTATTTTTGTGTATGGAGTAAGAAAGTGTTCCATTTTCATTTCTCTGCATGTTGCCGTCTAGTTCTCCCTGCAATATTTGCTAAAGAGACTGTCTTTTTTCCATTGGATACTCTTTCCTGCTTTGTCAAAGATTAGTTAGCCATACACTTGTGGGTCTAATTCTGGGTTCTCTTTTCTATTCTATTGGTTATGTGTCTGTTTTTGTGCCAATACCATACTGTCTTGATGATCACAGCTTTGTAGTAGAGGCTAAAGTCTGGGATTGTGATGCCTCCAGCTTTGGTTTTCTTTTTCAACATTACTTTGGCTCTCCAGGGTCTTTTGTGGTTCCACACAGATGTTAGGATTTTTTTGTTATAGCTATGAGAAGAATGCTGGCTCAATTTTCATTGAGATTGCTTTGAAGGTGTAGATTGCTTTGGATAGTATTGACATTTTAACAATATTTGTTCTTCCAATCTATGAACATGGAATGTTTTACCATTTCTTTGTGTCTTCTTCAATTTCTTTCATATTTTTTCTATAGTTTTAGCATATAGATATTTACCTCTTTGGTTAGGTTTATTCCTAGGTCTTTTATGGTTTTTGGTGCAATTGTAAATGGGATAAATTTCTTAATTTATCTTTCTGTTGCTTCATTACTGGTGTATAGAAATGCAACCGATTTCTGTACATTGATTTTATATCCTGTGACTTTCCTGAATTCACATATCAGTTCTAGCAGTTTTTGGGTGGAGTCTTTTGGGTTTTCCACGTACATAATCATGTTGTCATCTGTGAAGAGTGAAAGTTTGACTTCTTCTTTGCCAATTTGGATGCTTTTACTGGGTCACAAAACAGCCCTCAATAAATATAAAAGGATTGAGATCACACCATTCATATTTTCAGATGAAAATAACAACGCTATGAAACAAAATCAACCACAAGAAAAAAAAAACTTGGAAAGCCTCCAAATGCATGGACATTAAAGAATATCCTACTAAAGAATGAAGGGGTCAACCAGGCAATTAAAGAAGAAATTAGGGGCACCTGGGTGGTTCAGTCGGTTAAGCATCTGACTTCAGCTCAGGTCATGATCTCATAGTTTGTGAGTTTGAGCCCTGCATCAGGCTCTACACTAATAGCTCAGAGCCTGGAGCCTAGTTCAGATTCTGTGTCTCCCTCTCTGCCCCTTCCCCATTCACGTTCTCTCTCTCTCTCTGTCTCTCAAAAATAAATAAAAATTAAAACAATAATAAATAAATAAATAAATAAATAAATAAATAAATAAATAAGAAATTTAAAAATATACGAAAGCAAATTAAAATAAAAACACAACAGTGTTTTGGGATGCAGTAAACGCAGTCCTAAGAGGAAAAGATATTGCAATCCACACTTATCTCAAGAAACAAGGAAAACCCCAAATACAGAACCTAACCTCACTCCTAAAGGAATTAGAAGCAAAACAGCAAATAAACCCCAAAGCCAGCAGAAGAAGAGGAATAATAAAGATCAGAGAAGAAATAAACATTCTAGAATACAAACAACAGTAGAACACATCAATGAATCTAAGACCTGTTTTTTTGAAGAAATAAACAAAATTGATAACCCAGACTTCCCAAAAAGAAAAGAGAGAGAACCCAAATAGATAAAATCATGAATGAAAAGAGGAGAGATCACAACAAAGACTATAGAAATACAAACAACTATTAGAGAATACTATGAAAAATTATATGCCAACAAACTGGACAATCTGGAAGAAATAGACGAATTTCTGGACACCCACTCACTACAAAACTCAAATGGGAAGAAATAGAAAATTTGAACAGACCCATAACCAGCAAAGAAACTGAATCAGTTATCAAACATCTCCCAAATGTTAAGAGTTCTGGGCCAGATGACTTCCCAGGGAAATCTACCAGACATTTAGAGCAGAGTTGATACCTATTCTTTTCAAGCTCTTCCAAAAAATTGAAACAGAAGGAAACCTTCCAGACTCATTCTATGAAGCCAGCATTACCTGATCCCCAAACCAGAGACCCCAGTAAAAAGGAGAATTACAGGCCAATATCCTTTATGCAAAAATTCTCAACAAGATACTAGCAAGTCAAATTCAACAATATATTAAAAGAATTATTCACCATGATCAAGTGGGATTCATTTCCAGGCTGCAGAGCTGATTCAATATTCACAGATCAGTCAATGTGATACATCACATTAATAGAAGAAAATATAAGAACCATATGATCCTGTCAATAGATGCAGAAAAAGCATTTGAGAAACAGCACGTTTTCTTAACAAAAACCCTCAAGAAAGACAGGATAGGGGCATCTGGGTGGCTCAGTTGGTAAAGTGTCTGACTTCAGCTCAGGTCATGATTTCAGGCTTCGTGGGTTAGAGCCCCATGTCAGGCTCTGTGCTGACAGCTTGGAGCCTGAAGCCTGCTTCGAATTCTGTGTCTCCCTCTCTCTATGCCCCTCCCCTGCCTTCTCTCTCTCTCTCTATCAAAAATAAATAAAAACATTAAAAAAAAGTCAGGATAGAAGGAACATGCTTTACCATCATAAAATCCATATGAAAGGTCCACAGCTAATACCATCCTCAATGGGGAAAAACTGAGAACTTTTCCTCTGATATCTGGAATACGGCTGGGATGTCCACTCTCACCACTGTTGTTTAACATAAGTGTTGGAAGTCCTAGCCTTAGCAATCAGAAAACAAAACAATGGTTATTTTAAAATTTATGTGTGAAGATACAAATGCATTATTTTACTTAGTTTAGTATGTGACTAAAAATGATACTGCACTTAAATTTCAACACCTTTGCTGGTTATTAAATGATTATTCATGGGTTATTTATATTAGTTGACAAAGTGATGCCAATATCAACCCTGCAATGGGAACTATGAACTCAAGCTAAAGTAAACACCATGGCTCCTGAATTTTTTCCAACATTCTGACTGTTCAGTCCAAAATCAGTCAAACACAAGGACAGTAGATTAAATTAAATTTCTGATACACCAACACATGCTTTATTTGTCCTAAAGATCTTGTAATAAAATAGATTTTATTCCCACACATCATCACTTATGAAATACTTCCTTAGTATATGTATCTATTTCATGATAGCAGAGACAGAGTAAAAAAGGAATAGATCTTTAGTCAACTTTTAATTGATCTGAATGAACTTTTACCTCTTCATTTTTTTTTAATATTTATACTCCAGCAACCTTAATTGCCTTGTCTTTTGGAGAGATACCAAACTTCATCTATCTTCCTATTACTTCAGAGCTGCTTGAAATTAGCTGCTTTCCTGAAGCTTATACTTCATTCTCTGTAGTTTATAAAACTTTTATTGGACAGTTGATTATAATTAATATGTGTCACTCAGAGTTTCTGAAATAAACTTTCACTATTTTTTATATGTTTAATTAAATATTTTCTCCCCCTTTCTCTACCCACCTCACACCTCAGTAAGAAAGTTATTTTATAATTTAGTAAATAATATTTTATATTTTTATGACTATACTGATCAAAGATTTATTCTGGTAACATGACAGAGATTGCTGATGTTCACTTACAACTGTTCTTCCATTTGATTGCAATAGTAGTGCTGGAATAAAAATTACATTGTCCTCACTTTCATATAGGTATAGCTATGTGACTACCTTATGGCTAATTGTGGTGTGTACAATTGTGAGATGTGTCATTTAAAGGGGAGAAGTTTGAACTTTTGTTCCCCTTTCCTCCTTCCTGTTGTTTAAAAGTTGAATGTTATAGCTGCCATCCCAGCAGCCAGTAGACCATGAGATAACCTTGGGCACAATAAGACAGAAGAAGCCTGAGTCTCTGAAACTTTGGACTGCCATATATATTCTAGAATGAGTACTTCTAGATCTTTTGAATGTGTTAAAAATTAAACATATCTTATTCAAACCACTGTTATTTTACTTTATTTTTTTGTTACCAACCAAATTCAATTTTTTATCAACTTTATTGAGTAATATTATATAATTAATATATCTAGTAACTCACCACTTTAAAGTGTACAGTTCAATGGTTTTGAGTGTATTCACAGATGTGTGCCACTATCACCACAGCCAAATTTATAACATTTCATTACCTTAAAAAGAAATCCCATACTCTTTAGTTATTACCCTGCTATGCACCCACCCCACCTCACCCTAGCCCTAAAGAACAAATAAGTTTCTCTATATGTGGTCTTTTGTGACTGGCTCCTTTGATTTACCAAAATGTTTTCAAGATTCATCCACACTGTAGCACATATCAGTACTTCATTCCCTTTTATTACCAAATAATATTCTATTGTATGGGTATCATATATTTTGTTTATCTATTCATTCATTGTTGGAATTTGGGCTATTTCCACCTTTTGGATATTACACACAATGCTTCTATAAATATTCATGTAAAATTATATGTAAACATATGTTTTCATTTCTCTTGAGAATATACCTAGAGTGGATTGCTGTATCAAACTCTATGTTTATTTATTTGAGGAACTGTTAGACTCAGACTGAATGGATGTACCATTTCACCAGCACTATACGAGACAAGTTCCAAATTCTCCACATTCTTGCCAACATTTGTTATTTATTATTTGACTTTTTTATCCTAGACATCCTAGTGAGTGTGAAGTAGTATTGAATAGTGATTTTGGTTTGCATTTCCCTCATGACTAATGTTCTTATTAGTCATTTGTATTTTTTCCTTGATTAGCTGTCTTTTCAGATCCTTTGCTTGTTTTTTTATTTAGTTTTTTTTTTAATGATTGACAGATTTCATATATAAGTCCTTTTAGATGCATGATTTGCAAATTTTTTCTTGCATTTTGCCGGTTGTCTGTTCACTTTCTTGATGATGTTCTTTCAGGTACAAAAATATTTAAATTTGATAAAGTCCAATTTATCTATTTTTTTTCTTTTCTTGTTTGTGCTTTTCATGTCAAAACTAAGAATATTTTGTTAAATCCACGGTCATAAAGATTTATCCCTCTGTTTTCTTCTAAGAATTGTACAGCTTTAGCTCTTACATTTAGAAATTTGATCCATTTTGAGTTAATTTTGGTACATGGTGTGAAGTAAGGGTCCAACTTCAGTCTTTTGCATGTAATCCAATTGTTCTGGCACCATTTGTTGAAAAGACGGCCCTTTCTCCACAGAACTTTCTAAATACCCTTGTCCAAATCAGTTGGCCATTGATGTGTACATTTATTTTTGGATTCTCAATTGTATTCCATTGATCTAAATGCATATTCTTGTGCTAATAGTGCACTGTCTTAATTACTATTGTTTTGCAGGAAATCTTGAAATCAGGAAGGGTGAATAATAATTTGTCCTTTTTCTAGATTATTTGGCCATTCTGGGTCTCTTGCAATGTCACATGAGTTTTAAAATTATCTTGCCAATACCTCTCTGATAGAGATTGTATTGAATTTGTGGATTATTTTGGGGAGTATTGTCATCTTAACAATGTTAACTCTTCCACTCTATAAATGTGGGATGTTTTTCCATTTATTTAGACTTCTTTAATTTCCTTCGACAATATTTGATACTTTATGAGTGTACTTTTACACTTCTTTGTTAAATTTATTTTTAACGATTTATTCTTTATGATATCCTTATAGACAGCATTTAAAAAAGTTATTTTTGGAGGCACTTGAGTGGTTCAGTCGGTTAAGCATCTGAGTTTGGCTCAGGCCATGATCTCATGGTTCACAAGTTTGAGCCCTGTGTCAGCTGTGTACTGACAGCTTAGAGCCTGGAGCCTGCTTTGGATTCTGTATGTCTCCCTCTCTCTCTGCCCCTTCCCTGCTTACATTCTCTCTCTCTCTCTCTCTCTCTCTTTCTCTCAAAAATAAATAAACATCTAAATTTTTTTAAATAAAATTCATTTTTGGATTGTTCATTGCATATATATAATAATGCAACTTATTTTTATCTTTTGATCTTGTATCCTGCAACCTTACTAAACTCATTTATTATTTATAACAGGTTATTAGTAAATTTGTTAGGATTCTATCTATATATTTGTCATCTAGAAATAAAGTTAGATTTTATTCTGCTTTTCCAATCTGGATCACTTTTATTTCTTCCTCTTGTCTAATTGCCCAGGATAAAATCTTCATTAGATTGTGAATAAAAGTGATAAAAGAAGACATTCTAAATGTGTTCCTGGTCTCAGTAGGAAAATACCTGCTCTTTTACCATGATGTTACCTGTGGATTTTTGTAGACGCCTTATATCAGATTGAGGCAGCTCCCTTCTATTTCCAGCTTAAGTGTCTGCTTGTTTTTTGTCATGAATTGATGTTAGATTTTGTCAAGTGTATTTTCTGCATCTATGGAAATGATCATGTTATTTTTATTTTTTCTTCTATTGATATAATGTATTGAATAATTTAGTTTTGGATGCTAAACCAACCTTGGATTTCTGGGATAAATTCCATTTGGTCAAGGTTTATAATTCTATTTATATGTTTCTGGGTTTAGTTTGCTAGAATTTTGTTGAGGATTTTTACATTTATATCCATAAGGGATATTGGTCTATAGTATTCTGTTCTTGTGATATCTTTGTCTGGTTTTGGTCTAAGAGTAATAGTGGAGTCATAAAATAATTTGAAAAGTGATCTCTCATGTCCTACATTTTGGAAGAGTTTTGAAGATTTTTTTTTAATGTTTGGTAGAATTCAACAGTGAAAGCATTTGGGTTTGGAATTTTCTTTGTGGATAATTATTAAAATTACTGTCAACCACTTCATTTGTTATAGAGTTTTTCAGAATGTATATTTCTTCTTGAGTCAGTTTGGTAGTTTACATTTTTCTAAAAGTTTGTCCATTTTATCTAAGTTATCTAATTTATTGGTATAATTTTTTTATAGTTTTTCTTTTCAATCCTTTTTATTTCTATAAGACTGATAGTAGTGTCCCCTATTAAATTTCTGATTCTAGTATTTTAGTCTCCCTCATTTTTCTTGGTAAATATGCCTACAATTTTGTCAATTTTGTCAGTCTTATCAAAGAACTAGTTTTGGTTTCATTGATTTTTCTGTATTCAAATTCAATTCTTACTATTAGAGATAGTCAGCTTTAATTAAATTATTTGCAATCCCAAGAACCATACTCAGAGTAAAAGTTGATGCCTTGTGATAAATCTCCACAAAGAATAATTTTTGTTCTTAATGGATGGGGCATTGTCTATCAAAAGCTCAAGACTCTGAAATTTGTTTCCCTTTAGCTCAGATTCATTTGTTGTTTAAAGAGATAATATTATTTTTCTGTGAAGGTAATGTACATAAAGCTTGTAAATAACCCAAGACAGTAGATCCTACAGAAATAGTTTTCTCCTCCTTCCATTGAGAGGTTTATTCTTTTGAGAGTAAAGAAGTATTAATGTGATGAGTCCAGCAGTGATTTATCCTCATCTAGCTCAGGAAGATCATTTCAATTTTGAATGAGTAAGGCTAAATAATTTTTACTTGGTTTATTTAAAAATATAAAATTTGGGGTGCCTGGGTGGCTCAGTCGGTTAAGCGTCCGACTTCAGCTCAGGTCACGATCTCGTGGTCCGCGAGTTCGAGCCCCGCATCGGGCTCTAGGCTGATGGCTCAGAGCCTGGAGCCTGCTTCCGTTTCTGTGTCTCCCTCTCTCTCTGCCCCTCCCCCATTCATGCTGTGTCTCTCTCTGTCTCAAAAATAAATAAACATTAAAAAAAAATTTTTAAATATAAAATTTGAATTTTTATTTTAAGAGTTACTGTTAAACTTATATTCTCAAGGAAACTTTGCTCAAACAATGAGCTAAGGAATCATCAGTGAAATAGATGATTAAAGCTATGGCCAGATACAGGTTTGATGGAAAAAGAAATCCATTGCTAACTCAGTGTAGTTTACTGGAAAATTTTACATGTTCAGTCCATAATAGTGAAGATAAGAAAAATTGTTTGAGGAGAGAAGCCTTTCAGGACCTAAGACTAGAAAATGATTTTAACTAAAAAGCTGGGTTCCAAACCATTTGCTTCTCATTCATCTAAAACATCTAAAGCAAGAGTCTGCAAATTTTTTCCTGTAAAGGTCAGAAAGTAAACAGATGTCACAGGCCATACAGTGAACATAAACGATGTTAAAAGTATGAAAAGAGGTGTCCAAAAAGCTGAAGGGTTCCTGTATATCTCCATTTGGGACAACGAGTCTCATTGGAACTCCACCCTCACTACTGCTCTATCATCTTCCTTCTAACCCCATGTACTGTGAATTTTATCACCAAAATAAAAGAAACAAATAAACAACAACAAATCTTCACAAACATCTTTAGTAGACATTACAAAATAATGAAGAACTAGCCTCCTAGAGGGGGGATAAGTAGCCCAGAAAAGAAAGGCCCTTTTTGTCCTGGCATTGGGGTCCCCCACATTTAGGTCATCTCTCTGCTCACCCTAAAATAAAACATTTCTGCTAACATTCCAGAAACATACTCAGACCTATAATTTAGTCTTTATGTTTATGGGAAAAACATTTTTGTAAAAGAACACATGAGATTTTTGTTACAAAGAAAACCTGAGAAAACCTATCTCACAAAATACCTCACAAAAGGCCATCAGTCTTAGAAACCCCCTGGCATGAAAAAAAGAAAGAAGAAAGAAAGAAAGAAAGAAAGACAACAATAAAGAAAACTTAAAAATTAGTTCTAAATAAAAAAATCTTTGGGGATCCAAGAAAACTTTTACTATTCTCAGACAGAATTAAGAAAATAAACTGAGACCAAAATCAATATACAAAAATCAATTGCATTTCCACTTACTGGCAACAATCAGACATTGAAATAAAAAAAATACCATTTATACTATCATCTAAAAACAAAATAATAGAGATAAACCTAACAAAAGATTTACAAAGTCCTTACATTTAAAATAAAAAAAAAACTATTCCTGAAAGAAATTAAAGAAGAATTAAAGCAGTGATTCTCAACCAATTTTATACTCCCAGGGACATTTGGCAATGTGTAGACATGTTTGGTTGTCAAACTGAGGAAGCAGACTGTACTACGGGAGTCTAGTCAGTAGAGGCCAGGGTTGCTGCTAAACATTCTACAATGCTCAGAACAGCTCTCCACAACAAAGAATTATGTAATTCAAAATGTCAATGTGTAAGGTTAAGAAACCTACACTATTAGGATGCCAGTTCTCCACACACTGGTGTATAGAGTCAATGTAGTTTCAATCAAATTCTCAGAATTTGTGTATACACACACACACACACACACACACACACACAATTTGATCCTAAAATTTCTATGGAAAGGTCTTAATATAGCCAAAATGAATATGGAAAAGAATTTGGTTAACTAACGCTATTTGATTTTGAGACTTATAAAACTACAACAGTCAAGACAGTGTGGTATTTACCTCAAAATAGCCAAGTAGATCAATGGAACAGAAAAAAGAGTCCAGATATGGAGCCATATACATATGAACAATGGATTTTCAACAAGGATGTAAAATCATTCAATGAGAAGGATAGTCTTTTTAACAAATGGTGCTAGAACGATTGGATATAGGTGGATGGAGAAAATGAACTTCCATTTATATTTCACAACATCTGCAAAAGTTAACTCCAAGTGTGTCATAGTATAAATGCAATACCTAAAAATAGAAAACTTACAAAAGAAAAGATAAAGAAAAAATCATTGTGACTTATTATTAGGCAAAGATCTCTTAGAAATAATACAAAATACATAACCCATAAAAGAAAAAACTATATTGGACCTCATCAAAATTTGAAATTCATACTTTCTGAAAACCTGTTAAGAGAATGAAAAGGTAAACCATGGACAGGGAGGAAAAAATTATAAAGCATATTCTGATAAAGAATTTGTATCTGAAGCATATAACTATGTAAAGAATTCTGAAAACACAATAAAAAACAAGGCAATTAAAAATGGACAGAATATTTGAACAGACACTTTTTAATGAGAAGAAACAGATGGCAACAAAACACATGGAAAAATGCTCAACATAATTAACCAATAAGGAAATGTAAATTAAAACCAAAAGGAGATATCACTGCATAAGTATTATAATGGCTAAAATCAGAAAAACTGACCGTACCAAGTATTGGAGAATACATGGAGAACTAGTACTCTCAACTGGCAACATGTACAACTGGTAAAATGTAAACCATAAAATCACTTTAGAAAAATAGTTTGGCAGTTTCATTAAAAACTATACATACACTGGGGCACCTAGGTTGTCAGTTGTTTGAGATTCTGACTCTTGATTTCAGCTCCGGTCATGATCTCATGGTTTGTGAGTTTGAGCCCTTCATTGGGCTGACAGTGTAGAGCCTGTTTGAGATTCTCTCTTTTTCTCTCTCTCTGGCCCTCCCCTACTCACACTTCTCTCTCAAAATAAATAGATAAGCATAAAAAATTAAGCATATACCCACCATCCAGCTATTTCATTCTTAGATATTTACTCACGAAAAATGAAAGCATATACCTTTGCAAAAACTTGCATATTGATGTTCATAGCAGCTTTATGTACAAAAGCCAAAAAGTAGATACAATCCAAACGTCTGTCAAGAGGTGAATGGATAGACAAATTGTGAATACCCATAATAATGGGATATCATTCAGCAATAAAAGTTGTGGAGTATTAATACAAGGAACAACATGAATGAACCTCAAAATAATTGTGCTGAGTAAAAGAAGTTAGAGGAGGAGTTAATATGGCAGAGCAGCATGGAGACTGTCAGCTTGTCTCATCCCTGAAATTCAGCTAACTCAGCAGCAAACCATTTTTCACACCTAGGAAATTGATAATCTGCATAAATTGAACCACAGAACTTGTCAGGTACACGGTGCAGACAGGTGAATTGGGGGAGAGAATAGCCATGGAGTGTAGGGAACTTTTTTTCCAGAGAGAGGACAGAGAAAGGAGGAGAGTGTGATGCATCAGGAGAGTGCAGGAAAAACACTCTCCCAAAGCTAGTTGGAGAGAAAGAAAAAGAGTGAAAACACTCACAGGGGACTGAACAAGAAATATGTTCCACTGACAAGAAGAAAGGAGAGGGTTTCAACACCATCAGGATTCTATAAACAAGCAGAGTGAAGTTCCAGAGCTCAGTGCCTGGTAGTACTCTGGTAAGGAAGTAGGGTGAATCCCCAGGAGCAGACAGCAAGGTGTGGAGGGTCCACATGCCACATGGGGTAAGAAGTTCCCCTGTTTGGAAAGCATTTGGTAGAGGCCATACAGCATACAGCATACAGGCAAAGGTGCCAGTGGACCCTGGAGAGCAGCCACATATTCTGGTATTAGGACAAAGATGCCAGAGTGCAGTGAAACTTGGCACTGGCTGTATGTGATGATTTGCCATAATCTCTGAACCTTTGCTACTATGTAATTGCATGAATGTTTTCTGGGGCAAGCTGGCACCCAGCCATTGCTCAGAGAGACCTTACCCCAGAGAGTCTGTGTTGGCTCAAGCCACAGAGATCTCTGAAGTGTGGGGTTTTGAAACAACCCCACCCAAGATAAAAATTTGAAGAGAGGTGCTGCCTGGCAGGCAGATGGCTTAGACATGGACAGGGTAGAGGCTGGGAGTGGATGGAGGCCTGAGACGAAGGAGGGTTGCTTGATCACTGGTTGGTGAGATCAGAAAGTTTCTGTGCCAGAGACGAGGGAGCTGGGTGAAACAATTACCACCTCTCCTGTGCATGCACATACTTGCACAAGCAAATGTAGGCCACACTGATTCAGTCCAGTAAGCTAAGCAGTGCCATCTAGTGGAAAATGGAGCTGTTACATCAAGCCCCACTCAACTGCTCTTTCCAAGTACATCCCCTAGAAGACTAACACAAGTCCCTCCACCTGATTAGTGTACAGACTATATAGTGCTTCATAGTTCTGGATGTAATTTCATTCAGGTTTCATTCTGTTTACTGGTTCACTTATTAGTTCATTTTTTTTGCTTCTGTTTTTGTTTAAGTTGTTTTTTCCCCTTTCTTTTCTTTTCCTTGTATACAGAAAGAGAAAATTTTAATTTACTTTTCTTAATTTTGAAAAATGTTTTTATTTTTAATTTTTATATTTTTATTCTATATCATTTTCTTTATTTCATTTAATTCTCTCTCTCTTTCTCTCTCTCTCTCTCTATATATATATATATTAAGTTTTAAGTTTTTTCTTACTTTTTTTTCTTTTATTGCTTTTCTTTCCCATTTCTTCTCTATTTTATCAAGCTTCTTCCAACAAGCACACCAAAACACACCTAGGATCTAGTTTCCTTTATTTGATTTTTTTTTCAATTTTTCAATTTTATTAATTTTTTTCTTCCTCTAAAATGAAAAAAAAACAAAGGAATTTACCCCAAAAGAAAGAACAGGAAAATTACAGCCAGGGACTTAATCAGTGCAGGTATAAGAAAGATTCTGAACTAGAATTTAGAACCATGGTAATAAAAATACGAGCTGGGGTCAAAAGAAGTATAAAATGCCTTTCTACAGAGATAAAAGAAGTAAAATCTATCAAGAACAAAATTAAAAATGCTATAACCAAGATGCAATCTCAAATGGCTGCCACGAAGGCAAGGATGAATGAAGCACAGCAGTGAATCTGCAATATATGGAGAATAATGAGGCAGAAAAAAAGAGGGAAAGAAAGCAAAAGAGAATGATACAAGACTTAAAAAACTCAGTGACTTATTAAAAAGGAATAACATCCTAATTGTAGGAGTCCCAGAAGGTGAAGGAAGAGAAAAGGGGCAGAAACTTTATGTGAGCAAATTTTAGTGGAAAACTTTCCTAATCTGAGGAAGGACACAGATATCAAAATCCAAGAATCACAGAGAACTCCCATTAGATTCAACAAAAACCCACCATAACGAAGGCATATCATAGTAAAATTTACAAAATACACAGACAAGGAAAGAATTATGAAAGCAGCAAGGGAAAAAAGTCCTTAACCTATAAGGGAAGACAGACCAGATTCACAGCAGACCTATCCACAGAAACGTAGCAGTCCAGAAAGGAGTGGCAGAATATATTCAACATGCTGAATGGGAAAAGTATGCATCCAAGAATTCTTTATCCAGCAAGGCTGTCATTCAAAATAGAAGGAGAGATAGAGAATTTCCCAGACAAACAAAAACTAAACGAGTTCATGACCACTAAAGCAGCCTTGCAGGAAATTTTAAGGGGGACTCTTTCAGTGGAGAAAAGATGAAACAAAACAAAAAAAGACCAAAAGCAATGACGACGAGAAAGGACCAGACACCATCATGAGAAACACCAACTCTACAGACACTACAACTGCACTAAATTCGTATCTTTCAGTACTCACTCTAAATGTCAGTGGACTAAATGTTCCGATCAAAAGACAGGGCATCAGAAAGGCTAACAAAACAAGACACATCTATATGCTTCTTACAATAGACCCATTTTAACCTAAAAACATTTGCAGATTGAAAGCAAGGGGATGGAGAACCATCTATCATGTTAATGGTGGTTAAAAGAAAACTGGAGTATCCATACTTATTTCAGACAAACTAGATTTTAAAATACAGTAACAAGAGATGAAGGAAGACATTGTATCATAAATAAGGGGTCTATCCACCAAGAGGATCTAACAATTGTAAATATTATTCTCCCAACTTTGAAACATCCAAATATATAAGTCACTTAATCACAAAAATAAAAAAAAAATCCATTGATAATAATACATAATTGTAGTGGATTTCAACCCCACACTTACAGCAATATACAGATCATACAAGCAGAAAATCAACAAGGAAACAATGGCATTGAATGACACACTGGACCGGATGGATTTAACAGATATATTCAGAACATTTCATCCTAAAGCAGCAGAATACACATTCTTCTCGAGTGCACATGGAACATTCTCCAGAATAGATCACATACTGGGACACAAATCAGCCCTCAACAAGTACAAAAAGATCGAGATCATATCTTGAATATTTTCAGGCCACTACACGATGAAACTTGAAGTCAACCACAAGAAAAAAATTGGAAAGACCATGATTACTTGGAAATTAAAGAATATCCTCCTAAATAATGAATTGGTTAACGAAGAAGTTAAAGAAGAAATTAAAAAGTACATGGAAGCCAATGAAAATGAAAACGAAAACATGATGGCCTAAAACTTCTGGGATGCAGCAAAGATGGTCATAAGATGAAAGTATGTAGCAATCCAAGCCTTCCTAAAGAAGGAAGAAAAGTCTCACATACACAACTTTACCTTACACCTAAAAGAGCTTGAAAAAGAACAGCAAATAAATTCCAAAACCAGCAAAGAAGGGAAATAATAAAGACTAGAGCAGAAATCAATGATATTGAAATAAAACAAACAAACAAACAAACAGTAGAACAGATCGATGAAATCAGGACCTGGTTCTCTGTTCTCTGAAAAAATTAACATAATTGTTAAACCTCTAGTTAGACTGATCAAAAAGAAAAAGGAAGGGACCCAAATAAATAAAATCACAAATGAAACAGGGGAGATCAAAACCAACACTGCAGAAATACAAACAATAATAACAGAATATTATGAACAATTGTATGCCGACATATTGGGCAATCTGGAAGAAATGGACAAATTTCTAGAGACATATAAACTGCCAAAACTGAAACAGGAAGAAACAGAAAACTTGAACAGATCCATAACCGGTAAAGAAATTGAATCAGTTATCAAAAATCTCCCAAAACACAAGAGTCCATTGCTGAATGACTTTCCTGGGGAATTCTACCAAATATTTAAAGAAGAATTAATACTTATTCTTTTGAAGCTGTTCCAAAAAACAAAAATGGAAGGAAACTCATTCTATGAGGGCAGCTTTACCTTGATTACAAAATCAGACAAATACACCACTTAAAAGGAGAACTATAGACCAATTTCCCTGATGATCATGGACGCAAAAATTCTGAAATAAGATCCTAGCAAACTGTATTCAATGATAAATTAAAAGATCAAGTGGAATTTACTCCTGGAATGCAGAGAGGGTTCAATATCTGCAAATCAATCAATGTGAATACATCACCTTAATAAAAGAAAAGAACCACATGATTCTCTCAATAGATGCAGAGAAAGCATTTGACAAAATACAGCATCCTTTCTTGATAAAAACCCTCAAGAAAGTGTGGATAGAAAGATCATACCTCAAGATCATAAAAGCCATATATGAAAGACACAATGCTAATATCATCCTCAATGGGGAAAAATTGAGAGCTTTCCCCCTAAGCTCAGGAACACGACAGGGATGTACACTCTCAGCACTGGCATTCAACACTGTGTTGGAAATCCAAGCCTTAGCTATTAGACAACACAAAGAAATAAAGACATACAAATCATCAAGGAGGAAGTCAAACTTTCACTTTTCACAGATGACATGTTCTCTATGTGGAAAACCCAAAAGACTCCACCAAAAAACTGCTAGAACTGATTCATGGATTCAGCAAGTTGCACGATATAAAAATCAATGTACATAAATCAGTTGCATTTCTATACACAAATAATAAAGCAACAGAAAGAGAAATCAAGGAATTGATCCCATTTATAATTGCACCAAAACCCATAAAATACCTAGGAATAAACCTAACAAAAGAGGTGAAAAATCTGTACACTGAAATCTATAAAAAGCTTGTGAAAGAAATTGAAGAAGACACACAAGAAAATGGAAAAACATTCCATGCTCATGGATTGGAAGAAAAAATATTAAAATTTCAATACTACCCAAAGCAATCTACATATTCAATGCAATCCCTATCAAAATAACACCAGCTTTCTTCTCAGAGCTAAAACAAACAATCCTAAAATTTGTATGGAACCATAAAAGACCCTGAATAGCCAAAACAATCTTGAAAAAGAAAACCAAACCTGGAAGCATCATCATTCCAGACTTCGAACTGTATTACAAAACTGTAATCATCAAGACAGTATGGTTCTGGCACAAAAACAGATACTCAGATCATTAGAACAGAATAGATATCCCAGAAATGGACTCACAAACGTATGGCCAACTAATATTTGACAAAGCTGGAAAGAATATTCAATGCAACAAAGACAGTCTTTTCAGCAAATGGTGTGGGAAACCTGGACAGCAACATCCAAAAGAATGAACCTGGACCACTTTCTTACACCATACATAAAAATAAACTCAAAGTGGATGAAAGACCTAAACTTAAGACAGAAGCCATCAAAATCCTAGAGGGAAAAAAAAAAGGCAACAACCTCTTTGACCTTGCCCATAGAAATTTCTTACTTGACATGTCTCCACAACCAAGGGAAACAAATGCAAAAGTGAACTATTGGGATCTTATCAAGATAAAAAGCTTCTGCATAGCAAAGGGGACAATCAACAAAACTAAAAGGCAACTAATGGAATTGGAAAAGGTATTTGCAAATGAGATATCAGATAAAGGATTTGTATCCAAAATCTATAAAGAACTTATCAAACTCAACACCCAAAAAACAAATAATCCAGTGGAAAAAAATAGGCAAAAGATGTGAATAGACATTTTTCCAAAGAAGACATCCAGATGGCCAACAGACAGATGAAAAAATGCTCAGCATCACTCATCATCAGAGAAATACAAATCAAAACCACAATGAGATATCATCTTACCCCTGCCAGAATGGCTAAAATTAACAATTCAGGCAACAACAGATGTTGGTGAGGATGCAGAGAAAGAGGAATTCTTTTGCACTGCTGGTGGGAATGCAATCTAGTGCAGCCATTCTGGAAAATAGTGTGGAGTTTCCTCAAAAAAATAAAAATAGAACTACCTTAAAATCCATCAAATGCATTACTAAGAATTTATCCAAAGGATACAATAATGTTGATTTAAAGCTGCACATTCACCCCAATGTTTATAGCAGCACTATCAATAATAGCCAAATTATGGAAAGATCCCAGATTTCCTTAAACTGATGAATGGATAAAGAAAATGTGGTATATTTATACATATATACCATATATATATGTATATATATACATGTATATATATATATATACACATGTATATATATACATATATGTATACATATATGTATATATATACATATATGTATATATATACACAATGGAATATTACTCGGCAATCAAAATCTTGCTATCTGCAACAATGTGGATGGAACTAGAGTGTATTATGGTAAGTGAAATAAGTCAGTCAGAGAAAGACCTATATCATATGATTTCATTCATATATGGAATTTAAGACACAAAACAGATGAACATAAGGGAGGGGAAGCAAAAGTAATATAAAAACAGAGAGGGAGACAGAGAGTATTAAATATAGAGAACAAAGAGGGTTGCTGGTGGGGTTTTGGGTTGGGGGATGGGCTAACTGGGTTAGGGGCATTAAGGAGGACACTTGTTGGGATGAGCACTGGGTATTATATGTAAGTGATGAATCATTAAATTCTATTTCTGAAATTATTATTACACTATGTCTTAACTAGCTTGAATTTAAATTAGAAAAAGAAATTAGAGGGAAAAAAGTGAATACTATTTCATTTCTATAAATTTTTAAAAAATTCAAACAAATCTCTAGCGCATGAGTTGTTGAAAACACATTACTTGTTGCTTGACACAGGAATGAGTGTGTCCAGTGGAGTGGAGATATTACAAAGTGACACAAATAAATTTTTGATTATGAAATGTTGATTGTGATGATGGCTTCACATATGTAAAAACTAATCAAGTTATATATTTTAAATATGTGCAGTTTTTTTATATCATTTATTCTTTAAAAAAAGCTACTTAGAAAATGAAATAGAATTGTTAAAGTCAATCTCTCAGAACATATAGCTAAAACAAAAGACTACAATATGAAAAATTGTATGTTAAGGACAGAACTATTAAGTACAAAATTTGACTAGTAAGAGCATATGAAAAAAGGCAGAGGATGTTTTCTTAACAAGTGATGTAAGAAAACTGTTTAGAACTAAGATATATAGATCTTTAGATCCAGAGTTTCACTCAGGATCCAAAATATACTAAGCCAAAAAGATTCACACTAAATACATCTTTATGAAATGTTAGAAAGATGTCAAAATCTTCCTTAATCCTTGGTGGGTTGAGAAGTTATAGGTGAATCTCTATAAGTAAGTAAGTATCAGCTGACGTCAAACTTGTTATTAGTATCACCGGATGCTAAAATATAATTATACAATGATTTCAAAGTTTGTGGGAGATTGCTTTGAATCTGCATCAATATCAACCTAACTACCAAGTAAACAACGACAACAACAACAGCAACAACAAAAAAACTAAGGAAAGAATTCAGATATGCAAAGCTTAGAAACCATCTATCCCATACTCATTTTTTTGGACATTTACTGAGGATGATCTTTGTTACAATGAGGACTTCCAGAGTCTGATGGAAAAAAATCATAGGATGAGAGTTTTGCAGCAGGTCCAAAATGCAAGTAGTCATAACTTGTATGGGTAGTCAGTTAACACCAAGAAAAAATATTTTCGTGAAGAAAAATAGAAAGGATAACAAACAATAAATTTAACGACTAAGGTGTTAAATAATATTAGCTACATGGTTAAGAAAGCATACTATTATTTCCTTATTAAGAAAAAAGAATGCAAATTAGAAACTCCAGAATGGGTGTTTGTGGGTGATTGGGGGGGATTAAACCAATAAAGTCTTGATGAAATATACATGGTGTGTGTTTTGGATCAAATTAAGTAGTGCAGAAAAAAGTAATTCATTTTATCTGAATCTTACAGTGATTCTTCCTCAAATAGCCCAAGGTTGAGATATTGCACAGAGAATTTGGAGCAAACTGCTTAGCTCTGCTTTGAATAATATTTATATACTTGATAAAATTTTTATTATTTTTTCAAATTTTACAATTAATTTATAAGTAAAATCCTAAAGGTTGAAGTATAGCTACAGTGCTGAATGTGCAAGTTTTCAGTCTCTCCAGTATCAGGTGCTGGAATATCACTTTTCTTACACATCAGTTGAACTCACTTTGCAGTAGGAAAAACTATTAACTACAGTATTTGGTTTTTTCCTTCTAAGATTTATCTTTATACCCTCAAATGAAATACTACACATTGAACTGTACCCATGTAATATAGATCAATAATGTGGGCTGTTTCATTAGTTTTCATTTAAAATCAATCTATAAACATAATATTAAATAGTAAGATATAATTTTATGACTGTAGGTAGAATGCAAATGTGTTACACCTTGGTAATGTAAATGTACAGTTACAGTTAACAGAGGATGGGAGGTGAAACAGAGGAAAGAGAAACACATAAAAATATAGGGTTATTGACATATTTATCTAAAAAATGGAGAGTCGAGAGACAATTGCCTAAAAACCTGGAGAAGTCAGAAGTGGAGACTTCAGTTGTAAAGGTATTTTCTTACAATTATCCAGCTACCAAAGCTACTAACTAGTTTCCTATTTGGTTTCAAGATGCACACACATGCATTCACATTCACTCCACACCATTTCTGTGAACTGCACTTCGCTTACTATTATCCTCTACATTGCTTGCCTATGTATTTTAAATGGAACCTATTGATAGAAAATAAAACCATAGATGCCTCTAATGCCAGGAGTGCCCCAATCAATAACCATTGCTGGCTTAGTCTTATAAGGGGCTCAATGCCCTGCCTTCCAAAGAGTCAATCTCCCCTGAATAATTTTTCCCACTAAAAGGAGAATTGGCAATCCCTGTCCTTTAGAGGCTGATAAAAAGGAGGTAGGCAAGAATTATAAAATGATGCCAAATGTGTGCAGGGGCTGTGAAAGCCCTGGGACATAGAAGTGAGTAGATTCTGGGTAGAGGCTCTCTGGGCATAATTGCACTCCACATTCGGTGGGGCTTTTTTGGTTATTTGGAAGTAGGATGCTTTTGAAAGAAGATTTAAGACACTCAAAAAACAAATAATCCAGTGAAGAAATGGGCAGAAAACATGAATAGACACTTCTCTAAAGAAGACATCCAGATGGCCAACAGGCACATGAAAAGGTGTTCAATGTCGCTCCTCATCAGGGAAATACAAATCAAAACCACACTCAGATATCACCTCACACCAGTCAGAGTGGCTAAAATGAACAAAACAGGAGACTATAGATGCTGGAGAGGATGTGGAGAAATGGGAACCCTCTTGCACTGTTGGTGGGAATGCAAACTGGTGCAGCCACTCTGGAAAACAGTGTGGAGGTTCCTCAAAAAATTAAAAAATAGACCTACCCTATGACCCAGGATATAGGAGGGCTGAGGCATAGGGGCACTTCACCCCAATGTTTATAGCAGCACTCTCAAGAATAGCCAAATTATGGAAAGAGCCTAAATGTCCATCAACTGATGAATGTATAAAGAAATTGTTGTTTATATATACAATGGAATACTACGTGGCAATGAGAAAGAATGAAATATGGCCTTTTGTAGCAACATGGATGGAACTGGAGAGTGTTATGCTAAGTGAAATAAGTCATACAGAGAAGGAAAGATTCCATATGTTTTCACTCCTATGTGGATCCTGAGAAACTTAACAGAAGACCATGGGGGAGGGGAAGAAAAAAAAATGGTTAGAGAGGGAGGGAGCCAAAACATAAGAGACTCCTAAAAACTGAGAACAAACTGAGGGTTTATGGGGGGTGGGAAGGAAGGGTGGGTGGGTGATGGGTATTGAGGGCACCTTTTGGGATGAGCACTGGGTGTTGTACGGAAATCAATTTGACAATAAATTTCATAATAAAAAAATAAACTCTGAAAAATTGAAAATACTTTTTTTTGGAGTTATTGGTAATTTAAACTTTCTCATCTGAATGAATAATGTTATAGCCTAATGGAGTAGATGAGAAATGTCCTCATAGTGATGTTATAGTCTTAGATGAAGAATTAGTGTGAAATATGTCCAAGACAGGGTCCTAAAGTAAAACAGGGATGAAAAACATATGGTGAAAAAAATGAAAGAATGGAAACAGGCCTTGTAAAGAATTACTGAAGAATTTGTATTATTTTGCTGAGAATAGATACATTTGAGGATAAACCTCCATTAAATACTAGCTGGCTGAAGACATTTTGAAAGACTGACAACCACAGTGAGGAACTTTCTTTTTAAGGTGTTTGCATGTGAGCCAGCAGCCTTTCTAGGGACATACAGATAAATTTCTTGATACAAGTTCTATCTGGTTTGAGGTGTCTGAGGATGTGAACTCATTCATTCATCCATTCATTCATTCATGACATTGCCTGTTACTTTCTCACTGGAGAGGAGACAAGGGAAATTACCTTTCAGTGCTAAAAAAGTAAAGAGTAAGGACAAATACCACCTGTGCCCAGAGGTTATTGGTAAGTTTCTTCCCTTGCCTTTAATAGAAAAATATTTCTTTCTCTCTAACCACTTATTTGAAGACAGGCACAAGCTGGATCTCTGTATTTAGTTGTCTTTTGAAGTTTAGAATAAATCATGATTAATACAAAAAAAGTCATGATTCAGTTGTTCTCAAATGCAGTCAGCTTTGAGCTTATTTCTTTGTACTTTCCACATAATCTAAATGGACATGTACATCTAGAAATAGCTGGAATTAAAATAACCACACCATATCACCAAAAGATAGCCAAGGAAGAAAAAAAAAAAGTCAGCCTTCTTATTTAAGTCAGTTAGTTCTTTTTTAATAAATTTGAATTCATTCATCAACAAGTTTCATATTGTATCTATCACTCAATTTTGCTGTTTTTTTTCATGTCAAATAATACCAAAAAATTACATCAATGTGCTTAAGCAAAATTGGATTTTAGTTTATCTTTACAATGAAATGAAATCCACATGGGAATTGATCATGACAGCAATCGCCTATTCCTACTAGAATAATCCTGTACTTACCTTGAATACACTCACTGACTTGGAAAGTAGAAATATAAGACAAGAATGATAAAACATGTTTATGGGGCTCACCCTAGGGAGAGGCATGTTATTGTAGCCACTCTCTGGGAAGTCACTGTTTACCCAGGTGTCGGGAATTGAGTATTTTGGAAAACATGGCACCTTTCAATGCAGTAGAAGAGGTAATTGATCCAAGGCACACTAGCTAGTGTCCTGGGAAAATTTAGTCCACCTGGACAGCTCTTTGCCCCATGATTCAATGTTACTCTGACTGATGGCTCACATAAGATGAGAGCCGAAGTCATTTCCACGAGTAACAAAATATTTCCCTAATTGATCAATTTTGCTTACATAAAAATGGTCAGAAATATGAACTAGTTTTCAGGTGGAGCATTAAGTAAGGATTATGAGATGGTTTATAATTTCAAGCCAGGAGATTCAAAATTGGACATATTCTCTTTTCAAACACACCACTGTGGGACTAACACCAATGGGGTTATCTACTAGATGCTGAAAATGAACACCTACAGCTGCCAATGTGCCTGTCCCCTTAAAACCAGTCCCAAAAGTGTGTGGCATCACCTCTGGGATTCCTCCTGGGTGAAAATGTTAATTCCAAAGCTGCACAGGGGAAAAGTGCCTTTGACGTAACTGACCAAATATGTCAAAAGTTCTGGATGCTGGCATTAAAAACACATGATATTGCAGATGCACATGTAATCTTCAAACCTAACAGGAATATTATCATGACATACTTCCTAGTTCATTTATGATTCAGGGGGGAAATGCATGTCTCATGATATAGACAGTCCTCTACTGTCCTGGGGTAGGTGAACAAGAATAACGCTTGTTTTCAAGATTTACTCAAGTCTTCTCAGTCTTTCACTGTAGGGATTTATGTAGTAGGGCTCTTGCGTTGTCTCAAGTATATCTAAATATGGGTAATAACCAACTTTCAGAGAAAGATTCTTCAGTACATTTTGAGCCCCTGTGAAGCATTTTGGAAAGACAGGACTACATAGAAAATTAACTTTTTATTATGTTCAGTTGTTGAGAAAGAAATACCATTATATTCCAAATTCGACTTTTCTCTCCTTACTCAAGATGTCTGGACGTGGGTGACAGCCACCTCACATTAATGTCGGAGGTCCAGGTTCAGAATTCATCAATACAGCTTGCACACTGGCTCCAGTAACTACTGTGGAATAATTAGAGGTCATTGAAACAGAACAGAGAACCAAACTCAACTCTCTTCTGTCAGCACAGAGTTCTGCTTCTCAATATTTCTCACAACTTTTAAAAATGGAGAAGCTATAAAATAATTTTATTAGAAGAAAAGTAATTTTCTTCTGAAATGGAGTAAAGCAAACACATACCCAAGGATCTTAAAAAGTTTTTTTTTACAGAATATATGTATGTATTTGTGTGTGTGTGTGTGTGTGTGTGTGTGTGTGTGTGTGTATGTGTGTAGTTACAAACACTATTTATAGTATAGCTATTATGTTAACTTCATCGCAGTGTCTACAAAGTTGTGGATCCCAGTCTTGGTGCCAAATGCATATAAAAAGCTCAAAAGCTATTATGACTATACCATGCAAATTTATGACCAGAAAACCTTGGTAAGTAGACTGCAGCTCTTCTGAGCCCCATAGGGTCTCTTCCTTTGATAATTGGGTACCTCAACTATGCATCAAAAATGTTTTGAATCATTTTTCTCACAGAAAGAATTAATGTCACAGTTCTGAATAGTATAAATTGTACAAGTAAATCGAGCATTGATTGCTTTTGTCCATATTCATTTGCATTTTGGGGTCCCTCTTCTGTATGTGGAGCTTACTCCTTGAATCACTGGATACAGAAAAAGATACCTGAAGTATTGAAAGGGATAAGGTCTTCACAAATGTCTTTTTTCTTTAACATGTTAACAATGATAAGGCCACTTACAAGGTTTTTCCCAATCTATTTAACTTTTAGGATCCCTCATTGTTACCCATGGAAAAAAAAATTGTCAGAGAAAAGCCCAAGACCAGAAATCACTGGCTAATCTCCAGATACAAAATAAAACCAGAGAGCAGTAGGTGGGAGATGTTGTAGAAAGGTCGGAATGAAGGAGGGGTTAAGGTAAAAAACTAGTCATTGCTTCTAGCATGAGATTTTGTGGGTTGTGTTTTACCTGACAGTGGGTCTTGAACTGTGACAGACTTCCACAAATTAAAGATTGTTACCTTTATACCAAAGAAAAATCAAGTAATGGTAAGCTTATGGTGATAGCTCACACCACATGCATCCTCAGGGAAGGTGGTGGCTCTATCTACGTGGAGCAAACTGGTGCCAGCTAGTAGCATATTGGACAAGATTTTGGTCATTGGCTTAGGATAGAACAGAGAAGGTGAGGCATATGTGGCATGTTGGGATAAAGTATTAATTTAGCAGTTCTTTCCTGAATATTTTGCTTTTTTTCTCCAAATGCTTAACCTCACTGTGACATCTGTTTGCACAACTGTAGTCATTTCCATTTATGGAGGCCTGTGATAGAAATATTGTTTACAAAAAATATATCATCTCTTTTTTTTCTTTAGAAAGATCTCATCTAAATAGTAAGTTAAGGTTGCGTCTATGAAACCGGTGCACCTTGTCTTGTTTCTACGAGCTTTAAAAAGTCCAAATACTGATGAGGCTGTGGATCAGAAGGAACCAAAAATGACTGTTTGTTGTTGGGTTGCTCTCCTTTGCCTCAAGAGAACGGTCATGGATTACTGGGTGACGCGTGGTGTATACTGGTCATGTTCCTGCAGCATCCTAGTTAGACTAGGAGTAGTTGGATGTGCTTATGAAATATGTCAGATAAATGAAGGCATGAAGATGTTTCTTGGTTTCTGAAATTGAACAGTAAATGTGTTTTAAGCTTCAATCTTAATTCTAGGTAACAAAAAGTAGTTACATCATGTAAAGGAAAATTATGACATCGCATGCTGCCATGATAGCAAGCATTAAGAAACAAAATATTGGTAAATATACATATATATGCATATTATGCAAATATACTTCATATTAACATACAATGTTATAAGAGTGATTGATAACGTAAAGACAAGGGGGAAAATCATCCTAGATGGTTTTACCTTAGAGTAACAAATAACCTGAGACGTCTATGCTTTCTGTTAGATCAGGCCTAGAAATCCATACAAGATGTGGAGCACATTTTCAGTGATTGAAATGTCAACTAAACATTGCCAAAACATGCCATTGTATTCCCATATGACAGGTAAGCTGAATCCACTCCAAGTGAACAACAACAAAAAAATACACTGTACATTAAGAGTACTTACAATGAGATGCCATCCATTCCTGATGGGTTTTCTAAAGATGGATGTTTCAGACATCAACGTGGGATCTATCTATATTTAAGACAACAGGTGAGCACACACCAGTGGCTCACCTCATCCACTAAACCATTACAGAAAAAGTGTGCCTGATGAAAGCAAACCCCATCACCAAAAAAGCTGAAAAGACTTCGCTTAGTAAACAGAAACAATATGAAGTATGTGACTCATTTTAAACTAGCAATACCACTGAATGAATTTTTGAAGATTAACTAAGTTTTCATTCTGATTTTCAAACTAAAACATCTAACTTATGATAATAAAACACATATTTTGGGATGATGTGTTTCACACCCTCATTCTCAAGGCATAATATTTAGACGATGCTTGTCCCTTTCAATTAAAAAAGAAAAAACTATGACTTTCTTTAATATGCATCCTGTGTTAAATTGTCCATAGCTGCAAAATGTATATATGTATGTGTATTTGTTTTACATACACATGGGTACTTATACCTGTGTGTATAAACATATACACATACATCCTCATATACACGTGTATTTTATATATATGCTGAGAAAGTTCACATATATATACAATTGCGTATGTATATATGTGTGTCTGCTTGTGTGTGTCTGTGTGTGTGTACAGGTATAAAAACTTGACAGGCAGAGTAATATTTCACTCAGTGTTAAATGAAGTCTTTGAAAAATCAAGTACAGTCACTCAGTTAACATAGTACAGCCAGTAAACTAAGTTGAAAAGAGAAAAAGTGAATGGAAACACGATCCTGGACCATCTGTCTATGGCATTCACATCGGTTAGATCAGGAATTTTAATTTTGAGCTGTGAAGACCTCCTCCGTAGATGGGTCTTCTTGTGCGGGATGCTTCTGTCCCCCATGTGTCGCCCATGCCCTTCCCTAGGCATGCTCTGTTTCCTGTACTGGATTCCTGAGTTGTCAAAGGGTCTTGCTGAATTCCTGGCATCACCGACACTGCCTGTGACCTCATTCATTTCATTGTGAACCACCAGTGATGTTAATAGAATATTTCCATGAGCATCCACCTAATTGAAGAAAGTGCACATCGTTAGCTAGCATACCAGTGAATCTAATTTTCATATACAAACACAGTGCAGACTTATGCCATGCAATCACGTCACGTACATTATGAGAAATTGCACATTTGTCAAACCCAGCACTGTTTTTGTGGAAAGTGTCATTTTGGAGGCATAATTACAGTTTAGAGATTTTATTTTCTTGAATTTAAAAATCCTCACTCTATGTGAGAAGGTTAAATAAAGGGGGATTTTTTAAATTGAAATTTCATATTATGGATACATGTCCTTAGTGAAGACAAAATTAGAGTAAAATTCCCTTTCAATATGTTATTTCAGGTATTTTAACTGTTTTTCACAGCTGGGCGCTGGATGTAAACTATACTCTCCCATTCTTTTTTAGAAATTACCTTATCCCCTTTTATGATGGTACAAAACTATTCACATTACTGTGGAGAAACAATCAAATAGTCCTGTGATGAATGGACACTCCTGATGACTTTGATGGGTGTAGATACAGACTGCTACCTAGTATGATCTCTTTGCCCAATCCTGATCCTGACAGGAGGTTTATTTTTTAAGGGCTGTATTTAAGACAGATGAAAGTCCCTCCCACATTGGAGACAAACTTTAAAATAACATTTTATTCTGTACTAAATAAAGCTTCAGACCTTTCTTGATGATATCAATGGTCTGTTTGTTTCTATGAAATTTTCATGGAACATGCCTAAGGCTAGGGGTTGCCAGTGGAGTCCTTTCTTTCTGAGTAGGAAATAATAATCCTTCTCTGAGTAGTGCCAAACCCTCTCAGGACCACATGGCCCATTCCACAGTCCCCTGGGTGTCACTGATCTCTAGCATGCTTGAGGTTTCCCCAGCTATCTTCATTTCTTTGCCTGGAAGTCCATCTTCCTTGTCCTATCTTTGTGGAAAGCCTACCATTTCTTCTAGAGCTAGATTATGCATCTATAGCTACTTCTATGAGGCTTTCACAAAATTAGTCATTTTGTGGAGGAATAATTCATTGACATATTAATTTGCATGTTCCTCTCTTCTGTATACTCCTTAATCTCATTAAAGACATTATGCTAGATGTGAAGGAGGTGAGGTGGGGAGAGAAGACTCCCAATAAGAAGAGGTACTCAGTGTTAAATGAAGTCTGTGCCTGTGCAGAACTTTTAGCAGTACTGAGACCACAGGTGGGGTGACCCCCAGACACCAAGGTAACCCAGACACAGGAAGGGCTGCAAACATCCAGGGGCCACTCAGGCTCTGGCACAAAGGTGCCAAAATAGACTCTGTGATACCTATCCCATGGTTTGGGAGTACCATTCAATTATGGCTAGGGAAGAAGAAGTGTGGTCATCAGGATATCACCCCTTACTCCCCAGACCTTTGAATATATTACTTTACATGTAAAAGGGGCATTTCAAACATTATTTAAGGTTATCAAATTTACAATAGGAAGATTAGCCTGGATTATTCGGGGGGGAGGGACAATCTAATCACATGAGCCCTTAGAGTAGAGGATTTTTGGGGCACCTGGGTGGCTCAGTCAGTTAAATATCAACTTCAGCTCAGGTCATGATCTCACAGTTCATGAATTCAAGCCCCATGTTGGGCTCTGTGCTGACAGCTCAGAGCCTGGAGCCTGCTTCTGATTCTGTGTCTCCCTCTTTTTCTGCCCTTCCCCTGCTCATGCTCTGTTTCTGTCTCTCAAAAATAAATAAACACTAAAAAAAATTAAAAAGTAGAGGATTTTCTCCATCTGGAAACAGAAGGGAAAGAAGATGCAGCAGAAGGTGAGAGCAGAGGGATTTGCAGTGGGAGAAGAATGGGGTTTGCTATTGATAGAAGGCACTGCAGTGAAAGCATAGGAAGAAATGGGGCAGCCTCTAGGAGCAAAGACTGGCCCCAGTTGACAGCCTCATTCCTACAACCACAAGAAACTATGATCAACAACGTGCATGAGTCTGGGGAGAGATCTATCCCCAGAATCTCGAGAAGAGAATATAGCCCCACAGATATCTTGATTTCAACCTCCTGAGACTCTCAGCAGGGAACCCAGCTAAGCCCCACTGAATCCAGACTTCTAACCAACAGAACTGGGTGCTGTTTTAAGTGGCTATGTTTGTAGTAATTTGTTGGGGTAGCAATCAAAACTACTACAGGAAGGAAGAGGGAAGATTTCAGAAGAGAAATGCATTTGAGTTGGGCCTCCAAGAATGAGTAGATATTTTCCAGGCAAAAATCAGAAAAAAAAAAATCACAAGCAAAGGCTTGAAGCATGACTGAAATGTTTTGAGAAAGGCAAACTAGCTAAGTGGGACTGGAGTCTTGGTGAGAATTGGTCCTGGCACATGTTAAGCTCATGGTTGACAGGACAATGGTCATTCTCATTGCTGTCATTACCATCTTCCTAATATAATAAAGAAATATACCTGTTGATAACAGGAATACGCACTAGAGTCAAGCCATTAAGGGTTTCTGCAAGTCACATTAAGGAATTTCAAATTTACCTTCCAGGTAATAAAAAGTAACAGTGATTTCTAGGTGGAAAGATGACAAATTTCTGAACTACAACGCAAGCTTCAAGGTAAAAAGTAAAATACACATTTGAGAGGAGAGGGTAAGGAGACGGACCACTGTTGGAGTGCACCACACTCCTTTCTGTTTCCTTTAGAGCAGTCTCAAGGAGAAATGCCAAGAAGCTGTGAGTAATACTCTCCTCATGCCACTGAAACAAACCCCAGCACTCCCAACATATGCTGTGTCCGCACAGCAGTGGTGCTCTGCCATCGTAACTCATTTCTTTAAATCTTCAGTTAAGAAAGGGAAAAAGGAGTGGAGAGTTGCCTGCCATCCTGTTCCCACCTGGCCTCTTGGCCCCTCTTGAGCTCCATGCAGAAATGCTCATACTGCCCATGCGGGGTATAGGGGGCAGAGGCAATGAGCACAAATTAGCCCAGGCTGCACTATTTTCCTCAGTGATGCCTCTGAACTGAAGGGGGAGCAGTATCACAGTAGGGAGGGACCATGAAGATCCATGGTCTCCTTAGAATGGAAGACAGCTAGCCTGGGGGTGCTTGGAGATGCAAATGGACCACAGGAATACCAGAGCTACTGGGGAGAAGGCCCTTCTAGACCCATTATTGGGGGGAGGGACAGCACTGACAGAACATTAGAGTTCTGTGTTTTGTTTTTTTTTAAATCTAGTAGAGGGAAAAATTTGAATAAGGTTTGTATCTTGAAAGTACCAGGAATGTTAGACCTTTGTAGGAGTTTGGGATATGTGTTCTGTATTTGTTCTTGTTATCTTGCCCTGGAATGGTTAGCAGTAAAATCCTTACAAAAACAAAAACAAAAATCTGTTTGGCTATCTTCAGGATCAGTGAAGCCTCCAGTGGTTTGGGAGACAGTCTCTTATTGTAGGAAGAGAATGTGGTAGGCAAAGCCTAAGAGGCACATTAAGATGTGGCTGAAATAGGAGGGACAACAAAGGAAAGCCCAGTGGGTAGCAGCATGTCTTCTCTGCAAGTAGTCACACTCTAAGAAAGGGGTGATTTGAACCTGCTTAGAAAGCTATAGATAGCTAGATCCAAAGTCAGCAGAGAGGAAAGTGCATAGAGTTAGCTGAGCTGGGCTTTATATGAAGGTTTCAAAGAAGGGTTCTAGAAGAGGGAACCCTTTTAGTAATCTTTATCTCTCTCTAGCACCTTCCATAGTGCTTTTTGCCACACAGGAGAGAACAGGATGATGAATGAACTGCCTGGCTCACTCAGGGTGTATTTTTCTAGAACGGGAGTCAGTCAGGGTGATCCTGGTTTTTTTTTTTTTTTTCAGTGTATTTTAATACTGAACTGAATAGGTGTGATATCCTACCAAATACCTGACTTTGAATTATGACAGAAAATATATTAAGTTATCACTTAAACAGATTTAACAAACTGAGATTATTTATCAGATTATCTCAATTAGAGTTTGTTTAAATACTCAACATTTTAAATACAACTTCTTACATAGTAAGCTGATGTATTTAAAACAAAATTTATCTAAAGGTGAGTCACAGAATAACCAAAGGTGGAAGATGCTTCCCTTTTTTAAAATATTCATGTGGAATTTATACTTTTCGATAATAATATATGATTTACTATATGTTAACTAGAATTTCAGAGGGCTGAAATTATTTTCCTAAAGGTAGGAAAACAGAAAACATTATTTAACTCTAAAAGATGTTCTCTCCATTTTACATAATATTTTAAATACAACAAAACCATGAGATAAAAAGGCCAGTGGTCTACTTAGGAAGGTGGATGCCTCACTGGAGACATGCACATGAAGAGTCCAGACTCTTGGGATCATTTATGCAAAGATCTACTCTATATTTGCTCTATACCATGTCCTGTGCTAGTTGAGACACCCTAATAGGTGGACAAAAAATATTCTTACCCTTAAGGCGTCTACCAGGTGAGAGTCTCAAATAATCAACAAGCACATTTTTAAAGAATACTACATAATGAACTTTAAACACATTTTTAAATAATTGCCAACAATACAGTCTCTTTTTAGTTACAAAAAATGCCATATGAAAAGCTCCTTTTATCAAAATTTAGGAGATTATAAATAATGACTTTGTAGAATGAAATACCAAATAAAGATGAATATTTTCTTAAAGGAAGGGAGGGGAGTATTTTGTGACATGATAATTCTAATGAGTGTTGATGGTTCTAATGACTCAGCTTCACCTGGCTTTTAAAAGATACATTTATGAAACATCTCTTCTCCTCACGTTAGAAAAGTGAAAAAACACACCACAGCAGCAGAACCAAATTAATGACAAATATCACCCATTTATGAACACATATTCCATTGAGCATTTACTATGTCTGAGCCATGGTGTGAATATTTTGGTAGATGCAAAGAAGCAAATGCTGTTTAGTAGAGAAGACATGGTGGCCACATGAAATGTGACATGCCATTTCACAAGTACAGAGCATGTCATGGAAGTTGGGAGAACAGGGACAAAACCAACTTCTAGAAGAGGGGAGTGACAGAGGCAGGATGGAAACAAGTAGTAGAAAAAAATCAGGGACAATGTCATGGAGAAGAGTCAGTCATGAAGGAGGGAAAGATGTGAAGAAGAAAGGGATTCTGGAAGAGGGAATCCAAGGCAAAGAGATAATAATGTGCAGAGTGATTTTGGAAGGCACCCAGCGAGAGTGGAGAAAACACAAGAAATAAGGTCAACTGAATGTTGAGTTGATTTTTCATGATTTCATGACAAATTTATATGAATTGATATCCTGTCTTTTCAAGTCCCTTGTGACCAGTCCTGTGCATTTGTGAAAGGACTTCATGAGGTAAGAGATCTAAGCCTGTGCCCTTGACTCTAGTGAAGGAAATCTACCTTGAAGGAAGCCAAATCCAATATCATCAATAATTTACAAAATTAGAGTGCTCTTGAGTGCTTTGAAGAATTATGGCTAACTTGCAGCTGTTTCAAGACACAACTCATATGAGGTAGGTCTCAAGAATCAATACTATTTTTCATTATTTCTCTTTCAGAGTGGGTGAACACTTGTCACAGAAACAATAATGTTGAAAGTAACTTGAACGTATACTGAATAATAAGAGCTTAGTGTAAATTAGTTTGGATGTTTTTGACTTATAGTTTTATATTTGCATAATTTATATTTAAAGTAAACCAATGTGTAGAACATTTCCAACAAAATTACTAGAAGATTTTTTTTTCTAAAAGAATTAAAGAGTTATTAAAATGTGTTAAATCTTGGAAACCAAGCATTTAAAACAAATAGTTCCCAAAAAGATGTTAATCTTTTTCTATCATCTAAAATTTAAATCTCAAAACAGATGTAAGTTGTGAGTGAAACACAAGACTAAAATGTCCTATCTAGAATGACAGATGATGACTTGCATTTTTTTAAAGCATTTCATGAATACTCCATATTTTGAAGAGTTTGTCTGGTGTATAAGATAATTAGAATCATTGATTTCAACATAGTTTTTCTTCTTGTTTATAACCTTGACAGGCACAAATATTCAAAGGTGAAAAACATCTCATGCAGAATATATCACAGAGGGATTTTCATTTGTTTCTAGAATCTGTCACCAAATTGGCATATTATTGATATTCATTCTTTAATTACCTTCATGCTTCTATATAAGTAAAATACTGTAATTTTAGAAAAATAAAAAAAGTATTTGTCATTTGAGGAAAGAAATCTTGCTCTGTAGTAAGAGGAATGATGTCAAGTCTACAGCTCTGATAACTTGGCAGGAATTCAGGCTTTCTGCCACTTCATGAAATTCAAATACCAATTGGTCAACTTGCAAAATATCCAAGGCTAGTAACCATAATACCTACATCACAACCAAAGACTAACTCTTGAGTATAGAAACAATTCAGGAAAGAAAGGAGGTTAAGCACAAATAAATTAAGTTCACAATTTACATTGCACCACTGATCTGAGGAGAAACTAAGTGAATACATGAACATTTTGAGCATTCATGAATCAACCACTAAGTTAAAATAGTGTACAACCACTGAATATAAGGAAAATCTACTCATGGTTTATATTAAGGACAAAAACACCATCATCCCAAGGAAAGCCATTGGTGGCACAGATCCCTCCTTGGTGACCTACAGAATTCCTAAGGGTACTTCCCTGACATCCCTTACAAGACAGAACGACAATGCCAGTGCAAGTTCCTGTGGTCAGCCCAGTGTCCTCTTTCAGTCCAAGGAAAGGTACAGCCTTTGGACCCTTAGGGCTCCCATTTATAACACAGAGGGCGTTCCCTGGGCTGTTGATGGCCACATTAGCAAGCAATCCTGAGAGATACTACTGAAAGTGAATAAATGAATAACTATAATTACAAATAACTCTTGAAAGTGTTGGCCAGTACATAGAGCTATTTCTGCTTTGCATGAAGTTTATGATTCTTTTCTCACTTTCCCTTAAGTTATCCACATCACATGATATAAGCTTTTTGGGATATTCACTTTCATCTAAAAATTATCACTAAATTCTTAGGTGTTGTCAGCAAGAATTTTTAATGCTTGCCTTTAAGAACATGAAATATGCATTTAAAACTAGTACCCGTGCATTTGTATGCCAACTTGAAACCTTAACAGCTGATCTACAATCATAGATTTTTAAAAATATGAACATGTAAAGATTTTAAAAAAGCTTCTGGGAAAACAAATTTTTAGAAAAACAATAAAAATGGTCTTATGAATAAAACAAAATTTTCCTCTGCATCTGATTTATATCATCATATCCAACATATAATATTTTTTACATTCTGCTATTTCTCTCTGTGGATGTTAGAGGTATTTTTGTTTTAAATTTTAAGCTTCACACTCAAAAAGGTATTTCTGTAGCACAACAATTTGACGTGTTGGTTTGTTCTAAACCATCTCATTTAGAAGAAAGAAACAAATTTATAATCTGTTTAAATTATGAGGGAATTTGGAAAACAGCATTGCATGTGTATGTGTGTCTGTATATCTGTGTGATGGAAACAATAATGATGTGATGAATCCCAGTTTCCTTGGAAACAGCATGACCAAAGCATATTGTGTATTCATAGTAAGATGCAGACTTATTTAGAAACGTAACAGTGTGATACTAAGTATATTTTCCAGTAAGAAGTTCAGGATAATTTTGCTTATGGAAGCCTGAGTTTTTTCACAGATCCTGGGTTTCTCTGACCAACCTTATTTATATTTTGCTGAAATGACGGGAGCCATTTACATTCATTTAACTGCCTCTATTCATTCATAAATGTTTGTGAACCTATTCTGGGCCACCAGTGAGCTATGGACACAGCAAATACTCCAAAGAGCTGCTGTATTCCTCTGAGAAACAGACCCATTATGCACTAAGAACCTGTAAAAAGCAAGGAAACACCACAGACTTGAGAAATGACTAAGTTCAGCAAGAAGAATTAAATAATAAAGAAATGCAGAAGCAAGCCCAGCATGTAAACAAGGAGAAATATATTTTTGAGAACTTGATGGGATGCAAGAGGTAGAAAGATAAAGACAAAAATTATATAGAAATGATAATGTACTTTCTTCAAAGTACTGTTTATAATTGCAATGACATACTGTTTTTATTAAAAAAATAAGCTGAAATGACATGTAATTACAAAGTTACTTTGTAACTGGAAGGATGTAAACACTGAGCTGAGCTGGAGGGGGTGGACATTATTTATGATCTTTCTTGGAGTATACTGCCCAAGGCTTCCTAAAGCAATGTGCCCTCCTTGGCTACTGCTATCTGGGTTTGCCAGGCTCTGGCTTTTGTGAACACACTGACAGGGGAGGACCAGTGCAGATGGAGGAGAGCCCTTGGAAGAGCATGGCTCCTACCTTACACTAAGGACCTTGAACTAGGACCTAAGCCAGACAGAGATGAGAGAGGGGCCTGCCCACACTGTAAAAGAACAGTGGCATGGTGGATAATCAAATTTGTAATTTTATCACTAAAGGAATAAGGCAACATTTAGGAAAAATGCTATTGCCTGTCAGGTTCAGGCTACCACTCCACATGGTATTCACATGTTCTGTTCTTTTTGCAGAGAACTAGAAGCATATGGCTTCTCTAGCTTTTTTACTAATTTTGGTTTTATATAAAACTCAGTGACTTGCAGGAGCAACATTTCAGGTCATAAACAACAAGCCACACAATTCCTATTTAAGGGTCATATAAGTAACTGTAGTTAGACAGATGAGCGGTAGGGGGCAAGGTGGGTCTGTGATAGGCATGATTGGTGAGTGGTCAAGCTGGCAGAGGGCCTACCTGGTTGCTTTCACTCTTGGAACGGTCATTCTTCGCCTTGGCTGTCTTTTCTGCAAGCTTCTTCTGCCTTTGAGGGCCTCTTCCAAAGAAAATGTAGTTGACAAAGGCATACTCCAGAAGGGCCAGAAACACAAAGACAAAGCAGCCCATGAGGTACATGTCAATGGCTTTGACGTAGGGGATTTTGGGCAATGTCTCCCGGAGGTGTGTGTTGATGGTTGTCATTGTCAGCACGGTAGTGATCCCTACAAAAGAAACAGAAGTGTGAGAGGCTGCAAATTTGCTGCTCCATTCCTGACTTTTCACTTTTGTATTTTCTCAAACAGCTTGAAATAGTTGGAGATATTAGCTTGAATATTATTGGACAATCAGCAAAAGAGCATGAAACATGTCATGTGGGCAGCAGGTCAGGTCAAGAAGCTGACACCTCTATTCCCTCACAGGGCACTACCACATGGTACTTGGCCCATAGATAGAGGGAATTCAGGGTATACAGAGAGTTGTGTAGACAGCAAAAGATAATGTGCTTTTTATGAAAGATGGAAAAAAAATGAAAATGAAACCAGAAATTAACATAAAATTCTCTCAGTGTCTGAATGAGCTTTCAAGAAGAATGAATCTATGATGAATCAAGGACAAGGGTCATCTATGGCCATTAGTGAAGTCACAGGGGCCTACCTGTCAGAAGAAAACAATTCTTACTATAATGCTTTTTAAAAGGGGGGGATGGGGCAATGATTTTCAAAACTGTTAATGAACATGATCCAGTCCTGAGCTCAAAAAGAAAGGAGTATTTCAGGGAAGCTCCTGAGGGGAGATTAGCTCACAGTATTTTCCTCCTTAACTAAGAATCTATATAAGCTTCTCAGAACATTCTTGGTGAAATCAAGGTATAATGATTGTATTCAAAGTGTTGAATCTTGCCATACTCTGGAGCAAGACAGATCCTCATCACTCCTTTTTTATGTCATTATGTTGACTTCTCTACATAGTAGCATGTGAATGATCTCAGTTTTTGCCCAACAGAGCCAAGTCCAGTCTCCAAAACATATAAGGACCATATTTTGCAATTCTCCCATAGCAATGGACATGTTTTTCTCTACAAAGAGTTCATATGGATAATTTGAAGCCGTAGAGAGGAGGGGACATGTCAGTTAGTGACAAAACCAGAGTTTGTTGAACACAGTGAAGCCACACATGCAAGAAAGATATGGATTGCTTGTTTCTTAGTGGGACAGTAACTATTACAGCTGACTTGCTCTCTCTTACTAAGAAGTCTCAAGGAAGAAAGATATCTCCAAAGTGCTCTTATCTACCTATTTAACTGGTGCCACTGAATGAGATACCCCCTGTGTCTTCTAGGACCCAATGGAAACACTTCTTCCTCATTGCTATGTCATGCCTTCCCTCAAAAAGGAGACTTTTGAAAGTAAAGCTTTAGCCATGGTCCTTCAGCCACAGTAACCTGAAAAACAGATGTCACTGAGGCCAGGGGACAGTGCAGGCCAGAGAGGTCAGTGTTCCTAAGATACACGGCAGAGCCCAGACCACCTCTACATATGATTCTGCCCAAAGGCATCTGAGTCCGCAGATCCTCACCCAACTCTCCAGTGTAGGGTTTGTATTCGTTAAGAACCTTAGTTTGATGCCCTCTAGATTTCCATCCTATTGTTGGAGGTAGGCATCCTCATCCTGTGTATCCCACACAGAGAACCTCCTGACCACAGATCTCCTCTTGCTCAGGACCATCTGGAAAGCAGGGAATAAAGCCTGATCTTCTGTCACTAGCATGTGCTTTCCTTCCACCCATCTCTAAACTGCTATTAAAAGTAGAGGAGGGAATTGAGGCACTGAAAACTATTTTTATATATAACTGCAAATCATGATAGCTTATGTAATACATGGAAATTGAATATGTCAGAATATTTTAAGATTACCCTTTAAAGTACCATCATGTGTACCTAGGGACTTTTAAAATTTGAAAATGGCAATGGAATGATTACAGTTTACAAATAAATGTGAAAACACCATGCAAACTCTCTGAAATTAGGTGTTCTCATCATTATTCAAAAATTTTGTAATGTTGCTGCCATAATTTTTTTCCTTTCAAATGTATTTGGAAAGCTTGAATGCTTTGGTTTAGTCATTGCTTTGGTTCTCCAGTTGACTATTCTGAATGGACATGTATGACCCTGGCCTTAGTGGACATCCCAGGAATGGGCTGAAAGAACACAGGGATAAGAAGACCCAGCACATGTCACAGGCACTCAGCCAGGTAAAAGTGGCCCCTGAAAAATGGGAGAGGGCCCTGGCTCGGGCCCATTATCTCAGGGTCAAGGAGTCCCTTAACAGTACAGTTTTGGGGTGAGTGCTCTGTTTGGGCTCTGATTAGCTCTTAGCTTAAAAGGCCAATGTGTTTACTAATTCTTTGTATCATTTTACTTCCTATCTAGATATTGTGGATGATGGTGGACTGTAGGGATTCACAGACCTGGATGGTACAGCCACATGGCCCCAAAAGCCTAGCTCTGCCACTTCCCAGCAGCATGACCTGAGCCTTGATGGGTCCACACCATTGTTTAGAACTGTTGTGAAGTCTAAATACAATGCCTGAAAATCATTTGGTGATATGTTAATAAATGGTAACTGGCATTGTTAACACTGACAATAACAAATAGTCATATTTATTATTACCATTACAGGGAAAGAAATTATTCAGTAGCTTCTGGTTTCCTGGCAAGTACCCACAGCCACAGCCTTGCTTTGAACTTCTGTCCTTTGTCCTTGAATGGACCCATCCAACTGCAGTACAGGAGATAACTGAATGATTCTTTCCATATTCTTTTACATTTATCAAGTTGTTCAGTCTTTACACTAATCGTTAGCCTCAAATTATTTCTCATTTAGATTATGCTAAGAAAATACTGTATTTGAAAAGATGCATTTATAAAATGACTATGAAATAAAAATATAATTTGCATCATTTAATCAAAAGATATTTTCTTTCTCTTCTTTGTGATAAAAATAGTGTGGCCTAAATTATTTTAGTATAAATTTTTACTTTTTTTTTCTTTTTTTTTAAATTTTTTTTTCAACGTTTATTTTATTTTTGGGACAGAGAGAGACAGAGCATGAACGGGGGAGGGACAGAGAGAGAGGGAGACACAGAATCGGAAACAGGCTCCAGGCTCCGAGCCATCAGCCCAGAGCCCGACGCGGGGCTCGAACTCACGGACCGTGAGATCGTGACCTGGCTGAAGTTGGACGCTTAACCGACTGCGCCACCCAGGCGCCCCTAAATTTTTACTTTTAAAAGGACAAGTACTATTATTCAGTGATAAGTGGACCTCAGGATTTTGAGGAAGACCATTTAATTACAACTCCCAAATTTGCAGTCTGAATGCTTGTAACACTAACAGTTCAACAGATCAGACAGTCAGCCCCTGGTCAGAAGAAGCATAAAATCCTGAAGCATACAGAGCAGCAGTGCAACACAGCTTTCTGAAGGACCAACATTTCCCTTCTCAGTAGAGAGACAACCCTAGACAACTGTAGGTCCAAGAATCCTGAGCCAGAGCCATGGATATCTTTGCTCAAAACCCCTTTGCACAGACCTGTACCTCTAAGACCTCACTTAGAAATGAGGCACATTCATCATGGTGCAATCATTTAGGATGCTGGTAACAGCACTCAAGGCATTTCAAAAGGTATGGAACAGGACAAGACAGGTAGAATGGGGTGGGAAGAGGATTTCTCCAATTAACTGCCTGCCCCCATACCATGGCCATATATTCTTAAAGAGGAACTAGAGCACATAGCATTTTAATGATTTTGAGGGATCCCTCAATAATAATAATAATTAATAATAATCTTTGCTTAGCTTTATTTTTTATTTTTAATCCTTGTGTTTACAATGTAATAGACAAAATTACTCCTGTGTGTACTGTCTACTGACACCATAGGGATCACCTGTAGCGGTTAAGGGAGAGAACTGGAGTCAGACTAACTGCATTACAATTTTTATTCTCACATTTAATATTATATGATGTTGTACAAGTTATGTACCTGCTCCATACCTAGTTTTTCTGCTCTGTAAAATGGGAGCAATAACATTGCTTACTGTGCTATGGATGTTCTGTAGAATAGATAAGGCAACCCCATTAATGTCCTTGCAAAGAACCTGGCACCTGAGTATTTGGTAAAGTTCAGCCTTGATTATTGTGTTGTCATTCAGTGTTCATGATCCTATGATATACTTTTCCTTAAGTTATTGAAGGTAACCAGGTGACATTTCCCAATCCCTGCAGATCCAAGCTCAGAGACCCTGTTCTATGTAGGCAGAAGGTGGGACAGATGGAGTGAACACACTGGTATTCTACTTTGAGATCTGGACTTGGACTTTTATCTGCTCAGATGCTGTGGCCTTAAGGTCACAGCTGCCTTCAAGACCCCCAGGCCTCAGGTTCACCTTGACACTGGCAAATGCCCATTCATTTCTGTCTCTGTGCCCACATCTGCCTCCCAGACTTGTGACTTTGGTCAGAATCTGGAGCTCCTCCAGTGGTGAAGCCTTAGCAACTCCTGGCAGACCATTCCTTTGTCTTAGCAAAGCCATAACAGGATGATTTAGGTTTATAATAATAATGCTGTGTTGTTAGAAAAGGTGGAATCTACTTTCACATACTGTAATAAGGTTGGGTTGACTACAACTCACTTCAGATAGAGTATCTGTTTAATATTGTGGAAGTCAGTATTTTACAATTAAGGAGCTATAGAATTTATATATCTATAAACTTTAGAAATTCACATTTTCAGCTCACCTCACTCATATTGATGTCAGATAATTACAGTTCTTTGGTACTCATATTTCTCTTGTTATTTCAATAATGACAAATTCTCCAAGGCTGATTCACTGTGAAACTCATGAAGCTTCAGCTTCAGGTCTCCAATTGCATAAGCCTCTCCAGGCTTGGGGCAGGATCCTAGATATTTTATATTTGTCTATTTTATATTCTTTTTCTTAAAGAGAGACCCTGAAAATGTATAAGCTAACAGATCTGCAAAATGTAGATCTGACTGTCCAAAATCATTGCAGGTCTGGTTTTTCCAGGTGAGATGAAGAGAAAATACTTTAACAAAGAGTAATCTGGTAACATTAAAAAAAAGAAGAAGAAGAAGGGCAAAACCTTCATAAAGGACTTATGTTACAGGGTAACCTCTGCAGGCTGTAGAAAAATCCTACAGATTTTTAGGATTTAGGGATGTTTTTCTCACCATTCCCATTAAACATACATAATAATTAATATGGCACTTTTAGTTTTTTGATAGTTTCTTCTTCTCAAAGCAATTTGTTATTCAATGAACACCTTTAGGAATAGCTACCTAATTTCCTATGTATTAATCTATTCATGAATGTAACTCTGCAAGTTACATTCTAAACTAGACATCTACATACACACATGTACACACATTTTCCCAGGGAAAAAGATGTCATTCAACTTGAAGTCCTGGAAAAAGATGGTAAACAAAATCAGGAAGAAAGAGGGATAACTGGAACCCTGAAATATTATGGCTTTCTGTAAGCTAATTTACCAACAAATGCATTGATAATTATTTTCCATCTATTTGTAAAAGTATTAGCAATAATTTTGCTTTCAGGAATTGAATTCAATCCTACCAGAGGAGGGATGGACTGGATAATTGCTCTTCAGCCCTATACTCAACTAAAATATGTTTAAATGATAAACAAACAAACAAACAAACAAACAAATAATATATAGTATTCTTTTAATAATCTAAACATATAACAAATGATATAGGAACCTGTAAAATACCTTGCATATCAGCTAACAATCCAATTGCCAAATGACCAGTGGCCAGTACAGATCACTAGAGCTCCAAATAATCACTCAGAATCTAATCACATATTTTAATGTTCATTAAATTATGTAATTCCAATTACATGCTATAATATTTGACTATTTTTCTGACTTAAAAAAGATGAATGCCCATTAGTCAAGTCTTCTTTCTAGGCCACAGAACAATTTTGAACAGGAGATGTTAATCCTTGATTTAAAATTAGTGTCAAAAATAGTTTTATTATGCAAATATTCAGCAAACATATTTTCCCTTTCATGGGCATGAAAATTCACATTTGAGCCTTGTAATTAAATTAACACATCAAGGGAATCATGCATGAAATTATTATTTCAAGATAAAAGTAACTTTATGGGCAAGACTAGTGTCATGATGCCAAAAAATTGTAGTTGAACTATAGCTTTTGAACTTCCTTAATACTGTAATGACATGGTTACTTTACATTTTAGATATCATTTAAAAATAGCACATACCAAGGGCAACTCTAGCTGCAGATGCATCATAATTGATCCAGAAGGACACCCATGAGAGAATCGTAATTAGTATAGAGGGCATGTAAGTCTGGAGAATGAAGTATCCAATGTTTCTCTTCAACCGAAAGCTCAATGAGAGCCGAGGATAGGCACCTATGATAAACAGACAAAGATTACACAGGAGAAAAGACATAGCAGACAAAAAAAGTTGGCTTTGACCTCCATTGGTCAACAGCATGCATTTGAAAAGCCCATGAACTAAGGGTTGACCCATGAAATTTGCTTCTGTTTGCCTAATTGTATTTATAGAAGAATTGGGAGGGGAGTTTATTTCAGTCTCTAAGAGAATGATGAGGATACTCTTCTAAAGCTAAGTGTTCAGCTGAGAATCATCCCTAGGAAAACTTTGGGAAAGTTTTTAGCTTAGAATGCAGAATCATCTCAAGTATCTTGTTTATTATTTCATCAATGGCTGTACCCTTCTTCTCCATTGTAAATAAGGGAGATTTGGCTCAGGTTTTATTGACCAAAATGGTTTTTACCGGTTGTCCCTTCTGCCCATCTGGAGCAACACTGTGCACAGACATTGAATTACTGACCCTCAACTAAGGAATCTCAAGGGTACCCTGAGAGCTGCAGAGGCATAGATGCAGACCCAGTCTTACAGAAGATGGCAGTATACACTGCGATGCTCTACTCTGACCACAGACAAGGCATTAAGGAGAGCCTCAGAGAAGCATCTTGTCCCAGTGCTAATCTGATGTGTGCATCCAACTCAGTATACCTTTAGTATATCCACAATTACAGAATAAGAAAATTGCCCAATGATTATGCCACATTTAGTTTTATATTTGCCTTCTCCATTTTATTTTGCTTTTCTTGCAGCAAAGAGAGCGTAAGCTCCATTTCCTCCTGTCCACTTCAACCATCCACTTTATCAGTTCCAAATCTCCCTGATCTACATTCTAGTGAAGCTACTGGAAGGTCAACCAGTGAAAACCCAATGACCTTCTCTAATCATCCATTTCCTTGCCTCTTTCCCTTCCACAATCACTGATGGATGGTGCTCCCTTCCTGAGATTGCAGTACCTCGCTCATCTTGACCTCCTTCTACTCTAAGACTGACAAGCTCCTATTCTCCCACACCCAAATTTTCCAGACTTTGTTCCATGTATTTTTCTGTTTTTGTCTCTATATTCTTTTCCTAAGAAGTCTGACTCACTCATATGACTATTTATTAGTTCTATGTTGAAAATGAAAGATTTTTATCTCCAGGCTCCTACTTTGGCATCAACCACATTTTCAGCTGGAATTATATAAAGGAGAAAAGAAGAAGAAGGGGACTTAGCACTTAAAGGATAAGAATGTGGGAAATTTCCTCCAGTCATTTGTGTGTGTGTGCATAATTTCTATTACATAGCTCTGATCAAACGCATACATCATACTGTCATCATAGCATAAACATTTTCATACTTATTTCAAGTTATTCATAAACACAATTTAAAATTCTTCCCAATTTTCCTTCAAATATATACATATGTACTCTAGTTTACAAAAATATTTTCCTGAATGCAACAAATTTTTATTATTTCCATTTTTACAAAACTATAAACACTATTCTTAATATCACTGCGTAGTGTCCTTTCACTGTATTTGGACTTGTTTCTTTAGGATGAAAATGCCAAAAGAGGAGTTGCTAGGCCATTGCAATTGCCTAGCAAGGCATAGGCAATTGCTAGGAATTGTTTAGGCTTTTGATGGTTATTGCCAAATTACTTTGTCAAAAAATCATACCAGTGTACACGTAACTATGAGCACTTTATAGAATTCCCTACTCACCTTGTAAACATGACAATGTTCCAGAACATTTCTTAAAAATAACTTTTGATAATTTCTTTGGGAAAATTTTGTCCTTTCCAATTACTCTCTTTAACTGCATACTTCCTAAATGTTTGTTTTTCTTCTGTATATAAGCTCATATATGATCTGATTATACTATTTATTCATTTTTCTCATTTTTTGTTCCTTTTTTTTACCTATTCATTTCAGTTCTTTTGACATTAATCCTTGCGTGCATTCTCTGCAAGCATTTCTTCAGTTGTTTATTTTAAAATTTGTAATGGCTTGAGTAGGGGACATATAAACACTTAAATTTTTGTATATAGTTGAGTTTATCCATTTCATTTTTTCCTTGTTATTTTTAAAACTTGATTTTAATCTTAGATAAGTTCACAATAGAAATTTAATCACAAATCTATTTTAAAGGTTGATAATTATTTCAGTGTTTGATATAAAGCATCCATACACACTGTTTTTTGTTCCACAAACATCAACCAGTCCTCCAAACACCATCAATGGAATAAAGCTTCCCTTGATATAGGTCTGATATACTCTATTTTTGTTTTACATTACATTTTATGTATATGTGGATCCTTGGCATGATGTGCCATTGAACTGGGTCAGAGTCCCATCTTGCCATTTCCAGATTCCTGGCCCTATGTTCCATCCACACATTCCTGAAGTACAGCACGGACACTTGCTGTCAACCCATATTCAAAATCTTATATGGCTCACTGCTTCCTAGAAAGGTCCAAATATGTATCTGGGAATTTTAGTTTCTCTAAAACATTTTCCCAAATTAACTCCTGTTTTATTTCCCACTATATCTTTTCATTAAGAATACCATTTTCTAGCTCAAAGAGTGTCCTCACTACCTAAAAATAATTGTCCATATTTCCTGCTTCTGCTGATTCACCCACATTCCTCCCTCCTGACGAAATGTTTTTCCTTACCCACGTTACAAAGCCTTAATCAAATGCCACATCTTCCATGAATCCTTTATCCTTCTTTCCTCAAAGTGTAGGTGATTACCTTTTTATTTTCTTTTTTATAAAATTATTACTATTTATCAAGACAGGATCTTCCTTAGTAAGTTGTACAGTCCCTAAAGCAGAGTTTGTGAAGTGATGTATTTTTCATATAATATGATGCCTAGGTAAATGTCTAAACTATCATAAGTTATCAACAAATACATCTGTATACATAAAAATGGGAGTATTTGGTTTATTTATGTTACTCTCTAGTAAGTGTAATACTCAAAACGTTCAACATCTTTACTGAATGCTTGAACTCCCATAGCAACTTTAATATCTTTACCAAAGTAAATTCATTGTTGGATCTTAGTTTGAAATTTAATGGCAATCTCAGGCTTTACTTATCACTTAATCATTTGCTGCTCTTGTTTCAGTTATGTCTCACTCTCCACTATACTTGGAATAGTTTCTGTATTTGTCAAGATAGGTTGGTTTATGTTGCAATAACAAAAAGAACCCCAGATCTCTATAGCTTAAAACAAAGATTTTTATTTTCTTGTGTATCCACTTAGCTTTCTGTATCTGGAACACTGCTGGACACGATGGAAGAAGTGCCACACATACTCCCCCTTACACTTTCTTGTCTAGAGCAAGTCCTACTGTCAATCTTTATATCATTGGAGTAGAGAGTTTAGTCCTTTCCCAGGGGAGAGGAGTAACTTTTTTTTGAGTGATAATGTAATCTATCTTATTGCCCAACTTTCATTTTTCTACATCAACTTGCTTAATATTTTCCAAAGTACACCTTCTTCAGGGAAATTGTTCCCAACAGAAGCAAATGTTGATACTTATGCAATGAAGTATGATTAACACTATTGGGAATACTTGCCCCCTGTAATAGGGAGGTCAATGAAATGAATGCAAAGTCAAATATTTGGAAAATCATTATAACCTTGAGGAAAGGAATACTAATCTCATTCCTAAAATAACTTGATCTCTGGAAATTTTCCAAGATATAACACAGAATTTAGAATAACAGAATTCATAATGCAAAAATTAGATTTAAGAAATATTCCACTTTCTTATGTTTGTATAGTAAATACATTCTACTTATTGAAACCGAAGTGATACTTCAAATAAAAAAAAAAAAAGTTTTAGGCATTCACCATATGCCCCACACATTCTAGTCTCATAATCCCAGAGGTGGGGATGGTGAAGGGAGCAGACAACAAATGAATAAGAAAGGATTCTACATTCTCATCTAGGTCCTAATCCATGTCAGAGAAAGACTCATACAGTTTGGCCCTGGTAAAACAGAGTAAGAGTCTTGCTGGAGATAGAAAGATATTCTAGAGCATGAGATTTGGTGATGCAGGGGAGGTTTCATAGCATCTGAACCAAGATACTATTCCTGGTTGAATACAATTCTTTTCAGGCAGGGAATCAGGAGAGCGTTCAAGGTAAAAGACTCACTAGGGCAAATGAAGAAAAGCCTTTCAGTACACCGTGAGAAATAGGCCTCAGAATGTTAATAAACATGAGTTCTAAGATATATTAAGACCTGTTTTAGGTCAAGGCCTTTGTCATTGGATATGCATCTTAAAGAGCACATAAAGTCTTTTTGTAGCTTTGTTAAACAAAGTCCTTACATTCAGGGTGAATGCCATGATGTATGCTGTATCTATGGGAAAACTCCCCACATAGCTAGTGGTTAATAAAGTTGAGAAGTAGTGAGTCAGCTACACTAAGACATACCCTTCAAAACAGCAATAGAAGCTTAAAAATTACAACAGAAAGGCACAGAAGCCCTAAAGCCTGTGTGCCAATGCAGATGTGGTCAGGTTCCCAAGTAGATGCTGAGCCAACAAAGAGAGGAACAGTCCCTGAACACAAGTGCATTGTTCCAATTCAGGGCTTCCTTGGCAAAACTACCTATTGAAGATGCTGATCTCAACCCTTTCTCCTTAGACGCACTAAAAGTTATGCCAAAAACAAGGCTCTGGGTACGGAATCTAGCCTAATTTAATATTGTGCTCTAAAGCATTAATATTGTTGAAGATGTCATTAAAAATATCGACACAGAGTATCATGTCACCTTTGTGGAGGGAGAGAGCCACTCAAATGTGTCCATAAAATAATAAGCTGATATTTTAGCAACTGCAGCAGAGCTGACCTACACACATGTGCATCTCCCTCTTTAAGGTGGCCACTGTGAGGGGCTCCCCACCATTGCCTAAAAGTTTTGTGAGCTCTCAGTGCTGCTCTTGAGTTTTTATTTTTTTATCACACTGTCTCATTCATTTATAATCTACTTTTTTCACTTCATAACACAACCTAAAACTCAAAATAGTGTTACTAATTTTCTTCCTCCTATTACTAGTCACCTTAATTATTTTATGTTCAAAAAAAGCCATGAAAGGCAGAACATATATGAAAGAGGAAAGAAAAAAAAAAGAGGAAAAATAGAACTGGAACTTGAGAAAAATGTTTTCAGATTGTTTTAATACGCAATGATTCTCATTCTGATTCTCCACAGTAAAACAAGAATATTGTATCACATGACTCTGGAGCAAAGGGTGGTGGTGTCTAAGAGTTTAGGTTCAGCCTCATGGTTTATTTGGAATATTCCTTTGGTAAGCTGATTATCTGATCAAACCCTCAGTTTCCTTGTGTTGAAATAGGGCAAGAATATCACAGTAAAAAAAAAAAAAAAAAAAGATAAGTTATGCTTCATCAAAATTACAAGCTATTAATCTGCAAAGCGAACTATAAGAAAATAAAACCACAGCGCACAGAATGCGAAAAAATATTTGTAAATCATATATTTGATAAGGATCTTACATCCATAATATATAAAGAAGGTTTAAAAAAACACAACCCAATTTAAATATGGGCAAATGACTTAAATAGACATTTCTCCACAGGAGAAAGTATCCAATAAGCACATAAAAAGATGCTCAGGATTATTACTTTTTAGAGGAAAGCAAATCAAAATCACAATGAGATACCACTTCATACTTGCTAGGATGACTACAATCAAAAGACAGACATAGAAATATATGATTTGATCATTCCACTAATGGCTACTTACCCAAAGAATACAAAAACAATAATTGGAAAATGTATATGTATCCCTATATTTATTGCAAGATTATTTACAATAGCCATGATATGAAAGTAAACTAAATGTCCATTCATAGATGAATGGATAAAGAAAACAGACATACACACACACACAGACACACAGACACGCAGACACACACACACACACACACACACACACACACACACATTACTCAACCATAAGAAAGAATGAGATCCTTGGCATTTATGACAACATGGATGTACATAGATGGTATTATGCTAAGTGAAATAAGTCAGAGAAAGACAAATGCCATATGATTTTACTTATATGTGGTATCTTAAAAAAAGCTAAATAAATGAATAAAATAAACAAACACTGCAGAAACAGACCCATAATACAGGGAAAAAACTAGTCGCCAGAGGGAAGAGGTGTGTGTGGGGGAGTGGTGGGCAAAATGGGTGAGGGGAATGGGAGATACAGGCTTCCAGTTATGGAATGAATACATAATGAAGATGAAAGGTACAGAATAGGGAACATATTCAATGGTATTGTAACAGTTGTATGGTGACAGCTGGTAACTACAATTGTGAACATAGTCTAATGTATAGAGCTATGGAATCACTATGTTGTATACCTGAAACTAATGTAAAATTGTGTGTCAATTATATTTCAATATAAAAAAAAGACAATAGCAAGTGTTGGTAAGGATGTGAAGAAATTAAAACCTTCATGTACTGCTCTTGGGAATATGAAATGGTGCCATCACTTTGGAAAAACAGTTTGATAGTCCTTCAAAAGAGTTAAATATAGTTACTTTATGATCCAACAATTCCAATCCTAAGCACATGCCTAAGAAAAATGGAAACATATCTACAGAAAAACTTATACATGAATATTCAGAGCAACCCTATTTTTAATAGCCCAGTGTTCATCAATGATGAATGGTTAAACAAAATATGATATATTCATACAATGGGATGTTATTCAGCAATAAAAAGGAATGAAGTGTTGATACATGACATAACATGGATGAAACTTTAAAGCATCACGCTAAGTGAAAGAAGTCAGTCACAAAAGGACCATACAGTGTATGACTCAATTTATATAAAATACACAGAATAAGCAAATCCACAGAAACAGAAATGAAGTTAGTGGTTGCCCAAGGCTGGGTGGTAGGTAGAGGGAAATGGGGAGTGTCTGCTAATGGGCACAGGGTTTAATTTTTTAAATGTTTATTTGAGAGAGAGAGAGAGAGAGAGAGCAGGGAAGGGACAGAGAGAGAAGGAGACACAGAATGCAAAGCGTGTTCCAGGCTCTGAGCTGTCAGTACAGAGCCTGTTGTGGGGTTCAAACTCATGGACCCCAAGATCATGACCTGAGCTGAAGTCTCACACTTAACTGACTGAGCCGCCCAGGCACCCCCAAGGTTTCTTCTTGAGTTGATGAAAATATTCCGAAATTGAATGCGGTCATGATTATACAACTCTGTAAATACATTAAAATCATTGAGCTATATAATTTAAATGGGTGAACTTTATGGTATCTAAATTATATTTTGATAATCTCTTAAAAGAAAAAAAAAGAATGCCTATTACATGTATCTTACTGGAAATTAAATGACTTAATTTATATTAAGTAACAAACTTACTATCTGGCCCCAAATACACATTCCGTAAATACTAGTTGCTGCTTCTTCCTTTCCTTTTCTTCCTCTATGGTGCCTTCTATGCTCAGGATTCTATAATCTAAGAATTCTTACCATTGAGCGTTAAAAAAATGTTCAGTAGTTTTAAAATTAAGTTCAAAAGGTAAAGGTAGACAAGATTTTTGATTTTTTTCTTGCAAAGGAAGTGCAGGACAATGAATTTCTGAAGATATCTGGCTTCTGTGGTGAGACATGTTTGATAGGTCAGGAGCCCTTAAAGGAAAATGATTTCATATTAGTAAGATGAGATAGCTAAGCTCTCCTTTAGCACTGAGAGTAAGCTTGCTTTGGTCCCACCATTTTGGACTGAAGAATTAGTATTTGTCTAGGAAGCAGAGATGAATTGTCTCTTAGGATCCTTCTAACAAAAATCAGTGGGAGGAAAAAAAGAATGGGAATTTGCCTCTAGAATTTAAGGTTAGATTATATTGTAAGTCAGATAGAGATGATAATTCCTTCTTTTAATATTTCATATAATACTTTCTCTAGACCTCTAGTAGATGTTATTTATAGACTCAGTGGACAATAAGTTGATCACAGGGCTTTAGTTTACTAAAGCATGGATCTCACAATGGACTTTAGAGAAAATTAAGTGAATGTATTAACAATGTGACATGCAGACTTTAAAAATATTTGTAATCTGTCATAAACATTAATGAAAAGCACAATTGCATTTTGAAAATTGATTTTTGAAGAATAGAAAATTCACATATCTTAACAGAAATGTTCATTATCATTCATTTTGGAATTCTTCTCTTTTTCTTTCTTCTAATCTTGGCAGAGGTATTTTGAAATAAACCCCGAAGCTATCAGTCCAAATGTACCCCAGAAAAAAGGAAGAGAAATAAAAACATGACACAATTAAAGAAGCATATTAAAAAACATGTTTTTCATGTATCTAGCAAAAATTTCCGTCTTTTAGCTGAAACAAAACTAAAAAGTTAGGAGTAAATTTCAGATTTGGCAAAAACTGTACATCCCAAACTTTGCTGGTTAGCAGAATATACATTCAAGACCAATGCAAAAGATGAAGTCTTAATCTGGTGATCTTGAGTCCAGAGTGATATTTAAGGAGCTCTTAGATTATTAACTAGTTGAATATATTTATTAAAATAAATGTAATGTAATATTTCTTTTAACCTGATTCCCTTACTGCTATTAAAGTGCTTCCCTACCATTTCCACAACTTTTTATTGTTACAACCAGAGTCAGATCTCCTTTGAGCTTTACAGCACTTTCCTCTATTGTACACTGTTCAATATAAGTGTTTCCTCTACATAACATTATTGGAAAAATCCAAAATTATATTTTCCAAAATGTGATTACAAAATGTATACTGTTTTTTTTCTTTTTTACTCTCATGTATTAATAGTCTAAACTAAGTAAGAATTAAATATTAAAACAACTGTAAATTTTTCTGAAAAAATAAAGAGGAGTGGGGGAAAAAAAAACATGGTGTTTGAGTATTATAGATAGGTAGCACTTCCACTGGAAACAACTAGAGGAAAATGGACAAAATTTAAATATATCTCCTTGAAGGCACTGGAGAAATAGCAAGCTAGTAAAAATGTGGGGCAAGTTCTGGGAGAAAAAGAAATAGAGAGGTGAGCCACATTTCAGGTAGCTGAAACACATACTTTCTAGAAGAGAAAGATGAGAAGCTAATTAGGACATCTGACAGATCATGGACTAAATGAGCAGAAACTAGGGACAGAAAACAAGTAGGGATTCCAAAGAGCTTTGTCCAAGAAGTCAGGATAAACCAGAAGGATTAACCCATATACAAGGACTGAATCTGAACTCAATATCACCTGTCCGGGATTGCTAATGCCTCTAGTGTCTGACAGAGGTAACATACATTCACTTTGAGGAAAGAAAACATCATCATAAATTTTGAATTATATCCACAATTTTCCCATGGATAATAACAGATTAAACACAAATGAGGAGGAAATTGTTGGACTGAAAGATGAGTCAGAAGAAAATTTCCAGAGTGAAGCATGAAGAGAAAATAAAATGAAAATTCCAAAAAGGAGGCTGAGATATACAGAAGATACAGTGAGAAGATTTGTGCTGGAGTTATAAAACTGGAATTGAGACTGGAATCCTAGAAGAAAACCACAGGGAGAGAATAGAGCAAAAGCAGTGATGACTAAGAATGCTCCAAAAGTGCTGAAAGACCAAAGATTCAAGAAGATCTATAAATTCCAAGAAAATAATTACAGACAAAACCATATCTTGGTACATCATAAATACCAATGAAATCAAAATCAAAGAGAAAAAAAAAAATCCTAGAAGGGGAAGAAAAACAAATTAATTTGAGAGCACCAATTAGACCAACAAGTGTCCTCTCAATATAAACAGTGGAAGCCAGAGACAATGAAATAATATCTTCAAATGGAAAAGAAAAAAAATTGTCAACTTAAATTTCTGGAACAATCCTACAAGAATATATAGGTCATATATGGTTTTGAAAAAAAACCTAGAAGAAATTTGTGACCAGGAGACTCAGACTAAAGAAAATATTTTTCAAATGTTCTTTAGGCAAAAACCAAAACAAATCAGAACAAAACAAAAACCAAAAATATTTTATAGGCAGAAGGAAACATTCACAGATAGTGACTTAGAGATAAAATAAATAACAAAGAAAACAGGACATTTATAATTATATCTAAGTGAACATATACTGCATTTAACAATAATAATAATATCATATAGGGTTTTAAATATATATATAAAGTTATAATATATAATGACAATAGCATATGTAGGTCAAATGAGGAAATAATTAAAATGCACAAAGGTCTCTACAGTGTTTGGGAAGAGGTAAAAAGACCATCTCAGATACATTATCAGAAGTAATAAATACTTTAGCAAGGCCATTCAATATAAAATCATTGTGTTCTTATATATATCACAACAAAAAATAATGCTAAAAATTTTTAGCATGTATACTTGCATCAGAAAATATCAAACATCTAGAAAAATTTAGCAAATATGTACAAGATTTTTATACAGAAAATCCTAAAATGTTATTACCTCAAATTAAAGAAGACCTAAGTAAATGGAGATAAAATATACTACAGATTGGAAAAAATTATAATGACATGCCTTTCACCAAATTAATGTATTCCTAATAAAAAGCCAAAGCACTTTTTCGGTGAAAATTAATGATCTGATTATAAAAGTGACACGGAAATATAAGGGACCAAAATAATCAAGTTAATAATAAATAACGAGTAAATAGTAAAGTCGATTGTAAACAATAAATAAAGGATCTGCTCTACTTAAAGCTACAGTAATTAACACTGTGAGTTAAGGGTACAAGATAGATAAATAAACCTATGATACAGAATATAAAGTTCAAAAGCAGATCTATGAACATTAAATTTATGACAAATGTGTTGCTGTAAAACAAATGGTGCTGTGGAAAATAATAAAACCTGACCCATACTTCACACCATTCACAAAAATCAGTTGCATGTGGACTGTAGGTTTCAATGTAAAAAAGTACATTTTTGTAACACGCTGTGACCTATAACCAGCTTGCATCTAAAATCTATAAATAACTCAAATTAATGACAGATAATTCACAAAAAAGAATTGCACAAGTAATTCACAAAGGAGGATCTCCAAATAACCAATAAGGACAGGTGCTCAATCTCACTAGTACTCAGAGAAATGGAAGTTAAACCACAAAAAACCACCCAACGCCCAGCCAGTAACTTCCATGTGAAATGTTGGCAAGGGTGTGGGCAAAAGGAACACTCATGCATTACTCGTATGAACATAAATTGTCAGAATCACTTTGGAAAACAGTTTGGCATGATCATTAAACTTCAACATTCACAATTACACTTCCAGGTATACAGTCAATGTTTGCCTGTGCATATATTCACATACACACACAAAAACAAGTACAAGAGTGTTCACAGTAGCATTATTCATAAATCTGTACCCACAATAGAGTGGATAAATAAAATGTGGTGTAATTGCATAGTAATATAGCAAAGAAAATAAATGAAATACAGTGACATGGATGGATTTCATAAACATAATGTTCAGTTAAATTCAAACTCTATTATCCCATCAAATAAGGTACAAAAACACAAAATTCAAAAAACAAAACAAAACAAAACAAAGCAAAACCAAAACAAAACAAAAACACAAATTTCATTATATTGTGACAAGATAATAGTTTTCTTTGAGAAGGAGGGAGGTAAGGACATTAGGTGGAGTCATAGTGAGGATTTTGGGGTTCTGATAACATTCTACTTTTTCACCTAATTGCAGTTATAGGATTGCTCACTTTCTGGTAATTCAGTCAGCTCTGCATTTATATTGTAAGTATTTTTCTATATGTGCTCATACAGAAAAGTTATAAAAGTTATCATTAAAGTAAAAAAAAATCTAACAGTCTATGTCTTTGTATAAAATTATAAAGCATGGAAAAATTCTAACCATTTTTAGGAAGAATGCTTTGTTAAACATTTTTAAGAGAATATTTCAGACCTCAACTTTTAAATGATTAAGAATTGTCAATCTAGAAGAGGTTTAAAAGTTAGGTTCAGCAAAGATTTCTTACATTACTCCTAAAGGCTTATATAGAAGGCCAATCTTTTTTTCAGATTTCAATCCAAAGAATTTCTAAGACTAATTTGTTTCCACTTATTTTAAAAATACTTTTCAGTATTTTCTGATATTCTACCATAGATCCCTAATGGATGTCACAGAAGTAGATGACAGAGTAAATAGAAATACATTGACTATAGTAAATAAATTTATTTTAATGGTTAAAGGAGAAAGAGAATGCCATGTAGCTCACATCTAGGTATCAAGTTGCAAGAGGGAGAGGATCCCCCACCCTTGTATTGTTTCTCTTTTTTCTTCTATCTCCCTTTTAATCTGGCTTCCTTTTTCTTAGAAAGCCTTACTCAGGCATGTTTTCAGATTTGGCTTAATCCTATAGATTGTAGGTGCCAAGGAATAATCTGAGAACTCACTTCATATACCCTTTCATTAAAAAGTATGAGATCAAGCTCAGAGCCTGGAGCCTGTTCCAGATTCTGTCTCCCTTTCTCTCTGCCCCTCCTCTGCTCACACTCTGTCTCTGTGTCTCTCAAAAATAAATAAACATTAAAAAATTTAAAAAAGTACGTGATCTTGCATATGCAATAACAAAGACAGAGACAAATACCATATGATTTCCCTTATATGTGGAATCTAAAAACAAAACAAATGAACAAACAAATGAACAGTGCAGAAACAGACATATAAATATAGAGAAGAAACTAATAGTTGCCAGGGGGGGAAGGGGAAGGAGATGGACAAAATGGGTGAAGGGGATGAAAAGAAACAAACTTCCAGTTACGGAATGAATATGTCACAGGGATGAAGCCTGTACGGAATGAATATGTCACAGGGATGAATATGTACAGCACAGGGAATATAGTCAATGGTATTGTAATAGTGTCGTATGGTGACATGGTAGTTACACTTGTGGTAAGTATAGCATAACGTATAGAGAGTTGTCAAATCATTATGTTGTACACCTGAAACTAATGTAAAAATGTGTGTCAACTATGTTTTAATTATTAAAAAAATAAATATAATTCTGGATCAATAAGGAATACTTGTAATAGATCTAGGACTTCCCAGGAAATCCAGTAGATTGGAACAACGAATGACACACAATAAGCCTAATTAAAATAATTTACTTTCTTTTTTCTCTTCTCTGACTTTTTTTTTAAGTTTATTTATTTATTTTGAGAGAGAGAGAGAAGGAGAGGGGCAGAGAGAAGGAGAGACAGAATCCCAAGCAGGCTCCACGCTGTCAGAGAGCAGCCCGATGCCCTACTCCAACTCACAAACTGTGGGATTGTAACCTGACCTGATCTGAGATCAAGAGTCGGATGCTTAACCAACTGAACCACCCAGGTGCCCCCATCCTCTCTGACTTTCAAGAAGAATCTATATTTGGGACTTGGGCATTTTGTGAAAATACTGAGCACCAATTTATGAACCAAAAAAATAATTGAAAATATATTTATTGCATGCCTGACATATATGAGAGTGGCAGTAATAATATTTGACAGAAATTAATAATATTTGACAGTTGATAAAGGAATGATACAGGTAGAGTGTGATACCAAGTTTTCCAAAGGAAAGATAAATGACAGGTACGCTCAAGGAAAGCTAATTGGAGGTGTTGGTGGTTGAACTGTCCATTGATAAACATACAAGATTTGGATAAGAAAAACAGGAAGAAAATATATCAAGTGGAGGCTATAACAGAAGTGAAAGTCTTTAGGCAGAATGCAGGAGCATATGCTTCGAGGAGAGTAAAAGAGTTAGATGCAACAGCTATCAGGATGGCTTCATACTGGGGACATTTGTGAGCTAAACTGAAGAGACAGGTTGGTGCAACATATGGATTCAAGGTCAACGAGTATTAATCGTACTCTGCACACAAAGGGTAGTCATCAAAGCATTTGGAGCTGGGTAATGGCTTCATGCAAACAGTGTTCCTCAGCTACTAATCTGGCAGCAAAGTGCAGGATGAATAGGAAGGCAGAGGCACATTTCTTGCCACCAAGTATTTCTGGGTGTTGGATGAAGCAATTGTAGGGCCCTGGATTGGGATTGTGGAGGCCTCCAATCCCAATATCAGTTTTTGGAAACCTGCATGAAGCACTGTTCATCAAGAACACATGGCCTATTAACATAGGCATGTGAAGGAGAGAGTGGCACAGACTCTAAAAACAGGCACTGTGTTCATTGTTTGTTATCCCAACTACATATTCACCTGTTTTGTAAGAACCCTTATAACATTAATATGTAAAATTGATGAAAACGATCATTTAAAATAAAGTATAAAAAGGCTAGTTTTTAAAATCTTTGTCAAAATGCATTAGAGGTACTTATTCCTTAAGAAACATGAGAATCGTCATCCTTTCTAGCTTTACTATGCAACTTTGATCAAATTATTATCATTCTTTATTTATGTTTATTTATTTTTGAGGGAGGGAGAGAGAGAGAGCAGGGTAGGGGCAGAGAGAGAGGGAGACATAGGATCTCTGCTAATAGCGCAGAGCCTGATGTGGCACTCAAACTCAGGAACCAAACCTCAAGATCATGACCTAAGCCAAAGTTGGATGCTTAACTGACTGAACCACTCAGGGGCCCCAAATTGTTATCATTCGTGAACTTCAGTTTTCCTAAACTTTAACTTGGGCTAGTTTATTTGTCTATTACCAGTCTTCAAGGAACATTAGTGAAAAATGCTTAAAACAAGGTGCTATAAATTATAATACAGCATGCCATTATGGTTAGAAGTTAGAGTAATGTAGGCTTGCTTCATTTTCTTTTGAGTTTAAAAGGGTTGATTTTTTTCCAAACAAAACAAAACAAAACAAAACTATTTCTTGAATAATGGTAGTAACTGAATAATTATATGTTAATATGAACTAACTCAGTCATTTCTTTGTTGTCTTTAAAATACACCTGCGGGCGCTTGAGTGGCTCAGTCGTTTAGTGTCCGACTCTTGGTTTTGGCTCAAGTCAGTGAGATAGAGCCCTGTGTTGGGCTCCATGCTGAGTGTGGAACCTGCTTAAGATTCTCTCTCTCCCTCTCCTTCTGCCCCTCTATCTACCTCTCAAAAAAAAAAAAAAAAACACACCTATGGAACACGACTCCCTTTTCCTAAGCAAAGGGGTACTTAATTTCCTCCCCAGGTACAAAGAAGTTTTATATGTATTTTTAAAAAAATACATAATATTTTAGTACATTAAATATTTGAATATATAATATCATAAATTTTTATAATATCTCTTTTGCAGAAACAATTCATTCAATAAGAGTTCACATACTTAGTGATGGTCAGATTTCCTCTCCTAAATTCAATAACCCCTTAGGTTTCAAACTATTGAGTGGGCTAGGTACTGGAATGTTTTATGGATACAAATATGAACCCAAGACAATCCCTACTCTTAAAATCCTCTGATAAGTAATTAGAAGCCCAATCATTCAGGAGAAGAATGTCATAAATTTTCCAATATATACAAAGATCTGGTCAGCCGCTACAGTATCTATTCTCAGACTCCTCAGAATATGCCTCCTTCCTGATCCCACATTTTAGTGAGAGCTAATAAATGCTTACTATAGGCACTATTCTAGGCTTTTTGTTTATACTAACTCATGTATTCCTCCCAACAACCCTACCAATAGATATTATTAATATCCCTATTTTTCAAAGTGGTTAAATAAATTGACCTGGGTCACACTGCTAGCAAGTTTCAGTTAGGACTTCTCCAGCATCTGTGTTTTAAAACCCCAGACATAGTGTCTCTTGAACATATTTAAGTCAGCTCTATTACTGTGGCCTAATTCTCACTAAACATTACTTTACACAGTGGACTGTGTGAAATCATCAGGGGAATATTGCTGAAACATGAAGGCCTAATGAGAAATCCCAGGAGACCAGACACTCCTTGTTTATCTCTTTGATGCCAGGCCCAGTCCCACAACCAGTTCATGTCAATTGTTGAGTGAATATTCATAACTTGCTTTTGCATGTTCTCTTCCCTGTAGCCTAAACCTCATGTTACCCTGGAGATGGACTAGGACAGTTTCCTGTAGGCAATCACAGCAAAGGACCTTCTGTAAGATCCCCAAATTGGCAGGACAAAGGCTAGGAGGGTAAAACAAAATTTCACTTGCATGATACTGAGAATAAATATCTGAAATTTTGCACCTTATATGTTTTGTTTGCCTCCCCTGAGTCTAGCTTGCCTCCACCCGTTGTCCTGCAGATTCATGTGGCTGCTCTGTGTTTTACCTCCAGGTGGAAGTAGAGGTGGAGAGCATTACATCTAATCCTCATCATGGACTCAGGCTGGTCCAAATAAACTTCCAGAGTGTTTGTTCTTAACTAATCCTTTTTTGAGAATTCTATCAGGCTACAGAATTCTTCAATCCTATATATAGCCTGATTGACTGATCAATCCTGTTGACTGATCAAAATCTCTTTAATTAAGAACACTTGTGGAAAGGAAAACAAATCAGTGTAACATTTAATTTTAAAATATTTTTTTAACAATGTAGCTTATGCTACTTCCTTATGAATTGACCAATTAGACTAATTTTAAACTGCAAGCTCTTTAAAAAAAACATTATTATTGAAGTATAATTGATACACAATATAAAGTGCAAGCTCTTTGAAAGTTGGGAGGTTTGTAACTGACTGATATGGAGTCCCTGGTTTATATCTTGCAAATGCCAGAACTTGGTAAGTGCTAGAAAGAAGACATTGTACTTCATTCTGATGGGCTGATTGCTCTATGCATAGTTTAAATATTATCCCCCACATCTGTAGTGTCTATTTGGGAGACTTTCTACCATATAAATACTTCAAAGAAAGACAAAGAGTGCATCTAGAAAAAAAAAAAAAAGTCCCCTTAGTGGTTTTGAGGTAGAGGATTCAGGAAGGCCATTCTAAATGGTTGCATTTTCCTATGGAAGCACTGCACACAGACCTCATCCATCTCTTTGATGAGGCTGCATGAAAATGCAGTAAGAGATCCTCAAGGCAACATACTAATGGCCACAATGGCAATTTTCAAGACCAAGGCAAGCTTGGGAAGATTATTCCACTGAGAGAACACTACTCTTATGTTCTGAGCGGAACATCTGCACATATCACTTGTAGCATGGAACAATTTGAATCCTGGTTCTAAAATCAGTAAAGCATTTTATCCAATGCATCACAGGGCAGATTTCTTGGTTGTAGAAACCATTGCTTAACAATAAGCCAGTGTACTTGCTGGCTCTTACTGTCCATCTGAGGTGAGTGCCTCTAGAGACTACAGGGATATCTGTAGCACCTCTTGCAACAGAGGGTAAAGTGGCACTGCATAAAAATGAGCCAGATTGGTGTCTTAAGCATTCGGGCTTTTGTCTATACTTAGCATGTCTCATTGGTTCTTAGAAGCTGGGGTAGAGAGGAGAGAAGTTGGTGCTTGACTCATTGTTCATTTATCCAGGGACTATTGTTGCATGCCTAGGACATGTCAGGCATTATACAAGATGGGGATGGGATTAGGGGTAAACCATAACCAGGACAGGCCCCTCCTAATGGAGATGTATCCTTGAGGTGAGAGGCACAGCAGAGCAGTATTGTGGCAACACAAAGCAGCCACTTAATCTAGCTTGGGGAGGCAGTGTGTAAGTGTGTAAGCAGAGCAGAGTCAAAAAGTCTTCCCAGAGGAAGTGGCATCTAGACTAAGCTAAAGAATGAGTCAGAGGTGACCAGGCAAAGGAGAGGCAGGTGGCTGTTGGTCACAGGCATTCCAGCCAGAGGCAACAGGCAGAAAGAACAGGGGCTTCCTTGGGCTTTATGAATGCCCTCACAGAACTGGAGCTGATTGGCACCCACTTGTCATTGTTCAAGCTATACTGACAGGAGAAAGCTGAGGTGGAAGGTTCCAGCTCTGTCTTTATTTAGCATTTTCTTTTTTTTTTTTTTTTTTTAAATTTTTAATGTTTATTATTTATTTTTGAGAGAGAGAGAGAGAGAGAGAGAGAAAGCATGAACGGGGGAGGGGCAGAGAGAGGGAGACACAGAATCCAAAGCAGGCTCTAGGCTCTGAGCTGGTCAGTACAGAGCCCTATGTGGGGTTCGAACTCATGGACCGTGAGATCATGACCTGGGCTGAAGTCACACGCCCAACCAACTGAGCCACCCGGGCGCCCCCTTTATTTAGCATTTTCAACCCAGAGTTTGTGGTCTTTATAAAACCTTACTGATTAAAAAGGACTTTTGTTTATTACCTCAATTACAATATATGGGCCTTAGAAGGAATGCAGGGGTAACAAGAAAACACTGCACAATGTTAAAATATACATAGTTGTAATTTAATGAAACCTCAACAAGGACAGACAGGATAGCAGAAATTACCTTCTCAATCTTTAGATGGTTGAAACAAAGATGACAATGAAACCCAGGCTGGGGCAACCTTAACCAGATAGTGTAAGGAGAATATGATCATATTTCAAGAAGCCTCACTCACTGAGGGTGGCCCAATTTCTTGGACCACCAAGGCTGCTACCCCAGAAGTGGGGTGAAGTTCTCTTACTTCTGGGAGGGGAATAGCACTACTTCCTCAGATCTTCCTCCTTCTCCTTCCTCCCTTCCTGTCTGCCTCCAAGGCTATCAGTGGATTTGTGTCTGCCCAGAAATGAGAGTTTCTTATGTTACCATATGTGGGTTGGTTAAATTCACCCTAGCTTTTTAACTTCTCAGTAACTGTCCCCTGAATGCATCTCCTTGTGAGGTGATCTTTCCTTCCCATCAAAGTTTACCAATCCCTTTAGACACAGAGTAAAGGAGTACCTAAGATGATGAATTACTGATGACAGTACATCTTTGAATGACCAAGTTCTGTGAGTAAGCTGCATGGTTTCATTATGAGACCATCACTGCCTAGGCTTCCAGTGAGTGAACACAGGACTCACCTGTGGCAAAGACGACATTCCTCGAGACCAGACGATGCTCCACAATAGAGAACTGAGGGAGCTCAATCCTCTCCACTCCAGTGACAGCCTTATCACCTCCACGCCAGTAAAATTCAATGTCATCTGTGGTATAGCCATCTGCCATGAGAGAGAAGTGGGGACATGACAGAAATGAAGAATCTTCATTTTGTTTACATGCAAGCCTAAAGAAACTGTAATTAATAAAATGAAGTAACAGCTTTCCCATATTTGAAGTAGATTTGTTTCATGTGCTTAACTATGAGAAAAAGCATCATCAAGGAACTAACTTTCGAATATTTTTGGTTACTACCTCTGCTGTTTCATTCAGACCACACTAGCACTGAGAAGTAGAGGAGCTGGGGAGACTGAATGCTCTCACCAGAATTCTGTTTGCAAAGCCTAATCATAGAGTTGGACTGGATGTTGCATAGAAATGAATTTAAAATATATATTAACAGCACTGCAGAAGATGGTTGTAAGAAAAAAATTAAACCTCAAGTATAAGGAATTCTGGAAAAGCAACTCCTCTCAAAAACTATGATAAAGTTAAAACACTGAGGGTGAATTTAACATGTTGAAGTTTGATAGCATTAGAAAATTTCAGGGCAAAGTAGGGTCCTCCTTGGTATTTTTATATGGCTTCATCAGACGTTTCTGGCTATGAGGTCTGCCATCTTTAGAAATGCATTTGGTTGGGATACTATTGGAGTTTAGAAAGGGTAGTATTTATTACCCAGATTATAGCTCCAAGCCCAGCTCTTAGCATAAGTGTACATTGTTCACCTTGTAATAAATCAATCAATGCTTCTTCAGAATGAGGCAATAGGACAATCAAATCTGATGTTTCTGGCACCACCCAAGAGTCTTCTACAGAATTAAGTTAACTTTGTTAGTAAGGTTGATTAAAACTTAGACCTAGAGAAAAATATCCTATCAGTATAACAGACTTTTTTTTAATTTGAATGTGTAATACAATGTAAGGCAGACACTCAATATTTGACAATAGGCCAAAGCTATGGGCATGACTGCTCTCCATGGCAAATGTCATCTCCCTTGTCCCATCTGCTGCCTTCTCTCCTTGGATCTGGTGGTTACAACTTTTGTCTCCTCCCTTCTTTCTGACTTCCTTACATTCCATTCACATCTGGCAATCATGACAACAGTTCATAACACACACATCTTATCAAGCCACTCTTCTGCTTAAATCTCTCAAATGTTTCCCAATACAATTAGTGAAATAAATCCAAAGTCCTTACAAGGATGTGAAGAAACTACAGAACTGGACCCTGTATGTATTGTGAGTACATCCACTCTCTTTCTCTTGCTCACCCAGCCTGGCACCACTGGTCTTCTGGCTGCAGCTCAGACTGCATACTGTGCCCAGTAGTGTGTCCCTTCCCCTTGTGTGGGGGCTCACACTTCCTCACATTTCCATCTTGACTTAAATAAAAACATTTGTATATGTGTGTAGTCAGGTCACAAGAAAATCCTTTCTTCCACTCAAATGCTTTAACTATGGATTTTCTCTAATGGCTCCGAAGTGAAAGATTATTCCTCACTTCCTGAGGAAGTTGATAACAGACCGTCCTACCCATTCTCCCCCTCAGTTCAAACATCACAGTAACAGAAGCTGCACCCTCTGAGGCTACTCAGTATGTGTTCAGAGATTTGGAGTAGGAGCTGCTTCCTTACTTAGGTCCCAAATTTGCCTTCCTGAAATTTCCATCACCTCACTGGGAGTTATGCCTTCCGGCCATACAGAATCCACTTGACTTCTAAGATAAACCTTCAATTACTGGGAAATCATCATTTTTCCACTGAGCTTTCTGTCCTCCATGCTAAATCTCCCCAGATGATTCCATTATGCATCACTTGACATGATTTCATGTCCCCCACTTTCTGAAAGCATGGGTCTCAGAAAAGTTGACAGTGATATACTGTCGAAATGAGGTGCACAGTGGGGTCAGTTCTATACAGGATGAAAACATGTGTACACCCAGCGCAACTTCCCAGTATGGTTGCTCACAATGACACTCACTTCTCACCACAAATGCATCAGTAACACTGCAGTCATTTGCCTTCCCCCTAAAGAAATCTGACAAGACTAAACCTAACTGAGACTAATTATAAACCAGTCTATGATAGACCAGGATAAGTAACAACAGCAACAGCAACACCTGGATATGCCAGGAGATGTAGTTCAGGTAGCAGGAGGGACACTTGTTTATTAGATAATAAAGATGCAGTTTTCATCCCTCACAAAAAAACGTATTCAACACCGAAATACCAATAAGGCATCTGAATCTCTTAAAATTGAGAAAATTGCCAAAATGCAGGAATAGCTTGCTTGTAAAGCTGAGTTCCTGATGGGAAATGAGTTTTACTCCAACTGCCCAGGTTCCCAGGAGTAGAGCCACTCATGTGTGATGAAGCATATTGTGAGAAAATTGCATCTCAGTGTTTTTTCTCTTCTCACTGAATGGATCAAGGTGAGGAGAGCTTGCTTTCTTATATTTCAGCACACCAAGCAGACTCTCTTAATCAGATTAGACAGGATAACTTTTTTATACTGAGTCTCTGTCTCTGTTTCTGTCTCTGTCTCTCTGTCTCTGTTTCTGTCTCTCTCATGACAGTTAAATTTGTGGAGTGGAGGATTAACCCTCCTGTATTTAAGATAGTTAAAAACTATGGCAAGAAAATTATATATGCCTTGGAAAAGATGCCAAATAATGACAACACCTAAAATACAGTGAATGAAAAAGAAGTACAGATACCCACAGCTTTCAATTTCCAGCGTGCAGTTCTGCTCATCCAAGGGGTATCTTCTCAAGTCCATCATGCATGCTGCGGTTGTGGTGATTCTGAAATACACAGATGAAGGCATATATTAAACATGGTATGAGAAAATGTAGCAGAGAAACTGCTTCCAGCTAAACAATGAGTAATGCCCATGTAGGGCATCCTTTCCTCAAAGTACACCTGATTGAACATATTTCATAATGTGCACTGAATGAATAACTTTTCAGTATCCTATAGTCCAGCTTTATCAAGAAAAGCAATATAAAAACTTTAAATCTCTTAAAACTACTCATGTTGACTTTGGATAATCAACAGCAGAGGAAGGTGTTTCTAAGGAAACTTTGGTCTTCAATTTTTATAGCACAGTTTTATAGCACAGAAAAAACGTATGTGCAGGAACATCACTGATTAGATCAAGATTGAATTCTTTGATTTTCCATGTGAATGTCTATGTAGCTACAGATTCATAGGCTGCACTTTGGAACTCTCAGCCAAGCTTCTGCTTGATCCTATTTTATTATAGTTGTCTTTTGGGCTGGATCCTAATGATTCAGAGTTTCTCACCATGAGATCATATATCTTTTCAAAGAAAATATTTGGTTATTAATTATGAATGAAAATTGAGTTGGTTAGCTTTCCTTAAGGTCATCTGCAGCCATGGAAAGAATTTATATCATTAACTGTCCAAGGACAGTTAAACCTCCACCATGCAATGGTTAAATCAACTGTACATTAAGAGACAACACTTCTAGAAATGTCAGGTTATTTTCCAACTCTGTCTACAGCTTCATTTTAGGAAAACCAACCTACACAAAGCCTCAGTTGAAATGCAATTCAGCCACTATATTTTATACTCTTTTTCTCTAGAATCCCACCCCTTCTTCACCACAGTTACAGATGACTGAACCATTACTTGATCAAGAATCTATGATGTGGCCTTGAGTTAAAAGGCAGAATGGAGCTAAAGGAATTCTCTTACATGGAAGTAAATTAAAGACAGGGCAAGAACAGAGCTGACCTTGCAAGTTCATGAATTAGAGGATTTTGATGTCATTTTGAAATTGGAGAGTGAGGCATGAGAAAGAATAATAGAGGTAGAGAAAATGCAGAGAGTAGATGGTTGAGGAAATAGTGGTCACTATGGCTGGATCACAGAACATGGCCGTGCAGGGCATGTACTACATATTTGAAGGAAGAGCATTTTTATAAATTATGTGGAATGTGTAACTTCCAGCCTTCATTATAGCCATTAGATGGTGGATCAGAAGAATGAAGAAGTAAGAATGTCTCTTCCTGAGATTCCTAGAGTTACCTTGAATTCCCAACCACCTTCCATGTTCCACCTTTCTTGAAGCCCAGTACTAAGCTTTCTCTAGATAGCCTTCCATATGAATGTTCTATTTTGGGCTACATGATAAAGTTCTGTTCCTATCAGCAGATCTTAATCAAAACACCAGTAAAACACCAGGCATGTGCCAATTCTGTTGGGCTAGTCTCATTTAACATAAGTGAAGTAGTAAAATATGTCCTTCTATTAGCATATGGATAAGAAGCAGGTTGAGAAAAGTTCTACTCTTCAATGGCCAAAAAGAACAGTGAGGGAAAATGTCAACATATTTGGCAATTATGGATAAATACTAAATTATTCTCTACAAATAGTATGCAAGTGCTATGGAGACATATGCTATAAAGCCCATACCAATGGTGAAAGTGTGTCCTTTCCAAATGTCATAACACTTTCAATTATCATTCTAAGGAGTGGATAACATTCTATAATCCAAAGTCAACACCTAGCTCTTTGGTATATTTTTCCATAGCATCTGACTTTCTAGACAACTGAAGAACCAGCCTCACACTTAAATTCTGGCATGTTTTATGGCATATTGACAACCCAACATCCATACAAGATGTCTATAAGGCAAAATTAGAATAAATTTCTGTTAAAATTATGAATTTTATGATGAAAGGAAAAACATCTCTACTGGAAATATTCAAGTTTTTAAGTTCCTACATATTTTGGTACCTATTCACTTGAAAGGGCCAATAATTGAGATTACAATTTTGTTTTTCTTATTCTCAGTGTCACCGATACAAACAGGAACACAAACATATCCAGATTGTTTAGAGACTCACACTTATTGTGACATTATGTAGTGTGTTTCATGGGCATTACTGGAAGGGGAACATGATGTTGGAAGAATCTATAAAAGGGTATTCAGTATCCAGTATACCTGTTGTCTCGTCTTATCATTCTGGTATAATACTGCCTATAAAATGGAGCCCTTTTCCTAATTTACTTGAAGAATAAGGTAAAAATATGTATTACTACTCTTCTCCTTATGGAACAAATAACAGAGAAAACCCTTTTATGATGAAAAGTATGACATGAGTGCCTACTCATGGTACAAAAAGTAAGCATAGGGATGACACATGAAGGAAAGAGGTCTGTGTGCTACTGGGACAGAAAGGTAAAAAAAGGGAAAGGAGGGGTGGGAAGAGGAATCAAGAAGAGTGCAACACTCCAAAACCTCTCCCTGAGCCACAAAACCTTCTTCCAAGTTGGGCTAAATTCATGACTGCTAGGGGAGTGAACTTTTTGCATGAATTGGCCAAATTTTGAGGCCTGAGGCTTTGCAGAAACTATGGAAGGGAATTTGAATACTCAGAACTGAGGCCTCAAGCCTAGTTAATGAGAATAGAACAAAGGCAGGGAAGCCACAGTTACTGAATTCCATTTGCATAACCCCCAACCTCTACCCACAACTTTTCATATTTTCCTCAATAAACTTTATTTGTCCTGAGAGGAGAATTTAACCAATATCTAGCTCCATTTCCACAACCCTCTGTAATCTGAGAATTCCACTACCATTTCTAAGGAATAGTGGTAGGGTCAGTGAGAAACATCACTGGCTAAGGAGTTTTGCATTATTACTCTTCAGTAGATACTCTTTTGGAAGTGTCATTGTTTCTTTTTTGTTTTCTAATTGAGAGAGAACAGTGCTTAGAGTGTCTAAGGCTGCAATTTATGCTTTTGATAAAAAAAAAAAAAGAGAGAGAGAGAAAGATGGTAGCCAAGTGACAGAAAAAGTGTCTACCATTCAATATGTACTTTCTTCACAAATAGTCACACTTCGAGCGTGCTGAAAACAGAAATTAAAAAAAAAAAAAGATGGAGAAGTTGAGAAGTGATGGATAGAAGACTAGGAAATGCTACAGAAAAGGATTTTGATTTATTATCTCGGGGCTCAGAACAGCATGCTGTCGTATCTGTACTTTATGTAACATTGGTCGAGAGTTTACTTTGTACCCATCTCTATGCTCAGCCCTTGAACACTCATGCATTTAATTAATAACCATATTATGAAGGTGTTATTACCATTTTCATTTGAAAGATAAACAAACCAAGGCTAGGAAACATTAAATAACTTGACCACATTAACAATGCTGCTGGAAGACAGATACAGAATTCAGATCCAAGCAGACAGAATCCTATACTACCTCTTTAACATCTCTTCTGCCCTAAAGTATGACATACTGTATATTCAACATTTTAAAAGGCTACTCATGGTGTGTGGTTCTTGTTGAAGATCAAAGGAGGTAGAGAAATTTGTAATTATATATATAAATACACATATACATATCTAAAATATATACACAGAAAGTATACATATATAATATATACACAGAGAGAGATCATATACATACATGTAATATTCTTATCATATATATGGCAAGTTGTAAATACAATATGTAAAGGAAGATAGTAAATATTCTACATGCTACACGTGCAGTAACAATAGTGATATTTAACCCATTGTGGAATAGGGTAGAATTTAGTAGGTAGTCCTGCTTTTATAAGTGATATATTCCTAAAGATGTGTTTCATAGTCAAGAGTATGAAAATCCAAGGAATAAACTCAAAGTTTATATGAGGAGCGTTATCCCCAGTAAATTTAAAATTCTATTATGTGATAAGTGTCATCTTTGAACACCATCTATAAACTATCCCTGTGTGTCGTTTGCCTGCACAGCTGAGTGAGGAAGCCTGAGTCAAGAGACCCATGGCTTTTAGCATGTTGCAAGGTTTTCACTTTGTCTCAATTACATTAAGATTATGAGCTGTACTTTGGTGTCAGCACTTCCATTTTTAAATTTTCACCAATTGAAAATAATAAGGGCAGATGCAAACTCTTCATGTCATTGCACAAATGCAGAATTCTCCGCAGACCACGTGGAGAAGCTGCTGTGGAAATGTTTTTGTTTGTTGATCATGACACTAAATACCACAAACATTTACTTGAAATATTCACTTGTCAGCCAAGGTACAAAAGCCCTCCTTGCCAATGCTGCTGGGAAAGGTGGACTATAGGCAGAGTCTGGGATCGTTACATATAGTGAATCATTTAGGTAATGCACACAATCTCTTTATCAACTTGTACTAATCTTTTAGGTTCATGGTATATACCAGACAGAACAGAGATGAAAATGTCCTTGACTGGCATTCTCAGAGCCCTACCAGAACTAAAGTACCTCAGCCCCAGCTACCTCTCCTCTCATTACTCCCATCTTAATGTTTTCATTACAATTGGAGCACCCATCTATTCGTTGATTTGCAGGTCGCTTTTACTTCCTCAGGCGAGTCTGAGAGCAGGGCCTTGTCTCTCCTGTTGGTGACCATCTCCTCAATGCCTGAAATAGTTCCTTGCATGCACACAGTAGGTGTCCCATAAATACTCATTGAACAAAAAAATGACTTTGAAGATATGGGGACCAGGCATAAGCACACAGCATGGAACTTAAGAAGTGGAAAGAGAAAGAAATATCTTAACCTTTCTTGGATTTAATCCCCCAAATCTAAGTGTAAGAGGCAACCTGCCCTCTCTCAAGCACTCCAAGCAAGAGCCCTGGCCCTGCACAATTACTGACTCACTGAGAGCTCCATGGGCTCATTTGTCAAGATGCCTGGGGGACACCCCCTGTGTTAATAGCCAAGTGGTATCTGTGAATCTTTCTGCTGTAGAATGAATTCTTAGCAGGCCAATGTTGATGTGCATGAGTTTTATGGCCTCCACTGCAGTGATGATCACAGCAAAATGAAGCCATCAGTGGAATCCTGGCTCTCTGATCACAATCTTGTTAAACTAACAGGACCTAGGAGCAAGTTAGAATCACCTCCTGTGTAACCTCTGGCTTGCACTTGGGATGCCTAAATGCCTGTGAACTCTGGGCAATTGCTGTGTCTATGGTCATGGGATAGCAGCCCATCTGGACTAGTGCTTTACAGGTAGCCATTTAGCCATTTACAACAGCTCTATGGTAACTCATAGTCTTCTTCTTCCTGGTTCTCCATATACCAAGTTCATCAGGCATTTTTCCAGGAATAGGAACTCAGATGCTAGGGTTAAGGGCCTAAGTCAAATAACTCAAACTGACTATGTATTATTCTAAAGCAAGTGCTTACTATTCAATGTGGAGAAAACACAAGGAATAAACCAACATTTAAGTTATTCCAATTTTTGTTTTACAAAAAATTTAATAAAGTACATAGCTCTGCCCAAAAGCCTTTGCTATGCAGACTCCTTAGCATGTTGCTGGGAAAGTTTTTGGGTTAAATTGATGTTGGCAGTCCCATTCTTTCCTTGCTTCCAAATATCCATGCTCTTAGCCATGTCATTTGAAATTCTCCTCACTAAAAAGAAGCTGTCTGCCCACCTCCTGAATGAGGGCCAAATTGTGACTCACTTTGTCTGCCAGAATATGTGGAAGTGACAATGTGCCAGTCTCAAGCTTAGCTCCCAAGAGGCACTCTGTTTCCAGTCTCCTTTTGTGATTCTGCCTTTGTTGTGAGAAAACCATGCCCAAATGAGTCCACTGGTCTTAGATGGAGAATGGCCAAGTGGAGAAGTATGGAGGTGCCCATTAATCCCTTGTAGAGACCACCCACCCCCAGGTCTGTGAATAAGCCAGCCAGGATGAGCAGAGATGTTCATTAATCACACAGACACACAGGCAATGAGCACTTATTATCATCTGGCATTGAGACTTTCTAGCTGTTTGTTACACAGCAGCATTGTAGCAATAGATAAGAGATATAACAATCAACCAAGATAATAACATACATAGAAAAGCATAAATTCTCTTATACAAAATGGAAATCACAACCTGATACTTCTCAAGAGTGAGATAGGATAGCAAAGCCCTTAGTAGACAGCATTTTTCTAAAACAGGATTATTTATCTCTATGTTTCAGTATAAAACCACTATCATTTTAAAAATATCAATTTTGTTGAAATGAGTAGTCATATCAGGAAAATGAGACAGGTCCTTATGTATCTCTTCTTGATTTTCAAACCATATGGTGATAAAGCAACACGAAGGCCAAAACTGGTAATAGTGCTGAATTGAAAACCAAAATGAACAGAAAAGTCTATGCCAGATCCTTAATCATCTGCCAAGAACAGAACTGTCAAAATGGATGATTGAGGAAGTTCTTGAGGAGAATACTACAAGCTCAACCCTCTGAAGAGGAAGGGAGGAACCAATTTGAAAGAACCAGGAAAGTACTCCCTAATTATCTGGATGTGGTTATGTCACTTGGCAGAGCTTCACATCTAGAAGTATGTTGTTCAAAAATGGTAGGCACTAATACATGTGATTATTTTACATTTAAACTTTAAATTAATTAAAATTAAATAAAAGTTGAAAATTCAGTTCCTCTGATGCACTAGTCACATTTGAAGTGCTCAGCAGTCACATATGGCTGGAGACTACTATATCAGACAGTACAGATTTTAGAACATCTTCATGACTACAGTGAGTTCCCCTGGAAAGGGCTAGAAGAATAGCATTAGCCAGACAGAATGAGTGGTCTGGCCTTGCCCCATAACCTAAACATCCAGTCCCTCTTTCCCTCTGTCTTTCTATATAGCTTTAAAAGATACAACTCTCTGGTTGAAAGTGGTTGGGGAACACAGACAAATACATATAGCTCATGAGCTCAAAGAAAAGTCATTGGTGCTAAAGGCAGATATCCACAGGGCTTGGAAACCATGCATGCTAGAGTACAAGATATCATTCTAGACTCTATTCAAATTACCATACATTACACCTGACTTCAAGGCTTAGTCAGTTAACCCAGCAGTCAGAAGGGAGGTCCTACTCTGAATGAATGCAATTAGGCATAACAAATGGAGCACATTAACCAATTTTTCAGATTTATACCCTAAGAGGTTAAGGCTTCCAAGGTGAGAATGAGGCTGAAGGACATGAGGGTCACCATATCCATAGTCTCACTAGAAAATCAATTTGTGTCTAGGATATAGCCTACATAAGCATAACCGTGAATAAAACAAAGAGGTGTTATATGAAAAGTGTGGAAGCATTGAAAATGAAACTTGGAATATTTGGAAGATGTATGTCTAGTAGTCAAAAGGCATGAATGCATATGTGCTCTCTTTAGAACAAAAACAGGGAGACAGGGAAAGAAGAACCTGAGATAAAGGCATAGAAAGATTCTGTAAAGCTAAGAAAAGAAGGTTAGGATTCCCAGCCATAGGCACTGAATTGATATTTATACTGAAGACAGAGACAGTAGGCTTGACATAGCTGAAAATAATTTAATGATGTAGATGACTTCTAAAACTTTAATGGGCATACAAATCACAGAGGGGTTTTGTTAAAATGCAGATTCTGAACAGAAGGTCTGCAGTTCTGAATTTCCTAGATGATGGTGCTGCTGCTGGTCTGGGGACAATAAAATGGAAGGGAGAAGGCAAACTTGTAGAACCTTCCTAAGGGCAGAGGAAGAAGACAAAGCTTTGAAAAAAGAAGATGATAGGTAAAGGACAGAAAATGGGTATGAAACAGCTTTATTAGACAAACAGAGCAAAAACAAATAGCATACAAGTCAACAGTTAGTAGAATTAAACATGAAACAATAAAGAATTATTTTTAAAATATATGTAAAACTTACCATTTGCACCATTTTTAAGTGACAGTTTACTGGAAAGTACATTCATATTGCTGTGCAACCATTACGACCATCCATCTCCAGAAGTTTTTCATCATCTCAAACAGAAAACTCTGTACCCATCAAACACTAACTCCCTATTCTCCCCTTCCCTTGGGACCTGGTAACCTCTATTCTACTTTCTCTATAAATTTACTTAGTCTAGGTATCTCTCATAAGTAGAATCATTTAATATTTGTCCTTTTGTGCCAGGCTTAGTTAATTTACGATGTTTTCAAAGTTCATCTTTGTTGTAGCATATATCAGCATTTCACATCTTTTTAAAGCTAAATAATATTCAATTGTATGATATACTGCATTTTGTTTATTCATATGTTAATGCACATTTGGTTTGTTTCAAACTTTTAGCTATTGTAAATAATGCTGCTGTGAATGTTGGTGTACAACTATCTGTTTGAGTCACTGCTTTTGTTTCTTTTGGTATATACCTAGAATTGGAATTACTGGACTGTATAATAATTCTATGTTTAATTTTTCAAAAAAATAGTCACATTGCTTTCCACAGAGTCTGAACTGTTTTATATTCCACCAACAATGCATAAGGATTCCAATTACTCTGTAAGTTTGCCAACACTTCTTTTCTTTTCTTTTTCTTTTTTTAAGTAATAGCCATCCTAATGGGTGTGAAATGGTATCTCAATGTGGTTTTGATATCCATTCCCTTCGTGACTAGTAATGTTAGGTATCTTTTCACATGCTAAGTGGCCATTTGTATATCTTCTTTGGATAAATAGTGTGTTCAAGTCCTTTGGCTATTTTTAAACTGCTTGATTTTTTGTTGTTGTTGTTGACTTGCAGGAGTTCTGTACATAATCTGAATATTAAGTACCCATATCAGATATACAGTTTGCAAATATTTTCTCCCATTCCACTGGTTGTCTTCTCAGCCTGTTGACTGTGTTCTTTGATGCACAGAATTCTCTGCTATAGTCCAATTTATATTGTGTTGTTGTTCTTGTTGCCTGCACTTCAATGCCGTATCCAAGAAATCATTGCCAAATCTAATGTCATGAAGCTTTTCCCATCTTTTCCTAAGACTTTTACACCTTTATCTCTCACATTTACATCTATGATCCATTCTGAGCTCATTTTTGTCTCTGGTATAAGCATGCAACTTCACTCTTACATGTGGATATTTAGCTTTTCCAGCACTATTTATTAAGTATCCTGTCTTTTATCCATTGAATTCTCTTGCTACCCATGTCAAAAATCATTTGATCATATACGTAAAAGTTTATTTTGAACTGTATTTTATTCAACTGGCCAGTGTGTATATTATTATGCCAGTATTACACTGTTTTGATTACCAGGGCTTTGTAGTAAGTTTTGAATCAGTAAATGCGAGACGTCCATTTCTGATCTTCTTTCTCAAGATTGTTTTGGATATCTGGGGTTCCATAATTCTGCATGAATTTTAGAATGGGGTTTTCCATGTTACAGAAAAAAGGAATTGGGATTTTGATGGGGATTGCACTGAATCTGTAGATCACTTTAGGTTGTATTTTCATCTTAACAATACCAAGTCTTCCAATCAATGAATACAAGATATCTTCCATTTAATTATGTATTCTTTAAATTCCTTCAGCAATGTTTTATAGTTTTAGTGTATGAGTCTTTTGCCTCCATCATTAAATTTATCCCTAAGTATTTCATTCTTTCAGATGCTAATTTAAATGGAATTGTTTTCTTAATTTCCTGTTTCGATTGCTCATTTTTAACATATAGAAATGCAACTGGTATTTATTTACTATTTTTATGTGAAATTTATTGTCAACTTGGTTTCCATACAACACCCAGTGCTCATCCCAACAGGTGCCCTGCTCAATGCCCATCACTCACTTTCCCCTCCACTCCCACCCCCCCATCAACCCTCAGTTTATTCTCAGTTTTTAAGCTCTCTTATGGTCTGCCTCCTTCCTTCTCTGTAACTTTTTTTTTCTCCTTTCCCTTCCCCATGGTCTTCTGGTAAGTTTCTCAGGATACACATAAGAGTGAAAACATATGGTATTTGTCTTTCTCTGTGTGACTTATTTCACTTAGCATAACACTTTCCAGTTCCATCCATGTTGCTACAAAAGGCCATATTTCATTCTTTCTCACTGCCAAGTAGTATTCCATTGTATATAAACCACCATTTCTTTATCCATTCATCATTTGATGGACATTTAGACTCTGTCAATAATTTGGCTATTGTTGAAAATGCTGCTATAAACATTGGGGTACAAGTGCCCCTATGCATCAGCACTCCTGTGTCCCTTGGGGAAATTGCTAGCAGTGCTATTGGTGGGTCATAGGGCAGATCTATTTTTAATTTTTTGAGGAACCTCCACATTGTTTTCCAGAGTGGCTGGAATGTAGCCACTCTGACTGGCATGAGGTGATATCTGAGTGTGGTTTTGATTTGTATTTCCCTGATGAGGAGCGACATTGAGCATCTTTTCATGTGCCTGTTGGCCATCTAGATGTCTTCTTTAGAGAAGTGTCCATTCATGTTTTCTGCTCATTTCTTCACTGGATTACTTGTTTTCGGGTGTGGAGTTTGGTGAGTTCTTTATAGACTTTGTGTACTAGACCTTTGTCCAATATGTCATTTGCAAATATCTTTTCCCATTCAGTCATTTGCCTTTTAGTTTTGTTGATTGTTTCCTTTGTAGTGAAGAAGCTTTTCATCTTCATGAGGTCCCAATAGTTCATTTTTGCTTTTAATCCCCTTGCGTTTGGAGATGTGTCAAGTAAGAAATTGCTGTGGCTGAGGTCAGAGAGGGTTTTTCCTGCTTTCTCCTCTAGGGTTTTGATGGTTTCCTATCTCACATTCAGGTCCTTCATCCATTTTGAGTTTATTTTTGAGAATGGTATAAGAAAGTGGTCTAGTTTCATTCTTCTCCATATTGCTGTCCCGTTCTCCCAGCACCATTGGTTAAAGAGACTGTCTTTTTTCCATTGGATAGTATTTCCTGTTTTGTCAAAGATTAGTTGGGCATACATTTGTGGGTCCAATTCTGGGGTCTGTATTCTGTTCCATTGGTTTCTGTGTCTTTTTGTGCCAATACCATGCTGTCTTGATCATTACAGCTTTGTAATGAGGCTGAAGTCTGGGATTGTGATGCCTCCTGCTTTGGTCTTCTTCTTCAATATTACAATGGCTATTCATCGTCTTTTGTGGTTCCATACAAATTTCAGGATTGCTTGTTCTAGCTTCAAGAAGAATGCTGGTGTAATTTTGATTGGGATTGCATTGAATGTGTAGATAGCGTTGGGGAGTATTGACATTTTAACAATATCTACCCTTCCAATCCATGAGCACGAAATGTTTTTCCATTTCTTTGTATCTTCTTCAATTTCCTTCATAAGCTTTCTATAGTTTTAGCATAAACATCTTTTACATCTTTGGTTAGGTTTATTCCTAGGTATTTTATGATTCCTGGTGCAACTGTGAATGGGATCAGTTTATTTATTTATCTTTCTGTTGCTTCACTATTGGTGTATAAGAATGCAACTGATTTCTTTACATTAATTTTGTATCCTGAAAATTTGCTGAATTCAGGTATCAGTTCTAGCAGACTTTTGGTGGAATCTATTGGGTTTTCCATGCATAATATCATGCCATTTGCAAAAAAGTGAAAGCTTAGCTTCATTTTTCCCAACTTTGATGCATTTGATTTCCTTTTGTTGTCTGATTGCTGATGCTAGAACTTCCAACACTATGCTAAACGACAGTGTGAGAGTGGACATCCCTGTCGTGTTCCTGATCTCAGGGGGAAAGCTCTCAGTTTTCCCCCATTGAGGATGAGATTAGCTGTGGGCTTTTCATAAATGGCTTTTATGATGTTTATCCATGTTCCTACTATCCCGACTCTCTCGAGGATTTTTATTAAGAAAGGATGCTGAATTTTGTCAAATACTTTTTCTGCATGAATTGACAGGATCATATGGATTTATCTTTTCTTTTAATTAATGTGATGTGTCACATTGATTGATTTGCAAATGTTGAATCAGCTCTGCAGCTCAGGAATGAATCCCACTTGATCTTGGTGAATAATTCTTTTTATATTCTGTTGAATTAGATTTGCTAGTATCTTGCTGAGAATTTGTGCATCCATATTCATCAGGGATATTGGCCTGTATTTCTCCTTTTTTTTTTTTTTTTTGCTGGTCTCCGTCTGCTTTGGGAGTCAAATTAATGCTGGCTTCATAGAATGAGTCTGGAAGTGTTCCTTCCCTTTCTATTTTTTTGGAAGGGCTTGAGAAGGATAGGTATTATCTCTGCTTTAAATGTCTGGTAGAATTCCCCTGGGAAGCCATCTGGTCCTGGACTCTTATTTGTTGGGAGATTTTTGATAACTGATTCAATATCTTCGCTAGTTGTGGGTCTGTTCAGGTTTTCTATTTATTGCTGTTTGAGTTTTGGAAGTGTGTGGGTGTTTAGGAATTTGTCCATTTCTTCCAGGTTGTCCAGTTTGTTGGCATATAATTTTTCATAGTATTCCTTGATAATTGCTTGTATTTCTGAGGGATTGGTTGTAATGATTCCATTTTAATTCATGATTTTATCTATTTGGGTCATCTCCCTTTTCTTTTTGAGAAGACTGACTAAGGTTTTTTTGTTTATTTTTTCAAAAAACCAACTCTTGGTTACATTGATCTGCTCTACAGGTTTTTTTAGATTCTATATTGCTTATTTCTGCTCTGACTTTATTATTTCTCTTCTTCTGCTGGGTTTGGGGTCTCTGGGCTGTTCTGCTTCTAGTTCCTTTAGGTGTCCTGCTAGATTTTGTATTTGGGGTTTTTCCTGTTTCTTGAGATTGGCCTGGATTGCAATGTATTTTCCTCTCAGGACTGCCTTAGCTGCATCCCAAAGCGTTTGGATTGTTGTATTTTCACTTTCGTTTGTTTCCATATACTTTTTAATTTCTTCTCTAATTGCCTGGTTGACCCATTCATTCTTTAGTAGGGTGTTCTTTAGCCTCCATGCTTTTGGAAGTTTTCCAGACTTTTCCTGTTGTTGATTTCAAGTTTCATAGCCTTGTGGTCTGAAAGTGTGCATGGTATGATCTCAATTCTTTTATACTTATGAAGGGCTGTTTTGTGACCCAGTGTGTAATCTATCTTGGAGAATGTTCCATGTGCGCTCAGGAAGAAAGTATATTTTGTTGCTTTGAGATGCAGAGTTCTAAATATATCTGTCAATTCCATCTTATACAATGTATCATTCAGGGCCCTTATTTCTTTATTGATGCTGTGTCTAGATGATCTATCCATTGTTGTAAGTGGGGTATTAAAGTCCCCTGCAATTACCACATTCTAATCAATAAGGTTGCTTATGTTTGTGATTAATTGTTTTTATATATTTGGGGGCTCCCATATTCGGCACATAGACATTTATAATTGTTAGCTCTTCCTGATGGATGGACCCTGTAATTATTACATAATGCTTTTCTTCATCTCTTGTTACAGCCTTTAATTTAAAGTCTAGTTTGTCTGATATAAGTATGGCTACTCCAGCTTTCTTTTGACTTCCAGTAGCATGATAGATAGTTCTCCATTCTCTCACATTAAATCTGAAGGTGTCCTCAGGTCTAAAATGAGTCTCTTGTAGACAGCAAATAGATGGGTCTTGTTTTTTTTTTTTATCCAGTATGATACCCTATGTCTTTTTATTGGAACATTTAGTCCATTTACATTAAGTGTTATTATTGAAAGATATGGGTTTAAAGTCATTGTGATGTCTGTAGGTTTCATGCATGTAGTGATGTTTTTGGTACTTTGTGGTCCTTGCAACATTTCACTCACAGAGTCCCCCTTAGGATCTCTTGTAGGGCTGGTTTAGTGGTGATGAATTCTTTCCATTTTTGTTTGTTAGGGAAAATCTTTATCTCTCCTTCTATTCTGAATGACAGACTTGCTGGATAAAGGATTCTCGGCTGCATATTTTTTTCTGTTCATCACATTGAAGATTTCCTGCCATTCCTTTCTTGCCTGCCAAGTTTCAGTAGATAGGTCTGTCCCTACTCTTATGAGCTTACCTTTGTAAGTTAAGAGTCTGTTTATCCCTAGCTGCTTTCAGAATTTTCTCTTTTGCCAGTTTCACTATGATATGTCATGCAGAAGATCGATTCAAGTTACCTCTGAAGGGAGTTCTCTGTGTCTCTTGGATTTCAATGCCTTTTTCGTTCCCCAGCTCAGGGAAGTTCTCAGCTATGATTTGTTCAAGTACCCCTACAGCTCTTTTCTCTCTCTCTTCTTCTTCTGGAATTCCTATGGTTTGGATATTGTTCTGTTTGATTGCATCACTTAGTTCTCTAATTCTCCTCTCATACTCCTGGATTTTTCATCTCTCTTCTCAGCTTCCTCTTTTTCCATAATTTTATCTTCTGATTCATTTATTCTCTCCTTTGCCTCTTCAATCCATCCTATGTCTGGCTCTATTTTATTTTGTACCTCATTTATAGCAGTTTATAGTTCCTCATGACTATTTTTTAGTCCCTTGATCTCTGTAGCAATAGATTCTCTGCTGTCCTGTATGCTTTTTTCAAGCCCAGCAATTAACTGTATGACTATTATTCTAAATTCTTATTCCATTATATTGCTTAAATAGTTTTTGATTAATTCATTAGCTGTTGCTACTTCCTGGAGTTTCTTTTGAGGAGAATTCTTCCATTTCATCATTTTGGGTATTCCCTTAGTAGCCCTAAACTCAGGGCACTTCCCCTGCTCTGTCAGGAGAAACTTGTGTCGGTGGGTGGGGCCATATTCAGACCCAATGTCTGCCCCCAGTCCACTGCTGGGGACACAGTAAGACTGGTGTGTACCTTATCTTCCTCTGTCCCAGGGGCAGGACTCACTGCGGAGTGGTGTGGCCCCTGTCTCGGCTGCTTGCACACTGCCAGGCTTGTGGTGCTGTCTCGATGGGATCTGGCCAAGGATGTATTAGACGGGGTGGATCCCCAAGGTGCACAGGGGTGGGAGAGGAAGGCTTAGCTAGCTTTGCAGTTGGTGGTCCCCTGAAGGAGGGGCCCTGCAGCACCGGGAGGGAGGCAGGCCTGTCCGAGGGATGGATCCACAGAAGCACTGTTGTGGGCATTTGCTTGGTGCAAGCAAGTTTTGTGACTGGAACTGGTTCCCTTTGGAATTTCGGCTGGGGAATGGGAGAGAGAGATGGCGCTTGCATGCCTTGTTCCCCAGCCAAGCTGAGCTCTGTTTTCTGGGGCTCAACAACTCTCCCTCCTGGCATCCTCTTAGCCTCCACGCTCTCCAAGAGCAGAGCTGTTGACTTTTAAAATTCCAGATATTAAGTCCCGCTGGTTGTCAGAACTCACAGAGTTCAGCGCCTCTGCTTTTGCAAGCCAGACTTTCAGGGGCTCTGCCTTGCCAGGTGGGCTATGCCTCAACCACCCTGGCTCCCTCCTGCCAGTCCATGTAGCATGCACCACCTCTCCACCCTTCCTACCCTCTTCTGTGGGCCTCTTATCTAAGCTTGGCTCTGGAGAGTCCTTTGTGGTAGTCTTTTGGCAGTTTTCTGGGTTATTAAGCAGATGTGGGTGGGATCTAAGCAATCAGCAGGACGAGGTGAGCCCAGTGTCCTCCTACACTGCCATCTTCCCAGGTCTCTCTGCAACTGGTTTTTTATATGTTGATTTTGAAATGTGTAGTCTTGTTGAATTCATTTTTTAGAAGAACAGGTTAGGGGGAGGTGTTGCATGAAATCTCTAGGTTTCTACATAAAATCATATTTTCTGAAGACAAATTTACTCCTTTTCCAATTAAAACAGATATAGCATAAGTAAACATCCTTGTTACTGATATTAAGGGAAAAGATTTCAGCTTTTCACAAATGAATAGGAATTTAATTGGAAGTTTTTAATGTATGTTCCTTATCATGTGAGGGAGTTGCCATCAATTTCTACTTCTTTGCACATTTTTATCATAAAAGGGTGTTCAATTTTGTTAAGTACTTTTCTGCATCAATTGAAATATGTTTTTTTTTCTTTTCATTTTTTTTTTAATGTTATTTTCCTATGTTGACCCATACTTGCATTCCAGGAATAAGTACCACTTTATCAAGGCATGTGTTGCTGAATCCAGCTTGCTAGTAATTTTGGGGGGGATTTCTGCATTAATATTAATAAGGGTTATTGATCTGTGGTTTTCTTATAGTGTTTTTTCTGGCTTTGGTGTCAGGGTAATGTTGGCTTCATAGAATGAGTAAGGAAGCATTTTGTCCTCATCAGTTTTTGGGAAGAGTTTGACTTTTTGTGGGTTAATTCTTCACTTGATTTAACTGGGGGTAATTCTTCTTTGCATATTTGGTAAAATGCACCAGTGAAGCCATTTGGTCCAAGGCTGGTTTGTTTCTGTTTTGTTTTGTTTTGTTTTGTTTTAAGTTACTGATTCAATTGCTACAGTAATTGTAAGTCTGTTCATATTTTCTTTGTTTATATATCAGTTTTGCATGTTTCTATAAATTCGTCCATTTCATCCAGGTTATCTCATTTATTGGCATATAATTTTTCATAGTATTCACTTGAAAATCTTTATATTTTGTAAAATTGGTACTAATGTTCTCCTTTTCATTCCTGATTTTTGTTATTTGAGTCTTCTTTATTTTTTCTTGGTCTAACTAAAGATTTGTCCACTTAGTTGATCTTTTCAAAGGACCAAATTTTCATTTCATTGATTTTTCTACATAGCATTAGTACTCTATATTTTTTCTATCTCTACTCTACTATTTATTATTTGCTTCTTTGTGCTAGCTTTCATTTTTATTTACTTTTCTTTTTTTAGTTCCCTACGATAGGAAACTAGGATAATTCGATTCTTCTTTTCAATGTATATGTCTACAGGTATAAATTTCCCTCTTAACATTGCTTCCCAGCATCTCATATTTTTTTTTATTATTGTAGAACTTTATAATTCTCATTTCAATTCTGTATATATTTGAAATTCTGATGTCTCATGTATATATGTTTATAACCATCAAATCTTGGACAATTGACTTTTATCATCAATATACAGTATTTTTTTTGTCTTAGTGTAGTCTTTGACCTAAAGTCTATTTAATCTCATATTAGTATAGCCACCTCAGCTCTCTTTTCATTACTATATGTATAGAATATACATTTTTATATCCTTTCACTTTAAATTTATTATGTCTTTAGAACTAAAGTGAGTCTTTCATAAATAGCATATAGATGGATCCTGTTTTGTTTTTTATCCATTTTTCCAATCTTTAGCTCTTGTGTGAAGAGTTTAATCTATTTGTATTCTTTATCTATCATCTATCTATCTATCTATCATGTATGATCTATTTATTTATTTATTTATTGTAGAGAGAGTGAGGGAGGGGGAGAGAAAGAGAGAGAAATATATATATATATATATATATATAGAGAGAGAGAGAGAGAGAGAGAGCAAGAGAGTCTTAAGCAGGTTCCATATCCAGCACAGAGCCCAATGCAAGGCATGATCTCATGATCCTGGGATCATGACCTGAGTCGAAATCAAGAGTTGGGTGCTTAACCAACTGAGCCATCCAGGCACACCAAATCTATTTATATTTAAAGTGGTCATGAATAAGGAAAGGCTTCTTTCTTTTTGCTGTTTTCTGTATGTCCTATAGCCTTTTGTTCCTTCATTTACCCTATCTTTTTCTTTTCTGTTTAGCTGACTTTTTTGTGAGATATTTTGATTCTCTTCTCATTTCCTTTATGTATATTCTTTATTTTTAAGTTTATTTATTTATTTATTTTGAGAGAGAAAGCACCCATGATCAGGGGGTGTACAGAGAGAGAGAAAGTGAGAGAGAATCCCAAGCAGGCTCCATGCTGTCAGTGCAGAGCCAGACACGGTGCTTAATCTCATGAACTGTGAGATCATGACCTGAGCTGAAATCAAGAGTCAGATGCACTTAACTGACTGAGCCACACAGGCACTCCTCCTTTACATATATTCTATAGACAATTTCATTTTGGTTACCCTGGAGATTATATAGGACATCCTGACATAATAATCTAATATTAATTAACATAAGCTTTACTTTAACCACATATAAAATCTCTACTCAATTTGCTTTGCACTACCCTATGTTATTGATGTTACAAGTTGCATCTTCATACCTTATGTAGCTAATGACAAAGCTTTATAATTATTTTTAAGCTTGTGTCTTTTCAATAACAGAAAAAATGCAGTTACAAAAAAATTAAAGTAATACTCATTTCATTTACTTTTACTGGAGATTTTTAAAAAATCTATATATACCTTCAAGTTACTGTCTAGCATCCTTTCATTTCAAACTGAAATGAAAGTAGCCTTTTTGAGGCACCGGTCTAGTGGTAATAAAAATCCCTCAGCTTTTGTTTACCTGGGAATTTATTAATCCCTACTCCTGAAGGACAATTTTGTCAGATTTAGAATTTGCTATTCATAAGTTTTATCTTTCAACAATTCAAATATTTAATCATTCCCCTGCCTTCTAGCCTCCAAGGCTTCTGATGGAAAAAAATGGCCCATAATCTTTTTTGAGGCTCCCCTATATAGGATGAGTCACTTCAGTCTTGATGATTTATAGGCTGAGTCACTTCAGTCTTGATGATTTAAAGATTCTCCCTGTATATGTGACTTTTCATGTTCAATTGTATGTGTCTTTGTGTTGGTCTCTTTGGTTTTGTCCTACTTGGAGCTTTTTGAGCCTTTTAGATTTATAGATTCATAGTTTTCATCAACTTCAGGAATTTTTTAGCCAATATTTCTTCAAATAATTTTTGAACACCTTTCTCACTCCCATCTCTTGGTGGACCTGATGGTTTCTTACAAGTCCCTTAGGCTTCATTCATTTTTCTTTGATCATTTTTCTTTCTGTTATCCTACTTGATTTTAATTTGTTCTGTCTTCAAATTTGCTTATTGTTTCTTCTGGTTACTGAAATCTGGCTGAAATTCCCTCTAGTGAATACTTCAATTGCTGTGTCATTCAGCTTCAGGATTTGTTTGGTTCCTTTTATAACTTCTATCTCTTTATTGCATTCTGTTCATTTTATTCATACATGGTTTTCTCATTTTCTTTCAGTTTCTTTGTTCATGTTTCCCTTCAGCTCTTTGAGCATAGTTAAGGCAGACAATTTAGTTTTCATCTAGTAAATCCAATGTTTTTGTATATTCAAGAATGGTTTTGTCAATTTATTTTTTTTCCTTTGAATGAGTCATGTTTTATTTTTTATTTGTATGTCTTGCAATATTTTTTTCTTGAAAATTGGGCATTTGACTATTATAATGTTACAACCCTGACAATCAAGTTTTTCTTCTTTCTATTGTTCATTTTTAAGAAGGCTTTATCCACTTTTTTTGAAGTATTTCTAATCATGTTTTAAAAAGACTTTTCCTTGTCAGTATAATCAGCAAAATCTTTGTTCTATTAGTTCATGTTCAGCTAATGTTTCAACAAAGATGTCTTTGAATGAGAGGAGCTAAAATAAACAAACAAAAACTCAAGCAAACAAATAAATAAAAAGAGAGAACAGCCACCTCTTCTGTCTTTGTAGACTGGCTCTGTCCTGGCACATTCTTCACCACATAGCTAGGATGGCTCTGAGTTTAGGGATCAGCCAGGGTAAAAACTTAAGGTCTTCTCAGGACTTTTTCTGAGGATATGTTTTGCCTGCGTATATGCATAACTTTCTTAATTCTGTATACTTAAGTGTTTTTTTTTAATGTTTGTTTATTTTTAATAGAGAGAGAGACAGAATGTGAACAGGGGAGTGGTAGAGAGAGAGGGAAACACAGAATCTGAAGCAGGTTTCAGGCTCTGAGCTGTCAGCACAGAGCCCAATGCGGGGCTCAAACTCATGAACCATGAGATAACGACCTTAGCCGAAGTTGGATACTTAACCAACTGAGCCACCAGGCACCCCTAACTGCTTTTGAATAACATGATTTCTCAGAGTCTTACTTCAGCTTCTTCTTTGAGCCTTACATGATCTATTTTATATTTCTATCCCGAGTCTCTTGACCTAGACATCCATGAGTTATAGACATATTGTAGCCTTTATGACCATAACCTGACTTTTTTTCCTGCCTGCATTTTGAGTTATGCAAAATAGATATGAGCATCTTGTTTCAGTCCTTCAGGTATCCTCCAGACAGTTTAGAACATATGTACACCATAATTTACAAACAAGGTCTCTTCTGTGCCACCAGTGTAAGGGAGGAAACTGGCAACTGGGCTCCTACCTGCCCTTGCATCAGGGAGGGGATGGGAAATGGCAGGTAAAAATATCACAAAACTTTCAAACTCTTTTTAAAATAGTTGTTTTTTCCTTTATTTGGCATTTGGTTGGTTTCTGCAAACTTTAGAATATTTTTCAGAGCTCCTACAAAGTTGTTTCAGACAGCTTCTGCCTATTTTTGATATTTCTATAAAGAAACAAGAGCTTGAAGTTTCTTAGTCTGCTATTTTGCTGTCACTCAATAAAAACATCTTTAAAATAGACAGAATTTTCCTGAAAAACATGAATTTTCAAGATTGATGCAAGAAGAAAACCTAGAGAGACATAAAAGTATAGCGGAAATTGAAGCCATGTGTGCCAGGGTAGAAAAATGTCATTTAAGAACCTATTCAACATACCATGCATCTATAGAAAACATTTCATATGATGTGCATATTTATAACTAATTTTTTAGAGTACTTACAGGAATACTAATCTTTTAGGAATATTTACTTGTATACTATAATCTATTACAGAAAATATTAAAAGAAATCTTCTTGATTCATATAATGTCAAAACATACCATGAAATACAAAGACAGATATAATCCATTGATATATTTAACAGAACCTATATGGTATATATCACAAATGTGTGAAAGTGCCCCACATTACCACCTCACCATTGGACAATTTACTAAGGAATTTCAGTGAATTGGCTCATGGTTCTTAGAAGTTTCAGCTAAGACATAGATCTTAATAAGAGTCACAGTAATAAGAGAGAAAGAATTAATCTGGGAATAGATTTCTTGAGACAGTTTCCAGCCATCCTTCTAGGAGATTAACACCTTCAGTTGGGACTCCAGGAGCAATGGTGCCTGTTTCACACTTGGGACAAATTGAGTAGTTTTGAGGCAGCAGAATAGAGGAAACTGAATGGGGAATGGATCATCATAATAGCAATGCAGGCATATTTCCTGTGGATCACACATGAGCTATGTGTAAAAATAGGAAGATCCAAAGTCATCTTGGATTCTCTACAAGAGGCCTGCCAAGATGGCAGAGAGAGAGAAGCTGACCATGAAAGATGGATTCCTAGAGCTGATAAAAGAGTTCCAAGAGATTTCATGAAATAAAAACATATCCTACCCTCCTACTCCCCTAACCCTCAGTGCTGGTCAAGGGACCAGCTGGAGAAAGGTGCCTCATGGTGGGAAACTCTGAGAAGTGTCAATTTTCAGTATCTTCTAAGTCCAAAGAGTATGAAGTCACAAGAAAATGGTACTAGTTCAAGTAAAACTTTTCTTATTTTCCCTCCAACTCCTAAATTTTCACAATGGGAGGAGTCACATTATTATCAACCTCGGTTGTGGGGTGGGGGTGGGTTATAGAAGAGAAATAGAATCAGAAAGGCTGAAAAGTCAACTACCCTTCCTTTGCCATTACAGGCTTCTAGTCTGTAATAAGGCTGGGCTGTGGAAAGGGAAAATAATAATGCTAAATCTGAATTTAGTATTAAACACTGACTTCAGAATTGTTGTGTAATATAATGATGGAAAAGAACTAATACTAAAACATTGGCAGAAATCCATGATATCTGCCAAAATTTTTACCCATGGTGAAGAAATTTCATACCCCAATGAACAGTGTATAAGGGGATAGTGGGTAACAAACAAAATTTCATTATGACTAGATCACAAGGTATGCCTAAAAACAATAAACTGTTTGTTTAAGCAATTATAAAAGAACAATTATAACAACATATTTATTGATATCTCTCCTCAGGGGAGGGAAAGAAAAACAAAAATAAACTAATGGGACTACACCAAAATATAAAGCTTTTGCACAGCAAAGGAAACCATCAACAAAACAGAAAGACAACCTAGTGAGTTAGAAAGGATATTTGCAAATGATATATCTGATAAGGGATTAATATTGAAACTATGTGAAGAACACAACATCAGAAAAAAAATCTGATTAAAACATTTGTAGAGAACCTGAATAGACATTTTTCCAAAGACATACAGATAGCCAATAGAAATACAAAAAAAAAAAAGTTAAACATCGTTAATTATCAAGAAAAACATCAATCCATCATCCATCAATCATCAAAACCACAATGAGCTATCACCTCGCACCAGGCAATGGCAAGTATTAAAAAAAGATAAGAAATAACAACCGTTGGCAAGGATGTGGAGAAAAGGGACCCCCAAGCACTATTTGTAGGAACATAAATTAGTGCAACCACTATGGAAAACAGTATGGAGGTTACTCAAAAAAATAAAAATAGAAATCCCATATATTTCAGTAATTACACTATGGACATTTACCTGACATCCCAAATGAAGACCCTTATTCAGAAAGATATATGCACCCCTATATTTATTACAGCATTATTTACAACACCAAGATATGGAAGCAACCTGCATTCATTGACAGATGACTAGATAAAGAAAATGTGATACATACACATACAATAGAATATTACTCAGCCATAAAAAGAAATGAATTCTTGCGATTTGCAACAATATGGATGAAATTACAGGGTATTTTGCTAAGAGAAGTAAGTCAGACAGAAAAAGACAAATACTGTAAGCTTTCATTTCTATGTAGAATACAACCAAACAAGCAAGCAAACAATAAATAACAGACTCTTAAATACAGAGAAGAAACTGGTGGCTGCCAGAAGGGAGAGGGTGGGGGGATGGGTGAAATACATAAAGAGAATCAAGAAGTACAAACCTCTAGTCATAAAATAAATAAGTCACAGAATGAAAGTACAACACAGGGAGTATAGCCAATCATATAATATTGCATGGTGAAGATGATGACTACACATATCATGGTAGGTTTGAGTAATATATAGAATTGTTGAATCAATATGTTGCATAGCTGAAACTAAGAGAACATTGTATGTCAATTATATATCAATTTAAAAAAAATTGTAAATTAGCCATGGACAAAACAAATGTAATGGTTTTTAAAGAGTATTGCCCACCATGATAAAATAGGATTTATATAAGGAATTCAAGGATGAATCAAGGTAGGGAATTATTACATCTCAATTACAGGTTAAGTTAGGAAAATGAGCAAACAGAGAGTTAATTAATAAATCTACTTTTACTTCTGATATGTAAAGAAAAAGTAATCTAGGGTCAGTTATCTGATTTATAATTAGTTGTTGAATATAAACTCCATAATTTTGTGATATCTGTGTTATTCAACTCATGAGATAGTTCCCAGAAACTAATTTATAGTGTATTTATATTTTTTTGAAAGAGAGAGTCAGAGCTCAAGTGGAGGAGGGGACTAGAGAGACAGAGACACAGAATCTGAAGCATGCTCCAGGCTCTGAGTTGTCAGTACAGAGCCCAACGTGGGGCTCGAACTCATGACCCGTGAGATCATGACCTGAGCCGAAGTTGGATGCCCAACCAACTGAGCCATCCAGATGCTCCCATAAATATATTGTTTTAATGGAAGTAAAAGAATGAGTCATAATTACCGTAAACTGAAAATGCAAATCATGTCTCATAGTGGGATGCAAGAAGCACTCTTCTTTTAATAAAGAACTAGGAAATACTGTACATTATTATCCCTACTGTGTTTCGTTTTCTGAAAGCAGAAATCAATGCAATAAAACAGGAAATAGAAATAAGAGTAAAACTAATGAAAATGAACACAAAAAACCCATCATTATAAGCATTATGATTATTAGACTAAAATTCTGAAGATTACTAACTAAACTGTAAGCCTGGATGGATATGATATTGGATAAATGCCTAAACAAAGAGCTATAAACAAATAGGTTATAGCTTTCCCACATATCAGTAGAAGACAGTTTAAAAATAACACAAAAATGATCCCACTCCTAACAGTATCACACATAAAAAACAGGAATATCCTTACCAATATATGAGACGGCTGTCTGAAGAAAATGATAAAACTGCTACAAGTCATGAATGAAGACATGAATGAATGCAGAAAAGTCACAGTTATGTAGGAAAGATTGAATATAGTATAGCATTTGTTCAATGTTTATCGAGCATAATTCCAGCCAACATTTCAAACTGTATTTTTTAGAATTTGCTAAAACAAATGATTGTTCATGTGGAAAGATAAACTGGTAAGTATAGAAACAAATAGCTGACTGTTTGAGAAGAAAAAATTTGAAAAGCTGCCTTATATACACCAAGGTAAATTCTGATGGATTAAGAATCTAAATGGAAAATATAAAAATAAAAGTACTACAGAAAGAAGAATTAGAATTTAAATTTAATTCTCATACAATATTTTTTTTTCCACCCAAGACAATAATAGATTTTTGGGATGGAACAATAAATAAGACAGAGACAGTTCTTTTCTCAGAGAATTTATATTCTCATGTTCCCCACCATCATGGGTAATTACAAAAGTCAATAAATAAGATATTGACAAGATAATGTTAGATCTGACTAAGTGCTATAATACAAATAAAACAAGGGAATACACAATCAGAATAGGATCCTCCTTGTGGAGGTGACAGTTGAAGTGTCTTCAATTATGTAAGTACTCTATGATGCTAAAACACGAGTATCTACAAGTGAAGTATTACATCCAGCAAAGAGCATGTGCAAAGGCCTTAAGACAGGAACATCCTCATCTTTGATATTTATGAAGAGTAGAAGGTCTGCATACTAGAAGCATGATAAAGAGTGAGTGCAAGAGTCAAAGAGTAACAGCCATGTCAGATGGTCTCTTTGCAAATCAGAAGATGAAGAGGTTTCATGGTTTTTTGTTTGTTTTTATTTTATTTATTTTTGAGAGGGTTGGTGGAAGAAGGAGGGACAGAAAGGGAGACAGTGGATGAGTAGTGGGCTCTGCACTTACAGCAGAGAGCCCGATGTGGGGCTAAAATTCATGAACCATAAGATCATGACCTGAGCTGAAGTCAGACACTTAACTGAATGAGCCACCCAGGCACCCCGAGGTTTCTGTGTTTTTAATTAAAGTATGAGGTAATGTCATCAAATGAGAGTGGTGGGAGTGATTGAAGTGAAGGTGTGAAAGTGTCCTTAAAAACAGGAGCGTAAGAAGGATACAATTTTATGAGCTTGAATTTAAAATGGAACAAGTGATTTTAAACAGGTTTGAGGAATGAAGTAAATAGGTTATTTACAGTAGCCAAATGATAAAGTCTGAAGCATATGTCACAACCCTAAATATGTAATTTATTGCTGATAAGAGTAAAAAAAATGGCATAATCCTTTTTAGAAAGTAATTCATCAATATGTTATTTACTTACATAAAAGTAACTGGGAACCAGAGACAAAATGGGAGTTTGGGAATTAAGCACACCTATGCTCAAATCACATCAGTCTAATTAGTTCTGTAAGCTTAGGTGTTTTCTGGGGGAAAAAGATTTCTGATCAGAACCACCATAGGAAATACAGTTTCGGAATAAGATGGCAGCCAAACCAATTAGGTGACTTAATTTGAATCTTGTGAAATAAGTTGTAGCTTCATCTTGGCATTGCATTAAACATCTTAATTATAAAAATGGCAACTTTAACAATTTTAAGTATTTTTAATAGCAAGTGGGAATGTTACAATGTATTTTCCAATATACTTTGCAATAAGATTTTCATGTAGAATATTGCTATGCTTTTTTGATGAAGATGACTCAGCCTTAGATTCTCAGATGCTTTTTGAAGCAAATCAATTACTATTTTGTGAACCTATTACCAGTTCCTAACATAAGAAAAATGTTCCAAAGACAAAATGCATGGCCTGAAGAAAAGATCATGTTACAAAGTTTACTCACTGGTGCAGGGTGAGATATTCAATGATATCAGATGATCAGTTGACTGGAAAAGAAAGATGGGAATATTGTAGAGGGATAATGACTCTGCCTTCTTACAGGCAGCAAAAATCTTGAGCCCAGCACCAAAGAAAACACAAAAACTGTGACAGGAACAGGACCAAGATCTATAAGCATCTTAGACAAGATCTTCCTAGTTCCTGAAAAGGTTTGGCTGCACAAAGGAAATTTCAAAGAGCCCCAGTTTTATTTTAGGATGGTATGAATGCCCTATCAAGAGCATTGTGTCGCATCACATGGTGACTGAGACATGTTCACAAAGCTCAGTTCATTGTTTTATTCAGATGAGCTCAAACCAACAAGCTCAAGCTAGTGATAGCCCAAGTTTCAAATTCAAGGGGCTGTAAGAGTCATTGAAAAAATAGCTCATGATTTATAATGACCTTTTGTCATTACAAGAATATGATCACTCTCAAGTATCTGTGTGAGCAGTCATCGACCACTTTTGTAGAGTCATCAGAGTAATGGATTAATGATTTCCCAGAATAAGACTGAGATGACGTACAAGCCCATGTCATGGACAGCTCATCCACAGCCAGAGATCTTCATCTACGCTCGATAAAGCAAAAGCTCTTATTGATCCTGTACTGCAATGGCTGAATATGAATAGCAATAGGAGCCTAGAGGAGTTAAATGGTGACTGACCTACCAGCGTAAGCTACTGTGGTATAGCTGGGTATAGGCCAATCCCAGTCTCCAGTGGGGAGATAAATTCAACTTTAATGTCTCAGGGATATAGCCAGGACAATTAGTATCTCAGGGATATAGCCAGTAAGGATGCAATCCCTATTGGGCTGGACCTTCATCAGCAGCACCTGCTTTTAAGCAGGAGATAAATAATAATCCTAGTGCCCCATAACCCTTAATGGGAATTTAACTCACTAAAGTCCTCAGCTGCACCAGACCTCATTCAGGCTCATGCCATGGTACCTAGTACCAAAAAGATATAATGTGTCATTGGGGTTTTATACACTGGCACATCCTGGGTTTGCCATGTCACCAACATGATTCAGTGATCACAAAAGTAGAAAGACAGCAAAGAGAAGGTAGGATTTGGGACCAAGAGGAGGATAGAGGGTTTCCTATCAATGTAAACACTCACAGTGTTTTTAACCCAAAACACAATACTTATAGTGTGAGTGTGTGTGTGTGTGTGTGTGTGTGTGTGAAATAGAATATATAAAAATGTTACTTCAGTTTACAAGGAATAACATGGAATATGTATATACGTGAATTCAATAACATTATTTTGAAATACTAATGTGCTTTTTGTCCAAAAATTCAAGTCAAACTTCAACTTCAAATTCAAATTAATTTCTATAGCTATTTGTGATTTTTAAATCTAAAGGCAGAAATTTCTGGATTAGTCAATTTCAAAAGGAATCAGATGGCACAGTGTAGCTGTTAAGCATATGCAGAATGTGGCAGTCTGTTGTTTAGAGATTTTCTTTCTGACAGCTTGTCCAGGTCCATAAAGATCTAAAGAATTGTTTCAAAAATATGAGGTTCTAAATAAAGATCTAAGGAGTATATTGAGACTGCATTTGAATAAAAACAGCTATTTATTTAGAAATCCATTTACTGATTTAAGAGGTTGCTTGAGATGTATAATGGATGTAATTTGACTGGAGAGTAGTTAAAGTTATTGTACCAAGTTTATTATTGAAAACTTTCCATGGGCTTATTATATAATTACTTTATATATATTAATATTATTATATTAAATAATATATAAATATTAATATACTATAAATATATATATTTATATTTATACAGGCAGGGTATTAGCTAAAGATATAGTTTTATTCTCTTGGCTTTTCTTATTCTTGTGTTTTGTGTTGTTAAATCCAGCACTTTCAAATGGAGCTTGAAAATTTATTACAGTTCTTTCATTCATATCATATCATTCTGTCTGCTATGATCTGAATGCTTAAGTCCCCCCAAAATTCATATGTTGAAATCCTATCCCCAAAGGTGGTGGTATTAGGAAGTGGGGGCTGAGGTCATGAGGGTGGATCCTTCATGAATGGGGTTAGTGTTCTTATAAAAGAGATCCCACAGAGCTCCTTTCCCTTTTTCACCAGGTGAGGACACAGTGGGAATGTGCCTAATATCAATAAGGAAGTGGGCCTTCCCCAGCCACTGGCACCTTGATCTTGGATCCAGTGTCCAGAAATGTGAGAAATAAATACCTGTTGTTTATAAGCCATCCAGCTTATGGTATTTTGTTATAGCAGCCAGATAGGCATTCTCCTAACAGTTAAAGTTTCAAAGGAGGCATACTAAATTTTCTACCTCTGGTAAGAAAATAAAGAACACAAAAATAAAAATGGAGAGAACCCAAATAGCAAATTTTGTTTAAAAAGGCAAGCCTAGGCTTAATTTTTATTGGTATTGCTTCTTTTTGCTCTTCCCCCCACCACACACACATATAGTTTTTCTATTCATTTTGGCGGGAGGTGGGGCAGGTAAATGAGGGACATGACTCTTCATTTTATGCTCACATGGTTTCTGGGTAACCTTTCGTAAAACTGATGTACTTCTCAGAACCTCTGGAGTTTTGCATCCATTTTTTTAATTTCCAGGCAAAAATGAAAGAGGCTTAAAATGCCCCAGAGAAACATCAACCTGAAACATCAATTATTATAGCAATACCATAGGTTGGTTGACATGTACCACTTTTTTTCCTCCTTAAAGTTAAAAAAAAATCTGATTTTCACTAAAATCTGACTCCTGTTCTATATATTGCTGTTTTGAGAAAGTCACTCAACATTTTCTACTTAAGGCAATGTTAAATAAACCCTTCCCTAATTTGAAGCATGAAAAGTCAGTGGTGTGGATTTAAATGTTGCTATGATTTAAATTTAACTGTTGCTATGATTTCACTAAGATCTATTGGAATCTTAGTAAAAGGCCTATGGTCTCACAATATTTTATGATACATATTTTGTTCAAGATATCCACCATCATCCTCTCAAAACTGTGGTAACTCCTAGAAGATCTCAAAAGCACTTTTAGACCAGGAGATCAGGAAAGACACACGTGCACGCATCCACACCCACACACAATTACTCTAAAACAAAACAAAATAAAAATCATTACAAAATCAGCACAAGAGACAAAAGATTTTTAAGGTCACCATTTAGCAAGGTTGATATTCATAATAATTAGCCACCAACAGTGGTGGAGCATTATGGGAAGGTCTGGTGGTTTCCAGGGCAACCAGGAAAGCCCAGAGCCTCTTCAGGGTTCCAGGCAGCAGTCTGGTTTCCTGATTCAAGTGATTTCATTATGAGACCTGGTGAGATGATTCTCATCAGGAAGCCTTGCATTTAGTCATTCCCATAAATATTGGTGACACTACCTCATAAAGCTCTGAGGAGACTATCCCATATAATGGCAAAACTAGACAGTTTTTTCACCTCAGCAAACCGCTTTGGGACAACTTTATTGAAAGCCTCTGCAGTGTCAGAGCAATATTCATTACAGCCTTTGTGGCTATAATATAGGAAATCCGTCCTCAGAGAATCTGTGCTCTCAGATACGGCAATGCGATTATTTAAAATCAGTCCAAGGAGATGGTTTTTCCCTTGTGTGATGACTATTTATAGTAACAGTAATACACCAAATCTTATAAGATGTGTGTGTGTGTGTGTGTGTGTGTGTGTGTGTGCGCGCGCGCGCGCTCGCAAATCTCAGTGTTCCGTGGATGTCTCCTAATTAATCTGAGGACATGGCCTCACTTCCTATAATCATCTCAAGTGAGAAATTCAATGCCAATGTATCATGCAACTGCGAAATTAGCCCTGAAAAGGCAGACAGACCTGAGCCCGTACAGCACCGTCCCATCAGGGTGAAGGCGGATCATGCGGTTTTTCACTGTCACTCCATGCACAAATGACTTTTTGTCATTTAAGAAATATGTGTCAGGCACCCATAGCTGGTCAGCCACTCGATTGTCAAGCGTGAGGTTGAGAGGGATCCCAGAATAGGCAAGCCTTTTATCTCTCCAATATTGTTGAAAATACATGGTTAAGGTGTAATCCTGGGGGGGGGGAAAGAAAAGGAAAAAGTTAGTTTGTGCTCAGCCACAGGCGTATTTCCTCCATGACTGGTCAAATTCAGGTTGGAATCCAGAAGAAGTGGGTATTATTTTCAGGCAGGGTTGGAAGCTTGGTTGCTTTCTTGTAAATGCAAATAAATACTAGGTTTAATAGGTATAAATCATGCTAATAAATCCTCTGTTTTAGAAAAAAAAATCCTCTGTTTTATTTAGACAAGAACCAGACTAGACAAATTGGTATTTAAGCAATAGCCACACAGACATAAGGGACAAAAAATAATTTTTAAAAAGTCATCATAATATCAGGTTGCTGGCAGTACCCTGAGCCCTCTCCTATGTCCTCCATCTCCCACCAGACACACGTGTCTTCACCACCTATGGCAGAGGACCTCTATTTACAAATTCTCTCTGCAACATAAGCCTCTTTCCTCTCCTATCCTCTGGGAAAGCTGTAAATACAAACTCTGTAAACATACTTTGGCGACCCAATGACCTGTGGGAGGTCTCTATGCCTTATTCTCTTTTTCTTCCAGAACACCATTTCTATACTAACTAGGCCATATCATCACCTTGAGATGATGATACATTTGTCTGGGAAAAATGGGAGCCTATAGCTAACACTGGATGTAGGAGAAGAGAAATGGACCATGGTATATACCCTCACAGGCTTGCCAACAAAATAAGCACATATCTAGGCAGATGATCCTACTGTTTTGGTTGGTTTGTTTGTTTGTTTGTTTTGGGGTTTCTTTTGCAAAGTCATTAATGTAGTAAGAAAGAAAGAAATCAAGCTGAGCATGAAAATTCTATTTTTAAATTTCTATTCTTTTTGGCAATCAATATTCAAGTCTACAACAGTCAAGTCTGAAAATGTGGTAATATTCATGGGACATCCTGAACCCCACTATATAAGAATCCAAACTGAAAACCCCACTATATAAGTATCTAAACTCTCCAACCAGGGAAGGAAAAAACACTGTTACATATAGGAACTTCCGAATTCACACACTTACAGGTATCTGAAAACATTCTGGCTTTGTGCACAGTGAGAGAGGGGATTGCAAATCAATTGAAGAATCTATCCTAGACACAGGTCTTATGACATCCTATGCAATACTCATTTTACTGACTCACAGGGCAGTTCTCAGTGCTTGCTAATCTAACAATGCCTATTTATCACTGACCTCAAGAGTGTTAGAACATAGAAGCCTCTGAAATGTCAAAGAACACACCTGGATGTTTTTCTCCAGGTGCTCACAGGCAAGGAGGTGACAAAACCCAATGCATTCTAAATAACTATAAATAGAATAAGTTTTAAACTATAAGGGCCATAAAAAATCAGAGGAGGGGGGAATCAAGAAAATTCAAATGGCCTGAGGAGTCTTTATAGAGGTTTCATCTGCAGCTTGAAGGAGAGATACTATTTGAGTAGATGAGAAGACACAGAGAGGAGTTTCCCTCCCCCCCCCCCCCCACAGGCACTTATGGGCAGAGCTCTGTGCCTGGCATTACCTGTGTGAACTCTCCCCCAGCCCACCTCCCATCCTCACAGAGCAGGTAGCATTAAAGAAAGACCTTGGTTAGCCAGATACTAGATAGGGAGCATGAAAAAAAATCATATGAGGATGCTGCTTTTATTGCATTGATGAGAATCTTTGAAGAGTTCAGTTTTGCTGGAACTTAGAGTTCAAGAGGGGAAAAAGACAAAGTGGTCAGCAAGGCTGGATTCTGTGGCAGTGACCAAGAAGGTGGAAAAACTTGAATGTCAGCTCCATAGCCAATGAAAGTCATTGAAGGTTTCAAGTAGCAACTGACGCAACCAAGTGTATTAATCTTGTCTTTTATTTTATGTTTTCCCATGCTTTAACATCTGGACCCTGGTTGACCTTGGAGAGACTTCTCTCCCTCCTCCAAGGGCTAGCTAATTCCTATACATAACAAACAATCCCATTAAGCTCTAAACTCCAAATTCAAACCAACCAATCCAGAGCTCACACCCCAAGTGCCAGAGCTCACATCCCAAGTGCTTTCTGTATTGGGCTTTCACACTCAAGGCCAATACATCATCTATATCCAAGTACCAGGCAACTACAGACAGTCTAGACCATAGGGCCCACTTTAATTACTGAAACTAGCCAATCCTAAGCCTGTTTATCCAGCCTCCCCCATGCCCACTCCTTCCCATGGAAACCACCATAAAGGCTCTTGCCCACAGCTTCCCTTCTTTCCTGTGACTGACCCTGGTGCTTCCCTGTGTGCCTTATCACATCCCCTGCAATGGATTGTGTGTCCCCTTCTCTTGGGGTCTGTGTTTAACAAACTATCTTTTCAATGTCAGCTGCCTCCTGATCTGTTGTGTCTGCCATACCTAAATAATAATACAATCTATTTTAAACACAAAATCGTGGATCAGGAAAATCAGGTGTGATCAAATGGGTGGAGAGTACTTGCTGGTAGGTGATAGGGAGAACAGGTGGAAAGGGGGTACAGGTTAAGGAAATCCTAAAATTTCACAGATATTAGGCTTGATGTGAATGGACCCACAAAGAGTGCAATCACATACCCTGCATTAGCAGAAACGATGGTTAATGTAGGTGATGCATCTTTAAAACATGCAAAGTTTTGGTGGCATGATAAGTTGGAAATCAGCAGTAGCAGCTAAAGGATTTTCAATTTGAATGTAATGCTCCAAATTACATTCTTATTGAAATAGAAGCATTTCACTTGCTTCTCTCTTTGGTTTCTAAGCCTACATCCTACGCCTGAGTCATGAAGTCTAGCACTTCTCTGAGTTTCCTTCCAACTTGCATTCATATGGGTTGCTGTGAGGTTGTAGGGAATGTGTCATTTTGCCCTGGGAACTCAGTTGTCATCAAACTTGGACTCTGGGTCTTGTGCTGTTCTCCACACAAGCAGCAGCACCTCTCAATTTTGGTTTTGGGTGTTTGCTGAGGTGAGTTGAATGGATTAGAGTTGGGGAGAGCTTATGTCGTACAGGGAGAAAACTAGTATTTAAATTCAAACCTGCTGTATCAGCTGTGCTTTCTAAAACAATGACATCATTACACCAGTGGGGACACTAGTCAGTATCCCACTTCTTTCTCCTGTAAAGACTGGCAGACAAAGGAAAGGTGACAGCAGACAAGTCCAATCCTCCCTTTGCTCTCTTGTGCAGTTGGGGCAGTTAATGGGAGATTTTAGTGTTAAGTGGGCCACAGTACTGACTCCTGTTCTGTGCAGTGGTGAGCACCATGCATGATAATGTTAGCAGCAATTAACATGCTCTGATCTCTTGGTATGTGCTAGGCCTTATGCTAGAGTCATTTAAATGTAAAACAGGGATTATCAGTATTCTCACTATCATCCCCCATCAATGAAGAAAAATGTTTTAGAAAGCTCAAGTAATTTGCTTCCTTTCCCCCATGCCCCAATAAATAGGAGTAACTTGGGGAAGTGGGATTTGAATTTGGGGCTCCCTCCCTGGAGGGTGTGACTCTCAACCTCAAAACAAAGCTCCCAAGGACAGAAGCTAAATAGTTCTGCATAATACACTGAAATGAGCTTGGTGGGAGGATAGTCTGCAAAGATATCTTGGTTACTAGAGAATCAAGGCATGTAAGATAATTCAGCTTTTGAGAGGAATAAGAATTGTGGCACCACTAAAGCCCCCATCATTGCAAATATTTAGTACAGCTGCTATGTAGGCAAATGCCTTGTGAAAGTTTCTTTTCTTTAGGGAATCCCAGACAAGTTTATGTTTTCCACATTCAGAGGTCCCCAGGGTCTTCATAAGTCCTCCTCACCTTCTTCCTGGAGTGGTCACCACCAAATGTGGGGCAGCTTGGGGGGTGGGGCTTGAGGGAGATCAAAGAGAACAGGGCAGAGGCCTTGAAATGGCATTTCTCAAGTGCAGGGCTTTCAGGGGCTCCAAGGTTCATGGGGAGTAGGAACTGGTGAGTCTGATACCAGTGGCGGATGCCAATGTCCTGGGCCTCTGCAGAGCTCACTGTGTCCTTGGCTTTCATCTTTCCTGCTCTGAGCACATGATCCACTTGGGCACAGGGAGGCGTCTCCAGTCACACTGACAAGAAATCTCAGACACCAAAAGCTTCTGCTAGGGTGAGAGAAAATTGTAATGGTCTCTTCCTTTCCCACCTCTGCCGTTTGCAGGGGAAACTAAACCTCCTGTAGAGAGACATTAGGGAGGAGTGGGTGTGAGGAGGGGAGGGGATTAGGGAGGAGTGGACTGTGGGGAGAAGCTGGCATTAGAAGGTATGGGGGTCAGAGCAGGTCAGAGTGAGAGGTGGGCCCAGGGTGAGGAAAATCAAGAGTCTGGAGGACAGAGGCTCAATGGAATAGTGGACTTCTGGGAAGAAAGGGCAGCAGGGAGCAGCCAGGCTCAGTAAGGAATGCAGAGGAACAAGGTGCAAAAAGGGGTGGGACACGGGGAGAAGCAGGAGTCTAGGAGAAACAGGCTCACGAGAATAGTGGGTATCCAGGAGGGGTGGGACACAGGGGACCATCAAGTAACTTCCTTCACCATGCAGTGCAATGGGAACAGCCTCTAGAAATCTCACCCTGGGAGGGTGGGCTTAAATAGATTAGCACACAGTAGGAAGAGACAGTCTGTTTCCTGGCACTGACCCTTGGCTATGGCACAACCAGCCATATCAGCACATTTAGACAGAGCATGCTGGCAGAAGGAGGAGGGGTAATGGCCAAGAGAGATCAAGATTTATGGAAATAGCTGCCAATGGAGTGAGCCACATGACAGAGGCCTGTGTTGAGAAGACACAGAATCCCTTCATCTGTGAGGCCTTCATGGATTGAGAGGGATAACCTTCACTCCTAGCCCTGTCCCAAATTCTTCAGACCTAGGCTCACAAAGTTCCTTCTGGATATAATATGGTATCACTTTATTTTAGAAGACTGTGCTTTGGGTGGTGGTTGAGACTTGTAGTACTTAAAACATTTATAAAACATTCCTCCTATAAAGTAATTTATGGACACATTGGGTGTGTGTGCATGGATAGTAACACCATTTATTGTGTTAGCAGGCCATTCAACAGCCCTGGGTACTCTGAGAACATTGGGTTTCTGGTTTAGATGCAGTTACAACCCTGGAATGTTTAGTTGGGAGGCTGTAAGGAAAGGCACTGATTTCCTGGACCTTAGCCCCTTCAGCTGCCAGCACCTCCTACCACCTCTGCTTCTCCATTCCCTCAGTAGTCCAGCCCCAAATCCTTGCCAGGGAAGGTAGCTGGAAGCCCTTGTAGAGCAATAGTCCTTGGCCTCCCAGGTTAGCTTAGCCACTTCTTCACTAGTGGAGACTCAGTTGTGTCCCATATCTAGTCACAAATGGACTGAGATGTGTGTGTGGTGGGGGGTGGGGGGACCTGGACCCAGGACCCCTGCTGAGACCTTCTGGGCCTCTAACCTTCCAGGTTCATCTATATCTGAGATGGTTGTCCATACAAGGAAAACATCCAGCTCTCTGATTTATACTGTGACAGATTCCAGTGGGGACTGTAGCCCTGGGATATGGGATTCAGTGGAAAGACATCAAGCAATAAGGAGGAAAACCCAGGAGTTTCCTCATCCAGAATTCTCTAGTCCCCTAGGACTCAGAATTCTCTGGGATATAATGTATAAATGTGAATTATTTAATTATAGTTGGTTTGAACTATGGTAACTCATCAAAATCATTAGATAAGATTCTATGTCTTGAATTTTTATGTGTCCTATAAAAGGCCTATAACAAACTTTAGATCAGCATGAAGAAATATTGAAGAATTGTATTCAAAACAGTCTTTCTTTAAAAGAATCTTACAAACAAAATAATTCAATTAAGAGATTGTTTATTCCTTGGGTCTTTTGTGGGGGGAATCATTAAGCCCTCTGATAATCTAATGAAGTCATGGTCCCTCTCTCTTCTCTAACTGTGTGTTTGTGTGTGGATGTGTGCATGTGTTTGTGTATCAATTCAGTCAGCATACTAAAGTCCACTGAGGTGCATTCCTATTGCCTCACAAAGTGAGAACAAATAAAATAGTAAGTGAAGTTTTCAAATTTTTAACACATTTAGAATTTGTATAATTTCTGTCCTTGAAAAAATATGACACAGTTGTCAGGTTTTACCCCAGATTACAAAAATCCACTTCATGCAAAAGTCAGAAGCCAGAGTTCCTGGGTAAGACACCAGCCCAGCCCAGGGTCCTATGGTTTGGAGCCAGTGGGCTGAGATAGCAGTGGGGAGGGGAGTGGGCAGGAGGAGATACGCAGTCTGAGGCTGCTAGGAAAGGATTGCTGGTACTCATAGCTCCAGAATCCCCAGTGGCTAGGGGCACGGAATAGGCATTCTTAAGTATGAGTCATTCACCTGCCAAGCATTTACACATAGGTGGCAATCCTTTGAAAAATCTCCTGAGAATATACAAATAGCAGCAGCAACAACAACAAAAATAACAAAATAAAACCTCAGCCCATCTTTTGGGCACTCAAGCAACTCAAATAAATTGCAAATTTCCTTCTGCTTGAGGAAATCTCTCCACATTTATCACATTAAAAACAAGAATACATATTCAAAAGTGGAAATACTGCTCATTATTCTGCAATTAAGAAATTGACAAGATTTCCTCAGCACAGGAAATGAAGACAAAATTTGCTAACCCTGAGAAAGAAATGCAATCTCTAAACTACATTTAAATATCTAGCTGCAGCTGTGAAAGCCACAGGACACCTGCATTTGCATCTGGTTCAGCAAGTTTATGATACAAAACCTTACAGGTAAGTTGTTCTCAGGTTAAGGAAAATTGTTCTGAAAGTTTACATAAGACCTAGGTGGTGGCAACTTCCTTCTGAGATCAGGTTGGGGGACTCTTGGCACTTCTATTAACAAGATATATTTAGAAAATTCTAATCCATTTTTTTAATGACCTAAAAATGAGTATCCAACATTACATACCTCTCTCCTCCGACAACAGACTTCAGTCCCCATTTGTTGAATCCATATGTGATCTTTCCTAAGAAAGTATGACCCTTATCTCTCTTTTACCCTCTCTTCTTCCTGATCCCCTTTAAGCATTCACTGAGTATCTCTGCAAGCCAGGAACCATGCAGAGTGCTAGGGACCCAGAGACAAGAAAGACATAATTTGTAACTGTAAGTAGCTCACAATTTAGGAGGTAGACATAAAATTGAACCAAAGAAAATGGAAGTGATTAAGAGAAGGAGCTTTGGAATCAAACATGCCCAAGTCTCAAGTCAGCCTCCTGCTGGCTGGGCAAATGTATGTGAATCATTTCACTTAAGCCCACTTACTCTGTCTGGAAAAACTGCCTGCCACACACTCTTAAAGGCTTAGCATAGTGAAAAGCACCCATCAAGAGTCAAGAAATTTACAATAATGCAAAAGAAGTGTATATTTAAGGGATATCTACTAAGTCTGGGGATGGCAGGGAAGGAAGCTGGTGTGCCTATGAGAATGGTCTGGTCTTCTTATAATTGTTATACCTGCCCAAAGGTTCATAGTTTGTATTTTTTATTCATCCATCTAAATGTTAAATGTATTCAAAAGATTAACCAGTCATCTCTGTATGAAATGTAAAATGGCTGATGAAAATAGTTACAAGTTCCCGAGTCTCTATAGCCATCTGAAAAACTTACATAGGATATAAATTACTCTAGACATATGTTTTTCTTTCCATATATGAATAGATATCATAGGTATTTTTTTGAATCTATTAAGTTAGAAAAGGAAAATGATTATACTGACCTACATTCAAAGGACAAAAAAAAAAAAGATAGTATTCAAAGAAATCAAGAATTCAACATAAGCCAATGAGAACCAGGAAGATGTAAGAGAATGCCTAGGCTAAATGAGACTCTGGCAGGGGGTGATTTGCAGGAGGTGGTGGAGCAGGATGCCACTGACACACTGGGTCACCTTCTTTGCCTGGTACTTTACCTGGGAAAGTTACCTAATCACTCTGAGTCTCAGAAATCTCTTGTGGAAAAAAGAAACTAAAAATGGTCATTTTACAAAAGTGCTCTAGCAATTAATTGAGCTAACAATGCTTGACTCATAATAGGCATTTGGAAAATTCTACATTCTCTTCCCTCATCCTAGAGTAGGGCTAGTCATTCCTCAATGAAACCTCCCCAGCACATGATGAAAAATGATCCTTTTTAACAGTTGGACCCTTAGCCCATTATTCCATGCAAGTGCATGCCAAACTGCCAAGGAAAATGTGCTTTATTATTTAGAGGTGCAGGTAAAAAAGACTCAGCCTAATACTTTAATATAGAATTCTCAACATCCCTTCCCATTTCAAAATGGGAAAAACTCTATTTTATAGTCAATTGACCCATCTGTATGCAAAACATTTTCACTAAGTGTTCTCTCCATAGCCCCCTTTAATTTTAAATTGATGGCTCTATATACTTTTTTTACCCCTAGGGGACGTTACTTATTCTCCCAAACTGGGCACCAAGGCACCAGAAGAAAGAAGTATCTCCACTGTTCTTTCCCATTCCTAGGTTCCTCTATCAGTTTCTCTGACCCATTGTATTTTCCTGAGATTTGCATGGATGGATCCAGCTGCCTTTTGAAACTTTCCAAATGCCCCACAGACACCCAAGCCAATATTTCCAAAATTAACTCATCTTTCTTTCTTACCTTATCTTTCTATCCCAAATCTATTCTCATTTCATACCACCATTCTGTACCCACTCACTCATTCTCAACTAAACCAAAACCAGAGGCTGTATACCAATCTCTTCCTTCTTTCTCATCCTACATCCAACATTTACTCAGTTACTGGGTTATGTTAATCCTATTTCCTAAATGCCTTCCATATCTAGAACTGGTCCATGAGTTGGCAACAACAGTACAGAGGGTTGGGAGTGTTTCCACTGATGTCCCCATGATTAGCAATAAGCTCCTGAACTCTCAAATTGCATTCCAGAAGAACACTTACTCATGTCTAGAGAAGACTGAGTCCAACAACAGATCTCAGATACATAGGAGGTTAAATAGAAGAATATATAATATGATCAGATGTCTCACACTCTGTATGGGAACAGATGTTCCACTCAGCACAAACGCCATATAAATGAAATTTTGGAATGTGCTTATAAACTGGAGAGTCACTGCATATTCTCCTTTATTCTAAAAAGTATTTATCTGAATAATACTCACTAAGACACCAGACTGTTTACAAATTATAGTCTGCAACATGTGTGTATATACATTTATATAAAGTTATTATATATACAATTATTATTATGTATATATAATCAGATACATATCTTTATTTTCCAGCAACTATCTTTAATTAATAGGCTCCCAAAAGGGGATGTGATGTCTCTTAAATATGTCACTCGTCCAAAGATGCTCCAAGCATTAGATATGAGAAACAGACATATTGCTTGTGCAAAGAACTCTTAACATCTCTATATTTGAGGGATATTCAAACAACTGGAAGAATGTTACATCTGGAGACTTGTGAGTGATTTGTCCATATTCTGACTCTGTGGCATTTATCAAGGCTGTGCTCTTCCCTTGCTTGAGCATGGTGCCTGCAGATGACTATGAGGTTAAAGATTGTGTGTCTTTAAATAGTGATGGTCATCTTTTGGGTTGCATGGTTTCTAGAGTTCATATTATTAGATTTGCTGAACTGAGTATCACTTAAAATCACTTCTGTTTGAATCCCTTCAAGACAGAAAACAAGGAAAAATATGCTACAACAGAAAGAAAGGTGTTTATTTGTCATAAAATAAAGGAAGAATATTCCCATTTTAAATGAAAAACCCCTCCCAGATACTTATGCTATGAGAGTTCAATGCCCTTTGCTTTTATATATGGGTCTCTATATCAGGATTTAACAATGGATTTCGTCTCCTCAGAGACAAATCATGTAGATTAGTGATGATACATATTTTAAAGTACTTTCAGATTCTAAGAAGATATGCTATTTTTAGACAGCAAGCCCATTCATTTATGAGATCATGTCTATTTCTGGTTTCTACCCAGAACTTGTTAGGTTATTGTTATTAGATAAATCAACAATATTAAAAATATTATACTCTATAACTAAGAAAATATTGGCTTGATAATCATTCTTTTTCTGAATTGTTATTAATTTCAGCATAAATATTTGGATGAACATTACTGAATGTAATTACATGAAGTAATCCTATCTTCTCGGACATTATAATCAAGGTATAGGTAGCCAAAAAGAAACTGTGATGTAGATTTTCATACACTCAATCAAGCACAGTGCGTAAGGAAGGAAAAACACAAGTGCTAACTTTCAGATAGGAGAGTAATGACATTTTCCTGCTTTTTACTCTCATTTTGCACTGGATCCCACAAATTATGTAGTTGGCCTTAGATAAGAGTAGTAAACTATTCTTTGTCTCACCCATGAGATTCATACCTTCTTCCAGCATCCATGAAACTGTGGGTGAAATCCCAGACCAATCACTGTCCTTGACACACTGTCTTTTGCTTTTCCTTCTGCTCAACTGGCCCATCTTCTTTGTCTCTTACTCCAATTCTTTCTTTTCTTCTTAATGCCAGGGTGCCCCAAGGCTCCTTATTCTGAACCACCATCTACCCAATCAACCAAACCTCCATCACTTTTTTTCTCTATCTGCACTCACTTCCTTAGTGATCTCTGCTAAGTTCATGGTTTTACATTCCATCTGTATGCTTAGTATTCCCAAATTTTATCTCCAGCCTGATTTATAAATCAAAATCTACACATCCAGATAGAACTGCTGATTTTACCCTAAGAACAGAAGGTATCCCATCCTTGCAGTTACTCAAATCAGAATCTCCATTCATCTTCTGTTCATCTCTTCCCTCACATTCTACATCAATCTATCTGTTGACTCCACATTAAAAGGGGACTATGGTTCAGCCACTTATCACTGCTATAGCTACCAGCCTGGTCAAAAACCATCTTTCTCCCCTCCACACTATCAAAGCCTCCTAACTGGTTTCTTAAACCTCTATTCTCCCATGGTCTTCTTCCCAACACAGCATCCAGAATGATTTTTAACAATTTATGTCAGATCATTTGCTCCTGTGTTTAGAAATATACAATGGCACCTTAGTCCACTGAAAATAGAGCCCAGGTGGACATGCTCTGGCCTCTTCTCCTATGCTAACTTCATTTCAGCACCAATACCCTCTTTGTTGTTCCTCAAACAATACAGACATTCTCCTATCTTAGTCCTTTTATATTAACTATGTCTTCTGCCTGGAACTCTGTTTCTCCAAATAACCTTCCTCACCTAGTCTGACTTCCTTACCTTAGTCTTTACTCAAATTCACCTTTTGAATAAGCTGTTCCTAATAATGGCAACCTTCATCCCCTGCAATCTTCCGTCCTATTAACCCTGCTCATATTCTAGTGATCTATTTATTTATTTTTTATTATGTTTATTTTCTTTCTTCCATGCTAGAATGCAAGCTGCCTGAGTACAGAAACTTTGTTGGTTTTGCTCACTGGTGTATTCCCAGCACAGTGCCAGGACAGTGCTTGGCATATGATAGAGGCTTCATAAACATTTGCTGAACAAGTGAGCAGAACTTCTATGTGACCTGGATTGCCAACATGTCCCTTCATAAAAGTTGTGGATGTGCTTTCACCTGGCATTCCACATTGGTTGATAACCTTGGATCACTTGCAGTGAAAATTTCTTGGCAGTTTAAAGGCAAACCCTAAATCCAGATTAGTATAGCCATGTGATACAAATTCTCAGGGAAGGTATCTCTCATGTCACTTAAAGCCCAGATGAGACAGACACATTTCTTTATTATCTCCCTTTGATGGAATTCCCTTTGGGGAAATTTTTCTTACGATATTCTTTCAATGAGTGTGTGGCCCTTGAGTGTGCCAGCTCTATGAAGACTCAATTTTAACCCTCTGCTGCCTGGTCATTAACACCAACCCAACCGGTCACATACAGAAAATGACTCCAGGGCTTCCAGGGTTCTAAGAACAGTTTCCAACACTTTCTTCCTCAGCTTTCTTTCCAAATCTGGCTATTTTTGTGGTTTCTGGTGTTTTCTCTTATTTTCCTTTTAATTAAGTGATACAGTGATACCTTCCAATTATGTTTATTTTGATTTGTTCACCATTTATTTTTTTAACATGATTTTATTTTTTTTTTTAATTTTTTTAAATGTTTATTTATTTTTGAGACAGAGACAGAGCATGAACAGGGGAGGGAGGGGCAGAGAGAGAGGGAGACACAGAATCTGAAACGGGCTCCAGGCTCTGAGCTGTCAGCACAGAGCCCGACGCTAGGCTCGAACTCACAGACCGTGAGATCATGACCTGAGCCGAAGTCGGACGCTTAACCGACTGAGCCACCCAGGCGTCCCGATTTTATTTTTTTTTTAAATATGATTTTGTTTTCTAAATTTTTTAAGTTTATTTACTTTTGTTTTTTATTTTTTTTTCATATTTATTCTTGAGAGAGAGAGAGAGAGAGAGAGAGAGAGAGACAGAGCATGAGTGGGGGAGGGGCAGAGAGAAAGAGGGAGACACAGAATTTGAAACTGGCTCCAGGCTCCAACCTATCAGCACAGAGCCTGATGCAGGGATTGAACTAATGAACTGTGAGATCATGACCTGAGCCAAAGTCAGACACTTAACCTGCTGAGCCACCAGGCACCCCTAAGTTTATTTATTTTGAGAGAGAGAGAGAGCATGAGAAGGGGGTGGGGGGAGAGAGAGAGAATCCCAAACAGGCTCTGCGATGCCAGCACAGAGCATGAGGCAGAGCTCCAACCCACGAACTACGAGACCATGACCTGAGCAAAAAACCAAGAGTCAGACACTTAACCGATTGAGCCACCCAGGTGCCCCATGTTCACCATTTCTAATGGTTTTATACTGAGATTTCTTTAGAATTTCAAGTCAACCAAATTGCTGACCACAGAGCCCCCATCCCATCATCAATCCTCTTGAGGCTTGCTTCCAATCTCCAGCCTGATCCCAGAAAGGATGCCCAATGACCTCCAAAGGGCACATCTTTTGTCCTCATCTGACTCAATACTTGGGGAGCTTATAGAATGGCTGCAATTGGCTATTCAGCTCAGGGCTCCTGTACTTCCCTGGGCCATGTATATTTCAATGTTCGACTGCCTCAGATATGTCCCTGTTCGCTCCTTGCGTCTTCCTCTCTTCTGTGGTGACCTCATCCATCCCTAAGATATTTAACAAAAGCTTTAGCTAATGACTCCCTGTTTTTATCTGCAAACCAGCAGATTGAGCACTGATTTCCTTTGAGCACTGATTCCTTATCCAATGATTCTTTTGACAGCTTTATCGGTAGTACCTTGTCATCTTTACTCTTTCTCTTTCCTTATTCCTAGTTTAATTCCAGGGCTCAACCTAACTGCCTTGGATCAGAATTGTAGGAGGCAAGGCCCAGCACTGGTAATTTTAAAAGTTCCATTTGTGATTCTTATTTTTGTATGTAATTAGTCTTTACACCATGAGTTCATATTCTGATCACTATTTTGACTTATAATTACACAGAATCCTTTCACTTCATTAAAATCAGTAAACTCTGTTTCCTAACATCAACAGTCTAAATTTAGAAAGCATGCACATGTGTACTGAAATGCAGGCATATGGACGGCTCCCACCCTGTGCTGCCATGGAGAGTTGAGTCTGTGCTGGGTGAGTTGCAAGAACACAATCTTCCCACTTGCTTCTGAGATTCTAGTGGATGCCAATACATCCTGCTGCAAACCGCTTCCAGCAGTCTCAACAAAAACCACCAACTCTCTGTCAGTAGCTAACATGACAATATGAAGACATGGGTCAGGGCTCTAGGATCACAGCTTTCTGGTGGTGCTTCAGCACAGGTGTCCGAGAACTGTCTCAGAACATGGATGCCCTGCCTTCTTCCAGGTTCTCATGCTATAAATAACTGTGGCCATCAACCCAATAGACATTGTTACCTTCAACATCACACTGATGAGCTGTTCAGTAAATGAAGAAAAGAAATGAATATTTCAGAATACTTAGTACATGTTAACTTTGCTTGCTGTTTATATCATTTCATAAAGGGTCTTTTTATATTATACAGTGTATTCATACAGTGGTGTATTCATATAGTGTATTTACACAGAAATCCAGCATTTTCGTAATATTCAGACATTCTCGTATAATCTATTTCTTTAAGCCATTGTGTGCTGGTTGTGCTTATTTTAATTCTTCTAATATCTGCTTTTGGTAAATGTAAACAGATGTTTCTAATTATTCCCTTTCAGTACTTATGCCTGCAAATCATGAATACACAGGGAAGATTTAGGATTCATGAAGAGAAGGTGAAATATATGGTGCCAACAGGAGTCGGCAAAGGATGATTTTGATTGTTAAAATGCCCATATTTTGCTTTGGAAGTTGGTAAATAAGAAAGAACTATTCAATTATTGAAAAACAGAGCATTGTTGTAAGAAAGCAAGCACACTCCCTCAGCTGGCAGTTGTGGTCCTGGTAAACTTCAACATAGTATCTGACACTATTCATATGCAAATGAGTTCAAAAGAGTCATCAAGCAGCGCTGTGGACCAGCCAAGAGAGCTCTAGCCATTGAAAACAAACTTTTACATAGCATCCAGATGGTGATTTAAAGTAGCAAAATGTCTCTATTCACCAAGGCGCTGTTTAGAACATCAACTATCAAGTTAATTGTACATTTTCCTGATTTTGTGAGTAATGTTGGATATTAAAATACAGGTTTTCCATATGTGACTTGCCTCATGTTGGATAGCAGCTAGAGACTATTTTTAGTATGAGAACAATAATAATTTCAAGTGTCCTTTGTGTTTCTCTATCTCTTGCAGGCTGTCTCAGAATCTGCACAGCTAGGATTTAGTCACAGTGCCACTGATTACACAGCTTGTAGACACATTTTTTTTCCCTTCCCATGAATTTGGAATTGTGCATGCCAGACTCAGTTTTAACACAACCAAAGTTGTCAATTAATTAACTGCTGTGTTAATTAGAATTAGAGCTTATAATTTATAACCAGCAATATAATTAACAGCTGGTAATTTAATCAGTCATGATTCACTTGCTTTATATTCACCTTTAACACTGTGAAACTGTTGGCACTTAAAACGTATAGGGTGGGATGTCACAAAAGCTGCAATATTTTTTGTTGTCTACTGCTATGCGCCTACTGAAAATGTAACCCCACATCCTAAAAAGGCCATTTGTGTGAGGTTAAATGAAACGTTACTGTGAGTGACAAAACCTGCAATGATCTTTAGACTTACTTACAGCCTTTATAGCCATTATCAAATTTACTTTTATGCATGACAACCTGTGATGATCTGTAGTGATTTGACAACAGTGCAGGACACGAGCCAGAGAAATAATGTCTGGAACTTCATCACTGTTCCATGATGACGGAACATGTTGACTTTTCAGACCTGAGGCAAATGTTAGGAGGTTCTGTAGAACAGCTTGACAGAGCTGCTCCAGGCACCTTACTTCTCAGGGATGCCCTCTCTCTGGGACAGGCTGGATGAAGGTGAGAGAGTAAGGAAGGAGAATAGTGGATTGACTGGTGTAGCTGAGATTCAAAGATTATGCCAGGGAACAGAACACTGGAATACAGGGTCAGCATGTCCTATGGAATACAAACTCAGGGTCAGAATTAAGGTTCCCAGCATTGTACTTTGCCCCTCAGCTATCCATGATTAACTCCCTGGACCTGAGAGGGAGCTTACATCTGCTCTGGTCAGTTTAATTAACACAGGTAAGTCACACTTGACATGTCAAGGGGTGGATGATGATTTCCCAGTCACACCAGTCTATCTACCAGTTTATGGCTGGGCCAGTGCCAGGTGCAGCTGGGCTTCCCTGGATGACAAAGGAGAGGTGACAGCAAGATACATACACAGTTGTGGTGTTCTGAAGTAATGAAGTAGCACTAAGAATAAAGAACAAGGAATGCACACATGCACATGCACCCACAAAAACACACTAATATATGTGTGGGTATGTATGTAAATATAAATACACACAAATAGGCAATTCAAAAATCATGGGAAGGAAAATGTGTCTATAAGCCATGACTATTCAGCTAAAGAATTTATCTATAAGCAGCACAGAGGCTGAATCCTAGCTGTGCAGCCGAGAAAGCTGAGAAAGACTGTAAAGGAATGAGAAACATAAAGAACACTTTGAATTATTGTGCTCACTCTAAATAGAGTCTAGCTGATATTCTATATCTATATCTATTTACCTATCTCTCTGAATATATGTATTTGCATATATATGTGCATACACACACATTAAGGCGGTAATAGATAGTTGTATCAATATATAATTTTTAAATATTGTGGGTTGCTGCAAAAAAGATTATCAGTTAGTCAATGGCCAGGTACTTATTAATTCAATTCATTTATTCATGGACTTAGTCATTCAGTCTTTGTATTCATTCAGTCATTCAACTCTTTCTATTCATTTATTTATTACATTTGCCTAACTAAGCTTATAAGAGGAATACTTGTTATGGGTTCACTCTACAAGATGTGTAACACTTTTATTTAGACCCTCTGTTCAAGCCCCATCTTTTCTCCCATCAAAGTCTTTTAAAGGTCCATCTTTTCCTTTCTTTCTTCCCCCCACCCTCATCATCACCTCTAGGCAGAGCAGTGTACCATTTCTCCCTGCTTCAAGCTAGTTCCTCTTGCCCACTTGTTAAAATAGTCTCCAGTCCTTGTGGTCAAACCTACCTCACTCTGTGTTTGCATCTGTGGCAGCACAGAGGAATGTATCTGCAGCCTAGCCGCAGACTCTCCTTTCCTGAGAAGTTCCATACATGCTCTGGTCCTGGCCAGGACCCGAGACTCCAGGCCTTCATGCCTTCACTTCCTTGTATCCCTCAGTCTGTGTTTCTAGGGCTCCAACAGGTGGATCTTGAAAGGGTGACATCTCCTGCAACTGAAAATAAACCTGATACTGGGATCATCATCATTGCTTGAGCCAAAACCCTGCTCTTCTCAAGCAGCTAAGTGTTCTTCCTGCACAACACATGAGCTATAAACTTTGGCTGGTCCACACTAGATTTGCAGTTGATTTCCCAACTGTACCAATATGGCCAGATTGTCTGATTCCCTCTGTATTGCACTGGTCCTCTCCACAGTTGGCTCTTCATATTTTCACCATCTTATAAGATTTTCCTACTCCATCTCATCTTTCTGCAAAGAACACTAAAGTGACACATCCACCATGGAAACTTCTTGGACTCTCCTCCACTGTAGTCAGATCCTCACCTAAATAAGGAGGTTGTCCCTGATGACTACCAACTTTACTAAGATTTCACAATTCTCTGAAGGCCATATATAAAAGTTTACCAAGTACTTGCTATCTACTTGCTTCATGAAAACTCCATGCATCCATTCTGGGTTTTGGGAGAAAAGCAATATATGATTGCTAAAATATAGCCACAGGGAAAACAGAAAAGCAAACAATGCAAAGGACAAGAAGCAATCAGAAATGGACAATCCATTTGGAGCACATCCACTAAGTAACCTGAAATCCTCAGGGACAGTCACTTATTAGAGCAAACTAAAAATAACAGCCATGGGCATTAGCCAAAATGCAGTCTTCAGGCACCTGGGTGGCTCAGTCGGTTAAGCATCCGACTTCTTCGGCTCAGGTCATGATCTCACGGTTCGTGGCTTCGAGCCCCGCATTGGGCTCTGTGCTGACAGCTCAGAGCCTGGAGCCTGTTTCAGATTCTGTGTCTCCCTCTCTCTCTGCCCCTCCCCCACTCGCACTCTGTCTCTCTCTGTCTCAAAAATAAACATTAAAAAAATTAAAAAAAACCAAAAAAACAAAATGCAATCTTCATCTGTAGGTAGGAGCAACTTTCTTCTTGTGGTGTCTTCAGACTCCCTCACCGTACACTGAGGTCAATGTCATTAGCATTTGCATTCCCTCTGAGCATGAGTACATGACAGAACCAATATGCAACTCAAAATAAATCCCCTAGGTTTAAGGATGGCCGTGTGTGTGTGTGTGTGTGTGTGTGTGTGTGTGTGTTGTGGAGATTAACTCCACAGGTTTTTACCTGGGATTAGCCCTATGGGTGACCTTTTTAAGCCTTTGTTACTTTTTCATGTATTTATCTAATAAACATTACTGATGACCATCTATATGCATTGCCAATCCACAGAAGAGGGAATTCAAAGTGAAATAAGATATTGTCAGTATTCAATATGAGTAGGTCCTTAAAAAAGGGGGGAAATTTGGGCATAGATACCACACAGGGAGCACAGCTGTGCACATGAAGGTAGAAATTGGGGTCATGCATCTACAAACCAGGAAACCCAAAGATGACCAGTAAACTACCACAAACTAAGAGAAAGGCCTGGAACAGACTCTCTCACAGCCCTCAGAGGGACCCAACCCTACTGACATCTTAATCTTGAACTTCTAGACTCCAGAACTGTGAGAAAATAAACTTCTGTTGTTTAAGCCACCTGGTCTGTGGTACTTTATAATGGCAACCCTAGCAAACTAACATACTGCCACAGCCATGATGGGTGGTGGTGATGGCAACAGAAAGTCATGAATTCTGTTAATAGCTATTATACAAAAAAAAAAAAAAAAAAAAAAAAAAGATAAAGAATGCTGGTGACGATGTGCAGAAAAGGGAACCTTCATGTTCTGTTAGTGGGAATGTAAATTGGTACAGCCACTGAAAATGAAAGGGGGTTCCTCCAAAAATTAAAAATAAAACCATATGATCCAGCAGTTCCACTTCTGAAAATACATCCAGAGAGGATGACATTATGTTCATTGAAGCATTATTTATAATAGCCAAGACATAGAAACAACTTAAGTTGTCATCAAAAGATGAATGGGGGCGCCTGGGTGGCTCAGTGAGTTAAGTGTCCGACTTCTGCTCAGGTCATGGTCTCGCGATTTGTGAGTTTGAACCCCACGTCCTCGGGCTCTATGCTGACAGCTCAGATCCTGGATCCTGCTTCAGATTCTGTGTCTCCCCTTCTCTCTGCCCCTTCCATGCTCATGCTATGTCTCTCTCTGTTTTTCAATAATAAATAAACGTAAAAAAAATAAAAAAAGATGAGTGAATAAAGAAAATGCATATATATATATATATATATATATCATATCACATATATATGTATGATACACACACATACACACACACACACATACTGGAATATTACTAATCTATAAAAAGAAAGATATTCTGCCATTTCAGGCCACATGAATGGACTTTGAGAGCATATAATGCATTATGCCAAGACAGAGAAAAACAAATACTCTATTTTCCACTTATATATGGAATCTAGAAAAGCTGAACTCATAGAGAGTAGATTGGTGGTGTGGTTGAAGGGTAGGGAAAATGGGGAGATGTTGGACAAAGTGTACAAATTTCCACTTATAAGATGAATAAGTTCTGGGCATCAGAAGTGTAGCATGATCGGGGCGCCAGGGTGGCTCAGTCGGTTAAGCATCCGACTTCAGCTCAGGTCACGATCTCACAGTCTTTGGGTTCAAGCCCCGGGTCAGGTTCTGTGCTGACAGCTCAGAGCCTGGAGCCTGCTTCGGATTCTGTGTCTCCCTCTCTCTCTGCCCCTCCCCGACTCATGCTCTGTCTCTCTCTGTCTCAAAAATAAATAAAAACATTAAAAAAAAAGAAGTGTAGCATGATGAGGATAATTAATAGTTAATGATATTGTAGTATATACTTGAAAGTTATGAGAGTAGAACTTTAACGTTCTCACCATAACAACAATAAACAACAAAACTGTGATTATGTGAGGTGAAGGATGTGTTAACTAACCTTACTATAGCAAACATTTTCCAATATACACATTTATCAAATAATCACGTTATACAACTTAAACTTATATAATGTTATATTGGTAAAAAAAGAAAAAAAAATTCACATTTTTAAATAGATGAAATGTCTGTTCCCCTGAAAAAGAAAGACATGAATATGTTTGGAAGAAATTTAGGCAATGAGACAACAATGTCCCCATGATGGTGTGTACATGGTGAGGAAAGGAAGCACTAAGTAAGAGGCAGGCTGATAGCTAGAGTAATTCTATCTCATCAGTATGTGACAGAGTCTCAATGAAAATTTTAATTTATAGATTTGTACTAAAATTAGACAATAAGATATAAAGAGAAAATTAAAAACACCTCTAATATCTCCAATTAAAAGTCACCCTTGTTCCTGTTCTGATACATAGGCTTTAAGTTGTTCTGGTCTGGGGTGTGTGTGTGTGTGTGTGTGTGTGTGTGTACCTAGACATAATTACTTGTTAACAGAAATTAAACTTTCCTTTATATGCCTGATATATATATATATATATATATATATATATATATATATTCATGCCTGATATTTTAATTAAGAAGACATTTAAAATTTATTTCCACACTTCAATATTACCCTATCAAATAATGAGATCTATTTTTAATAGTGAGATATAATTTATATACCAAGAAATTCACCTGTTTTAAGGGTGCAATTAAATAATTTTTATTAAATTTTCAGAGTTCACCACAGTTTAAATGTAGAGCATATCCATCATTCCAAAAATAAACTATGTGTCTATTTGTAGTGACTCTCCATTACACTATTATAACCCTAAGCAACCACTAATCTACTTTCTGCTGTATAGATTTGACTCTCCCAGACATTTCATATAAATGGAACCATATAGTGAGTATCATTTTGTACCTGGCTTCCTTCACTTAACATGATATTCTTGATACACATTTATGTTGGAGCATATGTTAGGGCTTCATTTCTTTCCAGTACCAAATATTTATTACATAGTATGAATCTAAACCAGTTTGTTCATGCATTTATCAATTAGTGAACATTTGGGTACTTGAGTACTCACTTTTTGAAAATTATGAATAATGCTGTTATTCATATACACGTCTTTTGTGGGCAAACATTTTCACTTCTGTTGGATATATACCTAGGAGTGGAATTGCTGGGTCATATGGTAACTACCCTAAGAAACTGTCCAATTGTTTTTCCAAAGTAATTGTATCAGTTTAAAGTCACCCCAGCAATATGAGCGTTCTGAGTTTTCCACATCCTTGAAAAGACTTGCTATTTTCTTTGTTACTATGGTCATCCTAGTACTTATGAAATGGTATCTCATTTTGGTTTTAATTTGTCTTTCCCTTTTATTTTGCTTTTTTGTCATTCATTTAACATTTTTGAGAGAAATATCTGTTAAGAATCTTTGCCAATCTTTGTGTTTTTCTTATTATGTTTCAAGAGTTCTTTATGTGGTCTAAACATAAGTCCTATGTCAGTTATATGCTTTGCAAATATTGTCTCCATGGCTGTGGATTGTTTTCCATTCTCTTAACAATATTTTGAAGAGTTAGCAATATTTTGAAGAGCTAAAATTTTAAATTTTGACAAAATCCAAATGATTAATATATTTTGTCTTTTTTTTGTATCATTTGGACTTTCGATGTCACATCTAAAAAATTTTTACTGAATCTAAGATCAGGACTGTTAGTCCCACTTTAACTTCTCTGTTTTATAAATGTATCTGTTACACTGAAACTCACTTTGAGTCTGTTTTTGTGTGCAGATCATGTATGTATAAATTTGTTTGTCAAAGAAAGGAAAAAAGGTCACTCATTCCTGGTAAAGAGAAGTGCAGTACAAAGGCTGGGCATTCTACAGAAGAGTATAATTTGAATTCGGGAATGCAATCTATAGGGTAAACTAAAGAGGCAGCCATTCTCAAGAGATGAAACCCAGACCAAGCCGGGAGCAGAGGCTGCAAGGAAAGGCAGGATCCCAAAACTGTGCATGTTTGGTCAGCACCAGGGCTGTGCAAAGAAACCCAGGAATACAGCTGCCTTTCATGGTTCTAGTTAGGGAACCCTGAGAAACCACTTATCCAAAATGAGACTAAGGGTGGCTATGTCAGGAAGTAGATAAATCAGAAAAGGAGAAAAAGATTTTTTTTTAATTGTGGTAAAAACACATAACACATAAAACACATAAAAGACATATAACACACAAAAAAATTACCAGCTTATTTTCACAATATATATGTGTATCAAATCATCACATTGTACATATTAAACTTACACAATACTGTATATCAATATGTCTCAATAAAGCTGGAAAACATTTCCAGATTAACAGTTTCGAAGTGTACACTTCAGTGGTATTAAGTATATCCACACTGCTGTGCAACCATCACCACCATCCATTTCCAGAACTCCTTTCATCTTGCAGGACTGAAACTCTGTACCCATTAAACACTAATTCTTCATTCCTCCCTCCTTCCAAACCCTGGCAGCCACCATTCTACTTTCTGTCTCTATGAACTTGACTACTCTAGGTACCTCATATAAGTGGAATCATACATTATTTGTCCTTTTGTGATTGGCTTATTTTACTCAGCATTATGTCCTCCAGGTTCATCCATGTTGTAGCAAGTATCAGAATTTCCTTCTCTTTTGAGACTGAATAATAGTTCACTGTAAAGATGTTCATAGAAATTTGGAAGTGCAGTGGGGCAAGGCAGTGAGGAGCCATAAGTGTGATGTGAAAGGAAGAGTCTAAAGCTTAAAGATTAAAATAGGTGAAGATTTTTAAATGGATGACATAACCAAGAAGTGGGTGTGGAGTAGGAACCTTATGATCCCTAAGAAAGAGGCAGAGGTGATCAATCAATTAAAAAATACTGAGGAGGAGGAGTGAGCAAGTAGCATGAAAACCAGAAATTGGAACTCACAGGTAGTCAAGAGTTTATGTAGCAGCTGAGAACTGGAGGAAAGGCAGTTTGGAAATAGGCAATGGGTGCAAGGAGTTCAGAGGATGTGAGCAACTTATATGAAATCAGTTTCTGAAAAACCATTAGGCAGAAGTCCAAGGGCACGTTGGCAGGTTGAGGGAGAGAGGCCACAGTGCCTGTCTGGTGGGAAAAGGAAGAACAGTGGCTGGAGGGTGGAGACAAAGGGGGAGGGAGGATTTAGAATAAAGGTTATTGATGGGGGATACCTGAGTGAGACCAGAGCTAGTGATGTTGGGGAGAGGGCAGTGAGAAGAGCTGAGTCTTGGAGAAAATAAGCAGAGAGCAGCCATGGAAATAGAGCAGAAGAGCAGAAGACCACATAGGAGTCTGGGGAAAAAGAGGTAGCAGAGCTGTTGGCTTCCCTCTCTGTATCTTCTGTATGGCCATTTGGAAAGATAAATAGCATGAATTGAGGTAGTTTAAAGAGACAAGTCAGGTTCCCCAACAGCCGCAATAGGGAAACAAAGCTGATAGGGACAAAGGAAAATTTGCTGAGTCCATAGGAGAAAGAAAGACACAAAGTTGTGATTATGGATGGATTTCAGCTAGACAGAGATGTCTAATACACTTTAAAAATATCCCAACATGTGGAAATAGTGGAGTAAAGCTATCTTTAGGGGGCGGGATCATGTTTTTTTAACAATGTTTTCTAATTTCCAAATTTCTATAAGGGGGAGGTTTTATTAGCCAGATAAAACAGTCCAATTCTGTGTGTAAAGAAAATTGGACACAAAACCAAAACAAAATGCTGGGCCATTTGTAGGATACAACAGAGACCGAAACTGTACATTTATAGTGGAGCCAGTCAGCAGGTTTCTTTAGCTCTTTTCGAGTACTTTCAACAGCCCAACAACGATACACTTGGAATGATAACACTACCAAGCCCACACATTTCTGAAGCACTCATCATCTCAGCCACTTCCCAAGGCTCACAGTGCTGTCATGTCAACTCTCAGGCAAGAAAACTGAGGCCTGGGTTAATGAATTTGCTTAATCCTAAGCAATTAAAAGGAGGAGCCACATACATCCAACCCCAACCCCATGCCCTGGAGCCCTTTTAAACAGAAGAGAGAAGGAAGCTCTGAGACTTGTGAAAGGGGCTAAACGGAACATTGTTGAGGGATGGGCTGAACCTGGAAGGACGAAGAGGTCAGGCCTGAAGATACAGTGGGATCTGAAGAGAGAGAAGAATGAAAGAGTGCAGAACACAGAGAAGCTGGAATCCCCAATTCAAAACTTCAGAGCCGGATGGTATATTTCTGGCATATTTGATTATTGTCATGGTTCAAAATGAGGTATATACAAAGCCTTTACCTACATTTCAAGCCAGGTAATATATTCATGTTATATTCCTGCTCAGTTTTCTTAAAATACTATCATTATTACAAGACTTCCTAAAATCACCTCTATTGTTTATCACATTCAAATTGGTTCTTATTTCTTTTAAGACATATTCATATTTAAGTTGACTCTTTAGTTAGTTTTTTAAATCTTTTTTAAGCTTTTATTTAAATTCCAGTTAACACAGTATAATATTAGTTTCAGGCGTATAATACTGTGATTCAACGCTTCCATACAACACCTGGTGCTCATCATGACAAGTTCACTCCTTAATCCCCATCACCTCTTTCACCCATTCCTTCCCTCCCCAACTCCGCTCTGGTAACCATCAGTTTGTTTTCTATCGTTAAGAGTCTGTTTCCTGATCTCTCCCTCTCTTTCTCTCTCTCCCTCCTCCCTCCCCCTCTCCCACATCCCTTTTCCCTATGTTCCTTTGTTTTGTTTCTTAAATTCTACATATGAGTGAAATCATATGGTATTTGCCTTTCTCTGGTTGACTTAGTTCTTCATTTAATTCTAGCTGAGAATTTTCTCCCTTGGGACTGATATCAGCCAGAGCTTCTCCAGGGTGGGAAGAGACTGATGCTAGGCTATCATTCCTCTCATTGGAACTAGAGTAACTCATCTGTCAATCAGAGCAGAATAAATGTGGGTGCTCTGAACAGGGCCCCTTGCTCTCTCTCCTTTGAAGCTAGCTTCTGAAGCCTACAGCTTCCCAGTGCTGCTGTGACTGGAAGTACTGTGAGGAATTCATGAGTCCCTGCCTATCAAAGACATATTCTCCACTCCAGATCTCACCAGTAATAAACCTCATATTTTGATTTCCACTCAGTTGACTTTACTTCTTTCTGAACTGGTTCTGATAGGAAAAAAAATGATTGTTTTATTGACCTCTTAATCCCACAGTAATACCTGAACCACCAATTTTGTGTGGCTCATACACTGTCTTACATCATTACCCAATGTATGTGTGTGTTTCTTTTACACTCACTGCTACTTTCTCTTCTCCATTTCCTCTCTTCCTTAAATTATGTCTTTTCCTTTATTGTCCAATATGATATTTAAGAAGTCAATTTGGGGAGGAAATCTATGCAAATGTACTTAATATATAATCCTAAAGAACTCTTAGCAACTGTCCTAGAAATGATAATCTTGTATTTACTCAGCACAGCTACAAGAGCACAGGCTCTGGGATTAGATTGCATGTTGTGTTTTCTCACCTGTAAGTTAGGAAACTTGAAACATCTACCTCTATATGGATGCTTTCAGCTGTAAGCCACATTAAAGACTGTCTCCACTGGCTTAAATAATAAGCAAAATGATATCCTCTGGTAGATTGGGCTGTTGTTGCCTATTTTCACTCTTTCCTGCAACTATATCCTTTGTCATATGACTCTGCAGAGACTTTCACCAGGGATGCTCACCTGCCAACTGATGACAGACTTCGCCATGGCTTGTTGGCCATTGTGCTTGAGGGGATTGGCTTAAGCAAAAACTTGAAATGTACTTGCATGCTGGGGCTTAGTCTCTTGCACTCCTGTCTTCACATGCCCTAGCGAAGGGTATTGCCCAGAGGATGAAAGATACATGGTTTAAATCTGAACCCAATTTGCAGCTTGGAACTAAGTCCACTTGAATGCAGTCTAGATTACTCAGCCCTCAGCCAACCTGTAGACATGTGAAGTTGAAAAAATGATTGTGGTTTTTAGGCACTGTATTTTAGGCAGGTTGTGAGGCAGCATAATTGTGACACTAACTAACTAATATATCTCCCTATGGAGCCTGGAAATAGGGGCTGCTTTGCCCTATTAAAATTTATTTATTATATAATATATGTAAAATATATATGTATATATAAATACATAACAAATACATATGTAAGTATATGTTTATATATAAATATTTAATATACATTATATATTTATTATACAATAGGTTTATGTATCTTTGCATTCCTACCAGTACTACAGGAGACCTCCAGTTCCTCCACATTCCCATCAACAGTTGATATGATTGATCTTTTAAAAATTTTACCCATTCTAATAAGTGCATAGTTTTACTTTGAATTTCCTTAACAAGAAATGATATCGAACATTTTTCATGTGCTTATTTGACCATCTATATATGTTCTTTAGTGAAGGATCTATCCAAATATCTAATCAATTATTTTAATTGCTTTATTTGTTTTGCTACTTTGAGTTTTAAGAGTTCTTTAGATATTTTAGATAGCCATCATCCTTTATCAAATATACACTTTGCAAATATTTTCTCCCAGCCCCTGTGGCTTATCTTTTCATTCACTTAACTGTGTTTTTGAAGAAGAAAATTTTTATTTTGATGAAGTTCAGTTATTTTTTCTTTTGGTGTCATATTTAGGAAATAATTTACTTTTGAAATTATTTTTACCTTTATGTTGAAAGGAAATTTCTTGTAGGCAGTGTATGGTTAATTCTTTTTTTAAAAAAATCTATCATGCTCTATCAATTTAATTGAGATATTTAAGCTATTTACATTTAATTTGATTATTGTCATGATTTGGCTTATCATTTTGCTATTTCTTTTCCATTTTTACCACTAGTTCTTGGCTCATCTTTTCTTTTTCTATATTCATTTGGATTAACTGAGTATGTTTCATGATTTCATTTTATCTCCTTCGTTTCCTTATTAGTCTTAATTCTGTGTTGTGTTACTTTAGTGGTTACTTTAGGATTAACAGTATATCTAATTATCACAGCTTAATATCAAGTGATATTATACCACGTCACATATCATATAAGAATCTTACCTCCTATTTTTTCACTTCTAGATTTTATGCTATTATTTTCATACATTTTATTTATGCATATTTTAATAAATGCCAATATAAATCATTGCTTTTTTGTTTAAATTCAATTTCTATTAAAATTATTTAAATAATAAAAAAGATCTTATATATTTACCCATGTAGTTATAATTTCTGGTGCTTTCATTCCTTTTTTATAGACCCATATATCCATCTGTGGTAATATTTTTCTGCTGAGGGCTACATTCAACATTTCTTTTATTACAGTTCTGCTGGCAATGCATTCTTTCAAATCTTGTATGTCTAAAAAATTATTTATTTTGCCTTTGATTGTGAAAGATATCTTCAGAGGATATAAATCCTAGATTGATAGTTATTGTTTTTTTTCTTTCAGTGGCTTTAATAATGTTGATCCACTGTCTTCTCACTTGCATTATTTCCAACAAAAAATCTATTGACATCATTATGCTGTACTTCTGTACATTTTTATCTTCTGACTTCTTTTAATATTTTTTTATTACTGATTTTGATCAATTTGATTATGGTGTGGTTGTCTCCATGCTTCTTTTATTGGAGGTTTGTTGAGGTTCTTGAATATTTAGGATTATAGTTTTCCTCAACCTTGGAAAATCTGTGGTCACTCTATCTTTATTTTATTTATTTTTGCCTTCTCTCATCTTTTTGCCCTCTATAATACTCTTAACATTTGTTTATTTTGAGAGAGAGAGAGAAAGAGAGAGACAGAGACAGAGAGAGAGCAAGTGGGAGAGAGAGAGAATCCCAAGCAGGTTCCACACTGTCAGCAAGAGCCTGATGTGGGGGTTCAAACTCACCAACCTTGAAATCATGACCTGAGCTGAAATCAAGAGTTGGATGTTTCTGCTCTCCAATATTCTTTATAACACTTCGGGCCCTTTTTCTTTTCATTATTTAATTTTAGATAGATTCTATCATAGTGGCTTCAAGTGTGCTAACCTTTTCTTGTGTACTTTCTAATTTGTCATTCATCCCATCCAGTGCATTTCTCGTTTCAGATATTGAGTCTTTTTTTTATATCTTTCATGTCCCTACTAAACTTTTGAACATATAGAATACAGTTATAATCACTATTTTTTAAAAATTTTTTAAATGTCTTTATTTATTTTTGAGACAGAGAGAGACAGAGCATGAGCAGGGGAGGGGCAGAGAGAGAGGGAGACAAAGAATCCGAAGCAGGCTCCAGGCTCTAAGCTGTCAGCACAGAGCCCGACGCGGGGCTCGAACTCACAGACTGTGAGATCATAACCTGAGCTGAAGTCGGACGCTTAACCGACTGAGCCACCCAGGCATCCCATATAATCACTATTTTTAATTAAGTTTATTTTTATATTCTTCTAAATTTATGTGCTATTATAAAAATAATATGGAAACAGCCTGTATTCTGTCTCCAACTTCCTATCATGGTTATATTTCGCAAAATTATGATACAGCTTCATACCAAGGTATTGACATTTATACAATCAAGATACTTTACTTTAGTGTCTTTACTTCCAGTATACTTTACATGCATCACACAAGGATGCTTCATATCAAGGCCTTTGATAATTTTCCCCTCCTTAATGTCCCCGACCCCCATCTGTGACCCCTGGCAATCATTCATCTATTTTCCATATCTATAATTGTGTCATATACAGAACATTACATAAACATATTTATGTAGTATATAATCTTTAAGATAATTTCTTTCACACAGAATAATTCCCATGATGTCCATCCAAGTAGTACACATATCAGTTGCTTCCTCCTTCTTATTGCTAAGTAGCATTCCAAAGTATGGATATTGCAGAGTTTATTTAACTATACACTCATTGAAATACATTTAGGTTGTTTCTTTTTCTTTCTTTCCTTCTTTCTTTTTTCTATTATGAATAAAGATGCTATGAATAGTTCTCATTCTTCTGGGATAAACACCAAAAAAAATGCAATTGCTGGGCTATATTGGTAAGTGCATATTGTTGGTTTTTATTATGAAAAACTTCAAACTTATTTTATGGAGTGGTTATATCATTTTACATTCCCACCAGAAATGCATGAGTGATTCATTTTCTCTGCATCTTCATTAGCATTTGATATTATAGCTATTTTTCATTTTAGTCATTCTGATAAGTATTGCAGTGATATCTCATTTTGGTTTTAATTTGCCTTTCCCTAATGGTTAGCAATGTTAAATGTCTTTTCATGTGCTTATTTGCAACCTTTATACACCCTTTGGTAAAATGCCTGTTCATATCTTTTTCCCATTTTCCAATGGGATTATTATTATTATTTTATTATACATACACACACAAGCACACACACATACAAATCATTTTAGATATTTGGATTGCAAATATTTTCTTCTAGATCTGTGATTTGTAATTTCATCTTCTTCACAAAGTCTTTCATAGAGCAGTCATTCTGAACTTTCATTAGGTCCAATTTACCTTTTTTTTTTTTCCCTTTTATGGATTGTGCTTTGGTTTCCAGTAAAGGAACTTTTGTCTAGTATTTATTTGGTGATTTTCTCCTATGTTTTTTTCTAAAAGCTTAAAGTTTCATATTTAATTCTGTGAATGTGAAATGTAAAATATTTGTGTAAGGTAAAATACTGCAGTAAAGGTGTTTTTTTTTTTTTAAATTTTGTTTGCTTTTGCTTTTAGTTTATGTATGTTCAATTGAATTATTTTATACATTTGTGAAGAAAGCTTGACATATTTATGTGGTTTTATTTCCGGATTCCCTATTCTGTTCCATTGATGTGGAATTTCATTGCCAATGTCAATTTCATTGTGTCAATTTCATTGCCAATACCATGCCTTCATGATTATTGTGGCTGTAGGATGGGCCTAAATATTGGGGAAAGTCATTCTAAAACATTATTTTCTTTTTAAAAATTGTTTTACTTATTCCAGGCCTTATCTTTACATATACATTTTAGAATAAGTTTATCTATGTCCACAAATACATTGCTGTGATTTTGATAGAAATTGCATTAAACCTATAGAAAAGCTTGAAGCATGTTTTCATCCTCACTATGTTGTTATCCCATTCACTAAGACAGTATGTCTTTTCATTCATATGGGTCTTCTTTGATTTCGTTTATCAGCATTTTGAAATTTTTAGCATACAGATCCTGTATGTGTTCTGTTAAGTTATGCATAGGTATTTCACTTTCTTGGGAGTGATGAAATCCAAATGGCATTCTGATTTTATTTTTGGTTTTCATGTTTTTTTTTTTTTTTTTTTTTTTTTTATTTTATTTTTTTTTTTTAATATATGAAATTTACTGTCAAATTGGTTTCCATACAACACCCAGTGCTCATCCCAAAAGGTGCCCTCCTCAATACCCATCACCCACCCTGCCCTCCCTCCCACCCTGCCCTCCCTCCCACCCCCCATCAACCCTCAGTTTGTTCTCAGTTTTTAACAGTCTCTAATGCTTTGGCTCTCTCCCACTCTAACCTCTTTTTTTTTTTTTTTTTTTTTTTTCCTTCCCCTCCCCCATGGGTTTCTGTTATGTTTCTCAGGATCCACATAAGAGTGAAACCATATGGTATCTGTCTTTCTCTGTATGGCTTATTTCACTTAGCATCACACTCTCCAGTTCCATCCATGTTGCTACAAAAGGCCATATTTCATTTTTTCTCATTGCCACGTAGTATTCCATTGTGTATATAAACCACAATTTCTTTATCCATTCATCAGTTGATGGACATTTAGGCTCTTTCCATAATTTGGCTATTGTTGAGAGTGCCGCTATAAACATTGGGGTACAGGTGCCCCCATGCATCAGTACTCCTGTATCCCTTGGATAAATTCCTAGCAGTGCTATTGCTGGGTCATAGGGTAGGTCTCTTTTTAATTTTCTGAGGAACCTCCACACTGCTTTCCAGAGCGGCTGCACCAATTTGCATTCCCACCAACAGTGCAAGAGGGTTCCTGTTTCTCCACATCCTCTCCAGCATCTATAGTCTCCTGATTTCTTCATTTTGGCCACTCTGACTGGCGTGAGGTGATATTTGAGTGTGGTTTTGATTTGTATTTCCCTGATAAGGAGCGACGTGGAACATCTTTTCATGTGCCTGTTGGCCATCCGGATGTCTTCTTTAGAGAAGTGTCTATTCATGTTTTCTGCCCATTTCTTCACTGGGTTATTTGTTTTTCGGGTGTGGAGTTTGATGAGCTCTTTATAGATTTTGGATACTAGCCCTTTGTCCGATGTGTCATTTGCAAATATCTTTTCCCATTCCGTTGGTTGCCTTTTAGTTTTGTTGGTTGTTTCCTTTGCTGTGCAGAAGATTTTTATCTTCATAAGGTCCCAGTAATTCACTTTTGCTTTTAATTCCCTTGCCTTTGGGGATGTGCTGAGTAAGAGATTGCTACGGCTGAGGTCAGAGAGGTCTTTTCCTGCTTTCTCCTCTAAGGTTTTGATGGTTTCCTGTCTCACATTCAGGTCCTTTATCCATTTTGAGTTTATTTTTGTGAATGGTGTGAGAAAGTGGTCTAGTTTCAACCTTCTGCATGTTGCTGTCCAGTTCTCCCAGCACCATTTGTTAAAGAGACTGTCTTTTTTCCATTGGATGTTCTTTCCTGCTTTGTCAAAGATGAGTTGGCCATACGTTTGTGGGTCTAGTTCTGGGGTTTCTATTCTATTCCATTGGTCTATGTGTCTGTTTTTATGCCAATACCATGCTGTCTTGATGATGACAGCTTTGTAGTAGAGGCTAAAGTCTGGGATTGTGATGCCTCCTGCTTTGGTCTTCTTCTTCAAAATTACTTTGGCTATTCGGGGCCTTTTGTGGTTCCATATGAATTTTAGGATTGCTTGTTCTAGTTTCGAGAAGAATGCTGGTGCAATTTTGATTGGGATTGCATTGAATGTGTAGATAGCTTTGGGTAGTATTGACATTTTGACAATATTTATTCTTCCAATCCATGAGCAGGGAATGTCTTTCCATTTCTTTATATCTTCTTCAATTACCTGCATAAGCTTTCTATAGTTTTCAGCATACAGATCTTTTACATCTTTGGTTAGATTTATTCCTAGGTATTTTATGCTTCTTGGTGCAATTGTGAATGGGATCAGTTTCTTCATTTGTCTCTCTATTGCTTCATTGTTAGTGTATAAGAATGCAACTGATTTCTGCACGTTGATTTTGTATCCTGCAACTTTGCTGAATTCATGTATCAGTTCTAGCAGACTTTTGGTGGAGTCTATCGGATTTTCCATGTATAATATCATGTCATCTGCAAAAACCGAAAGCTTGACTTCATCTTTGCCAATTTTGATGCCTTTGATTTCCTTTTGTTGTCTGATTGCTGATGCTAGAACTTCCAGCACTATATTAAACAGCAGCGGTGACAGTGGGCATCCCTGTCGTGTTCCTGATCTCATGGAAAAAGCTCTCAGTTTTTCCCCGTTGAGGATGATGTTAGCTGTGGGCTTTTCATAAATGGCTTTTATGATCTTTAAGTATGTTCCTTCTATCCCGACTTTCTCAAGCGTTTTTATTAAGAAAGGGTGCTGGATTTTGTCAAAGGCCTTTTCTGCATCGATTGACAGGATCATATGGTTCTTCTCTTTTTTTTTGTTAATGTGATGTATCACGTTGATCGATTTGCGAATGTTGAACCAGCCCTGCATCCCAGGAATGAATCCCACTTGATCATGGTGAATAATTCTTTTTATATGCTGTTGAATTCGATTTGCTAGTATCTTATTAAGAATTTTTGCATCCATATTCATCAGGGATATTGGCCTGTAGTTCTCTTTTTTTACTGGGTCTCTGTCTGGTTTAGGAATCAAAGTAATACTGGCTTCATAGAATGAGTCTGGAAGTTTTCCTTCCCTTTCTATTTCTTGGAATAGCTTGAGAAGGATAGGTATTATCTCTGCTTTAAATGTCTGGTAGAACTCCCCTGGGAAGCCATGTGGTCCTGGACTCTTATTTGTTGGGAGATTTTTGATAACCGATTCAATTTCTTCGCTGGTTATGGGTCTGTTCAAGCTTTCTATTTCCTCCTGATTGAGTTTTGGAAGAGTGTGGGTGTTTAGAAATTTGTCCATTTCTTCCAGGTTGTCCAATTTGCTGGCATATAATTTTTCATAGTATTCCCTGATAATTGTTTGTATCTCTGAGGGATTGGTTGTAATCATTCCATTTTCATTCATGATTTTATCTATTTGGGTCATCTCCCTTTTCTTTTTGAGAAGCCTGGCTAGAGGTTTGTCAATTTTGTTTATTTTTTCAAAAAACCAACTCTTGGTTTCGTTGATCTGCTCTACAGTTTTTTTAGATTCTATATTGTTTATTTCTGCTCTGATCTTTATTATTTCTCTTCTTCTGCTGGGTTTAGGCTGCCTTTGCTGTTCTGCTTCTATTTCCTTTAGGTGTGCTGTTAGATTTTGTATTTGGGATTTTTCTTGTTTCTTGAGATAGGCCTGGATTGCAATGTATTTTCCTCTCAGGACTGCCTTCGCTGCATCCCAAAGCGTTTGGATTGTTGTATTTTCATTTTCGTTTGTTTCCATATATGTTTTAATTTCTTCTCTAATTGCCTGGTTGACCCACTCATTCGTTAGTAGGGTGTTCTTTAACCTCCATGCTTTTGGAGGTTTTCCAGACTTTTTCCTGTGGTTAATTTCAAGCTTCATAGCATTGTGGTCTGAAAGTATGCATGGTATAATTTCAATTCTTGTAAACTTATGAAGGGCTGTTTTGTGACCCAGTATATGATCTATCTTGGAGAATGTTCCATGTGCACTCGAGAAGAAAGTATATTCTGTTGCTTTGGGATGCAGAGTTCTAAATATATCTGTCAAGTCCATCTGATCCAATGTATCATTCAGGGCCCTTGTTTCTTTATTGACTGTGTGTCTAGATGATCTATCCATTTCTGTAAGTGGGGTGTTAAAGTCCCCTGCAATGACCACATTCTTTTTTTTTTTTTTTTTTTTTTTTTTTTTTTTTAATTTTTTTTTTTTTTCAACGTTTTTTTTTTTTTATTTTTGGGACAGAGAGAGACAGAGCATGAACGGGGGAGGGGCAGAGAGAGAGGGAGACACAGAATCGGAAACAGGCTCCAGGCTCCGAGCCATCAGCCCAGAGCCTGACGCGGGGCTCGAACTCACGGACCGCGAGATCGTGACCTGGCTGAAGTCGGACGCTTAACCGACTGCGCCACCCAGGCGCCCCCTGCAATGACCACATTCTTATCAATAAGGCTGCTTATGTTTATGAGTAATTGTTTTATATATCTGGGGGCTCGGGTATTTGGCGCATAGACATTTATAATAGTTAGCTCTTCCTGGTGGATAGACCCTGTGATTATTATATAATGCCCTTCTTCATCTCTTGTTACAGCCTTTAATTTAAAGTCTAGTTTGTCTGATATAAGTATGGCTACTCCAGCTTTCTTTTGGCTTCCAGGAGCATGATAAATAGTTCTCCATCCCCTCACTCTCAATCTAAAGGTGTCCTCAGATCTAAAATGAGTCTCTTGTAGACAGCAAATAGATGTTTGTTTTTTTATCCATTCTGATACCCTATGTCTTTTGGTTGGCGCATTTAATCCATTTACATTCAGTGTTATTATAGAAAGATATGGGTTTAGAGTCATTGTGATGTCTGTATGTTTTATGCTTGTAGTGATGTCTCTGGTACTTTGTCTCACAGGATCCCCCTTAGGATCTCTTGTAGGGCTGGTTTCGTGGTGACAAATTCCTTCAGTTTTTGTTTGTTTGGGAAGACCTTTATCTCTCCTTCTATTCTAAATGACAGACTTGCTGGATAAAGGATTCTCGGCTGCATATTTTTTCTGTTTAGCACACTGTAGATATCGTGCCAAGCCTTTCTGGCCTGCCAAGTTTCAAAGGAGAGATCAGTCACGAGTCTTATAGGTCTCCCTTTATATGTGAGGGCACGTTTATCCCTTGCTGCTTTCAGAATTTTCTCTTTATCCTTGTATTTTGCCAGTTTCACTATGATATGTCGTGCAGAAGATCGATTCAAGTTACGTCTGAAGGGAGTTCTCTGTGCCTCTTGGATTTCAATGCCTTTTTCCTTCCCCAGTTCAGGGAAGTTCTCAGCTATAATTTGTTCAAGTACCCCTTCAGCACCCTTCCCTCTCTCTTCCTCCTCTGGGATACCAATTATGCGTCGATTATTTCTTTTTAGTGTATCACTTAATTCTCTAATTTTCCCCTCATACTCCTGGATTTTTTTATCTCTCTTTCTTTCAGCTTCCTCTTTCTCCATAACTTTATCTTCTAGTTCACCTATTCTCTCCTCTGCCTCTTCAAGCCGAGCCATCGTGGATTCCATTTTGTTTTGCAATTCGTTTAAAGCGTTTTTCAACTCCTCGTGACTGTTCCTTAGTCCCTCGATCTTTGTGGCAAGAGATTCTCTGCTGTCCTCTATACTGTTTTCAAGCCCAGCGATTAATTTTATGACTATTATTCTAAATTCACTTTCTGTTATATTATTTAAATCCTTTTTGATCAGTTCATTAGCTGTTGTTATTTCCTGGAGATTCTTCTGAGGGGAATTCTTCCGTTTGGTCATTTTGGAGAGTCCCTGGCGTGGTGAGGACCTGCAGTGCACTTCCCCTGTGCTGTGGTGTATAACTGGAGTTAGTGGGCGGGGCCGCAGTCCGACCCGATGTCTGCCCCCAGCCCACTGCTGGGGCCACAGTCAGACTGGTGTGTGCCTTCTCTTCCCCTCTCCTAGGGGCGGGATTCACTGTGGGGTGGCGTGTCCCGTCTGGGCTACTTGCACACTGCCAGGCTTGTGTTGCTGGGGATCTGGCGTATTAGCTGGGGTGGGTAGGCAAGGTGCAAGGGGGCAGGAGGGGCAGGCTTAGCTCGCTTCTCCTTAGGTGATCCACTTCAGGAGGAGCCCTGTGGCAGCGGGAGGGAGTCAGATCCGCTGCCGGAGGTTTGGCTCCGCAGAAGCACAGAGTTGGGTGTTTGCGCGGAGCGAGCAAGTTCCCTGGCAGGAACTGGTTCCCTTTGGGATTTTGGCTGGGGGATGGGCGGGGGAGATGGCGCTGGCGCCTTTGTTCCCCGCCAAGCTGAGCTCTGCCATCTGGGGGCTCAGCAGCTCTCCCTCCCTTTGTCCTCCAGCCTTCCCGCTTTCCGAGCAGAGCTGTTAACTTATGACCTCCCAGACGCTAAGTCGCGCTTGCTGTCGGAACACAGTCTGTCCGGCCCCTCCGCTTTTGCCAGCCAGACTCGGGGGCTCTGCTTGGCCGGCGAGCCGCCCCTCCGCCCCGGCTCCCTCCCGCCAGTCCGTGGAGCGCGCACCGCCTCGCCGCCCTTCCTACCCTCTTCCGTGGGCCTCTAGTCTGCGCTTGACTCCGGAGACTCCCTTCTGCTAATCCTCTGGCGGTTTTCTGGGTTCTTTAGGCAGGTGTAGGTGGAATCTAAGTCGGTTTTCATGTTTTTAATATACAGAAATGAGATCGATTCTGTATGTTGTAGCCTGTGACTTTCCAAGCTCACTTATTAGTTCTTGTAGGATTTTTATAGATTCTTGGGATTTTCTATGTAGACAATCATGTCATTTTCAAATAAGGACAGTTTTATTTATTGCTTTCCAGTCTGTATGAGTTTTCTTTCCTTTTTTTTTTTTTTTTTTGTCTTATTGCAGTCACTAGAACTTTCAGTAGTATGTTGTAAAGACTAGTGGAACTAGATATCATTGACTTGTTCCCAATCTTAACAGAAAAGCACTCAGTCTTTTACCATTAACATTAAATTATAAGACATTAAAAATGATGCTAGCTGTAGATACTTTTTAGATGTGTTTATCAACTTAAGAAAGCCCCCCTCAATTCCTACTTCGCTGCAGAGGGGCCAACATGGTGGAGAAGTAGGGATATCCATACTTCCCGTGGCTCTCAAACAAAGAAGTGCAGAAGCTAAAGGACTTTGAACACCAGAGCCTGGGACAAAGAGACTGAATCTACTAGGAAGAAAATGGGAAAGCTGGAAAAAAGATAAGTGGGTAACTGCCAAGTGGGGGAGATTAAAAAAAAAAAGGCCATGCAGGCATGGAGGGGAGGGGCCCCATTCTGCAGACAAAGGAAAGAGAAAGAGCAGCTAGGGAAGTGTAGAACTGTATGTGGACAAGAGAAAGACCTCGGACCGAGACTGAGAGGGATCCGATCTCTAACTGCAGGGCTTTATTCAGACTGTGGCCGGCTCCCTGTTTGCGCACCTGGGGAGGAGGGGAGCCAGGGGCCTGGGTGCAGTGGTAGAACAGGGGTTCAGTCCAAAGTTGGAAACAGTGGTTCCCTCCCTGGAGGGCTGCGTGATAGTACAAAGCCTGCCTGCATCCGCCACCCCCGGGCTCAGTGGCTGGGCCGAGGGGAAAGTCTGCAGGAAGAAAAGGTGGCCGTCTCGCTGGAGTTCTATGGGAAAAGACAAAGCCTGCCTGTGTCCACCATCCCTGAGGCTCACAGTGAGGGCGGCAGCTCTCAGTCCGAAGTAGGAGAAGGCGGTCCTCCCTGAAGTACAGGGCACAAAGCCATCTGGGACCACATATTGGCACACTGAGAGGCACTTCCCCAGTGCCAGAGTGCAGAGTGGAACTTTGAATCCTACCCAAGCGCAGGGTCAGTGGAGTTGGTGAAGCCTGAAGGGCTGCCCTGTCTGCGCCCACAACACAGTGAGGACAACTCAAAAGGAGTCCACTGGGTCCAGCTCCGAGGAAAAGAGACTGGGGGATCACCATTATCCCACCCCGACCTGCCCCAACCCCGCCACCAAGGCGGGCCTGAAGGATCACTCCCAGGAACCATAATGGAGGTGGGTCCAGATTACACCAAAACACACCCCTTCCACCTAAGCAGCACAGACTCTGCAGAAAGCTCCTCCTGACAAACGCTGCAGCATTGCCTAGATTAACTCTAGGTCAATTCTGGATATATAGATATATTCTCTCCCCACACCCCCCATTTCTCCTCCTTATCTCTTTCCTCCCCTAGGCTGGTTACTCTGGTTACTGGTCTGTCTAAACAGACAATTTAATCCATTGTCTTGATACATGTTCTACACCCCCTTCTTTACACTCTTTTCTTTCTCTCTGGAATAATCAAGCCATATAGTTTCTCTATCTGGGTAACTTTATCTTTGTTTCGTTTCCCTGCGTCCTTCTTTATTTTTCCTTCTCTGTCTCTGGATTCAGTCTGTTAGTCTCTCTGCCTACTCAATGCTTATTTTTTTCTCTCCCTCTCCCCCACTCCTGTCATTTCTCTCTTTGTATGTGCTCTTCCATCAGCACTGCTTCCACCCTCATCTTTACTTGTAGTCGGTGTTTTGGGGTTTTTGGGTACTTACTCCTTAGTTTTTTGGTTTTGTTTATTTGTATGTTTGTGTTATTTGTTTGTATGTTTGCGTGTTTTTTCCTCATATTTATCTATCTGTTTTCCTTTACATGGATACTCCAGGAACAAATCAAAGGACACCTGGAGGAGGGTACAAAATACCATTACGAGTTAGGTAATAAAATAATCAAAGTCACAACAACACAGAGCAAGTAACAATCTGAAAAAACACCTTCTGAAGGGCCAGGCCCTGGACAGTGTATTACTCTCCTTTAATATAGCAGTGCTCGCAGGTGCAGAGCACACAAGCTTTTAAAATGCATACGGAACAGAAAACTAGCCAAAATGATGAAATGGAAGAATTCTCCTCAAAAGAAACTCTAGGAAGTAGAGATAGCAAACGGATTGATCAAAACCGATTTAAGCAACATAACTGGACAAGAATTTAGAATGATAGTCATACAATCAATCACTGGGCTTGAAAAAAGCATAGAGGACAGCAGAGAATCTATTGCTACAGAGATCAAGGGACTAAAAAATAGTCATGAGGAATTAAAAAATTCTACAAATGAGGTGCAAAATAAAATGGAGGCCGCCACAGCATGGATTCAAGAGGCAGAGGGGAGAATAGGTGAATTAGAAGACAAAATTGTGGAAAAAGAGGAAGCTGAGAAAAAGAGAGATAAAAAAAATCAGGAGTATGAGGGGAGAATTAGAGAACTAAGTGATGCAATCAAATGGAACAATATCTATATGATAAGAATTCCAGAAGAAGAAGAGACAGAAAGGGGCTGAAGGTGTACTTGGATAAATCATAGCTGAGAACTTCCCTGATCTGGGGAACGAAAAAGGCATTGAAATCCAAGTGGCACAGAGAACTCCCTTCAGGCATAACTTGAATCGATCTTCTGCACGACATATCATAGTGAAACTGGCAAAGTACAAGGATAAAGAGAAAATTCTGAAACCAGCTAGGGATAAACAGGCCCTAACATACAAAGGTAGACACATAAGGGTACTAGCAGACCTATCTGCTGAAACATGGCAGGCCAGAAGGGAATGGCAGGAAATCTTCAATATGGTGAACAGAAAAAATATGCAGTCAGGAATCCTTTACCCAGCAAGTCTGTCGTTCAGAATAGAAGGAGAGATAAAGGTATTCCCAAACAAACAAAAACTGAAGGAATTCATCACCACTAAACCAGTCCTACAAGAGATCCTAAGGGGGACTCTGTGAGCGAAATGTTGCAAGGACCACAAAGTACCAGAGACATCACTACAAGCATGAAACCTACAGACATCACAATGACTCTAAACCCATACCTTTCTATAATAACACTGAATGTATATGGACTAAATGTACCAACCAAAAGACATAGGGTATCAGAATGGATGAAAAAAAGAAAAAAACACAAGATCCATCTATCTGCTGTCTACAAGAGACTCATTTTAGACCTGAGGACACCTTCAGATTGAAAGTGAGGGGATGGAGAAGTATCTATCATGCTCTGGAAGTCAAAAGCTGGAGTAACCATACTTATATCAGACAAACTAGACTTTAAATTAAAGGTTGTAACAAGAGATGAAGAAGGGCATTATATAATAATTAAAGGATCTGTTCATCAGGAAGAGCTAACAATTATAAATGTCTATGCACTGAATATGGGGGGGGGGCAAATATATAAAAAGATTAATCACAAACATAAGCAACCTTATTGATAAGAATGTGGTATTGCAGGGGACTTTAATACCCTACTTACAGCAATGGATAGATCATCTAGACACAGGATCAATAAGAAGCAAGGGCCCTGAATGATACCTTGGATCAGATGGACTTGACAGATATATTTAGAACTCTGCATCCCAAAGCAACAGAATATACTTTCTTCTTGAGTGCACATGGAAGATTCTCCAAGATAGATCACATACTGGGTCACAAAACAGACCTTCATAAGTATAAGAGAATTGAGATCATACCATGCACACTTTCAATTCACAATGCAATGAAACTTGAAATCAACCACAGGAAAAGTCTGCAAAACCTTCAAAAGCATGGAGGTTAAAGAACACCCTACTAAAGAATGAGTGGGTCAACCAGGCAATTAGAGAAGAAATTAAAAAATATATGGAAACAACTGAAAATGAAGACAACAATCCAAATGCTTTGGGATGTGCCTAGGCAGTCCTGAGAGGAAATACATTGCAATCCAGGCCTATCTCAAGAGACAAGAAACACCCCAAATACAAAATCTAACAGCACACCCAAAGGAACTAGAAGCAGAACAGCAAAGACACCCCAAACCTAGCAGAAGAGAGAAATAATAAAGATCAGAGGAGATAAACACTATAGGATCTAACAAAAAACAGTAGAGCAAAACAATGAAACCAAGAGTTGTTTTTTGAAAAAATAAACAAAATTGATAAACCTCTAGCCAGACTTCTCCAAAAGAAAGGGAGATGACCCACACAGATAAAATCATGAATGAAAATGGAATTACTACAACCAGTCCCTCAGAAACGCAAGCGATTATCAGGCAATACTATGAAAAATTATATGCCAACAAACTGGACAACCTGGAAGAAATGGAAAAATTCCTAAGCACCCACACACTTCCAAAACTCAAATGGGAAGAAATAGAAAATTTGAACAGACACATAACTAGTGAAGGATTTGAATCAGTTATCAAAAATCTCCCAACAAATAAGAGTCCAGGCTTCCCTGGGGAATTCTACCAGACATTTAAAGCAGAGATAATACCTATCCTTCTCAAGCTGTTCCAAAAAATAGAAAGGGAAGGAACACTTCCAGACTCATTCTATGAAGCCAGCATTACTTTGACTCCCAAAGCAGACAGAGACCAACAAAAAAAAAAAAAAAAAAAAAGGAGAACTACAGGCCAATATGCCTGACGAATATGGATGCACAGATTCTCAACAAATTACTAGCAAATAGAAATCAACAGCATATAAAAAGAATTATTCACCATGATCAAGTGGGATTCATTCCTGAGCTGCAGGACTCGTTCAATATTTGCAAATCGATCGATGTGATATATCACACTAATTAAAGAAAAGACAAGAACCATATGATCCTGTCAATCAATGCAGAAAAAGCATTTGAAAAAAAACAGCATCCTTTCTTAATAAAAACCTTCGAGAAAGTCGGGATAGAAGGAACACACTTAAACATCTTAAAAGGCATTTATGAAATGCCTACAGCTAATATCATCCTCAATGGGGAAAAACTGAGAACTTTCCCCCTGAGATCAGGAACACGACAGGGATGTCCACTCTCACTGCTGTTGTTTAGCACAGTGTTGGAAGTTCTAGCATCAGCAATCAGACAACAAAAGGACATCAAAGGCATCAAAATTGGCAAAGATGAAGTCAAGATTTCACTTTTTGGAGATGGCATGATATTATACATGGAAAACCCGACAGACTCCACCAAAAGTCTGCTAGAACTGATACATGAATTCAGCAAAGTCGCAGGATACAAAATTAATGTACAGAAATCATTGCACTTTTATACACTAATGGGGAATCAACAGAAATACAAATAAATAAACTGATCCCATTCACAATTGCACCAAGAAGCATAAAATACCTAGGAATAAACCTAACCAAAGATGTTAAAGATCTGTATGCTGTAAACTACAGAAAGCTTATGAAGGAAATTGAAGAAGACACAAAGAAAGGGAAAAACATTCAATGCTCGTGGATTGGAAGAATAAATATTATTAAGATGTCAATACTATCCAAAGCTGTCTATGCATTCAAAGCAATCCCAATCAAAATTGCACCAGCATTCTTCTCGAAGATAGAACAAGCAATCCCAAAATTTGTATGGAAGCACAAAAGACCCCGAATAGCCAAAGTAATATTGAAGAAGAAGACCAAAGCGGGAGGCATCACAATTCCAGACTTTATTCTCTACTACAAAGCTGTAATCATCAAGACAGCATGGTATTGGCACAAAAACCAACACATAGACCAATGGAATAGAATAGAGACTCCAGAATTGGACCCACGAACGTATGCCCAACTAATCTTTGACAAAGCAGGAAAGACTAGCCAATGGAAAAAAGACAGTCTCTTTAACAAATGGTGTTGGTAGAACTGGACAGCAACATGCAGAAGAATGAAACTAGACCACTTTCTTACACCATTTACAAAAATAAACTCAAAATGGATAAAGGACTTGAATGTGAGACAGGAAACCATCAAAACCCTAGAGGAGAAAGCAGGAAAAAAAACCTCTCTGACCTCAGTCACAGCAATTTCTTACTTGACACATCTCCAAAGCAAGGGAATTAAAAACAAAAAAAAAAAATGAACTATTGGTACCTCAACAAAATAAAAAGCTTCTGCATTGCAAAGGAAACAATCAACAAAACTAAAAGGCAACTGACAGAATGGGAAAAGATGTTTGCAAATGACATATCGGACAAAGGGCTAGTATCCAAAATCTATAAAGAACTCACCCAACTCCACACCCAAAAAACAAATAATCGAGTGAAGCAATGGGCAGAGGACATGAATAGACACTTCTCTAATGAAGACATCCAGATGGCCAACAGGCACATGAAAATATGCTCAACATCACTCCTCATCAAGGAAATACAAATCAAAACCACACTGAGATACCACCTCACGCAGGTCAGAGTTGCTAAAATGAACAAATCAGGTGACTATAGATGCTGGAGAGGATGTGGAGAAATGGGAACCCTCTTGCACTGTTGGTGGGAATGCAAACTGGTGCAGCCACTCTGGAAAACAGTGTGGAGGTTCCTCAAAAAATTAAAAATAGATCTACCCTATGACCCAGCAATAGCTCTGCTAGGAATTTCCCCAAGGGATACAGGAGTGCTGATGCATAGGGGCACTTTTACCTCAAAATTTACAGCAACACTTTGAGCAATAGCCTAATAATGGAAAGAGTCTAAATGTCCATTAACTGATGAATGGATAAAAAAGATGTGGTTTATATACACAATGGATTACTACTTGGCAATGAGAAAGAATGAAATATGGCGTTTTGTAGTAATGTGGATGGAACTGGAGAGTGTTATGCTAAGTGAAATAACTTAGGCAGAAAAAGACAGATACCATATGTTTTCACTCTTACATGGATCGTGAGAAACTTAACAGAAGACTATGGGGGAGGGGAAGGGGAAAAAAGTTAGAGAGGAAGGGTGACAAACCATAAGAGACGCTTAAAAACTGAGAATAAACTGAGGGTTGATGGGGGGTGGAGGGAGGGGAAAGTGGGTGGTGGACATTGAGGAGGGCACCTGTTGGGATGAGCACTGGGTGTTGTATGGAAACCAATTTACCAATAAATTATATATATATAATATATATATATACATAATATATATATATAAAATATATATATATATATAATATATATATATACTATATGTTCACTACATATATTATATATATGTTCACTAAGAAATTTGATCGTGAATAAGTGTTGACTTTTGTCAAATTTTTTTAACTAAAATAATGTGCAATTATGATTTTCCTGTATACCCTGTTGGTATGGCAAATTACACTAGTTTATTTTCAAATGTTGAACCCAGCCACCAGTATGAGTAATAAACACCACTTTATCATGGTGCATAATTCATTTTATATTGCTGGTTTCAGTTGTCTAATATTTTCTTGAGATTTTACATGTAAGTTCATTAGAGATAATGGTCTCTAAATTATTGGTCCTCCTTTTCTCCTCCCCCTCCTCCTCCTCCTTTCTTTCTCCTTCCCTCCACCTCTCTCCCTTCCTCCTCCTCCTCCTTCTCTTCCTCCTCCTCCTTCTTCTTTTCTCTCTTTCTCTCTGGTACAGTCTTTTATTTTTTGTTGTTTTTTTTTTAGTTTCAAGACAATACTTAATAGTTGTCTCACAAAATGAGTTGGGAATGTGTTAGATATGTTCCTCTCCTATTTTAAGAGATTGTGTAGAACTGGTGTTAATTATCCTTTTAAGTTTGGTAGAATCCTCCAGTGAAAGTATCTGGACCAGACAATTTTAGCTGGGCTGGGGTGCTCTTTACTACATAATTTGGTTTCATTGGTAGTTATAGGATCATCAGGTTGTATATTTCCTTTCATGTCAGTTTTGGTAGTTTCTGGTTTTTAAGGAATGCAAGTCTTATCATGCTTTTAATGGGAGCAGAAGCTATAGGGATATGTCCTGTTTTATTTCTGATATTGATAGTGTGTGCTTTTCTTTCCTCTTATCTTTGTCACTCTTCCTACATGTTTATCAATTTAATTAATTTCTTTTCAGAGAAACAGGTTTCAATTTCATTGTTGTTTTCCTATTTCTGTCTCAATATTTCTTTGATTATTACTCTTATCTTTATTATTCATTTCTTTCTGCTTGTCTGGGGTTTATTATACCTTATTTAGTTTCCTGAAGTAGAAACTTACGTTATTGATTTGAGACCCGTCTTCTTTTGTGAGATAAGCATTTACTGCTCTAAATTTCATTTTTTGGGACTACTTTGGCTGCATCCCACTAATGTTGATATGTTGCATTTTTATTTAGTTCCATGAATTTTTTATTTCCTGTGAGACTTCTTTTTTAATCCATGGAGTATTTAGAAATATGTTGGCAAATTTATATTTCTTTATGTTATTGGTTTCTAATTTTATTCCACTGTATTCAGAGAATATACTATGTATGATTTAAATTCCTATAACTTTGCTGACGTTTGTTCTATGGCCTGAAATATGGTCTATATTGCTGAATGTTCCTTGGGTACTTGAAAAAAGTGTATTTTATTTTTGTTGGTTGGAATGTTATATATATGTCAACAGCCATGATTGTGTTGTTCAGTTCTTCTATATCCTTGACAATTTTATGCCTCCTTGTTCCATCAAGTGGTGTTTTGAAGTCCTCAACTATAATTGTGGATTTGCCAATTTCTCCTTTAGGCTTTGTAAATTTTTTGCTTCATGTATTTTGAGGCACACACACTTAGGAGTGTTACATATTCCTGGTGGATTAATTATGTAATAGCCTTTTTTGTCTCAGAGAGTTTTCTTTGCTCTAAAGTATACTTTATAAGACATTAGTCTAGTCAAACCTGCTTTCTTCCTTTATTGATGTTTGCATGGTGTATCTTTTTCATTCCTTTTACCTTTAACGTATCTATGTGACTGTATTTGAACTGAGTTATTACCTCTATAGAGCATATTATTAAATTATATATTTTAGAATCCATTCTACCAATTCCTATCTTTTAATTAGTTCATTCAGATGATTTACATTTAAACTAAGCATTGATATTTTAGACTGTATACCGACCATTTTATTATTTGTTCTCTTTTGTTTCCTGTTTTTTCTTTCTCTCTCTCTCTCTTTTTTAACTTTCCTGAGTTGAGTTTTTTAAGATTCCACATTGATTTATTTGCAACATTTTGAGAGCATCACTTCACATTATTGTTAGTAGCATTCTAAATATTATAATATGCAAATCTAACTATCATAGTCTATTGGTATCAAGATTTTACTACTTTAGGTGGAGAACAGAAACTTTATGTTCATTTAGGGGCCTTTATTGTCCTTCTTTTAAAATATAATTGTCCTAAGTATATCCTCTTTATACACTGAACATCAAATATCAAATATCAAATGACATTACAATTTTGTAATTGTAATTTGATTCAGCCATAAATATGATTTAAAATGGTAATGACAAGTGGGATGGTTTATGTTCTTTTATTTATGATTGTTTAAGACTTCTGTTATCATTTCCCTTTTATATAGAAACATTTCCTTTAATCATTCTCAAAGGATAGGCTTCCTAGTAACAAATTGTCTTAGTTTTTCTTTGAGAATTTATTTGTTTCTCCTTCATTACTAAGTGATATTTTTCACTATATAAAATCACAGTTGACAATTCTTTCCTTTCAGTATCTGAAAACTATTGTACCACTTTCTACTGGTCTGGATGGTTTCATATAAGAAATTTGCTGTCATTCAAATTGGTATTCCTCTATAATTTCTCTCCATTTGCTTCAAGATTAACTCTTATCTCTAGTTTCCAGAAGTTTAATTATGATGGGCCTCAGCATGGATTTCTTTGGGATTATTCCACTTAGGGTTGTTTTGAATCCGTACATTTATACCTTTTGACAAATTTGAGGATTTTTAGCCATCATGTCTTCAAATACATTTAAGCTCCACTTGCTCTCTCTTCTCTTTGGGGACTCCAGTGACATAAATTTTAGCTCTTTTGGGGCACCTGGATGACTTACTTGGTTGAGTGTCCGACTCTTGATTTTGGCTCAGGTCATGATCTCACAGTTCATGGAACAGAGCCCTGCATTGGGCTCTGTAGTGGAGCCTGCTTGGGATTCTCTCTTTCTCCCTCACTCTCTGCCCCTCTTCTCCTTGCCTTTCTCCTTCCCTCTCTATCTCAAAATAAGTAAATAAACTTGAAAAAAAATGTTAGCTCTTTTGTTATGGTCCCACAGATGCCTGAGTTGTTTATTTTTTTTTCAGTATAGTTTCTCTTTGTTGTACAAGCTGGGTAAATTTTGTTAATTATCCTCAGGTTCACTGATTTTATCTACGTCATTCCCACTCTACTATTAAGCCCATCCAGCAAGCTTTTAAATTTTCAGTTATTATATTTGTCAGTTCTATCATTTCAGTATTTTAATAATTTGGTTTTTTGGTTAGATTTTCTATTTTCTCATTTGTTTTAAGAATGTCTATCATTGCTCACTGAAGCATTCTGTGATATCTGCTTTAAAATCCTTGTCAGACAATTGCACCATTTGATTCATCTCAGTTTTGGCTTTTCTCGTTCAAGTTGTGATTATCCTGGTTTTTGAAATGATGAGTGATTTTTTCTATTATACCCTGGATATTTGGTGCACTATATTGGGACACTCTGGATCCCATTTAATATTTTTTTTAGTAAACAGTTTCCATGTACAGATATGGCTTAAGGGACAGGCAGGTGTGAATGTTCAGGTTCTCACTAGTTCTACCTACAGCATCCCCTGAAAGGTTGGGTACCATCTCATTGTGGTGCATCAGAGTAAAAGGGCATCCTCTTCCTTGGTCCCACTAGAACCTTTATTGGGACAGGGGTGCACTGGACTCACAACACCTCATCACATCTGAGTTGGAGTGTAAGATCAGAGTCCTGCTAAGACCCAATGACACCAGGTAGGGCTGAAGCAGAAGGCTAATCACTCTGCTTTATTACTATAAGATGGGAGTGAAAGTTCATCTCACCAAGGGGCCCCACTGACACAGTGGCAGATGGGGAAGAAAAACAAATTGGCCACTAGGGTTTACTCCCACTATCTTATGTCTCATTGATGGCATCTAGGCAGCCCAGCTTCCTCCTTTTATCTTTTAGAGGTGTCCTGCATGTGTTTATTGTATTATGTGCATGGATTTTCCTTTGTGAGGGGGGAGAACCTGGAAGGAACAAGGCTATTCCATCTTGATCAGAACTAGAAGTCCTATAACTATTTTAATGCACTTGTTTGCTAATTCTAACATCTGTTTCAATCCTGGACCAATTTTGATGGATTCATTTCTTTCATTATGGCTCCTATTGTCAGGATTTTGTGCATGTCTGGTAAATTCTGATTGGGTTCCAGACATTACAAATTTGACCATGCTGGGAGCTGGGCACTTTTGCTTTCCTGTAAATATGCTTCAGCTTTATTTTGGGATGTTGTTTAGTTATTTGGAAACAGTTTGATCTTTTTGAATCTTGCTTTTTAAGATTTATTAAGTGGAACCAGAGCTGGGCTCAGTCTGCCAATCTATCTAGTAGGAACAGGAAACTTCCAGCCCCTTTTAGGGGTGGAAGGAGCTAGGGACTAGGAGGCTCCTTTTGGGTTGTTCTTCCTTCAGCCTCAAGCATTTTCCTCATCAGCATACATGGATCAGAATACTCTTGTATGTTTGAGCGGGACTCTACAGATCTCTAGGGGTCTTTCTATGTAGCTCTCTCCTCTACAGTACTGTATTTTGTGAACTTTAGGCATCTTGGTCTCCCCAGACTCTCTGCTCTGCCTCCTTCATTCAGGGTCAATAGCAGGCTCTGCCTGGGTTCCCCTCCCTGCATCATATCTTGGAAACTCAATGCAGTGAACTGGGCCAATCATAGGGCTTACTCATTTGTTTCTCATCCCTCTGGGACCACAGTCATTAACTGTCTAAAGCCCAGTGTCTTGAAAACAACCGTCTCATATATTTTATTTATTTATTTATGGTAGAAACATAAAAAACACAAAAATATTTGGTTGTTCCAGGTGGAATGGTAAATCCTATCCTTGTTACTCCATCATGTATAATCAGTATCATTATCATTTAATTATACTCTTCCTATTTTTAGCAGACTGTGTTTTTTCCAAACACTTCTATATTTTGCAGCTGATCTTATTCTCATTCTCAGCCTGTGAAAGTGATTAGGTGAGTGTTTTACAAAGGAATCTTGCACACAGAGTAAGTGTTTTGCCTGTTTCTCTGTCCTAAGTGGAAAGCTTTCACATTCCTGCCCAGCCTACGGTCATCTTCAATGCTGTCTCTGTACTGTTTGATCACTCTATATAAAATATAAACAACTGAGGGTGCAGGTTACACTCTTCCTTTATCCTTTGGCAGTTAATATTTCTAAGTTCTCCACTGGATGACTTACTCATTAGTTTATCCTACTAGGCACACGTGATTACTCATTGCATTAGTTTTATCTTTCAAGTATATATTATAAATGAGCAACAAAAAGGTAGTTTATACAGTACAGTCCCATATTTGTACATATGGAAATTACCGTTTAAAGAAAACAAGAGAAGTAAGCATCACTAGGAGAAAGAAGTCAAGAGAGCTGTCTCATGTATCCAATTCTTAAATAGACTCCACATAAATAGAAAATTTGATAATCACATTTCCATAATTATCTATTTTACTTTCGTCAAACATAATGTTTAATGTTCTTCTCAGTATCAGTGATCTGAAATCAACTGCCCTACTTATTCAAGACATGTATTACCTGCTAATTTATAGTAGGTCTGATATTTACACTATCCCTCAAATTTTGAGTTATATGATTTCATTCCATGCCATTAATCTTTGAAAATCACTATTCAATTTATTTGTACGTTAAGTAAATGTAAGCATTCTCAGCTATTTTCTTTTTGAGACAATTGTTTTCAATCATTAAATATTCTGATATAAAAAATAATAATGTAAAAATATTCACCTTACAATTCTCTTTCTTACATAATCTTTCTAAAGAAGTGAATAAAAACAACCCATAGAACAATGTACCTGGATATAACTGCAATCACTCTCAACATATAGAAATTAAGAAATATGTTTTTAGTTCTTTAACTTTCCTGTACAAACTTATGAAGGAATTCTCAATTAGAGATATCCTGTCCCACAGAAGATTTGAAGCTGATCTGCTTTCAGTCTTCCCAACTTGGAATTGCCAACATAAAACTGGGTGATTTTTTTTTTCTCTTGCTACACTAGAGAAAGTGGGAGGCAGAAATCCTGGTGACTTCAGTATCTTGGTGATGAGACCACATCAGTGGAAATGTATCCCTCATTATCTCATTTAATATAGGACCAGCCTGGAGCACAAATTCCATCTGTTACAGAATCTCATCATCAATCTTTCTACAATTGACTCAATGAACAAGTAGATAGCAGGTGATCAATAAAACATGGGAAGGACACACACAAGTGTTTGGAAGACCAGAGAAAGGTGTGAGCCTGAATTGATCATGGAAGGACTTATGGAAACATCATGCTCAACCACTTAACCAGGCCAGGCTAGAAACTCAACTGGCAAAGCACATGTATCTGGTATTTGTTTTCCTTGTGAGTATATAGAAGTTTGTATCTGGTGTTGGTGAGGCAGGAACTTGGAAACCTGCACCTCCCATTTGGCTTCACTCATCTGGGTTCCAGTGGTTCAGTTTCCCTAAAGCCTCATGAGCGAGGGTTGTTTCTTGCTCAGCCTGACCTTCTCCAGAAGCTGCACTTAGACCCTACATATCAGCTGATGTCATCTATGAGCAAAGTCCCTGGCTCAGAGGCGATTTCTTCCCTCTAGCACCTCTCAGGTGCTGCAGGCCATCCTCAGTCACCTCATCTCCTTAGACCACTTCTGGTCTGTTCCATATCCCACAGCCACCATCACAGGCTGGAACATCTCAGAGCAGGGAAATCCCTTTGGGCTTGACCTGGGGCAACCATTAACAGCCCCATCTAGTCATCCTCTTGTGCACACACGCAACAGTACACATCTTTCTCTGGTTTGGGTGTAGAATACTATTTACTGTGAAAGGAAAATTGTTTTAAGAGTTAGACATGAAGATAGTAAAGCCTGCCCACAGCTGGGCAGTAAGAACACCACTGGCAAACACTAGGCAGATGCCATGATGTTGGTGCCCAGAGGCTGCGTAAGCAGGGCTGTCAGGATTAGAAGTGTGCTGGGCCCCAGCTTCCTTTCTTTGCCGGTCCATCGTCTCAGAAGAATGAGGAAAGCATTCCACCAAGTGAGTAGTTCCCAGGGGCACACTTCTATTTCTCCTATTTTCATCATGAAGGCACTAAGGTTTTTTTTGTCTATTGACACCATTACATGTCTTTTGCCAAGTATAAAACTGTTCATTTGTGTAATTGTAGCAGTATCTTTTTATAAGAAAATGTCCCATTTGGTTTGTAGCTCTCTGTCAGTGCCTCATGCCAAGCTTTCTGGGGCACAGGCAACCATAACACCAAATCAGTCAGGACCCCAAATATCTTATCTGCCACACAAAGCCTCAGACGTGAAACATTTAAGTGAGGAGAAGATAATTTGAAATACAGTACATTTTTATGACTCTATACAGATGAAGGATCATTTCATTTTTTGTTGTACTAAGGAATATGTTACCCTTCATTTGTATGCAAAAAGTCACAATGCACATAATATTTTAAGAGACTTTCATATAATTTTCCATCAACTCGGTATAAACTGAATTATTTTTGTGGATATTTAAAAATCTTCCATGAGCCAGTACATAAGGCAGTACTACAAGGTTTCATAAGACTTTAAGATCATTGCTTTCCCGTCTAAAATAGATGTAAGGATATTGCTAAGAGGAAACTGAGGGGAGACCAAAGGATCTGCTGACATATAAAAATGTTTAATTTAAAGTCAAGTGTTCTGCTATAGGACTGAATGAACAAGGCAAGCATCTACAATACAAGAAAGAAGGTCACATCTCTTTCACTAAGCAATGGTTGTTACAAAGCACATTCTCTTTATAAATAACAGTTACAAATAAAATATTATTCTGTTTAGCAGTGGCACAATATTCAGGAGCTCTGTGGAATCCCTTAGGCTGTGTAAATGGCAGAGGATAGCTCTGTTTTTTGAGCTCTTTGTGAAATCTAATAGCTACTTATTTGAGCAGAAACATATAGACCTTTACCTCCTCAGCTGTGTGTCCCTATGGCTTTTAAATACAAGGGCACTGCTTCATTTAAAATCATTTTGCCTATTATTTCCTTTTCCATCATAAATATCATATAAACATACACATAGACACATAGACTCTAGCATTTCCTAGGTTTCTACCACAGTCAATTACTTTTTAACCATCTAATCTAGAATTATGGTGGATTCTTTTTTTTTTTTTAATTTGAATATAGTTTATGGTGGATTCTTGAAAGGATATTTAAGATCTAAAATATCTGGTTCTGCAGATAGCTTACTATCTTTTCTGGAACAATAGACATACATCTATAAATAAAATAATCCTTGAAGACATTCTTTGAATAAGCATATACTGAGAGCTGCCATTCACTGACCACCCATCCATGAGCTCACGAGTTTATGGGTGGCAATCTCAAATATGTGAAATATTTAAAATAGACTAAGATCAGTGCTTGAAGAGAGGTATCAATTCATTATTTTTAAAAATGTGTTTTAAAGGTCAAGAAAAGAAAACAATGTGGGTGTGGTTAATTCAGAATGCTCCAGAGAGAAGAAGGAAATCAAGCTCATCTTGTGGGCATTTATCCAAAGAAAACAAAAAACACTAACGCAAAAAGATATATGCCACTCCACGTTCACTGCAGCATTATCACAATGGTCAAAACATGGGAACAACCTAAGCTTCTGCAAATGGATGAAGAGGTAAGATGTAAAACATACACACACACACACACACACACACACACACAATCACAGAGGAATATTTTTCAGCCATAAAAAGAATGGAATGTTGCCATTTGCAACAACATGGATGGACTTTGAAGGCATTATGTTAAGTGAAATAAGTCAGAAAGACAAATACAATATGATTTCACTTATATGTAGAATCTAAAACAAAACAAGTTCACAGATATAAAGAACAGATTGATGATTGCTAGAGCTAGGGGGTTTGAGGGGTGGGCAAAATGGGTGAAGGGGGTCAAAAGGTACAAACTTCCAGTTATAAATAAGTCATAGTGACAAAAAAAAATGTAATGAGCTTTGAAAGGTCAGGAAATGATAAAAAGAATGTGGGCGTGGGCAGTTCATGATGCTCCAGAGAGGAGGCAGAAATCAAGCTGGATTTTGAAGTAAACACCAATTTAGTGGCTCTATTATCAAGTCGCCCTTGTTCGGAAGGCATACATAATTACACAACAAGACAGGAACGGAAAACTGCTCTAAGAGAGAGGGACATGGGCTGAAGGATGATGGGAACTAAGAAGAGGATACATCTAGGAAGAGACATCAGGGAGCCTTCTGAATATGGGATTCAGGCTGAGCTATGAAGGACAGAGAGCATTTTGACAGCAGATGAAGACTGAAGGAGAAAAGTAGACAAAACAGGGACCGAGAATATAGGAAATATCAGGTAATTCACAAGATATCTACTTTCATGTTTAGTATAAAAGTGAAGTGCAATTAAGAAGTAGAAATCTACCAAAAAGGAAGAAATAGAGACAGGAAAACCATTCCCTTCTGCCCTTGATTCTTTTCTTCCATGCCTGCCTTGGAGTTTGCACATTTTCTTTCTGTTGACTTCTTTCCTTCTGCTTTCAAATACAATCAAATCTTACCATCCTTAAATAAAGCTCAACACTCTCCCTTCATCAGGCATCATATGTGCAGCCACCAACTCTCTTGTCTCCCATCCTTCCAGCCTTCAGATGGTGTGGCTGATGTGGGACTGCAGTGATTTTCTGTGACCAGTGAACAGGGAGGGGAAGTTGTGCATGTCCTGCCATGTTCCTATGATGATTAAATATCACTTGATGATGTATATACAGAAGATTGTGATCATCATATTTGGGGGGAAATGTTACTTTCATGGATATTATATTTTACATTGTATATGTAAAAGAAATAAATATTTGTGTTGGGATCAGAACTGCCAGAGATAACTTTATCATAAGCAGCTGCAGAGAGGAGAGAAACTGCTTTTTCCACATCAGACCTATCAGAGTGTGTATGTACATATGAATATATAAACAACAAAGGAATTATGGAAAGGAAGGAATAACTTAATACTTTCATTAATTCTTTCATTTAAAGTCTTAGTGACTAATATAAGTGACTATTTTATGAAGACTTCTTTCCAGAACTTCACATTTTATGATTGCATGCAATCTTCTAAAAAATGTTTTATAGATACTTAATGTTAACATAAGACTTGGTGTAAGGAACTGCATTTAAAACTCTGCAGTTAAACACCATAGTGACCCAGAGGGACCTGATTCCCTGACTATGACGTCAAGAGGCACAAGTGTCTAGCCCATAATGAGTGAACAGACAGAGCAGCATCAGACCTAAAGCACTGAGAACTTCACCTTGGCCCAACAGGTTACTCAATGTTTACTGTAAATATTTTGTAGCTTCCTCCATATTGGATATTTCACATCCATGATAATGCTGCCACTCTTTGGAAAGTACTTAGCCTGTACTGAACTATAGCCTATAATTGCATTCTCATCAAGGATAAATAAATAGAGAGCTATTTCAATATCTGGATGTAGAAAGCATACATTACACAAATAATTTCCAACTTCTACCCTCAACAATAGAATGTATTCTCTGGCACTACATTATAAAATTATTTTTCCTTCTAGTTCAGTAGTTTGCAGGTAAGTAGCCTAATCAATGGGTCTCCTAAAATAATTTAGGATATTTTTCTGTGAATAAAGAGTTGACATGGTCCCTGGGCTCAGGTGCTATCACTGGTGGACTGCATGTGTATGTAAAACCCAAGGTGTCTTTTTTCCATAATAAAAGTACAATGCCTATGCCTTGACTTAAACCCACCAGACCATGACCTATGGAGAGGAACCTTTAAGCAGTATTTTGACAGGATCCATGGAGATCCCTAAGCATACCTCCCCGCCCTTGGGACTAGACTGAGCTACTCAACTCTCCTCAAACCCCAGAAGCATCCAGAGCCTCCCTGTTACCTCTGATACCATACTCCACAGGGTTCATCTCAAATGAGCCCTTCCTGAGTGTCCTCATCAGTTGGCTAAAAGCTTCTAGAGGAAATGATTGTCAATCAATAGCCCCTCTGAGTCCCAGCTTCCAGGCCAGGGTTGGCCTCAGTTTCCTGATGAATGAATATATGAACAAGAACTTCCAGAGAGTTAACATGGAGCTACATCTGCACAATTTTGCAATAGAATGGGAATCCTAGTGAAGTGGCAATTGTAGGCACACTTAGAAGCTCCAGAGGGAATCTACTAATATGAATGGATTGGAAGGAAATGGACAACTAGAGATTGGCCCTGCATCAGTGAAGGAATCACAGAAAGGTGCTCTGGAATGTGGCAGCAACAGAAACAAGGATAGGGAGATGGTCCAGCTGGAGAGTATAAATTTTAAAGGAATACAGAACACTGAACCAAATGCAAGTCTGTTAGCCACTTGGCTAACCTCTTATGGAAACTAAGTGTCAGAGAAAAGACAACAAAATGGCAAAATAGGAAGTATTACTTACATCCAGGAGAACCAGACAAAAATGAGTTAAAAGGAAGGTATAAATGCAATTTTTAAAGACATATGATGTCACATAATGTAAAGAAGACTCATCATAGTTCATTTAACTTACTTCATTTAGCTTATTGAGATGTCCCATTGACCAGGCATTGCTGTAGGAGTTGCACAAATAGACCTCCCTTGGGGCATATAGACAATTAAAAACAAATAAATAACTATAAGACATGCCAGATACTTTAAAGATAAATAAAAGTAGTTTGAAAGAATGGAGAGTAATGTTATAGAAAAATGGTATATTTGATGGAGCAGACAGAAAAACTCTGAAAAGGAGAAAGTTAAGCACAGAATAGAGTGATATGGTGATGAGCCATCAGGTTGGTGCTAGAGGGAAATGTCCCAGATGGGGAAAAGCAAACATGTAAAGGTGCTGGAGTAGAAGCACACTTAGATGCATTATACAAATTAAGAAGATAAGAGTCAGTGGGGCCAAGTGAGTGGTACACACCATCTGTCAGGGCCAGTCATGTATGTGTTGAAAGCAGTAGCAACACTACTGGACTTTGAGTGAGATGGGAATCCTGAAGGAACAGAGTAAAAGGCTAGCATGGGGCTGGGACACAGTGGGCACCAAGAGGAGAAGCTCATGGATCTATAATTGAGAACTTAAGGTATAAGGCATGACTCGAGGTAGAATTTCTACACAAAGAAGGAAAGGAGCTGGGAATAAACTGAAAAAAAAAAGAGAAGCCAGGGAAATCCACAGAAAATCCAGGGATAGCTGTGCCATCAGTGCTGCTAAGAGCTGTCAATGTCTGGAGATTTGTACATTTTGACCACGGATTTTCTCCCACAACTCTGTACAAGGGGAAGGCAGACTTACCATAGACCATCCAAAGAACCCTCAGTATTCATGAGCAATTTTCTTCCTGAAGGTCACCAAGGCCCTTAAGGAGAAAAATGGCCAAGGTAAAAACCCCAGTCTCCTTCTGAAGGCACTGTCTTCCTAAGTGTGTGCCTGTTGGCATTCTTTTGCAGCTCTTCCTGGATCTGTGGGTAGTCCCACCATTATACAGACCCACACCTAGCTGATGAAAAGGCTCAAAGTATGCCATCCCAAAATGTGCCACTCAGTTCTAAGAATTATTTGAGCTGAAGGCAAATAAGAAAAAGCAGACACAAGAACTCTCTGCTCTTCTATTTACATGAAAACAGAATATAGAGTCCCCATGTGAAGGTGTTCCTTCCTCCCCCCCACCCATGCCCATACAAGGAAGAAGATAGCCTTATCATCAACGATGAGACACTAAAGAAGAGTCTACACAAGCAAACTTTACTAACTAGCTCCTATTTACCATTAGTTTCCTCTTATATTTGTCACTCCTAAAAGCCTCTACCTTTCCCTGTCACTTATCTACAAATTTATTGTTCTTTTGTTAAGATGCCATGTAAGCCCAAGTTCCAAACACTTCTTTTGAGTAACCCATCACGGAGTACTCCCATGGGTGTTCAATGGATGCATTAATACACTGTTTTTCTCCTGCAGAGAAATTTGCAGAGAACCAACTCATGACTCTAAGATGGGGACAGGAAAAACAATTTCTTCGTCTACACTAGGTACTGTGATCTCATTGCAGCAACCCCCAACTTTCACACTTAAGAGATTCTTGCTCAAGCAAGCACTATTTGGTTATATCATTTACCTTAACAGAAATAGTGACAAAAAGTCCATGGGGAGGGAACCAAATACTTTTGAAAGTCACCTATCAAGAAAAACATGGAGGTGATGTCATAATAACAATACTTTATCATGTATTCATATAACAATAAATACAAATAGAGCAAAGAATCACTTTTATCCTTTACCATCCACAATGCATAATAACTTGATTAATTTCCACAGTGGGAGACAATACTATAACTTCTCCAAGTTTTATTCAACAGAGTAACTATTTAATAGTTAAGCATTTTGTATTTATCAAAGATGAAGACCTTCAGGATAAAACGATCCTCTGTGTTAGCAATTTATAGGAAAATTACTGAGTCATCCCAAATCCTTATGAATTAGAGTTCGCAAAAAGGAACCATGTTCAGTATGCCCAATTAGAGCGTGCAGGTAAAAAAGCAAATAATGTTTTAAAAACTGTTTCTCTCTGTTTGAAAACTAACATTCTCTAAGTAACTATAACTTAGCAAAATTGCTCCAAAACATGCAGACTGATCTTTCCCCATTACTGACTTCTATAGCATCAGAATCCTAAAAGGACTTTAAAGATGCTAAAAAACAAACAAACAAACAAACAAACAAAAAAAAACCGGAGTATGATAATCATTTCCTTTGTTCGCATAGTGAACACTGGTATTTCCCAAACTCTTCATGCAACAAAATTCAGAATATTTGAAATGATTCAATTATTTCTCAGTAACATCATCCAAAGCATTAGAACTATAATTAGTCTTACTATCTTGTTCAGGGCTCTCATTTTGCAGGTTGGAGACTGAGGCTGAGGCAACACCTTGTAGATCCCAGTTCTGGCTCCAGTCCTGGGTCCTTCCACAAAGCCTTGCTGCCTTCAGAGAGGGCTGGCATTCCAGAGGAAACCTTTCTTAGGCAATCATAATGAGCATGAAGTAATCTGGCAACAAAGCCTGGCAAATCTATTTACAACCTGATATCCAGCAAAGGAGCTTCACAATCCCAGTGGAGAGCCAGAGGGCTTGAAACAAACCAAATATATATCTGAGAAATCAGATCCAAGTGTGAAAACTGTCACTTGTTTCTTATACATACTTTTCTCTAGAGCCATTTTTATTTTCTTTTTTCATTACTTCACCATTTCATCCTAGAGGCATCTGTTAACCTGCATAATTCAGTCATGTGCTCTCTAGGTGCCTTCCCCACAAAGCTGCAGATTTGGGTTTGGCCCTCAGCAAGCCCATGTTAAGGGCATTAGTATGTCCCCTGCTTCCATACCCTGTCACAGCAGCCATCCCCAGGAAAGGCCCTCCCGCTGATCAGGCACACAGAGTTCACAGGCCGCAGACCCAGACCCACCCACATAATGCTCTGAGTCACCACCTGTTCCTTTTCTTCTCAGTTGTAGCTTTCCCTGTCCACTTCCCCATCCTAGAGAATCTCCTTACATCCTACCTGGGTATTGTGTGAGGCATTACCTTGTAAGTACAATTTGTTATGATAATTTGCATTTTAAATGACTGCAGGGCAGATCTTATCACAAAACTGTGAATTTCAAAGGAGTGCAAAGTTTGCAATTAACCTGCATGGCTAAAGGATCAAATAAATTTCTCATCACTACAGTCATCAACTCTACACATAAAAGTCAGTTCTATGAGGAGGTGGGTGTCAACTTTTAGGACATTTAATGAGGAAGTTGCAGCCACAAAAGAAAAAAAATAAAGTATGAATTCAGGTCTTGGAAAGCAGAAGGTATTCTATGGGTAACTGTTCTTCCACCCCCCTCCCAACCCATGAGAGTTACATGAGCATATTTTTTTTCTATAATCAGTGTATTTAATTAAAAACATACACAGCAAATAAGACTCACTTCATCTAATTTTACTAACATTAGTATATTATTGTATGATGTTAGGAAAGGAGAAGCAAATGGTCAAAAAGATCCCTCTGACTTCAGATGCAAATAGAAATATGTAGTACCTTTAATATCAGCATTTGTATCATCCCTCTGCATTCAGCTACTTGATAAAAGTCAGAAGGTATACTGATTTATGAAAACATCTAAATATATTCATAACTATATAAATCCTGTCTAAAAAGCCTCCTTATTGGTGGTTTCCAACTGAATAAACATCAGAGATTAGAGTCCATTTTTAAGTGCTGAGGGAGATAAAGGCAAATAGATTACAAGGGGAAATAATTCTTATATACAATTTTGCTTTTAAGGCTAGCATCTTCCCAGAGACAAAGACACATGTAGCCAAAAGAAAATCACCTGAATTTTAATTGTGTGGTATGTAGAAAGAGATTGTCTCCATAATCCCATTTAAATATAAATTTATATTTAATAAAACATATTAAAATATGAATGTACCTATGAATACATAAATATAAGCTGTTACAAAACGAACCAACCAAAATAAAAAACTCCACAGACTCAAAATAGTGTCACTTAGAGTTCCCAATCTGGTGTTCAATACACAATCTAATTGCATTTCAACCTCCTCCAGAAATGTAGTGTTAACTGGTCAGCCAGGAATTTGTCAATCCAAGCCAATGAGTCTGTCACCAGGGAACCCTCCACTCCTCAAAAATGATGCAACATATATAATAAGACACCTTGTTTTCCCCCTAGAAAGTGGCCTCCCTGGAACATTTTTTTTTTTCTTTTGCTAATAACTTTATTGCTCCACCCTCTTTCTATAAAAACCTTCAATTTTGTATAATTTCTCAGAGCCTCCTCTACTTGCTAGATGTAGTTCTTCCCAATTCATAACTCATTTAATAAAGCCAATTAGATCTTCAAATTTACTTGGTTGAATTTTGTTATTTAACAAAGACATGAATCTTTTTTTGGAAGCAATCAACAGAAAGGTGAACATTAGCCTCTTAATCATCTCCAAAAGATAGGCTGAAAAAACAAGGCATGGAGTTTTGCAATTTCTTTGACTATCAAATTAGAGTCTAAATGGAGGATAAATCTAATTTTTGTACAGTGACAAAATATTTACTTACAACTATTTATTCTGGGTCCAGGATACAGAGATATGGAAATGAATTGTATGGGGCAAGACAGCCTGAAGAGGAACACATAGGGCTCTTGGTACACTGAATAAATATTAGTCATTATCATTATTTTTTCAACAGGAAGTATGTAGAAGCTGAGAAGGAATGAATTGTTGTATCTGAATATTGAGATAAGTTCCTCTTTTCAAAGCTTATGGAAAATTTGGGAAGCAACTTGTAAAAGTAATCAGTTCATGACTGTAATGTTTATTAGGACTAATAAACTGCTGAAATGTTAAAATAATAAATCCCAAAAGCAGAGAACACTGGGTGATAACACAATTATGAAGTGTGTAGTAGCCATTTTGTGTGATCTGTGGAGGATGCACTGTGAACATACAGGGTTTGATGACTCCAAAAATTTTAATTTCATAGTAAATTGAGATATTCTAAAAAATGAATCTGATTTTAACTTTGTAAATTATTTAAAAATAAGTGTACCCTTTTTTCTCGTCATAAAAATAATTCCTCTTTATTACAGGATGTTTGAAAAAATAAAGAAAACCTTTGCTATCTTGAGATAACTAGTATTAATATTTCAGTAAACTGCTTTACATTTTTTATATAGTACACATGAATTAAATTAATATAACTAGGATCATGCTTATATTGAATTTTGTGTTGTGTGCTTCATTTCATGTAAAATTGCATTTTGAACATCTTTCCACATTTAAAATTCTTTGACAATCACTTTATTATATGCACTATATGGAGGTATGGTAATTTATTTAACCCACTTCCCTTTTCTTTAAGTTTATTTACTTATTTTGAGAGAGAAAGCAAAAAAGCATGAGGGAGGGGCAGAGACAGAGAGAGAGAGAGAGAGAGAGAGAGAGAGAGACTCTGAAGCAGGCTCCAGGCTCTGAGCTGTCAGCACAGAGCCTGACACAGGGCTCGAACTCATGAACTACAAGATTAAGACTTGAGCCGAAGTTGGACGCTTAACTGATTAAGCCACCCAGGCGCCCCAAGTCCTTGGCAACTTTTAAAAGATATTTTTATTTAAGGTTGACCTCTGATTGGTTGGAATTTACAAGTGTAGCTTTACGTTTCTCTGTCTTCCATCCCAGAAAGGGTTCAATCTCATGACTGACAGCGAGATCATGACATAAGCTGAAGTCAAGAGTCAGATGCTTAACTGACTGAGCCACCCAGGCACCCCTTAACCCACCCCCTTTTTAAGGGTTACAAATAATAATATAGTAATGAGTAATCTCATAGACACAAGGATAGATTTCCACACTACTGACTATTTTGTGGGGCTGCATTCTGGAAGTGAATTTAAATTTTCCAGTCTATGTTCTTATGGAGAACTTTTCTAGGTGTGGGTACCCTTGTACCTGTCAGGACCCTGCCGCAAAGCCTGGCCTCACTACTCAAGCACCTGCATTTTTAGTTGGTTTATTAGACCCAAAAGAAAGCTCACTTTTGTTTTCATTTGCATTTTTTGTATTATTAAGTATAAGTAAGACAATTGTATCACTTGCATTTCCTCTTCTGTGAGTAGACGAAATGTGCCATTTGCCCAGATTTCTCTTCATATTTGAGATTATTTTTGTCACAGCCCTTTTTGTATATTACAGTTATGAAACCGCTGACTGATATATTTTGATAACTCAGTTTTCCATTTGTAGTGTCTTCCTTTTATCTCTTTGTGACTTTTTTGACATGCATGTTTTAACAGTCATCAAATGCAGCAGCCTTGGAACATTGTCTCTTTTGCGAGGCATAGAGGACTGCCCTGAGCTAAGCTTCTGCTCTATCATCATTAAGTGACTCACCTGCTTGGGGCCTCAGATTTTCATTTGTAAAACAAATGAGTTAGCCTGTCCATCTCTCATCACTCCCAGATCAGAAAGTATAAATTGTGTCGTGACTTTATTATAACGAACAAAACTTAGTTGATCCTTCCTAAACTTAAATAATAAATGCTGTCAAGAAGAATTAAATGACTCTTGTAAAATCAGATCCCTCAGAAAAACTCAGAGGCAGGATTTATGTTTACTGCAAACTGAAGATTTTTCTTTAAGTACTTTAAGCATGGTTAATCTTTGTTAATTTTACTCTGAATATCCCAGAGCACAAAATTTTTTAAAAAATAATTATTGTCTGGGTTTTGAGATCCTTGTGATCTGGCTCCCAGCATACTGTAGGATATTATAAACACTGATAATGAGTTCTAACCTAGGAGTTCTGGTCTCAGAGTAGAAACTAACACTTTCCCTTTTGTATTGCGGTGTAAAGGAAACCCAATCCACTATTTGGAGGATTCATAGTCATCAATATAGCCTTAAACTTTTTGACTGTGGTCTTTGAGAAGCAATTACTTCCTGTTCCTTCATCTTAACTCACATGAAAAGTGCTGATTTTGCTGTGGGCAAGAGGTGGGCTTAAGACTAATGGCTTGGACTTCATGTGTGGTTGACCTTTTATCTCCTGTGGAGAGGCATATCTTATTTAGTGCCTTATTTAACCAAACATTCCTCCCCCTGGAGTTGTTAGTATCTAATGGTGACTGGTTTCTCTTTCCTCACCAATTTTCAAAAGATTTCTGAGAAAACTGGTACTCAGTGGTTTATAATTCTCGGAGTTGAATCCCAACTGTCAAATGTAATCCAAAATGATTTTCACAATGAAATGTTAACCTTTTCATTGCTTTCCCTAACTTAGTAATGGAGATATTTATGAATAAAACCAATGATGGACGTTAGGTAATAAGCTAGCCACCCATGTATCCAAATGTAAGTAAAATCACTGAAAATGAAGATAGTGAGTTAATGACCAGAAAAGGGAATGTTAATAGGAACATGATACATCCCAAACACTGTTAGCTACTTCATATGAGTTATTTCATTACATTTTCATAGCAAACATATGAAGAGTGGGGGTATCCCTTCTGGTCCATAAGTATCTGAATTTCAAAGACTATTATTAACTTACATTATGCACTAATAAATAAATGCACAGAGCAGTATGTCTCCATCTTATTCCAAAGCTCATATTCTTTCATTGCATGATGCTATTTGTGTAGGTACTCACACAACAGTGACTTAATACTAACACCTCTCCATATTTATTGGCATTTGAAAAGAAATTGGCTGTTTGATCTCAAACATCCCCAGGACTGCTGTACTGAAATAAAATATTCAAGACCAGAGTTCAACAAGAGAGGAAGTCATAGCATACCCATTTGGAAAATAAGTCATAAGTGAGGAAAACTGTGCTAAAATAAGTTGATCAAATTGTTCATAAACATTCAATTTGTGCCTCCAGAATATATTTTCTTTTTCTTATTTAGTCACATAAATACAGAGCCCATGTACACTGTATGTTGCTCTCACAACCTGGGGGTGAAGTAAGATTATCATGCTTTCAAATCCTGACATTGAGAGATGGGTCTGAGATAAGTACTGCTAGGTGAAGTGGTGGGTCCACTGTTGCATGTTTCAAGTCACACACTATCCTTTACTCTGTAAGGTTCATTTGTTGTTTGAAAAATGAAGCCAACGATTTATTAAAAACAATTTAATATTTTGAAGTGAGGGCCAGGATGGCAGAGCAGCATGGAAGTTCTCAGTTTCCCTTGTCCCTAAAATGCAGCTAGATTAGCACCAAACCATTTTGCACACACTAGAAAACTGATCTGAGGATTAACAAAACAATCTGCATAACTTGAGCCACAGAACTTGCAGCACAGAGAGGTGAACTGAGGGAGAGAAGCTGTGAAGAATAGGGAATTGTTTTTACAGAGAAAAGACAGAGAAAGCAGGAGAGTCCAGGAAAAACACTACCCCCAAAAATAGCTGGAGAGAAAGAGAAAAATGGGAACACCCCACTTGTTCAAGTGATTGAACAAGAAAGGGGGAAAGGAGAGGGTTTCAATACCATTAGGACCCTATAAACAGGGGAGAGCAGTGTCAGAAATTCCACAGCTCAATACCTGGCAGTGCTCTGGTGGGAAAAGCAAATCCCCAGGAGCAGGCAGCAAAGCCACATGGGGAGTGGTGGTTCCTCTGCTAAGAGGTCATTTGGTATAGGCTTTATGTCCTCCCCACAGGCAAAGGTCCCAAAAGACCCCGAAGAACAGCCATGTTTGCCAGTATTGTAAAAAAAAAACTCCAGGGGGTGGTGAAACCTGGCACTGGCTGTGTGTTGTGTTTTGCCATAATCTCTAAACCTGTACTGCCACATGATCCCATGAAATTTTCTGGGGCAAGTAGGCACCCAGCCACAATATCTAAACCTCTGTAATAACACAACCACACCAACATTCTTGGGGGCTAGATAGCACCCAGCCATTGCTCAGTGACACCCTATCCCATAGGGTGAGAAGGGGACCAAGCTACAGGGCCTCAGAGGTGAGGGGTTCGTAAACACAGTACCATATGAGATATAATTCAGGAGGGTGTTATGGCCTGGCAGGCTGATGGCTTGGACTCAGTGTAGAAGCAGGGAGTGGATGGAAGCAAGAGACAAAGGAAGGGTGCTTGATTGCTGGTCGGTGAGAGTGCAGAGTTCTGGTACCAGAGACTGGGAAGCTGGATGATGCCATTTTCACCTTTCTCATGCATGTGCATACATGCTCATCTGGGCCATACAAATTCACCCCAGTAAGCTAAGCAGTGCCATGTAGTGGAGAAGGGAACCATTACACCATGCCCCACCCAACTGTGCCAACCAAGCTCAGGCCCTAGAGAAGCAACACAAGTCTTTCTGCCTGCTTAGCATATGGACTATAAAGTGCTTCATAGACTTGTAGGGGAAACTGGATGTAATTTCACTTGGATTTCATTCTGCTTACTGATCCATCTATTCGTTTACTTTTTCTTTTCTTATTCTTGGATACAGAAAGAGAAAAAATATTTTTATTTTCTGTTCATTTAATTTTTAATTTTTTTACTAATTTAAAAAAATTATAATTTTTTTTAAATTCTATTTTATTTACTTCATTTTATTTTATTCTATTTTATTGTATACATCTTTTTACATTTTTAAATATTTTCCTTTTTATTTTTTCTTTTTTTCCCCTTTTTTTCTCTATTCTATCAAGCTTCTTCCAAAACCAGACCAAAACACACATAGGATCTAGCTTTCATTATTTGATTTTCTGTGTTGTTGTGATTTTAATTTTCTATTTTATTTTATTCCATTTTATTGATTTACTTTATTTATTTATTTATTATTTATTCTATTTTATTTCTTCCTCCAAAATGACAAAAAGAAGTAATTCACCCCAAAGGAAAGAACAAGAAGAAATGACAGCCAGGGACCTAATCAACACAGATATAAACAAGATAAATTCTGAACCAGAATTTAGAATCATGATAATAAGAGTACTAGCTGAGGTTGAAAAAAGCACAGAATCCCTTTCTGTGGAGATAAAAGAAGTAAAATCTAGTTAGGATGAAATTAAAAATGCTGTAACTGAGATGCAATCTCGAATGCATGCTATGGCAGTAAGGATTGATGAAGCAGAATGGCGAATCTGCCATTATTATGGAGAATTATGGAGAATAATTAAGCAGAAAAAGAGAGGGAAACTAAGGAAAAAGAGCACAATATAAGAATTAGAGTTCTCAGTGTCTCATTAAAAAGGAATAACATCAGAATCATAGGGATCCCAGAAAAGGAAGAGAGAGAAATAGAGATAGAAGGGTTATGTGAGCAAATCATACCAGAAAACTTTCCTAACCTGGGGAAAGACACAGACATCAAAGTCCAAGAAGGCCAGAGAACTCACATTAGATTCAACAAAAACCCACCATCACCAAGGCATATGCTTCATAGTCAAATTCACAAAATACACAGACAAGGAAAAAATTATGAAAGCAGCAAAGGAAAAATAAAAGTCCTTAACCTACAAGAGAAGACAGACGAGGTTCACAGAAACCTATCCACAGAAATTTTGCAGGCCAGAAAGGAGTGGCAAGATATATGCAGCCAAGAATTCTTTATCCAGCAAAGCTGTCATTCAATATAGAAGGAGAGATAAAAAGTTTCCAAGACAAACAAAAACTACAAGACATGGTGACCACTAAACCAGCCCTGCAAGAAATTTTAAGGGGGACTCTCCGAGAGGAGACAAGATAAAAAAAAAAAAATGAATGAAGACCAAAAGCAACAAAGACTAGAAAGGACCAGAGAACACCAGAACTCCAACTCTACAGGCAACACAATGGCAGTAAATTCATATCTTTCAGTACTCATTCTAAATTCCAATGGAATAAATGCTCCAATCAAAACACATAGGGTATCAAAATGGATAAGAAAAGAAGATCCATCTATATGCTGTTTACAAGAAACCCCCTTTAGACAAAGACACCTTCATATTGACAAATAGTGGATTGCGAACCATCTATCATGCTAATGGTTGCCAAAAAGAAAGCCAGAGTAGTCAAACTTCCATCAGACAAACTAGATTTTAGAGTAAGGACTGTAACAAAAGATGAAGAAGGGCATTACATCATAATTAAGGGGTCTATCCACCAAGAGGATCTAACAATTGTAAACATTTAGCCCCCCACCCCCCAGTGTGAAAGCATCCAAATATATAAATCAATTAATCACAAATATAAAGAAACTCATTGATAATAATACTGTAATTGTAGGGGACTTCAACACCCCACTTACAATAATGGACAGATTATTGAAGCAGAAAATCAACAAGGAAACAATGGCTTTGAATGACACACTGGACTGATGGACTTAAGAGATAAATTCAGAACATTTCATCCTAAAGCAGCAGAATACATTATTCTCAGGTGAACATAGAACATTCTCCAGAAAAGATCACATACTGGGACACAAATCAGCCCTAAGTAAGTAAGAAAAGATCGAGGGGCGCCTGGGTGGCTCAGTCGGTTAGACGTCCGACTTCGGCCCAGGTCACGATCTCACGGTCCGTGAGTTCGAGCCCCGCGTCGGGCTCTGGGCTGATGGCTCAGAGCCTGGAGCCTGCTTCTGATTCTGTGTCTCCCTCTCTCTCTGCCCCTCCCCCGTTCATGCTCTGTCTCACTCTGTCTCAAAAATAAATAAACGTTAAAAAAAAAATTATAAAAAAAAAAAAAAAAAAAAAAGAAAAGATCGAGATCATACCATGCATATTTTCTTTTTTTTTTTTTTTTTTTTTTTAAATTTTTTTTTTTTTTCAACGTTTTTTATTTATTTTTGGGACAGAGAGAGACAGAGCATGAGCGGGGGAGGGGCAGAGAGGGAGACACAGAATCGGAAACAGGCTCCAGGCTCCGAGCCATCAGCCCAGAGCCTGACGCGGGGCTCGAACTCACAGACTGCGAGATCGTGACCTGGCTGAAGTCGGACGCTTAACCGACTGCGCCACCCAGGCGCCCCACCATGCATATTTTCAAACCACAATGCTATGAAACTTGAAATCAACCATGAGAAAAAAATTGGAAAGACAACAAATACTTGGAGATTAAAGAACATCCTACTAATGAGTGAATGGATTAACCAAGAAGTTAAAGAGGACACATAAAAATACATTGAAGCTAATGAAAAGATAATATGACAGCCCAAAACCTCTGGATGCAGCAAAGGCGGTCATAAGAGGGAAGTACATAGCAATCCAGGCCTTCTTAAAGAAGGAAGAAAGGTCTCAGATATACAACCTAACCTTACACTGTAAAGATAGAAAAAGAACAGCAAATAAAACCCAAAAGCAGCAGAAGACAGGAAATAATAAAGATTAGAGCAGAAATCAATGTTATTGAAACCAAAAACAAAGAAAACAGTAGAACAAATCAATGAAAACAGGAGCTTTGAAAGAATTAACAAAATTGATAAACCCCTAGCCAATTTGATCAACAAGAAAAAGTAAAGGACCCAAATAAATAAAATCAAGAATGAAAGAGGAGGGATCACAACCAACACTGCAGAAATACAAACAGTAATAAGAGAATATTGTGAGCAATTATATGGAACAAATTGGGCAATCTGTAAGAAATAGACAAATTCCTGGAAACATATAAACTACCAAAACTGAAACAGGAAGAAATCGGAAATTTGAACAGACCCATAACCAGTAAAGACATTGAATTAGTAATAAAAATCTCCCAAAATACAAGAGTCCAGGGCCAGATGGCTTTCCAGGGGAATTCTACCAAACATTTAAAAAGAGTTAACACCTATTCTTTTGAAGCTGTTCCAAAAAATAGAAATGGAAAGAAAACTTCCAAACTCATTCTATGAGGCCAGCAATACTTTGATTCTAAAACCAGACAAAGACCCCGCTAAAAAGGAGAACTACAGACCAATTTCTCTGATGAACATGGATGCAAAAATTCTCAACAAGATACTAGCCAACTGGATCCAACAATACATTAAAAGAATTATTCACCATGAACAACTGGGATCTATACCAGGGATGCAGGGTTGGTTTACTCTCTGAAAATCAATCCGTGTGATAAATCATATTAATAAAAGAAAGAATAAGAACCACGTGATCCTCTCAATAGATGCAGAAAAAGTTTTTGTCAAAATACAGCATCCTTTCTTGATGAATCCCTCAAGAAACCAGGGATAAAAGGATCATACCTCAAGGTCATAAAAGCCATATATGAAAGCCTCACCACTAATATCATCCTCAATGGGGAAAAACTGAGAGCTTCCACCTAAGGTCAGGGACACAACAGGGATTTCCACTTTGGCTATTGTTATTGAACATAGTATGGAAAGCCCAAGCCTCAGCACTCACACAACACAAAGAAATAAAAGGCATCAGAAATGGCAAGGAGGAAGTTAAACTTTCACTCTTCACAAACAACACAATACTCCATATGGAAAATCCAAAAGATTCCACCAAAAAACTGCTAGAACTGATACATGAATTCAGCAAAGTCACAGGATATAAAATCAGTGCCCAGAAATCGGTTGCATTTCTATACACTAATAATGAAGCAACAGAAAGAGAAATCAAGGAATTGATCCCATTTACAATCGCACCAAAAACCCATAAAATACCTACAAATAAAACCTAAACAAAGAGGTGAAAATCTATACACTGAAAACTATAGAAAGCTTATGAAAGAAAATGAAGAAGACATACACAAAAAAATGTAAAAACATCCCATGCTCATGGATTGAGAGAACAAATATTGTCAAAATGTTGATACTACCCAAAGCAATCTACATATTCATTGCAATCCCTAACAAAATAACTGCAGCATTCTTCACAGAGCTAGAATAAACCATCCTAAAAATTGTATGGAACCAGAAAAGATAGCCAAAGCAATCCTGAAAAAGGAAACCAAAGCTGGAGGCATCACAGTTCTGGACTTCAAGATTTATTACAAAGATGTAATCATCAAGAGAGTATGATACTGGCACAGAAACAGACACTTAGATCAATGGAATAGAATAGAGAACCAAGAAATGGACCCGCCAGCGTATAGCCAATTAATCTTTGACAAAGCAGGAAGGAATATCCAATGGGATAAAGACAGTCTCTTCAGCAATTGGTGTTGCAAAAACTGGACAGCAACATGCAGAAAAATGAACCTGGACCTCTTTCTTACACCATACACAGAAATAAAGTTACAATGTATGAAAGACCTAAACATAAGATAAGAAGCCACCAAAATCCTAAGGGAGAAAGCAGGCAAAAACCTCTTTGATTTCATCTGCAGCAACTTCTTACTCAACATGTCTCCAGAGGCAAGGGCAACAAAAGCAAAAATGAACTATTGGGATCTCATCAAGATAAAGCTTCTGCACGGTGAAGGAAAACAATCAGCAAAATTAAAAGGCAACCAGTGGAATGGGAGCAGATAAAGGGTTAATATCCAAAATCTATAAAGAACTTATCAGACTCAACACCCACAAAACAAATAATCCAGTGAAGAAATGAACAAAAGACATGAATAAACACTTTTTCAAAGAAGACATCCAGATGAAACAGACACATGAAAAATGTGTCAACATGAAAAAATGCTCAACATCACATATCATCAGGCAAATACAAATTAAAACCACAATGAGATACCACCTTACACCTGTCAGAATGCTAAAATTAACAATTCAGGCAATGACAGATGTTGGTGAGGATGCGGAGAAAAAGGAACCCTTTTGCACTGCTGATAGGAATGCAAACTGGTACAGGCATTCTGGAAAATAGTATGGAAGTTCCTCAAAAAATTAAAAATAGAACTACCCTAAGACCCAGCAATTGCACTACTAGGTATTTATCCAAAGGATACAGGTGTGCTGTTTCGAAGGGTCACATGCACCCCAATATTTATAGTAGCACTATCGACAATAGCCAAAGTATGGGAAGAGCCCAGATGTCCATTGACAGATGAATTGATGAAGAAAATGTGGTATGTATACATACAATGGAGTATTACTCAGCAATCAAAAAGAATGAAATCTTGCCACTTGCAACAACATGGATGGAACTAGAGTATATTATACTAAGTGAAATTAGTCAGTTAATGAAAGACAAATATATGATTTGACTCATATGTGAAATTTAAGATACAAAACAGATGAACACAAGGGAAGAGAAGCAAAAATAAGATAAAAACAGGGAGGGGGCCAAGAGGCCCTTAAATATAGAGAACAAACTGAGGGTGGCTGGAGGGGTTTGAGGTGGGGGAATGGGCTAAATGGGCAAGGGGCATTAAGGAGGACACTCGTTGGAATGAGCATTGGGTGTTATATGTAGGGGATTAATCACTGGATTCTACTCCTGAAATCATTATTGCACTATATGCTAACTAACTTGGATATAAATTTTAAAAATAAATTTTTAAAAAAGTGAAAAAAAAGTATGATGATGGCAAGATAAAAATTCTTATCATCTATAAGCTTGATTTAAAAAAAATTAAAAAATTAATTTTATTTTTGACAGCGAGAGAGAACACAAGCAGGGGAGGGCAGAGAGAGAGGGGGACACAGAATCCGAAGTAGGCTCCAGGCTCTGAGCTTGTCCTCACAGAGCCCGATATGGGGCTCGAACTCAGGAACTGCGAGATCATGACCTGAGCTGAAGTCAGACGCTCAACCAACTGAGCCACTCAGACGCCCCCCTATAAGCTTGATTTTTAACAAACTCTACTCAAGTGTCACATCTTCCAAGCATATTCACCTGGTAGTTTGAGTACAGAGAGAATGAAAAAAGGAAGATGGAAGTGAGAAAGGAATAAACCTTCTTTGTCAAGAAAAGGGTTCATCAGCAAAGAAACAACCATGAAGCTTCTAAAGATAACCCATGCACTTTCTGAAGTAAAGCACCATCGCTGTGGGCATCAGCCTGCAATTGGAAGACCTACAAGTAGAACAGCACATAGAATGTCACAGAAAGCACACTGTAAAGCTATTTTGCTAGCATTGTCAGGAAAGATGAAGGAATCCCTTTTTAAATGTACACTTCAGGGAATAGCAACTGACAGATTTGACCCTCATTAGGGAAAATGCACATGTGAATAAGTGACTGGATCTAGGACCCTCCCAATATCTAATTAATTATGAAACATTTGATTATGTCCATACAATTGAGTATGTGTAATAAACAGTTTAGTTATATTGTAGTTAAAATCACCTGATCTCATATGGTGAGGGAGTTCTGAAATCCCAAGTCAATTTCCTCATCTTTCTCCTCTGAACTTCCATATAGAGAATAAATATATCAGAATTAATAGTTGCCTTATTTAGAATTAGAATCAACTGGCATCTGCCCAAAATGCTTTGATAGTAAAAGACTATTCCCCTAATCTAGCAGAATTCCAGGCAGCAAATTCTGTGTGATATTTTAGAGAAAGCACCTAGGAATGAGTGAGCTCTAGATCTGGTTTTGCCTTTTCTAGCCACATAAGTCAACACTCTCAGGAACCTCATTTCATAACCTGAAAAGTGAGATAAAACCAGGTAGGTCTACCACACACATCCATTATGATGATAGAATGAAATACTGGCATGACCAAACTTTGTAAATAAGGAATTTTAAAAATATTTGAAGTAACATCACTAAGATGTTGACATAGTGTTCCTGATGTCACTCCCACTCACAAGAAGAGCAACTAACATCTATGCAAGAACATCCCTGAGAGAATTTTTACAACATGGAGGGAAGAGTCAATAACATCCTACAACTCAGAGATGAAGACAGACTGCATTGGAAGGGTGAGAGATGTAGCTTCACATTGACCACAGTGTCCCTCCCCCAGACCAGTGTAGCAGTACACAGAGAGGCTTCTACTGAGCCCCAAGTTTTTCCAGTGGGAAAGGAACTCAGGGAGGATGGACAACCAGCCACCCCTAGTATATGGGTAGCTTTGTTGGAGCTCTTACTCTTATCTCACACCAGGGGATTGCGGGGATTCTGCAGGGCCCAGCCACTGGGAATCTGACTGTGACAAAGAGGGGAGGGGCTTGTAACAACCAGAACATAGATCTTGGCAGACTGAGTTCATACCTGCACTGCCCAAGTAGAATTGCAACTAGTGGCTTTGCTCATGTGCAGAACTGAGTCAGGGGCACACTGACCAGGGAACAAAGCAAGGTGTAGAATCTGATGTATTTGTATATGACAGATTTTGCCAGCCCTAGAGCAGGTTTGCCCAGGCCTAACAAGTAACTGAATCATAGCCTCATAGCCTGTATAGCCTGTATAGAGCATAGAGTATAGAGTATATAGCCTGTATAGAGTATAGAGTATAGCCTGTATAGCCTCATAGCTTCATAGCCTGTATAGAGTGTCTTCCAGCCCCATTTGACCAGAAAGGCCAGTAACAACCCCCAAAAGCTGTGTGGCCCAGTAGCAATTGAACCAAGAAGAAGGCAGACATTGTTGATTGGCCCAAAGCAAAGATGTTACCAGCAAACATACCTAGAAACCCAAACTGGGCTGACCGAAGAACGACTGTCTCTGTAAAAGCAAACCTGCAAAGTTTAGAAAAGGAACTCCATTACTCAAATGTATATATCAATGAAAGAAATCAAATGTCACAAAAATCAGTTAAATCAGGTAAATACACCAAAGGAAGCTAATAAAGTTCCAATAACTGACCTTAAAGAAATAGAAATCTATGAACTTTCAGAAAAAAAATTCAGAATAATCCTTGGAAGGAAATTTAGTGAACTATGAGAAAATATAGATGACTAAATGAATTATGAAAACCAATCATGAACAAAATGAGAATTTCAGCAAGGAAATAGCAACTATTAAAGAACGAACAAACAAACAAATCCTAGAGGGGGAAAGTATAATAACTGAACTAAAGATTTCAATACAGAGCTTTAAAAGTAGACTCAGTCATGCAGAAGAAAGAATCCATAACTCAGGACTTTAGAAATTACCAAATTAGAGAAGCAAAAAGAAAAAAAGAATGAAAAATAGTGAAGAAGTCTACTGGAATCATGGGATACAATGAAAAGAAACAACATTCACATTATGGGAATTTCAGAAGGAGAAGAAAAAGAGAAAGGGACAAAAAGTATATTTAAAATCATAATGGCTCAAAACTTCCTGAACATGGGGAGAGAAATGGACATCCAGATCCACTGGGACCCAAAGGATCTCAAATAGGTTGAACCCAAACAGGGCTTCACCAAAACAAGTAAGAACTAAATTGCCAAAAGACAAAAACAAAGAAAGAATTTTAAAAACATTAAAAGAAATTGTGTAAATGGGAAGCCCCATAAAACTATTGGTATATTTCTCAACACAAACTTTTAAGGCCTGGAGAGAATGGGATGACATATTCACTATATTGAAAATAAATAACTGTCAACCCAGAATCCTATACTTGGTGAAGCTGTCCTTTAGTTAAAGACTTTCCTGAACAAACAAAAGCTAAGCGATTTTGCTACCATCAGATTTGCTTTAGAAGAAATGCTAAAGAGAGTTCTTTGAGTGGAAGTAAGAAAACACTAACATTGTAAAAACAAAAAAAAAAGATAGCACAAATGTCACTGGTAATGGTAAATACATAATCATAATAGATTCTGCAGTATGGTAATAGTGGTGCATAACTCATGACTCTAGTTTCAAAAAAAAAGAAAGAAAAGAATGTAGCAAAAATGACCATGAACACAATAATCTGTTATTAGCTACACAATATAAAAACATGTAAATTATAACAGTAATAACCTCAAATGTGAGGGGGAGAAGAAATAGAAGTATGAAGTATAGAATTCTTTTGAAACTAAGTTGGTATAAATTTAAAAAAGGATGTCATAAGTTAAAGATTTTTGTATAAGCCTTATAGTATCCACAAGGGAAAATCTTCTAGTAATTATACAAAATAATATGATAAAGAAGTCAAAGCATAACTAATACAAAAACACCAAAATACACAAAAAAGACAAAATAAGAAACAAAGAAGAATGACTCTATAAAACAATCAGAAAACAATTAACATAATGGCAATAGTGAGTCCTTATCTATTAATAATTACTTTAAACAAACAGAACAAATTCTCCAATCAAAAGATATAAAAAATAAGATTGAAAATATGGTGCTTACAAGAGATTCACTTTAGTCTTAAAGATACAAATACACTGAGAGTAAAGGGATAGAAAAAGACATTTCAAGCAAATGGTAAACACCTCCCCACCCCCCCCAAAAAACAGGTAGTTATAATTATATCAGAAAAAAGAGCTTTTATTTATTTTTATTTTTTAACTTCTTTTTTCCTTCCTTCCTTCCTTCCTTCCTTCCTTCCTTCCTTCCTTCCTTCTTTCTTTTGGTTCTTTCTTTCATTCCTTCTTTCTTGCAGATACTGGGAATGGGAGAGAGTCACTGGGGGAAGGGGAGAAGGAGAGGGAGAATCTTAAGCAGGCTTCATGCCCAGCTCAGAGCCTGACACTAGGCTCAATTTCACAACCATGAGATCATGACCTGAGCCAAAATCAAGAGTTGGATGCTTAACTAACTGAGCCACCCAGGTGCCACAGAAAAGATACTTTAAACTAAAAATAGTAAAAAGAAACAAAAAAGGTCATTACATACTGAGACAAATACCCATACACCAAAAATATAGAGCAATTGTAAATATTTATGCACCCAACATCAGAGCACCTAAATACATAAAGCAAAAACCAATAGAAATAAAAGGAGAAATAAACAGTAATACAATACTAATTGGGAAATTTAATACCTCACTTCTCAATAATGGATAGGTCATCCACACAGAATCAGTGAGGGAAGAACAGATTTGAAAAATATTATAAGACCAAATGGACTTAGACATGTACAGAGTATTCTATCCAACAATAGCAGAATACACATTCTTCTCAAGCACATATGGAACATTTTCTAGGATAGGCCATATATAGGCCACAAAAGGAGACTTACCAAACTTAAGACTTAAATATTACCAGATATCTTTTCTGACCACATTGGCATGAAATTAGAAATCAGTAACAAGAGGAAAACTGGAAAATTCATGAACACATGAATGACATTCTCCTAAAAAAAACACAAATGAATCAAAGAAGAAATAAAAGGGAGATTAAAAAATTGAGACAAATGAAAATGGAATCACAACACACCAGAACTCTAGGACACAACAAGCAAAACAAAACAAAACACAAACACAAACACACACACACATACACACACACACACACACACACACACACAAACACACAAAAAAAAACCACACAAAATATTTTTTTCCAAAAAAAAATTCTAAGAGAGAAGTTCATAGCAATAAACAACTACATTAAGGAGCAATAAAGAGCCCAAATAAACACCTTAACTCTATTCCTTAAAGAACTAGAAATAGAAGAACAAATTGAGCCAAAGTTAGCAGAAAGAAAAACAAAAAGACTAGAGCAGAAATAAAATAAATAGAGCACAGAAAACAAAAGAAAAGATTAACTAAATTAAGAGTTGGTTCTTTGAAAAGGTAAACAAAATTTACAAACTCTTAGCTATATTAACCAAGGTTAAAGAAAGAAAGGAGGCAAATAAAACAAAATTATAAATAAAAAATGAGATGTTACAACTATCACCACAAAAATTCATAGGATCATAAGAAATTACTGTGAAGAACTACATGCCAAACAAACTGAAAAATCTAGAAGAAATGGAAAAATTCTTAGAAACCTAAAACTTACCAAGATTCAACCAGCAAAAAATAAAAAATCTGAATAGACCAATGACTGGTAAGGAGATTGAATCAGTAATCAAAAATCTCCCAATAAACAAAAGCCAAGGACCAGACGGCTTCACTGATGAATTATGCCAAACATTTAAAGAAGAATGAACACCAATAATTTTCAAGCTCTTCCAAAAAATCAAAAAAATTAGGGAACACTCCTAAACTTATTTTACAAGGCCAGCATTACCTTGATACAAAAACCAGAAAAGGTCTCTACTAGGGAAACAAACAAACAAACAACAAAACAAAACAAACAGACAAAAAAACCTGCAGGGCAATATCCCTGATGAATATAGACGCAAAAATTCTCAATAAAATACTAGCAAAACGAATTCAGCAGCACATTAAAAGTATCATTCACCATGATCAAATGAGATTTATTCCTGGAATGCAAAGATGGTTCAATATGTAAATCAATCAGTGTGCTTCATCACATTAAAAGAATGATTAATATTCAACATGTTGATTCATTCAATCATAACATTCACAATGATTAACATATTCAACAGAATTCAACATCTATTCACGATAAAAAATCTTGACAAACTAGGCATAAAAAGAGCATATCTCAACATAATAAGGGTCGTAGATGACAAACCATCAGCTCACATCATCTCAATGGTGAAAGGTTGAAAGTTTTCTCTCTAAGATCAGTATTAAGACTAGAGGGCCCAGGGATACAGGAGTACTGATGCATAGGGGCACTTGTACCCCAATGTTTATAGCAGCACTCTCAACAATAGCCAAATTATGGAAAGAGCCTACATGTCCATCAACTGATGAATGGATAAAGAAATTGTGGTTTATATACACAATGGAGTACTACATGGCAATGAGAAAGAATGAAATATGGCCCTTTGTAGCAACGTGGACGGAACTGGAGAGTGTTATGCTAAGTGAAATAAGCCATACAGAGAAAGACAGATACCATATGTTTTCACTCTTATGCGGATCCTGAAAAACTTAACAGAAACCCATGGGGGAGGGGAAGAAAAAAAAAGAGGTTAGAGTGGGAGACAGCCAAAGCATAAGAGACTCTTAAAAACTGAGAACAAACTGAGGGTTGATGGGGGGTGGGAGGGAGTGTAGGGTAGGTGATGGGTATTGAAGAGGGCATCTTTTGGTATGAGCACTGGGTGTTGTATGGAAACCAAATTGACAATAAATTTTATACATTAAAAAAAAAAAAGACTAGAGGGCCCACTCTGAGCACTCTTAGACAACATAGTACCAGAAGTCTTAGCTAGAGAAATCAAGCAAGATAAAGGGACAAAATATATCCATATTTGAAAAAAAGAAGTAAAATTGTCTCTATTTTTAGGAAAAATGATTTTATATATAGAAAATTCTAAAGACAATGAAAAAACTGTTATATATATCAATTTATTCAGTAAAGTTGCAGGTTACAAAATTAACATACAAAAGTCAGTAGCATTTTTATACACTAACAGTGAAATTTCTGAAAAAGAAAAAATAATCAATCCCATTTACAATAGAGTCAAAAGTAGTAAAATACTTTGGAATAAATTTAACTAAGGAAATGAAAGATCTCATGCTAAAAAACTATAAGACATTGATGAAAAAGATCAAAGAAGACACAAATAAATGGAAAAGTTTCCCATATTTATGGATTAGAAGAATAACTATTGTGAAAATCATCTATCTATAGATTCAATGCAATTTCTATAAAGATTCCAATGGCAATTTTTACACAAATAGAAAAAATTTACTTCTAAAATTTATATGGAACCACAAAAGACCCTTATTAAGTAAGGAAATGCTGAGAAAGAAGAACAAAGCAGGAGGTATCATATTTCCTGATTTCAGGCTCTACAATAAAGCTATAGAAATCAAAACAGTGTGGTACCAGCATAAAAACAGACACATAAGCCAATAGAACAGAATCCAGAACCAGTAGTAAACTCAAGCAAATACAGCTAATTACTATTTGACAAAGGAGCCAAAAATACTCAATGGAGAAAATATAGCCTCTTCAATAAATAGTGCTGGGATAACTGGATATTCACATGTAAAGAAATGGAAAAAAATAAAATAAAGAAATGGAACTGGATCCATATACCACACCACTCACAAAAATTAACTTGAAATGTATTAAAACTTAAGATTTGAAACCATGAAACTCCAGGAAGAAAAAAAAATAGGAACAAAGGTCCTTGACATGAGTCTTCATAATGATTTTTTGGATATGATACTGAAAGCTCAAGCAACAAAATAAAAATAAACAAGTGAAATTACAATCAAATTAAAAAGCTTCCTAACAGCAAAATAAACCATCAACAAAGTGAAAAGAAAACCTATGAAATGGGAAATATTTGCAAATCACATACCTGATAAGGGGTTAATATCCAAAAAGTATAAAAACTCATATGACATAATAGTCAAAAACAAAACACCCAATTTTAAAAATGGGCAAAAGTCCTGAACAAACATCTTTCCAAAGAAGATATATGAAAAGCAAACAGGTACATGAAAAGATGCTCAACATCACTGTCACCAGGGAAATGCAACTTAAAACCACAGTGAGGTATCACTCAATGCCTGTTAGAATGGCCATTATTAAAAAGACAAGGGATAACAAATGCTGTTGTGGACATGGAAAAAAGGGAACCATTGTGCACTGTTGGTGGGATTGTAAACCGGTTTAACCACTATGAAAACAGTATGGAGGATCCTCAAATAATTAAAAATAGAACTACCATATGATCCAGCAATTCCACCTCTAGGAATATGTCCAAAAGTAAAGAAAAGACTGACTGAAAAAAGATATCTGCATCCCTATGTTCAGAGCAGCATTATTGGTGAGGGAAATGCATGCAGGATGCAGAGAAGAGAGTGGGGATGGGTGAAGGCCATTCCATGAAGAGATGGAAAATACTAAAGGAAAAGCTGCCACTAGTCAGGTGGGGTGAAGAGGGAGCTGAGGTGTGATTCTGGACCTGCGAGGAGCCACCTGAAAGAGGTCCTCCAGGTTCTCATGACAAAGTATTGTTTGGAACAGTATCTGCCTACTTTGGTGCTAAGCTCTTAACATAGTTGTTACACCTAAGGTGTAATACTGACTACCACAAAATACATGAAAACCATTTTATTATATACTACATATTGAATATTCAAGTAAATACAGCCAAGATAGCCAAAGTGAGTAATATATATTCCCAAATCATGTCTCTTTTACACAAGATTGATATTTTTTTTGTTTTTGTTTTTTTTGGCAAAATTATTCCTTATTTTTTTAATATGAAATTTATTGTCAAATTTGTTTCCATATAACACCCAGTGCTCATCCCTACAGGTGCCCTCCTCAATTTCCACCACCCAATTTCCCCTCCCTCCACCCCCCATCAACCCTCAGTTTATTCTCAGTTTTTAAGCGTCTCTTATGGTTTGTCTCCCTTCCTCTCTAACTTTTTTCCCCTTCCCCTCCCCCATAGTCTTCTGTTAAGTTTCTCACGATCCACGTAAGAGTGAAAACATATGGTATCTGTCTTTTTCTGCCTAAGTTATTTCACTTAGCATAACACTCTCCAGTTCCATCCACATTACTACAAAACGCCATATTTCATTCTTTCTCATTGCCAAGTAGTAATCCATTGTATAAATAAACCACATCTTTTTTATCCATTCCTCAGTTGATGGACATGTAGGCTCTTTCCATAATTTGGCTATTGCTGAAAGTGCTGCTATAAATATTGGGGTAAAAGTGTCCCTATGCATCAGCACTCCTGTATCCCTTGGGGAAATTCCTAGCAGTGCTATTACTGGGTCATAGGGTAGATCTATTTTTAATTTTTTGAGGAACCTCCACACTGTTTTCCAGAGTGGCTGCACCAGTTTGCATTCCCACCAACAGTACAAGAGGGTTCCCATTTCTCCACATCCTCTCCAACATCTATAGTCTCCTGATTTGTTCATTTTAGCAACTCTGACCTAGGTGAGGTGGTATCTCAGTGTGGTTTTGATTTGTATTTCCCTGATAAGGAGTGATGTTGAGCATCATTTCCTGTGCCAGTTGCCCATCTGGATGTCTTCTTTAGAGAAGTGTCTATTCATGTCCTCTGCCCATTGCTTCACTCGATTATTTGTTTTTTGGGTGTGGAGTTGGGTGAGTTCTTTATAGATTTTGGATACTAGCCCTTTGTCCGATATGTCATTTGCAAACATCTTTTCCCATTCTGTCAGTTGCCTTTTAGTTTTGTTGATTGTTTCCTTTGCAGTGAAGAATCATTTTATCTTGATGAGGTCCCAATAGTTAATTTTTGCTTTTAATTCCCTTGCCGTTGGAGATGTGTCAAGTAAGAAATTGCTGTGACTGAGGTCTGAGAGGTGTTTTCCTGCTTTCTCCTCTAGGGTTTTGATGGTTTCCTGTCTCACATTCAGGTCCTTTATCCATTTTGAGTTTATTTTTGTAAATGGTGTAAGAAAGTGGTCTAGTTTCATTCTTCTGCATGTTGCTGTCCAGTTCTACCAACACCATTTGTTAAAGAGACTGTCTTTTTTCCATTGGCTAGTCTTTCCTGCTTTGTCAAAGATTAGTTGGGCATACGTTCGTGGGTCCAATTCTGGAGTCTCTATTCTATTCCATTGGTCTATGTGTTGGTTTTTGTGCCAATACCATGCTGTCTTGATGATTACAGCTTTGTAGTAGAGAATAAAGTCTGGAATTGTGATGCCTCCCGCTTTGGTCTTCTTCTTCAATATTACTTTGGCTATTCGGGGTCTTTTGTGCTTCCATACAAATTTTGGGATTGCTTGTTCTATCTTCGAGAAGAATGCTGGTGCAATTTTGATTGGGATTGCTTTGAATGCATAGACAGTTTTGGGTAGTATTGACATCTTAATAATATTTATTCTTCCAATCCACGAGCATTGAATGTTTTTCCCTTTCTTTGTGTCTTCTTCAATTTCCTTCATAAGCTTTCTGTAGTTTACAGCATACAGATCTTTAACATCTTTGGTTAGGTTTATTCCTAGGTATTTTATGCTTCTTGGTGCAATGATGAATTGATCAGTTTATTTATTTGTATTTCTGTTGATTCCCTATTAGTGTATAAAAGTGCAATGATTTCTGTACATTAATTTTGTATCCTGCGACTTTGCTGAATTCATGTATCAGTTCTAGCAGACTTTTGGTGGAGTCTGTCGGGTTTTCCATGTATAATATCATGCCATCTCCAAAAAGTGAAATCTTGACTTCATCTTTGCCAATTTTGATGCCTTTGATGTCCTTTTGTTGTCTGATTGCTGATGCTAGAACTTCCAACACTGTGCTAAACAACAGCGGTGAGAGTGGACATCCCTGTCGTGTTCCTGATCTCAGGGGGAAAGTTCTCAGTTTTTCCCCATTGAGGATGATATTAGCTGTAGGCATCTCATAAATGCCTTTTAAGATGTTTAAGTGTGTTCCTTCTATCCCGACTTTCTCGAAGGTTTTTATTAAGAAAGGATGCTGTTTTTTTTCAAATGCTTTTTCTGCATTGATTGACAGGATCATATGGTTCTTGTCTTTTCTTTAATTAGTGTGATATATCACATCGATCGATTTGCAAATATTGAACGAGTCCTGCAGCTCAGGAATGAATCCCACTTGATCATGGTGAATAATTCTTTTTATATGCTGTTGATTTCTATTTGCTAGTAATTTGTTGAGAATCTGTGCATCCATATTCGTCAGGCATATTGGCCTGTAGTTCTCCTTTTTTTTTTTTTTTTTTTGTTGGTCTCTGTCTGCTTTGGGAGTCAAAGTAATGCTGGCTTCATAGAATGAGTCTGGAAGTGTTCCTTCCCTTTCTATTTTTTGGAACAGCTTGAGAAGGATAGGTATTATCTCTGCTTTAAATGTCTGGTAGAATTCCCCAGGGAAGCCATTTGGTCCTGGACTCTTATTTGTTGGGAGATTTTTGATAACTGATTCAATTCCTTCACTAGTTATGTGTCTGTTCAAATTTTCTATTTCTTCCCATTTGAGTTTTGGAAGTGTCTGGGAGCTTAGGAATTTTTCCATTTCTTCCAGGTTGTCCAGTTTGTTGGCATATAATTTTTCATAGTATTCCCTGATAATCGCTTGCGTTTCTGAGGGACTGGTTGTAATAATTCCAATTTCATTCATGATTTTATCTGTGTGGGTCATCTCCCTTTCTTTTGGAGAAGTCTGGCTAGAGGTTTATCAATTTTGTTTATTTTTTCAAAAAACAACTCTTGGTTTCATTGTTTTGCTCTACTGTTTTTTGTTAGATCCTATAGTGTTTATCTCCTCTGATCTTTATTATTTCTCTCTTCTGCTAGGTTTGGGGTGTCTTTGCTGTTCTGCTTCTAGTTCCTTTGGGTGTGCTGTTAGATTTTGTATTTGGGGTGTTTCTTGTCTCTTGAGATAGGCCTGGATTGCAATTGCAGTTGGTGGTCCCCTGCAGGAGGGGCCCTGCATCACCGGGAGGAAGGCAGGCCCGTCGGAGGGATGGATCCACAAAAACACAGTGTTGGGCATTTGTGCGGTGCAAGCAAGTTCTGAGACAGGAACTGGTTCCCTTTGGAATTTCTGTTGGGGGATGGGAGAGGGATATGGCCCTTGCCAGCGCCATTGTTCCCATGCCAAGCTCTGTCCTTCCAGGGCTCAACAAGTCTCCCTCTCAGAGTCCTCTTGCCCTCCATGCTCTCTGAGCAGAGCTGTTGTCTTTTAACATTCCAGATGTTAAGCACCACTGGCTGTCAGAACTCACGGAGTCTGACCCTTCTGCTTTTGCAAGCCAGAATTCGGGGTCTCTGCCTTGCCTGGTGGGCTGCCCCTCCACTGCCCAGCTCCCTCCTGCCAGTACGTGTAGCACACACCACCTCTCTGTCCTTCCTACCCTCTTCCATGGGCCTTTTGTCTACACTTGGGTCTGGAGAGTCCATTCTGCTAGTCTTCTGGCAGTTTTTTGGGTTATTTCAGCAGATGTGGGTGCAATCTAAGTGATCAGCAGGACAAGGTGAGCCAAGCATCCTCCCACGCTGCCACCTTCCTAGAACTGCAGCCAAGATTGATATTTAAAAACAATAATCTAAACAGTCAATTATCTCCACTCTGTTTCTTAGTTTTAATCAGATGCCATCTTTAATAATTATGAAAACATAATCCTTTTGAATGAGTGGAAGCTTTAAACTTGTGTAGCACATAAGAAAGATGTATGTTTTTCAGAAATACACCTCCACAAGTGATTGTGCTCTTTGGTCTTCATCCGTATGTCACAACAAAGAAAATAGACACTTTCTAATACCAGAGAAAAGCATTCATTCTACTATTTTCAAGAATTTTCTGCATTCAAAGATGGCTCTAAAAGAGAGATAATCAGATACAAATGGTTAATTTTCTATTTGATTAGACACATAGGAATTTTTTATATGATGGAGATGTTCATCCATAGTCATTTCCATCGAATGAAGTATCCAATCACGTGTTCTTTCTCAGTGGGTCATGCTGCCCCTTTCACAGCCAGGAGTATTTCCATAGGTGTTACACCTGCATCAGGAAATAAATGGCTTTAATTTTAGCTTCTGATGATTTGAGTGAAACCTCACAACAATTAGGCCTAATTATGTGCAGCGTCATTGCCATGGTTTTTGTCTGCAGATGAATTGGGAGACCCTGGGCCTCAGGTCCCAGGGGCCTCGAGACCCTGGTCCCACATATTCAGCTTTGTCTCTGCAATCACTAGAGAAGGGCTTTCACTTTCTTTCAATTTTTTTTTTTTGTATATTTATTTTTAAGAGCGAGAGAGAGACAGAGTGCTAGCAGGAGAGGGGCAGAGAGAGAGGGAGATGAAAAATCTAAATCAGGCTCCAGACTTGGAGTTATCAGCACAAAGACCAACTTGGGGCTCCAATCCATGAACCATGAGATCATGACCTGAGCTGAAGTCAGATGCTTAATCAACTGACCCACCCAGGTGCCCCAAGGGGGCTTTCACTTTCAATCCACAGCACAGATCAATGCATTTCAGGGACAGAGTCATTACAACCCCAATCTAAATAGGGTCAAGAAAGAGGAATACATTTATGTGATGACTGTAAAAGCATGACGGTAAGTCCAGGTGCAGTTCCAACAAACCTACTGGCATACTATGGGGTTAGCATTCTTCATTTGTTCATTTGTTTTATAGTTAGTTTGAAATAATTAGACATACACAGGAAGTTGGGGGAAAAGTATAGGGAGGTTCCACATTCCTTACACAGATTTCCCCCCAGTGCTACCATCTTGCATAATCCAAGCACAAAATCAAAAGCAGAAAATTGGCCTTGGTACAATTCAGATTTCACAGAGCTAATTCAGATTTCACCAGCTTTACATGAAATCATTTGTGTGTGTGTGTGTGTGTGTGTGTGTGTGTGTGTGTGTGTATTATTCTGAGCAATCTTATCGTATGTGTAAATCTGTGTAACCACCACCGCAATTAAAATATATAACTCCCTCATGATCCCTTTATAACTATATGAACACCCCATCCCCATTCATAACCCCTGATAACTGCTAATGTGTTCTCCAATTTTTTAAATTCTGTTATTTTTAGGAACATTATATGATTTTTTAATGTATTTATTTATTTATTTTTTGTCTAGGAGCTCTATAAATTACTGAGACCAGGGTATTGAAATTCCCAGATACAACTGTGGACTTATCTATTTTCCCTTTCATCTCTATTGGGGATGTACATTTGTGCTTTTCATGTTCTTTGTCAACCTGGATAGATTGATCTTTTAATTGTTATGTAATGTTGTTCTTTTCTTTATTCTTACATCCTATTTATCTGATATAAACATAGTCAAAGAAATAAATTATTTATTTATTTTGAGAAAGAGAGACATGGGATGGGAAAAATTGAGCAGGGCAGGAGCAAATAGAGAGGTGGGGGGGCGGAGAGAGAGAATTCCAAACAGGCTCCACACTGTCAGCACAAAGCCTGCTCTGGATCCTACAAACCATGAGAACACGACCTAAGCCTAAATCAAGAGTGTGATACTTAACATACTAAGCCACCCATGCACCCCCAAACCTGCTTTTTTAAAACTAATGTTTGCATGATATATTTTTAGTTCCATCATTTTACTTTCAACCTGTCTATGGTGCTATGTTTGAGGTAAGCTTCTCGTAGAAAGCATATACCACATTTGGGTTATATTTTGTATCTACTCTGACAAGACTTGTTTTTTATTTGATATGTTTATATCATTCATATTTCAAGTAAATTTTGATAGGTAAAGGCTAATGTCTGCCATTTTATTTCTTGTTTTCTGTTCTGTTTTTTATTCCTGTCTCCCTTCTCTTGCCTTTTTATGGCTTAGTAGATCACCTTTTAGAAGTCTATTTTATCCATCATGTTTTGATTATCTCAGAATAGTAATTTAGTGTTTTCTAGATGTTTTATATGCATATTTATTTATAAATATTTATATGATGCATATATTTTATATGCATATATTTATTTATAAATATTTATATGATGCATATATATATATATATATATATATATATATATATATATATGCATAGAACACACAGAGTCCACTGGCATCTGTATTTTACCACTTTGAGCAAAGCTGAAACACCTTGTATCTATTTTTGTCCTTTTTTATCTTTTTAAATAGAAGTAGGTTCAGAATTTCCTCTACATTAATTGAGCACCACATCTGATGATGCTATAATTTTTGCTTCAATCTTTAATCACATTTTTTAATGTTTACTTATTTTTGAGAGAGAGACAGAGTGTGAGTGGGGGAGGAGCAGAGACAGAGGGAGACACAGAATCTGAAGCAGGCTCCAGGCTCTGAGCTGTCAGCACAGAGCCTGATGCAGGGTTCAAACTCTTGAATCGTGAGATCATGATCTGAGCTGAAGTCAGACGCTTACTGACTGAGCCACTCAGGTGCCCCATCTTTAATCACATTTTTTAAAACCTCATTATATTTACCACTAAGTTACTCATTCCATAGTTCTATCTCCCTTCATGATGCATCAGTTTTCTTCAGTTATCATTTCTTTTTGTTTAGAGAACAGCTTTCAGGTTCTTTTTTTTTTTTTTTAGGTAGTTTTTTTTTATTGTTTCCTTTATTTTTGAGAGAGAGAGATGGAGAGAGAGAAAGGGGAGAGAGAGAAGGGGACAGAGGATGCAAAACAGGCATCTGTGCTGACAACAGCGAGCCCAATGTGGGGCTCAAACTCAGGAACCTTGAGATCATGACCTGAGCTGAAGTCCGATGCTCAACTGAATGAATCACCCAGTTGCCTCTCTCAGGTATTTTTCATGGGTAGGTCTTCTTGGATAAACTGTCTCTTTTTTTAAATTTTAGGATACCTTTATTTCTTCTTCATTTCTGAAGGATATTTTTTGCTGGATGTAGAATTCACAGGTGACATTTCTTTTCCTTCAGCATCTGAAAAATGTTGTGCCACATCTTTATGTTTTCTATAGTCTCAAATGAGAAATTCATTGTCATTCAAATTGTTGTCTTCCTGAAGGTAAAATTTCATTTCTCTCTGGCTGCTTCTAAGAACTTTTTTTTTTTTTTTAGAAGTTTGATCATGATGTTTTTCCTATGGATTTTGTTGGGTTCAATCTATTCATGATTCACTAAGCCTCATGAGTCTGTAAATTTATGTCTTTTGGAACTTTGGGAAAATTAACAGCTGTTATATTTTTGAGTTTGTTTTCAGTCCCACACTCTCGTTTCCTCTGGGACTGTGGAGATGCAAATATTAGATCTTTTGTGATTACCCCACATAGTTCCATTCTTTTTTCTCTTCCCCCTTTCTATTTTTTGTCTGTTATCAGATTGGGTAATGTCTATTGATCTGTCTTAGTGTTCACCAATTCCTTTCTCTACCATCTCCAATCTCCCATCTAGTGAGGATTTTGTTTTGTTTTGTTCTTTTAAATTTCACTTATTGTATTTTCAGTTATCTAATGTTCCTTTTTATTATTTTTAAATTTTCTATTTCACTGCTGAAGTTTTCTATTTTTTTCATTTGTTTCAAGTCTTATGGTAATTACTCACTGAAGCATTTTATCTTTAAAATCATTGTCAGCTAATTCCAATATCTGATTTGTCATATTGGAATCTTTTGACTATTTCTTTTTTCATTCAAGCTGTGATTTCCCAGGTTCCTGATATGACAAATGATTTTCAATTATATACTGGAAATTTTGGATATTATATTGTAAAATTTTGGATTCCAACCTATCTTCATCTTAGCAAGTAGTCACTCTGTGTAAACATTTAGCATGCATATTCAGATGGAGCAGATCTTCTTCAGCTCCCCAATGAGCCCCATTGGCCCTATCCTGCAAAAGTTTTCAGTCAGCCTCACTCTCTGATTCATGACACCTAACTGGAGATGTGTGAGGCGTAAATTCAACTTCCCCCTTAGACTCTGCTGACACCTTCCCGGGAAATGAAATGTACACACTCCTTATGGAGCACACTGACTCCAGTGGGTTAGTGGTGATGGGGAACAACAGATGGTTGACTTGAGTCACTCATTGCTAGAAGGAGGTGTAAAAACCCACAACCCACCTCCTACCTTACCCCCTAACCAAGCCCCATTGACCCAAGGGAATGAGGGCAAAAAGACTAAACTTGCCTTGGACAACCGTGTACCACCTTGCTGGTACAGGGTGATTTGAAAGCTCTGCTTCCTGTAGGGTCCCACTGAAATCTGGAAGGGGTAGAGTAAGTGAAATGCTTACTAGTCTTACCTCATACCACTTCACCCATTCTCATTGTTATCACCCCCACTAGTATCTGAAGGTGAAAAAGCAGAATACCAGTTAGTCACATTTTACACCATCTCATTCATATTGCTACTACGTGGAGATGGATTCTCAGCTCCCCACTGAGGCCTTGGAGGGCAGGAAGCAAAGTGCCAATTAACCCCCCTCACACTGCCTTACTTAACTTCATTGCTGCTAAAACAGGGTACAGGTTTAGTTCCCTGTTAGACCTTACTGACACTACCACACTGGGATAATCTGAGGGAAGATCAAATCTCTGTTAAACCCCATCAACACCACCCAGATAGGAAACTACGAGCGCTACAGTTTGCAAAGGATGAAAGGTCAGCTCAATGATCAGCCCATTGATACCACCTGGTGGAGAATCTGAGTAACGCTGCCTACTTCTGCTGGGAGGAGGTAGACATTTAGCTCCCAATTTAGCCCTAGTGTAACCATGAAAATGGTAGGGGAAGCATTTTCCTGTTGGTGTTTGGCTGGACAAAGGTAAGTATTGTTTAAAACGGTCTCCATTTTGTTATGCCACCCTTTTCCTGGTCATCTATCATGGGTAGAGGCTTTGGTTGTAGTTATTGGTTGGTGCCTCCAGGTTGCTGCCTTCTCCAGCACTGTGTCTGGTATAGAAAGGAGATAACAAAAACGGCCAGGAACTCACCTCATGTTCTCCCTCAGTCCTGAGGTCCAAGACAATCTTCCTTGTTTTTCCACCTTCAGTCTTCTCCTGATTTGTTGTGTTACATCCATCCAAGGTGTTTTAGTTATAAGAGATAAAAGCCAGAAGAAAAAGGGCTGCTCCATCTTGGTTAGAATTGGAAACCTAGTCTCATTTGTAAATTCATTCAATCTGGGTAATATAGTACTTAGTGTGGAAAGACATGTTAAAGACTATAGAGTTAAGTCCTCTTATTACATAATTATAAATCAGAAACTTAATACAAAATTATAAAGGTAGTATAGGTCAATGAAACTGCTATTGAAAGGCTGAATAAACATACAGAATTAAAGAACAAAGGTTAGAGAACTGTATCTTTTAAATAGGAGGAGACAGTGGCAGTGGCAGAGGAGAAGAAGAGGGATGGGAAAAGGAGGAGGCAGAGGAGGAGCAAGAGGAGAAAGAGGAGGAAGAGAGAAAAGGAAGAGGAGATGGAAGAGGAGGAAGAGGAAGATAAGGATGAGGAGGAGGAGGAGGAGGAAGCAGAAGCAGAAGAGGAGGTGGAGTAAATTAATGTTTTTCTTTTGATATTTATCCTGTATTCCATCTAAAGGGCCTTCCATTTCTAACACATGACAAAAGGAAGAATAGGAAAGTATTGGAAGCAGGTAGTGTCAGATCAAAGAGGATCATTTAATGCTCATACTATAGCCATGATGGATGGGTTAGGGACTTCTGACTAGTCCCTTAGTCTTTAAGGGCCAAAGTTTCCTAATCTTCAAAATAAAGATGGTATATCCTCATCTGGCGGCCATGTAGGTTTCTGTTTTGTTTTTCGTTTGCTTATTTTCGTTTGCTCATTTTATTTATCTATTTATTTATTTATTTGCATTTATATACTTTTGAGACAGAGCACGAGTGGGGGAAGGACAGAGAGAGGCGGGGACACAGAATCCAAAGCAGGCTCCAGGCTCCGAGCTCTCAGCACAAAACCTGATGCGGGGCTTGAACCCATGGACTGCAAGATAATGACCTAGCCGAAGTCAGATGCCCAACCGACTGAGCCACCCAGGCTCATTTTAAAACTGCCAATGAGATACTTCATATGGATAACATTAGGATAAACTATAAAGTTTTATATAATAAAAACACAAACTTGGCTATTTTCAATGAGTGATAACAAACGATATGTGTATTAAATAGCATAGCATCACATGCATGGTAACACTGAGACAAGTAGACTTACTAAGTATAAAACCTTTCTCTATTTCAGGTAGTTCAGAGTTGAAGCTCTTTGACCTTAGATCATTGTTTCATCAAACACACACTCAAGTACACACACACACACACACACACACACACGTAAACAGAGACTTACACACACAGTGTTGCTTTTCAGTCTGAAGCCAATACCTAACAGAAAGTATGCTTATGTAAGGGCAATAGCACTGAAAAATGGCCTATGTAAAACACCTCAATAATCTATCCAAGTATGATGCTATTTTCAGGTTTCAGAGGAAAATGAATTGTTCAGATGAAAGCATGACTCCTCCACTCTACCCAACTACCATATTACTTATGGTCAAATAATTTTTAAGCCACCGAGTAGTTTATTTCTATTACGTGGCATAGGGGAAGTGAGAAGTGAGTATTTTTATTGCAACTCTTTCTGAAAAGTAATTTGTTAGATGTAATGTATTTTCCACTGACCAGCAGCATACTGGGCTTCTTGTATGTGCAGAGCTGAAGTCACTCAGGCTTGAAAAGTAGGGGGAGGCTGAGGAATGCAATAACCCTTATAGGCTTTTCATGGGTCATTTGCTGTTCTACATGAGGCAGTTCAGAAGCAAGAGATAAATGTGGAGGGATGTGAAGTGATCTGCAAGCCAGAGAGAGTCTGACAGATGTTGTTTATACCATAAATCATTATTACATGCCAAAGGAAGTACAAGGAAACAGTAAACTAGGAATGTAATCCAGTGACTTCTCAGGGATTCCTGAAACCACTACAAGACTTGACACATTTGTGGAATTAGAGTCACTGATACAGTGGAGACATCTGTGGCATTCCAGACAAAATGTGCCCCCTCCCTGAAGGAGAGAAAGTATTTGTTCAGAGAAAACTTTCCATGGTCCCAGAAAAGATTTAAACATCCAAAGCTTCCCTCAAAGGGAAGATGTGTCAGAAAGAAGGAACACAGGATGAGTCACTTCATGTCCCAGAAGTCTAACAACCTCTAGGTTGGAACATTAATCTCTGCCCTCTACCAGGGGACCAAGGGATAATCCATTTCCTTTGAAAAAGACCTTAGCAGTATAAGAATGCACACTTTTGTCTCACTCCCTAATGCACACCATTTGTGAATTTTTAGATGCTTTTGGTGTGTAAATAATGGGACAATTATTTACTGAAGGCACAATACTCTGTGGTTTCATGCTAAGTCAGAGCAGAGGCAGGGTTATGTCTAGTTGTAGACACTAGAGCCCAAAGAATAAACCACTTAAGCAGAACAGCCACCCAATGGATGTTTGCATTGGGGTTCTGTCTCTAGGAGAATGTGGGGTATGACACAGGGCATTTCACCTGCTTCATTTTGTCATAACTGCTCTAATGCAGTGGCCACGTAGAGCGCAGAGTCCCCCATGAGGGACCTGCTCAGGATAGCAAATTCTGGAAGCATGATACAGATGCACTTGGAATGTGTGGATTGGCCATTGTAAACTGCTTGATTCCTCTACAAAGGCATGACTTCCTCAGGTTTATCCTAAATTCTTAAATTCACAATATACTGTCTTTGGTATTAAAAACATAACCTCTAGTAACTGTTTAGTTGAAACTGTCTTAAGTTTTCGTACTATAGTCTAAGACATTGACTCCCAACATAGGTTCAAATCCTGGCTGTGGGTGGTATCCCCAAACTTCAGTTTCCTCATTTGTTTATTACGGATCACAACTGTATCTTACTCATTGACTTACTATGAGTGTTTAATCACAAAACCTATCCAAAGAACCTAGCATAATGTCTACCGTGGAGCAAGTGTTCAAGAAAAGTTGACTCTTATCACATTACTTCTTTAATTATGGATAGTCAACACTACAACCTGTTTCTCCCCAGAGAAAGTGGTGGCCCATGATGTCATGAACTATAGCCTTTTTCTAAGACTCTAGAGAGTCTAGAGAGTGTTCTTTCTCTTTCTTAAAACTTGTATTCCTTCAGTATTCTTATTCTAATGTAAAAATTTTGCTTTCTTTAGCGTTTTCCATTGTCTTTTTAAATCTTGGTTTAAGAGCTTCTTTCTGTTTTTACAGTGTGTTTGCTGTCTTCCCTACAACCACTTATTTCTAGGTCCCTACAAAAGCTCTGACCTGTCCCAAGATTCCCTGTCCTTCATCCCCATCCTCTCTCTCTTTTGGGCCAAATACCTTTTCTGTGGCTTCCTCCCTCAGATCTAGAGGAGAACAGCTTCATGGCTTGGGGCATCTTGCCCAAACGTGAATCCCCTCCAAGAGACTCAGGCAGAGCAGGATCAGAGGATACCATCAGAAGACATTAAGAAGTGAGAAAAACAGAGGGCAGAGGGTTCAATATAAGTCCAGTGCATGCTGTAACACCACAGGGCTCCAGTGAATATACTAGTTTTTTGCATATTCTGTGGCTGTGTTTAGCACACCCCCAACTCAAGCTTTTCCAATAAATATTGACATAAGAAAAATAAAATTGTGGGATTTAAAAGAATGATAATAATGATACCAAGAAAATTATGAAGAGTAACTCTATTTTGAGAAATATGATGAAATCAATATTTGTATACTCAAGACACAGTATAATTTAAATAATTCTGTTTTCTACTTGTTTTTCCTATGTGGTCTTCCTTTCTTACTTTTAAGCTCTTGCTTTTTCCTCCAAAGACCATTAATTACTAAGATTCCTTACCAGGAAGCTATTCTCATTATTTGACTGCTGATGAGGCCAAGGCCACATACTGAAGGAAGAAATGGCATGATATGTGGAGAAAAGACAATAAAAATTTCCCCAACATCAATTCATGAAGAAAAATAAGGACTTTAATTTCCAGAAATGTCTCCAGAACAAATGTAAATAACCAATCATTTTCCTTTTAGGTCACTGGTATCTCTTAAAATTTTTCTGTAATAAAATAAATTTTAAAAAATCTATCACTAAGTGGTTTGAAATAAACAGAATTTGTTATGCTATACAAATAACTCACAAATTCATAGTAAAATGAAAATTCAACTTTCAAATATATCTAAGCAAAAGTGCCATATCAAGAGCAATCTATGTGTTGTATCTGAGAAGGCAGGAAGACTTAGGATTAATGTTGAATCAGGGACACATTCCTCCTAGTTCAGAGACTGATCCAAAACTACTGAAAAAGAATCTGTCATTGAGGACTGCACCTTTTCTTGGCTGTTTTTAGAGTGCCTTCAACATTCATCAAGAGACCAACAGAATTTGTAATAGAGCCCTGTGCTTTATAATGCTGGGGGTGCTTTATGGATGGGTTGTATTAAAGAATTATAAAGTTCTTATTTGATTAATTTGCGTTGGGTTTTTGGCTAGAATATCAGAATGGCTTTATTGTGTTTCATCAATTTTATGGTTGACGTGTTTTCAATTTACTTTTTACTATTAAAAAATTGAAACAAGTTTTTGGAAGGAGATGCTCATTCTTTTCTCCCCCTCCCTAATGCCACAGGGACAGGTGGTAAGATTCTGAGATCTATACACCAGAAACTGTTTTCTTTTAGTCACATTCTAGAAGACTTTGATCTTATCTTAGCTAAGGTAAAATGCTATTTTTCATTTTCACATCTATATATTTGTTAATTCACTTTGATACAGTCAACAAATGGTTTTGCTGTGGGAAGGAGGGATAATACCAAGACAAAATTGGAAAAATAACCTCACATCCTGCTTGTAAGCAATATATATGTATACATATATATACATATACATACATATACATATGTATACATACATATACATATACATACATATATATATATATACATATATATATGTATGTATATATATATTTATATATTCCCTTTTTTGTAGTTCCTTTTCCCCCTGTCTCCTTTTCTTTAGATGCCTAGGACTTTATAGGCTGTCCAATATCATTTAACTTTTTCTTGGCGCAACTCTCCATTTTACACATGTGAAGTTTTCACAATGGGAAAATCCCCAAGCCTCTACAGCATGATCAGAATGGAGATGTGATGTTTATGAAGAGAGAAGAAAAATATGTGGAGGAGGAGGAATGATAAAATGAGGTTAAAGAAGAGAAAAAAAAAAACACTTAATGAAAACAGAGAGAGAAAAAGTAGGTCTTCTTAGGATGAAATAAACAATTATTTCATGGTATCTTAAAACTCCATTCCACACACACAAAAATTGTAAGTGCTTATCATATTTACATGCCTAAAAATACACAAAATGGTAGAATTTGCATTTTAAGCAAAACTCAGAGTTTGTCATAATTGAGCTAAATTGACCTTCTATGATGTTTTCCTGGGGCAGCTCTCCTTGAGACTAACTCCAACTCATTTTGAAAAACACAAGCTGGGCACAGAATTGAGGCATGTATATTCAAGTGACTTCTAAAACTTAACATCCATAATATTGTCAGAAAAAAGTTCAAATTGTAACTGAGTTTTTGTTTGTATGTTTGTAGAGTGGATGCAGGCAAATTGATGACAAGATTCTTTTAAACCATTAGAAGAGTGAGTAGTCAGGTTCACGCTTCAGTCTGTTTATTCTCTTCACATTCTCTCTTAGAGAAGTGAATTCGTGTAACCACCTTGTTTATCTCTATTACTTACAGTTTTACCTGACCACCTAAAACTCTGCTTTCTCCCCTAAGGAACTTGCAATAGTAAGATGTCACAGTGCCCTTAAACACTGATCTGAGTTGAACGGTTCCCAGGACCATTACCAGGCTGATAAACTATTGGAAAAGGGAATTACTAGTCAATTCTTAGAGAAAGCAGTGTTTGACTCAGGATGCCTATGCAAGTAATGACTGTGAATATCACAGGAAGCATCCTCATTCTGAGCAAATCAAACAGCTATGTGCATCACACCAAGACCCTGGGTCACAGACAGGAGGGAGGGGTCAGCCCCACACCATTTCATTCTTATTCTTTGTGCCCAGCACATAAGAATACATCTAGAATTGCACCATAGTGTTAAAAACTCTGTCCAAAGCTTACTTCTTGGGATATAACATAGAATGTGAGAAGTTAATTAATGACCCATTATATGGAAAACTCCACACTAAAGTAGATTTCTTTTTTCTATTTTTATCTGACACTTTACAGTAGTTTTCTGTAAGTCCTCTCTTAAAGACACATATTCATAATACTGTTAATCTGTAAAATATGTTATCTGGCAGTAAAGGCCCACGTAAGTCCCAGGACTGGGTGCATTAATATATTAATTCATTCACTCATTCAATCAGTTTAGTTTTTGCTTGTTTGTTTGTTTGTTTTAATTTGTTAGTATTTCCTGAGACTCTGTTTTAGACCCTATGGGCATAGCAGAGAGGGATATAATAAGATTCTGACCTTCTGACACTGAAATTCTGAACTAATGAACTAACAAAGACTTACATATATAATGTAGTGAAGGAGACTGGTGAACGTTGTGAAGAAAACCAGAGCCTTGGGGAGAGACAGAGAGTGATATGGCAAAGCCTCCCTGGGGAGATGACAGTGAGCAGTGAGCTGACGGAATGTGCTCAAGTGAGGACCTAAAATAGTGAAATGCAAACCAGGATGTAGCTACAAAATCATGGACATTAAGGATTTCACCAGAAGATCACCAGCTTTAGAAAGGCAAGTACAGGACCAATACTACACTTCTGTGCAAAAGAAACAAGTTGGCTCACTTTTAGACTATGCACTGTCATCTCCTTGAGATCAAGAGTGTAATATATATTAACTGGAACCGAGCTGCCATAGAGAGTTCTAATCATGTGCAATCCAAGCCTCTGCCTTCCTTCTCACTGGGATAGGTAGGATCAAACTTATCAAGCTAGTGAGACTCCCTGTGAAATAATTACTTGTGGTTTCAGAAATCTCAGGAGTCCCTGGGTCTCTTAATGAGGCACTGAATATTAAATTACACTCGAGAGCCCTGGGTCCAGTTGAGATTATGAAGTTGATTTCTCATGGCACCGCGACTTTTTTTTCTCCCAGTTTTCTGAGGAACACAACAAATGTTTAAAATTCTTTGCAGCTTATAAAACCAAAGCTTTGGTTTTGATTCAGTGCTCTACCCTATTCAAGAGTGGAACTTGTGTTCAAAAGAAGAAGCTGTACAACGTTCTCTTCATTTCCCCTCCATCCGTGGGCCCCTTCCAAGATGATGTAACTCAATCAGGAAGCAGCTGAAAAATCAGAAGACTCTGAACATTTTGTGCATGTGTATGCCTGTGTGTGTGTGTGTGTGTGTGTGTGTGTGTGTGTGTTTTAAGAGGGGTCAGTGTAAGTAGAGATAGTATGTAAAGCGTCTTTAAGAAAAGAATTGAGACAATTAATTATACCACTTACAGAGTCACTGTTAGACCTTATAGCTTTGCTTACATAAACATGGAGCACATCTATCAAAACATCTGAGCTGGTAGACAATAAATTCCTTAGCACCTGCTCTCAGCTATTTTGTTTAGACAGAACTTTAGCTCTCTTTGTGACTAGTACTTGATTGAACTATACAGAATCCAATTCTAAGGATACCCTTAGGTTTTATTCTCTCATTTCTGACTCTGGTCCTAGCAAAACTGTGGTTGTAGGATTCAGACTCATGGCCATTGAGTCTGATGAGATCCTAGTCTGAACAGGCTCCCTGCAGAGCTCACCTGCCTAAAACTGACAGAGGTGACTCTGCAATGAAGCAGAAGCTGGTGTAACTAAAACTACTATTTGTACAGACCAAAGAGACTCAAGGCACTGTGTTTGCGTGTCCATACTCATTCTCACACATCTGTCACATGCAAATACACACACACACACACACACACACACACACACACACACCTGCCATTGTTTTAGAAGTGTTATTATCCATTACCACAAATAGTTCTTAAGCTAAATCTGTTAAAATAAAAAAACTTATTCTTAGTATCTTAGGTTTTATTCAATGTCTTAGGCATACTCTCCCAAATCCTTCATGGTTGAACATCTCCCACAAACTTAAATAAAACTTGTTAATACCATCATTTGCATTTCACATTCATGCCTTAATAACAGGTGTAGCCATGACTGGTATTAATCAAATAACAATAAATTCAAGATGAAATGAATGATTAAGAATTCCACATTATGCCAAATATTATATTTAATATATAAGAAGAATATATCTTCTTATTTTACAGGATTTTTCCCTCTCTTTCTCTTAGAAGCATTTTTAAATTTATCTAGTGATTTTGGTTAGAGATACATTTTGGAAAATAACATTAACTAAAGAACTGGCTTATGCTCGTGAATTTTAGACCTGCCTCCTGGAGCGAACTTGGTATCACAGGTCCAGACCCTGTGCTAGGAAGGACTCTTCCTTAACCGGATCAGCTATGCAAAGAATTATACTCATTAGTTTTATCTGAGTTGCCTCTTTGACCTCTAGATTACTTTTTTTCCTTCAGACTCACCTAAAATAATCTAACATTGAAGTCCTTTCCTTGAAAGGGCTGGGCAGGAAACAGCTATGATTTCAGGAACAGGAAGGCCATTCCACTTCAAATATCCCTCCCACCTACCTAGAAGATGCCCCAATTCCCCGATTAGAATTTCATTATTTCCAACATGGACCGTTTATATACAAATATCCATAGAAGAGATAACACAAATATTGCTTAATTATTTACAGTTGAAAACTTTTTAAGTCTTCTCATTCACTGACATGTTAATGATAGTGAGTTAATCCGACCTTTCTTAAAAGTGCATTTTTGGGGATAGAGAGAATACCCTAACACATGAAGCCAAATGCTCTGGCCTCCTCTTGACAATTCCTCACCTTAGGGGGAAAGGATTTCTCCCCAAAACTTTAGAGAACACTTATGCACTTAACTAGAATTCTAAGGCTCAAACTGTAAGTCAAAACACCTACCCAATTTTGTGAAACTCAGAAAGAGGAGGAAAAGGTAAAATAGCATTCATTCTTTATTCGAGAAAGGGCCGGGGGAGAGAAAATTTACAGAAAAGTGAACCAGAATGGCAACTGCACATTAATATGGAGTATCACATTTTTCTGAGCTATCTCTTTGCTCTAAAATTTTTCCTTTTTCCTTTGAAGTTGACTCATGAAACTATTTTAATAGTTAATAGTTTGTGTTCCTTTTTTGTCAGTATTTGAGGATGATAATGAGGTTCTCAGAAGAATTCATAAATTAGGGGGAAAAATACTCCAAATTTCATCCAGATATCAGCACATAGGAAGGCAACTAGAGCATCAAAACATATCTATCCGCCTAAGCTATTGTCAGTATATGCTTAAATCAAGAATTTATTTTCCAATTAAGCTCTCAAGGGTAACCCTATGTACACTGGGCTGTGTGAGCGTCCTTGCAATTCAATTAGTGCTGCTATTAACATATGTCAAGGAAAACAAAATCAAAGAGGTGTGGCACCAAAGAAAAGATCCCAGAATAAAAGTGAGATCAAAGAGTTCTGCAGGAGTGGCAAAGCTACCCCTAGAAGAGCCACTCATTTGCTTTGGGTTTTTATCTTCATCCACCAAAGCAATGCTCTGATGATCTGGCTTCTCAGGGGTTTGATTATAGGGAGAGAATGAGCTGGCCATGAGGACTTCTATGCTTAGTCTGCTGACAATTTCTTATTTTAACGTTTATTTATTTTTGAGACAGAGAGAGACAGAGCATGAACAGGGGAGGGGCGGAGAGAGAGGGAGACACAGAATCTGTAACAGGCTCCAAGCTCTGAGCTGTCAGCACAGAGCCCGACGCGGGGCTTGAACTCACGGACTGTGATATCATGACCTGAGCCGAAGTCGGACACTTAACCGACAGAGCCACCCAGGCGCCCCACAATTTCTTATTTTAAATTAATCAGTTCACAATTTGGTACTTCTCTCAAATTCCTGTGAATGTTTTGTTCTTGCTTTTTTGTTTGTTTGTTTGTTTTTGTTTTTGTTTTTGTTTTTAATCCAGGATTGAGTTCTCAACATGTTGAAAATGAACAGGACAGGGGAGTGGAACAATGTTGGCAACACCCTCCCCAGGCCCAGTGCCCTTCCTTTCTTCTCCAGACCCTTATTTGATACGAAGGGGAAAAAATAGGCAGATAGACACAGAGATACACAGAGACAGACAGAGACAGAGAGAAAGAGGAAGAGAGTATGTGAGTGTGTCTAAGGGAAATATGGATAAACCATATGCACCCTGAGCTCACTCTGGTTGGTCCTGAGGGAGCACCAGGCTATATATAATCTAGGGAGACTGCTTTTCTAGAGCCCTGGCTGCTTGAGGCAAGGATGCAATTCTGGGGCAGTTGGGCATTGGTGTTGCTCTCTGTCCCAGATGGAACTATGCCTCATTGAAGGACAGGTTCAGGTCAAAAACCAGAAAAGCTCAGTGTGTGTAAAATTTATTCAACTAGAAACACATGAAATGTTAGTGTGAGTTCTTATGAACAGCAATTCAAAACTAGACTTCAAAAACAGAGTGAGGAAGCTCCAACAGGACCCTATGTGAGGGTCTGTAGGGACCTGTGCGGAGACCTCCAGGCTCAATCCCCACAAGGCCAGCATGCTTTGTATATTTGACAATGAAACCAATGCCCTAATCTAACATTACAGGATGTGGGGTGTGGATTACTGGTCTTATTATATGTTTCAAATAACAAAAATAAAAACAAAATCATTTCCATGGGAAAGTTCTTCTGCCTTCTGGCAATTGCTTCTAAGCCCCTCATTCATTGACCAGTGGTTACAGTATCCATTGAAATCTTGTTTTCTGACTTCATTAGTATAAGTGCTGGCTGACGTCACATTTCTAAAATACCCCTTCTGAACTTGCAGAATAAAATGGTGAGAATCACACTCACCTGCTGATGAGAATTCACACATACATATTAGAATTTCACTCTGATCTGGTTAAGCACATTGCCATGTGATGTAGTGTTTATTGTATATTCATCCTGTTTGCCCCATATCACTCTACCTGATCATTTTCAAATTCAGGTTTGTTTTTTTTTAATTTTTTTTAACATTTTTATTTATTTTTGAGACAGAGAGAGACAGAGCATGAATGGGGGAGGGGCAGAGAGAGAGGGAGGCACAGAATCGGAAGCAGGCTCCAGGCTCTGAGCCATCAGCCCAGAGCCCGACGCGGGGCTTGAACTCACAGACTGTGAGATCGTGACCTGAGCCGAAGTCGGACGCTTAACCGACTGAGCCACCCAGGCGCCCCTCAAATTCAGGTTTGAGCTATTTATTTCATTTGCATTTTTGGCATACTTACTCAAGTTTGTTTTGGAAAGACAAAATTGAATATTTAATAATCATAAAATCTTGAACTAAATCTCACCAAACAGTAGAAGTAGATCTAGGACCACCCAGAGCCACAAACAGGTCTCTTCACAAAAGCTGAAAGCCAATTTCACTGCTTCCCAAATGCTTCCCAAAATGAGGGAAGCAGCCCATCTTGGTGTCCAGACAACCTCAGTCTGCTCTTGTAGATGGTACCCACTGGGCCTTGTTCTTCACTCCAGCATCCCACACCACAAATCAGATTCCTCACTCCCTAGGATGCCCTTCAAACACCAAACACATACATAGAAAACTAGCCTTGGTCCATAGCCATTATTTATCATAGAGTTTAACTTTCTCGTCCTGTTCCCTCTATTCCTTTCATAACATGGTATGATGGTCAATTTTGTGTCAACTTAGCTAATCTATGATGCCCAGATATTTGGTCAGACACCTGTCTATATGTAGCTGTGAAAGCATTTTTTTTTTTTTGATGCGATTAACAATTTAATCAGGAGACTTTGAGTAAAGCAGATTATTCCTCCCTAATGTGGTGGGCTTTGTCTGACAGTTAAAGACTTTATGAGCAAAAACTGATGTCCTCCAAAGAGGAAGAAATTCTGCCAGTAGACTGCCTTTGGACTCAAGCTGCAATATTAACTCTTCCTTGCATCTCCAGCCTGTTGGTCCACCCTTTAGAGTTGCCAACCTCTATAATCACATAAGCCAGTTGCTTAAAATATATTTCTTTATATGCGTACATCCTATTGGTTCTATTTCTCTGAAAAAAAGTGCCAGGACATGGTCTGCAGGCGTTTTATTATTCCTGCTACCTTCTTAACACCTCAATGGAAATGAATCCTAACCAGGGAAGAACTGTAACCCTAGTACCACTCCTATGCATACCCTTACAGCATTATAGCAACCTTGTCATTTGATTGACCCTGCTTGATATAATAGTCCAAATCTGTTTTAGACAAAAAGTCACATATAGGTCAATTTAACCTCACTGCTCAACATGTCTTCTGGCATAGAGGATTCTTTCTTTTCATACTAAAATGTCTTGAATTTGTTCTTTTCCTAATTTACAGTGTAGTGGTTAAAAGCAAAGCCTTAGTGGTCACATTGAGTGGAGAACAAACCATGTACTAGCCGGCAGAGCTTTTTTTGGCTGCTGACTCAAATTTTCTCTATAATTGGATGTGGTAAATATTCAAGAAGTGGTCATGATTACTATCTTCAACACTGTCATGACAGGATTCATTACTTTAGAGCCCAAAGGTGAGGTGCTAAGAGTGCAGTGTGCTGAATTCTTTATGGAGCTCCATGGGGGAGTCTTCTTCAGGCCAGACCCAGGAGTATCATGCTTTTCATGAATAACTATCTTTCTTGCTTTGTATTGTTTGCTGGAAATAGAGCCAAATGTGTTCCCTTCCTCTTTCAGCTGTAGCAACCATGAATGTATGCATTTTTAAAAATTGATCTTTCCCATGGTTTCCTATTACTTTTCTTATCCTTGCTTTCCTTCAGGCCTGATTTCAAATATCTTATTTTTAAGATTTTTACAGCAATTATGTATTTTTTTTTTGTAAGCTGCCTTAAATCTTCTGGAGGCCATCAAAGTTAACCACCAGCCAATGATCAGCATTTCTAATATTAGCCTTACTTGATCTAATCATTCTGGATTCATTCCTCACTTGGTCTGGAACTTAGGCTTTTAAGATTCATGCACCCAATATGAATTAAGATGAAAGGTTGATATATTTGCTTTCCATCTCCTTATTCAGGGAGAATATCAATATGAAATTTATTTCCCTTCAAAATCAGATTATTAAAAGCATAAATTATATCTCAAGCAATATCTGACTGCATATATGGGAAATTTGAGTATTATCAGTATTATCAGATCCAAGTTGCTACACCTGGTCAGTAATGTGATTCCTATTTATTTTGTATCCATGCTAAGCATATGTAACTCAGAACATCTAAGAAAAAAGTAGAAAGAAAAGTAGAAAGTCTTTTTTTCTCAATTCCCCCAGAATCATTTTTAAGTGTCAGGATAAAGGTAATGGTCCAAATTACAAATCATAAACCATAAGCTTATGTTGGTTCTAGTTAGTGTCAGAAATTTCCAGGCCTTGCAACTTGAGAAACATATTTCTGGTGAAGTCAAAGAATGTTTATTATAAAATTATCACTTCACATTTGGAGAATAACATCAAAATTACTTACTATCTTGCTTCTATTTTCCCTAAACACTTTCCAATTTCTTACACTTTTCTGGAAGAGGCATACTAAATCACTGATTCCTATATTTTACCCTTAGTTTTGGTTTCTAATCAAACTTTTAATTTGATATCTAATCTTTGGTTTCTTGTATTTCTCTCTCATATTGCTCAGGTAGTATTGACTCAGTTTTTGTATATGAAAGCCTGCTTTCACCTTCATATTTGAAATGACCTCGATAGTGTCAGCAGGAAATCCTGGAATGAGTGTTTCCATACTTTCCTCCTGACTTACCCCCAGAGCAATTGACCCCTTTTCTTGTTATTTTGAAGAATAGCATTCAGGTGGGTTTTCATAACCTTCCTTATTATTTGCTGGCTTAACACAGATAAGGTCCTATTGTGGAGCAAGATAAAATATGGGCAGGGTCTATGAAAACATTAAGACTGACCTAACCTAATGCATGACCAGTTGATGCTGAGTACCTTACTAGATGGCTCCTACTCCTACCTAAATGAAGAAGGGTAAACTCTATGTTCTAGAGAATTTTCTCTTCTTCCCAGAGGATCCTGAAGTTCCAAGGGGGCTGTGAAGTCTGGGTCCTGGCTTTGTCCCTAACTAGCAGTATAACTTGGGACAGGTCATATCCCTGTACCTTAGTGTACATAACATAATGACAGATTGTTAGACCATGATGTAAAAGGATGAAGCACTGAGAAGGCACTCCCCAGGATGGGGTGGCACCCATCAGTTCAGGCCCATTGCTGCCCTGTGGATGTGCCTGTCAGCCTCCTATGGGACCCTCAGAGAGTTGGCACATGGTGAGTCAACCCCAGCCCTGGTAAAGAGCTCATCTCACAGTGCCCGCAGTGTGTACCACTGCAGCCTGAATAGTTTGGACAGTCACCAAAGAGCACTGTCCTATATTCCACATGCAGGCAGCAAGTTCTTTCAGTTCTAGGGACAAATTCAGTAAAAGTTCAGTTATCAGGAGTCCAGACTTTGACTTCAGCGTCAAAAGAGGCATCCCTAAGGCAGCATGGTGAAAACTGCTCAAAAAAACACTATTGGGGCAAAGTGGCTGCTGGCCACCAACACTGGATATTTGCAGGACATGGTTTCTAAGGACTCTTTTTAGAGATGCCCTCTATTACAAAATAATAAAAATATGAAGGGCATATGTGAGTTAGAATGTCCTCTAGATAGGTGAGTGTGAATTTCAATTTATTAAGATTAAGTTCCCACTTGGAGCTTCAGAGCCCCCCATCACTGGGTTTTCTGGTAGGAACTGGTCTGTTTATGGGTGACATGAAGAATAAGAGTGGCCACATTGGTCTACTCATTGCTCTACTGCCAGCCCATAACCCAGTTCCTAACCTAAGGTAAATGCTTTACAGTGTTTGCATAATGAATACATGAATGAGATGGACAGCTTTACACTGACCTGTAGACAGAAATATGGTTATCACAGGAGAGAATGAAGAAAACCCAATCTATGTGAGAAGACATTGTGTCACCCTTGTCTCCTGGAGTCTGAAAAAGGCAGGAAACCCAATACATGTAATATATTTAGACTTAAAATGAAGCTTTCGCCACCAGACAGCCCTGACTCAAACAAGTGTAAGACACTGTAAAACTATATAAAATGGTACACCCATTTGAATTGGCTGATGGAAAAGAAAAAATGGGTAGAAATAATGCTGTATGTCTCTGAATAAAGATACGAAAATGAGAAGAGCTCTCTAGAGAGGCATGGAGATTGCTGCTGACATTTTCATAACTGACCTAGAAGGAGAAGGGTACAAATCCATCTCTGAGTTTTCAGATGACATTGTGTTATTGTGCAGAGCAAAATGTCCAGTTAGTGGGAATAACCACAGCAGAACTTTGGAGACAGATTTAGAAAAAAACATGCTGTAAGTGATGGTTCAGCTTATGCATGTTTAAGTTAATATAGTTATTTACCAAATGAATGGCTCCAAGCTCTTATTTTGCAACCTAGGAAAGGTAGCTAGAAATAACTTCAGGGTGCCTTCTGAAGACCCCTAATGTTTTCTGTAGTCAGAAACAGACACATAAATTTCAATCCATCCATCAGCATGGATAACAGGACCAACTAGAGAATATGTTCACCCCCACTTGGCACCCATATCTGGACACTGAGCAATAGTCTGGTGGCCACATGGTAGCAAGAGGAAAATGCTGCTGGAGATAGTGCAGATGAGGAGGAAAAAACAAATGACCAGAGTTATCTAGGAGATTTTCAAGTGTGGGAAGACAAAAGCATGAGGACTCTGGTGTCCCAAATTTTCTTTGTGAAGTTGTCTTCCATTTGCCTCTTTCTTTGCTGACTCAATTTATTTAAATTTCCACACCAAATGGTTTACCAACTGCTTTCCTTTCCTTCACTACCACTCTGCTTAAATGTCGGCCCTCATCATCTCTCTGCTGGACAACTGAACTAGCTTTTTCCTGATTTAACTCAATCTCTCTGTGCTTTGGATTTTTACCTAGAGCACATGCCATTTTCCTGTATTAAAAAAATGTAAATCTCCTACAGAAAACTACAAAAACTTTTGCAGGTATATTAGTCAGGGTTCTCCAGAGAGACAGAATCAACAGGAGATTATTGACCATGAGATTGTCTATTTAAATCTACATATCTATATCCATCTATATATCAGTATTTCATAAATAATTGGCTCATGTGATCATAGAATTGGCAACCAAGAGGAGTCAATGGTGTAATTCCAGTTGAAAGGCCAGCAGGATTAAGAACCAAAAAGAGTCAATGTTGCAGTTCAAGTCCAAAGTCAAGCAGTCAGGCAGGAAGAATTCCCTCCTACTGACAAAAGGGTCAGCTTAATTTTTCTATTCAGAACTTCAGCTGATTAGAACTTCAACCCTCCACACTGGAGAGGGGGATCTGATTTACTCAGTCTACTGATTAAAATGTTAATCTCATCAAAAAACACCTCCTTACAAACACATGCAGAATACCAAATACCTGGAACCTCATGGCCCAGTCAAGTTGACATACAAAATTAACCATCACAGTAATATTTATAAGAACCTCTATAATCTATCCCAAGCTTAATGTTCTTATGCAGAATCACTACATAGCTCATGGGACCTAGTGAAAACTAAAATTCAAGATGCCTTTTTTCAAAAATTATGCAAAATTTCAAGATGGTGAGAGCATTAAACCAAGTCCGGAGCCCTTCCAAGCACAGGGTCCTGGGTGACTGCCCTTGTCAAGTGCACATGCTCTTGAAGCTGGTCCTTTTCTTTGGTCTTCCAAATTCACTGTTCTATGATAAAAATCTGTTCTCATTTTAATACATCATCTTTCCCATGTTTCCATATTTGTTCTGTAGTCTTTATGGCCCCATATGTCTTTCCTCAGCCTGGCCAGGCTCCATGGTCAGCCTTCTTTAGGAAACCTTAAATACCCTTCTTTTGTAGCACAGGTCTAAATGAGGCCCCCTATTCCACACTCAAACGGAATGCTGCATACTCTTCCTGTTTGTGTTCTGGCACCAACCACACTGGTTTCTTCACAGGATTGTCTCCCTACTAACTTGTAAGCTTAGTGAGACCATGTGTTATCCATTGGGGTTAACATAGGATCTATGGATCCTATGCTTATAGTTGGCATTTAATAAATATGTACTGCTCTTAAAAATAGCTATCATATAATTGCATAGTAAATAATCATAATAGCTAGCAGATATCAAGCACTTTAGCATGTGCCAGGCCCTGGTTATTCAAAGCATTTCCCACATAATGATGTATTTATTCCTCACAACAACTTTACCAGAGCCAAATGTCAGTACCTCAACCACATACTATGCGTCCTCCATTTTCTTGGGTGAGGTAATGCGGACAAGTGCGTTTTACACCTTTGCCCACTGTCTCCCATGGAAGTAAGCTACAGTCACTCTCAGTGAAAGTGGATTAAAAATGAGGCTTTTTTTTCCTCCCCTATATCACTGCCTCCACTTCTCTGCCAACATTCAAGGCCCTTCCTAAATAAAACCGCTAAAACGTGGATCTTAATCTCAGGTTTGCTTCCAGGGAAGTCAAACAAAAAACAGTTAATGTTATGGCAACTTGAGACATAGATCACTTAACTAATCCTCCTATTAGATAACATTAGTGATAAAGAAATATATATATGAATTATTATTGAATAGAATGGTGGAAATGAAAGTTTTTATCCAAGTCTATAAAAGCACAATTTCTAAGAGAAAAGTGAAATGGGTTGGTTTTCTATATTTGTAAAAATACTTGACTATGTGTTAACCCATATATGAGTTTAAAATACTATATAATTTTTTAAAAAATGATAGACAGTGTTAAGCAATGAGCAGGTGAAATTATCTCAAGAAGTAATTCAGAATTAAAAAAATAATTATGTTCAAGAATAGGTATAGTAAATTTATGAAATAACTTATCCAAAATAAGTTATTATTTTTTTAAGTTTATTTATTTTGAGAGAGAGAGAAACAGAGACAGAGACAGAGTCAGAGAGACAGAGAGCATGAGTGGAGGAGGGGCAGAGAGAGAGGGAGAGAAAGAGAATCCCAAGCAGGCTCCACACTGCCAGCACAGAGCCCCACATGGGGCTCAAACCCATGAACCATGATATCATGACCTCAGTCGAAGTCAAGAGTTGGATGCTTAACTGACTGAGTCACCAAGCCCCCCAAAATAAATTATTAAAGGAAGGTGAAGATAGCAGGAATAGACTTCTAACTTGTCAAGGTCACTGACAAGAAAAGCTCACAAATGTATGACTCTTGCTAGGATATTGGACTGGATCCACCATTTCTCAGTAAGTATGGTGGTCCTCATGTTCCCCAAATATGAATGACTGCCATAATAAAGAACTATCATCAGCTATTTTGAAAAAGGACACAATATAAAAATAGAAGGAGGTTTTCAATAATAAGCAAGGATGGGATGTCAGTGCAGTTTTCAGGGCATTCTCACCTTTATATTGTCTGAGATATATTCTATTCCAGTACCCTCAGCAAAAGTATTTATATTGGTAAATAACAAAGTATAAAGTGCATTACAATATTTAAAGCTCCAAAGAACATACAGCTTCTGTTAGAAGGCATGAATAGATGTTGACAGCTCCAAAACATTTAGAGGTTCAAACTTTGGCTTCAACAATGAATTTGATAATAGCTGAACAGCTCATGAAAACATACCACACATCAAAGGATTTTCATAAAGTTAAGATAATATGTAAGCAGTGTTGCTTTATACTGTACAGGCAATGCCCCAGGAAAACTGCTGAAGCAGCATGAGCTCCAGCATCATTAGCGTGCTAACACATTTATACTCCTGGACAGAAGTGCTGCTGTGCCTGGGACACCACTAAGGAGTTGCTGTGAATCACAAACTCGCACAAAGTCTACTTTGGAAAGAATATGTTCAATAAAAGCTCTGCCTAGAGTGTTACACTTCTCCACTAAATGTAAGTTCTTTTATCAATAGTAGCTGCATCTGGCAAAGTGCTGAGTTAGAACTGACTACCTCAGCAAAAGAGGCATAAACTTGATGACCAGGCAGCTCTCTGCAGCTCTTCAGCACCACATAGCTTCATCTCTGAGAGGTGAAGCCTTGCGGGCATCCCCCCTGGGTGAGCTGAGTGCAGGGAGATTAAACCTCCCTGGGTGTGTAGGGGGGGTCTTGCTCTAGCCACATTACTCTACTTTCTCCTTCATCCCACAGTCAGCTGGCTGATTCTCCATTCTGTTTTCACATGGCTCTAGATGACACATATTTAGCTTTATCTTTCAGCCTAACTTCCATCACTTATTTTGAGCATATTTCACAGGAAACTTATCAATGCCACCTTTTGAAAGAATGAGATTATAGGTGTGCACTTGAGATTTAGAATTCATTGGAGATTTAAAAATTTCAAAGTGCTTTATTTAAATGAGCTTATTAATACAAGTAACTAAATGATTATACATAAGCAACCTCCTATTTACAAAAAAAGAAAAAAAAAAAAAAAAGAATGTTAACAAGAAAAGTTTAAGTGCCATGTCCCAAAAGGGAGTGCCCTGACACATCTTAACATCACTTTTTTTCTTTTATATTTTTGTTTCTCCTTTCATCCTTCCTGCTTGCCTCTCTCCTTCTCTCTTCTCTCTCTCTCTACTTCCTTTCTCCCTTCCCCATCTCTTCTGCCTTCTCTCCCCTTTTTTCTTCCCAACTGTTTCTCAGAGTGATGGAAAGTTATATAACATAAAATATTTACAACCATGACATCCTAATTTTTTGTTGTTGTTGTTGTTTTGCACTTAATTGAAAAAAGTCTGACAGAAAAGAGCAAAATGGGGCATGTCTTGCATTTTTCAAACAGATTTGCTTCTGCTGCCCTGTAGGATGTCTGGTCCTGTTTAATTACACCTGCTGACTGAGAATTTTAATAAATATGTCCATGATGAATGTTCTTTCCCATCATTAGAGAATATATATTTAAAAAGAAGTTCTGCTTTAAACTAAATAATTACTTAAAATAGACATATAATTTTCATTTTTAGTAGGTTACAAGTTACTGAATCTTAAAAAACACTTTTATCTTTACAGAACATACTTTTTGTGTCCAATGGGGGATCTATTACTGGGGAAGATACACTGACTTAATGACATATCATCTTTAGTCAAAAAATAAAAAAAAAAAAAAACTATAATTAGAAATGAAATTTTCTCTGTTACATAATGACCATAAGACTGATAATTTGAGTGAAAAACTCAAAATCTGTAATTATCATAAACTAAAATAGACACATGGCAGTGTTTAAAGGTATAGGTAAATACATCCAATACCTTTTCCCCCTGAAAATCTTGATTGTTAGATTAACATGCTGGGCACGGACAAACATCAGCCATACAGTCAACTCTAGACGGGTCAAATGAATACCAACCACATGGACGATAGTTGCCAGAAATGCAATCTATATCTGCTCCACTACTCACTAGCTCTATAAACTCAAACCAGGCATTCCCTCTCCAAACTTCAGCAGGTGTGTTTGTTTAAGGTGCTAAACTGCACTGCACAGGCAGCCTTTGGTGAACTAAGCCTCCATGACTCAATGCCATTGCTGGTTTTGTTGTTGCTATTTGTTCTGGATTTCTGTTTTCTTGGGGGAGGGGCATGAGACAATTGGAGAAGTGGAAGACTTCCTAAAAGAATCAATAGATTATAAGTGTGTTATTGTATGTCAGGTATGTCAATGATATCATTTACATGGTTTTTGTGATAGATCTTCCAAGATACTGTTTATTTCAGTCAAGATTTTAGCCATATAGATCAAATCTGTAGCGAGCTGTGCTCACTGTATTTGTTCAACAAACAGGGAATTAGACCAATCACTTTCAAGGGGTTGAGAAAATTTGACAGTATGTAAAACTAGCCACTGATATTTGGCTACAGATGCTGAACATTTTAATACTTAAATAATTCTAAAAAGGTATACACAGATAATTTCAACTTTCTAGATATTATGAGGACACTTCTATTATCTTAGAATCTAGCTAGTTGTTGATAAGACTTGAAAGCACAAATCTGTAACAAAACTTCAGCGTTTTCTTTATTTTCAGGTTTAGTTAAGCCTCTTTTTCACATGCAAGTTCTAAAGCAGGAATCACACTTCTAGAGTCCTCTTCCTGTATAAAAGTTTGCAAAGATTTCAATTCCTACTGTTCTCACAACATTCCCATGGAAAATGAGAGGATATAATGAAATTATTGTCCAAAAATAGTTTACAAAGACTTGGGGACAATTAATTGGAAGAAAAACTAACCATTCTCATTCTAGGCAAATAACTAAGAAATGGTTTCTTGAGAAGCAATAAGGTTACATTTTGAGCCAAGTACAAATGATCCTTTGGCCCTGGCATTGGCCTGCTGGTGTCAGCATCAACAGTGAGGCACAATGTTGACCAGGTAGCAAATTTTCACAGGACACAAGGAAAAAGAATAGATGAGGGGGATGAGAATTTTGATCTCTGATGTGAGGAATTATCAAAACCTTTCATTATGATGCGTGTGATCACATTAGTAATAACAAAAGAGTTCTGGCCAATCGTCATTGTCCTAAAGATTCTCTTGAACTCCATCATCATTCAGCCCCTCTCTTCTCACCTTTCCCTCTTCCTTTTCTCCAGGCATCTTTACCTTCTCTTTTCACCCTTATGCTTCCTTCCTTCTTCCCTTCCATCTTTCTCCAATTATTTTTTTTCTCACTGGTTAGATAAAAATCACCTCTCAGCTATATATTGAGACTCTAAGACTCTGGCCTTAGTCTTCCAGGTTTGTCTCTCTATTCTATTTTATCACATATCCTTTATGTTTCTCTTTTATTCATTTTTCACTATTTTCTCCTTTGTCTTAGATATGAGCTTTGTATCAACACAGGGCTTAAGGATGATATAGTTATATGTTCCCAGTAGGGAAGGAAAGAACATGGAGAAGGCAAAGCAGACAAGGAAGAAAGAAGCCAGAACAATAGAAAATGAAAGGGATTATGGGAATTAATAGAGTTGAATCCCCAAAAAGCAGTCTCAAGGACCTGTGGCCTGTCGGGTGTAATTTCTGTTCATTACCCCTGTCCTTAGGCAGCTGTCTCAGTGGGCTGGGAGCCTCACAGAATGGAGAGGACAGAGCTGAAGTAAATGACCCACAGTACTTCAGGGGAAAGGATAAAGAAAGAAGAATCTAATCACATATTATTTAGTAACCTAATCTTTATGAAAAAAAAAAAAAAAAGGACAAGGAATAAGGTTATTTATCTGCCCAGAGTCATGTAATGGTCCAAATAGCTACAATTAAACCTTACTGATTCTTCCCAGTAGTTCACTGTAAATAAGTTCAAAGTAAATTGGATTAAAGAAACTAAAATTATAAACAACTAGAGTGGAAATGACCCAAGACATCATTCTGTTCCATCCTTCAACCTCTACTTGGCCTACACTGGCTAACTCAATATTGACTGGCCTCCAGTCCCAAGTCTCCTTTGCCATCTTAACATGAATTAATCTCCTAGAGATGATATTTCTCCTCTCAGAGACAATCCTCTTTCTGGCTTACTGTAGACTAGGTGACAGAGTATCCAACTGAACTACATTTTAACATTAAAGAAAAATAAGAGGCCAAGTGGATGGACTGTGGGAGGAGGCATATAACCAGCAATTAAATACATTTTCTTGGTGACTACTGTTATCACTGATTTCTAGTCCCAAGGTTATGAAGCTTTAAGGATTTTCTGTCCCTATCACAAGCTTATCATGAAGAAATGAAATGCAAGCACATTAACTAGTGACTGAGCATGCATTTTTTTCATGAAAAATGAATAAACATGTCATTAAATGAAGCATATTTTATTAAGTGTATATAAAGTTTACACTGTCTGATTTATTTCCATTTTTTAATTCTGCTTTTAATTTTTGACAAAAGGTTGCCATTTGGACAATAGGTGTGATGGAAGGAAACTGAACTGGGTCCCTCACCACCCCTCACTGCTCACATAGGCCCTTGGTTGGGCCTCTGTACATTTCATAAGTTCATGTTTCATTTGAAAGAGCCAGCAACTATGTCCATTGCCCTCATCAAGGTAATGAGCTAGAGCAAAGGGTCAAATGATAGTGAGATTAGCAAAAATGTTTTCAGATATAATAGTTTCCATGTTGAGTACAATAAATCTCTCCTATATATTTATGTGAAATCTTCAGGTAAAAGTATTTAGTATAACAGTTCCTTTTAATTCAAAAGTTATGTTTTAACATTCTAAGACTATAGTCAACGTTCTAAGACTATAGTCAAGTGTTTGACTCTAGTTTAGAGTAGGATGACTTTAAATTATGACTATTAACTCTATACCTTTTATGCTTTTGAATTCTGCTTTTGTGCTTACTAATTCTCTACCTTGTGCAGTTTAAGGCTCATATTCTGTACCATATGTGGCTGCAGTTACCTGGGGGTAGTTCATACGGACATACACATTCCTACTTTAGTCATATGTAATAACAGCAATAACTTTTTCAATGAAGGCAGAGAAAGAAATTTAAGATCTTTTCCATATATTCCTTTGATAATAGAAAAGTGTAAATAGAAAAGTGTAAATTAATATAAACTAAGGTGCTTTATGAATCACAACTATGCATGATCAAAGTAAAAAATCTCATTTCACTTAACCCATTTCTAACATTTTCAAATTTTGAATAAAGATAATTTCTTTTTTATTAATTAAAATTGTTTTCTGTGGAGCAAAGGAGTCAGATCTTAACTTTAAGAATTATTAGGTCTCCATTGTGTATATAAACCACAATTTCTTTATCTATTCATCAGTTGATGGACATTTAGGTTCTTTCCATAATTTGGCTATTGTTGAGAGTGCTGCTATAAACATTGGGGTACAAGTGCCCTTATGCATCAGTACTCCTGTAGCCCTTGGGTAAATTCCTAGCAGTGCTATTGCTGGGTCATAGGGTAGGTCTATTTTTAATTTTCTGAGGAACCTCCACACTGTTTTCCAGAGTGGCTGCACCAATTTGCATTCCCACCAACAGTGCAAGAGGGTTCCCGTTTCTCCACATCCTCTCCAGCATCTATAGTCTCCTGATTTGTTCATTTTGGCCACTCTGACTGGCATGAGGTGATATCTTAGTGTGGTTTTGATTTGTATTTCCCTGATAAGGAGTGACATTGAGCATCTTTTCATGTGCCTGTTGGCCATCCGGATGTCTTCTTTACAGAAGTGTCTATTCATATACACAATGGAGTACTACATGGCAATGAGAAAGAATGAAATATGGCCCTTTGTAGCAACGTGGATGGAACTGGAGAGTGTAATGCTAAGTGAAGTAAGCCATACAGAGAAAGACAGATACCATATGTTTTCACTCTTATGTGGATCCTGAGAAACTTAACAGAAACCCATGGGGGAGGGGAAGGAAAAAAAAAAAAGAGGTTAGAGTGGGAGAGAGCCAAAGCATAAGAGACTGTTAAAAACTGAGAACAAACTGAGGGTTGATGGGGGGTGGGAGGGAGGGGAGGGTGGGTGATGGGTATTGAGGAGGGCACCTTTTGGGATGAGCACTGGGTGTTGTATGGAAATCAATTTGACAATAAATTTCATATATTGAAAAATAAATAAATAAACATTTAAAAAATTTAAAAAAAAGCACTATTAGGTCACACAAGAAATTGTAGGAGAATATATGCAACAAAGGGAGACCAAGAAGACTAGGGGTACACAAGAAGGCCTTGCTTCTCCCCAAGCTCACAATGCATTTCAAGTGTTGAGGAGCTAATGCCGTGATAGTTCCAGATGGGAAAAAAAATTAGTACAGAGAAATCTATGGCCCAGGATTTCTCATTTTAAAGAGCATTAGTACATTGTATTATTTGATCCTCATACAATCAGAAGAAGGGCACAAGTGTCAGTAACTGTTCTCACAGGTGAGAAAACCTAAAGCACAGATTGATTACAGAGTTGCCTCAATTCACTCAGCTGATTAGCGGCAGAGGCAAGCCTAAAACCCCAAGTTGGTCTGGCATTTCCAGCACTATCTCCAACGTGCTCCAGAAGATTGAAATAATAATGGGAAACACACAGAAAGAAATGGAAGAGAACTTCTATTTGAATCATGCTAAATACAAAGGCAGTTCTGGCAACATTGTCGGGTTAGAAAAGGAAGGTTCACTAGAGCTGCATTACTACAAAAGAAGGTAATACTTTGTGTCCCCTGGAGAAGGATACTAAAACCTGGAGGGAACTTCTGGTTTCCACTCTGATATTTAAAGAGCTTGGAAGTCATCACTCATGTTTTTACAAGAAAAAAGAAAAGCTGAATACACTAAAAATAAACAACTCTTTTTAGATCCATCCAAGAATTGAGGTCACAGGGCAAACTACTGCTTCAAAAACTAGACAGGCCAATAGGTCGATACAGAGAATCACAGCTCTCTGGAGGTAGAAACTGCTGCTGTACCTAGCAACTGGGTAATTGATTATTTGCTGGAGATTGAGCATATGCTACCTTGAGGATTAAAAACTCCTGGGGTACTCCTCAGTACCACCAAAAAGGGCTCCTACATTTTTGTGAGTTTTTAATACCAAGATTCCCAGCAAGTTATCAAGGTGAAGATTGCAAAAAATCCTCTGTACTTCCAACAGGGGAAAAGGAACAGAAACCATTTAGAAATATACTCAGGGTGTCCTCTTTCCCTTAACAAAGAGCTTCCTCAAGGAAGACTATTTTGCCAGAGCCTAACTAATGTGAGGGAAAGGACATACTCAACTCCAGCTCCTTCTAGTCTTCCTGTCTCATTTAAAGGGGAGGAAAAAACAAGAAACACTTGTGAAAACCACAAGGTACAGGTACAGGTACAGCAAATAGTAAACACAGCCTAACTCCTACCAAGATAGCCACAAAACCTCACAGTAAAGGCCATTTTATCTTAGTTTTCTTTACCCAGTACATTATGTTTGGCTTCCAACAAAAAAATTATAAGACATGTTAAAAGGCAAAAAGCACAGCCTGAAGAGACAAAGCAAGCATAAGAACTAGACTCAGATACAGCAGAAATTTTGGAATTATCAGAAAAGGAATTTAAAAACAACTATGATTAATAAGGGCTCTAATGGAAAAAGTGAACAACATGCAAGAACAGATGGGTAATGTAAGCAGAGAGATGGACTTTCTAAGAATCAAAAGGACATAATAGAAAACAAAAACACTGAAAGATAATGAAAAAAATACCTTTGATGGTTCATCAATAGACCAGACATAGCTGAGGAAAGAATCAGCTTAGAGAAATGTCAAGGAAATGTCCCAAACTGGAAAGCAAAGAGAAAAAAGAATGAAAGAAACAGAGCAGAACATCCAGGGACTGTAAGAAAATTATAAGATATACATGTAGTGTATGTAAGAGAAGAAATAAAGGAATATAAGACTATTTAAAGTAACAGTGGTTGATAATTTTCCAAAATTGATGACAGACACAAAACCACAGATACAAGAAGTTCAGAGACACCACGTAGAATGAAAAGAAAAAACATTACACTACAGTTTTCATATACAAGCCGCAAAAACAAAAATAAAAACAAAAACAAAACAAAACAAAAACAAAAACAAGGAGATCTTGAAAGAAACCGGGAAAAAAAATGTATAGAGGAACAAGGATAAGAATTATATTACACTTCTCTTCAGAAACCATAAAAGCAAGACTAGAGTGGAGTGAAATATTTGTATTATTGAAAGAAGAAAATGACTAACTTAGAATTCTCTATCCAGTGCAAGTATGCTTCAAAAGCAAAAGAGAAACAGACTTTCTCAGACAAACATAAGTGGATAGAATTTGTTGTCAGTAGACTTCCTTTGCAAGGAGTACTAGCAGTTCTTCAGAGAGAAGAAATTTGATGTAGGCAAGAAACTAGGATCTCCATAAGCAAAGAATAAGTGATGGTAAAATAAAATCTTTTATTTTTTCTTATTCTTAATTGATCTATTCAACATAATTATGGTAGCAATAGAATTGGGGACTATAGCTTATAAATAAAATCTCCTGGGTGTTCTTCTTGGATCTTGGAAACTTAACATAGTGCAGAGGTTGACACTGAGACAGCAAATCCAAGGAAACCATCTTTAGTTACTGAAAGACAATTTGTCTTTTCATGGAGCTTATGAAAACTCTCTATAGTCTTTGTTTTCATGGTAGGTTTAAGTAAGAAAATAAGAAGTAAATTCTACATGAATAACCACAAGAGAAAACAACAAAAACAACAACAAAAACCCAAAATGCAATGGTGTTTGGGTTTATATTATTTCTCCTCAAAATGGAAATTTTATACTAGTTGAGGTCTCTTCCATCATGAAACTTTTAGGAATCTAAATTAGGGACATCCCTCCTTCTCTCAATCCTCAAACTCCTTTCCACAGTCACACACATGTATATAAAGAAAATCATACATTCTTTGGCATTCTGCTATGGGCTGATTCATGTCTGTCATGCCTAGTATGACCTCATGTACTGAGTCAGAATGGACTTGCAAAGCAGCAAATGTATGCATGTTCTCACCTGGTTCTTGATCAACAATTACCTGAATCTACACAGGGCAAGGCTCTAGCCAATTTGAGTTTCATCTCCCCAGTGACCAATAGACCCTTGCTACTTTGTGCCCAGTCAGACCATTCATTACACTGGGCATGAAACTTACAGAAGGTACTGTGGCGTTCAGAGTATAATAAGAGGACCTGAACACCACTGAATGGTGGGAGGCAAAGATGTCAAACTGCTCTTAAGAAAAGTATGTATGTGGAGTATCTAAGTGTGGAAATGTTTGCTGAAGTTCTATTGGATTAAATCTGACAATGCAATATTGCACCCCAGAAACTGGCCAAGATGTAATGAATTTGAGAGAATGTTGACATAAGTGATAAAATCAAATTTGGGGAATTAAAAAAAGAGATGACACAAGAAAACATGTGCTTAAAACACATTTATATCCAAGCCCACACACATTTTTAAGAATCCTTGTAACATATAAGGCTTTTCTGGAAGTAGGTGGCCTTGCAGCTTTCAGATCCCCATAGATTCTTTAAAGTGCTAACTGCACAGGAAGTATAATTCTAAAAATTCAATTACTTTTAAGCACAAGGTTTGAGAAAATGTTTCTGAAGAAATACATTATCCTATTTAAACAGGATAAAAATGGTCTATTTTAAAAGTGTGTTTCTTTATTATTATTAAAATAATGTGATTTTCCTTTGAATTCCATGGAAACAAACACTATTTAAATATGCTTTAAAATCACTAAGGCAGAACTTCTATCTTAGAATTAAAGAGTTTTATAAAAAAGGAAAAGTCATGATCTCCTCAGTGACCAGCTATCTTCTCAATCCCTGAGCATGGGATAAGTCTCCCTTCCTTGCTGAGAATGACCTATTTCTCGTATTTCCACTTGGACCTAGCAGTCTAGCACTCTCTCTATCACACTTCTCAAATCCTACAAAGTAAGACTTCAGATAAAATGGGAAACAGAGAGCATACATGTCAGCCTACACACACTTTCATCCTGGGACCCTCCACGACACACCACCCCTATCCAGAGTTTCAAGGGTATACAGAAAGCCTGGTCTCTTCCCTCGGGCTACAAAGAGAGACTGCAATATCTGGTTCCATTCCTGCTGCAAACATTTTTCAGATCAGTGACCTGGAAAATCATAATGACTCTAGCTAAATAAAATTGGTCTTACATGTAAGCACCTTGAGGACCAAACAACAGTGTTTTTCTCACATTTGTATCTCCATCCACTGTTTCTCCTGTCAGGTTCAGGGACTTGATCAAGGTATGTCCCATCAAATGCTTTGATTTCTCTATTGAATTTCAGATCTTAGAAATTATCTGGCATTTAAGTTCACCCCAACTCCCTCATCACTTTAGAGCTTATAAAGAGTCCCAACCCATAAGCTAAGCAAGCCTCTATGAATCACACCAAGCAAAGGGGATGGGGTTGAAACAGCCCCCATGCAATCAGCAGAAAATACAGATGCAAAGCAGGCTGCCAGGTTAGCCTCTCTGCTGCCAAAGAAATGTCAACTGATTATACCCCAGAAGGAAAAGGGGACAGATGGATTGATGTGACTAATGTCATTAGCCTATTTGCCTCTGGGAATTAGAAACAAGGAGAAAACACAAGAGTATTTACACATATGCTTCATGAAGGTAAAGGCTGGAAATACTTGGGCTTGTTTCTTGGTAAAAGAAATATTCAGTCTCTGTTATGTATTCTTCCATCTCTTTTGTAACCTGGCTGTGAATGCCAGAGTGAAATTTATTAGAATTCAATTGATTGTGGTGTGATCACACTCAGGGAATCACAATTATAATACATTTATAGAGGACTGTTCTCTGAACATAAAAACATGGTGATGAGGGACCCACACAAGAAAAAGAAGACAGTCTTGTTCTAAATGATGAAAATGAAAAATATGTCCAAGAGAAGAGGTGAAATAGAAGGAGAATAAAGAGAGAAGGGAGGAAAAAGTTGAAGAGAGGGTCTAATGGGAGATAAGAGATATATGTGGGGCTAATCCACCCTCTTTCAACTCCATTATTGCCTTTCTCCTATATCTCCTCGAAGTCTTCAGTTTAGCTTGTGTTTAGCAGATGCATGTTTATTCTCCCTACGCTCAGCTGTCAGAAACTTCATCTGTTAAAATGTTAGTTATGAGGACTGTGAAAAAGAAAGCTGATTTAGTAAATTTGATTCAACAACAACCACCGCAACAATAATAAAACATTTATTTTTCAATGAGCTCTATTGAACCTCCATAAGAGTAACACAATTACCAAATTTAGGTTAAATAACCAAATTTTAATAAAGCCAAGAAAAATGTCATTCTTTAATCCAGTGTGATAAGTTTTTGAGTTTACACTAAGCTAATATATCAAAACAATAAGAAAAGGAAAAACAAACTCAAAAGCCAAATGAGAAGCAGGAATACAAATATTCAGAGGAACATTTGTCAGGGTTTAAAAATAAACTTCCAGGGATAGGAATGAATAGTGCCTGCCCCCACCAGAATACATTCATGGAGCATGAGGTAAAGTACTCATAATGTTTTGCCTTAAAATGGAGAATAATTAAACCCAGACTGAGAAATGCTCCAGTCCTGCCTAATCAATATTAAAAGCAATACTCAAAAGGATAAAACTGTTTCCAAGGAACTTAACTGTGTACCAGGACAAAGTATTTATAGGAAGACAAAAATATCGAGCGCTCAGGAAATTAAAATTCATAATGTCTGGAATCCAAATAATTATTACCAGGCATCCAAAGAAACATAAAGATATAACCCATAATGAGGAAATATATCAATGAATCAAAATGGAGCATACCCAGAATGTACAAAAATGTTGGGATTAACATTTAAAAATTATTATAACTCTATTGTATATATTCAAAAAGTTAACTAGAGACTTGAAGTATATAAAAATAATTGAATTTCTGAGATGAAAGCTACAATATCTGAGATGAAAAATATATGAATGAGAATAACCATAGACTAGATCTTGCAGAAGAAAATATTAGTGAATCTGAGGACATATAAATACAAACTACACAAAATAAAATACAGAGAGAAAAGAGTAAAAATTAAGAGAATAAAAGTGACATCTATGAATTAAATGAAAATGAAAATATAACATTTGCAAAATTGTGGGAGCTGCTAATGAAGTACTTGAGAAAATTTGTAACACTGAGTCTCTAAGTTTAGAAAAGAAGTTTTCAAACCAATGACCTTAGCTTCCACCTTACAAAACTAAAAAGAAATCAAATTAAATCCAAATTAAGTAGAAAAAGTAAATAACAAAGATCAGATTAGAAATCAGTGAAATAGAAAATAAAAACAATATAGAAAAATTAATGAAACTGAAAATTGAGTCTTTAGGAAGAGTGATAAACCGTTACCAGACTAATAAGGAAAAAAAAATTAAAAAAATAGAGAAAAGAAAGATTATCGATTTCAGGAATGAGACAGGTAATATCACTTCAAGGTCTACATATATAAATAAAGGACTGTTATAAACAACTTTATGTTAATATATTGTACAACTTAGATAAAATGGACAGATTCTTCAAAGACACAGACTACCAAAGCTCACTCAAGAAACAACAGATAATATGAATAACCCTATATCTATTAAGGAAATTAACATTTTAGTTTTAAATACCTTGCCACAAAGATGACTTCAATGGTGAATTCTACCAAACATATGAGGAAGGACTAATATCAATTCTATATTTGATCAATTCTATATAAAACTCTTCCAGAAAAACAACTGTAGGGAATATTCCCAGCTTATTCTGTGAGGTTAAATTTACCCTAATACTCACATATAACAGAGAAATCATAAGAAAAGAAAACTACATAACAATATCTGTCCTGAACATTCATGTAAAAAATTTAAATGAATATCTAGCAAATCAAATCCAACTACATATAAAAAGAATAATATATCTTGACCAAATTGAGTGTATACCAGCAAATCAAGGTAAGTTATTTTATTTTGTAGTCTTAAAAAAATAATTTATATAATTCAACATATATATGAACAAAAGTAAAACCATATTATCATAAGGAAAACCATATTATCTACTGGGAAGTAGATCCAAGGGAAAAATTTTTGACAAAATTTAATACCCATTCCTTATTGAAAAACTCACCAAACTAAGGATAGAAGGGAGCTTCCTTAGCCTGATAAAGAGCATCTATGAAACATAATAATGGTAAAAAGATTGACTGTTTTTCTTTTAAAATCAGGAACAAGCCAAGAATATTGTTCTCACCATTTCTATTCAACATTGAATCAGAAATCTAGCCAGTATTAATAAGATAAGAAACAGAAATAAAAACATCCAGATTGGAAAGGAAAAGATAACACTGTCGTTATTCACAGAAGACATTATTGTCTATGTCAAAAATCCAATGGGATCTACAAAAAATGCTACTCGGGGGAGCCTGGGTGGCTCAGTCGGTTAAGCAGCTGACTTCGGCTCAGGTCATGATCTCGCGGGCCGTGAGTTCGAGCCCCGCGTCGGGCTCTGTGCTGACAGCTCAGAGCCTGGAGCCTGTTTCAGATTCTGTGTCTCCCTCTCTCTGACCCTCCCCCGTTCATGCTCTGTCTCTCTCTGTCTCAAAAATAAATAAACATTAAAAAAAAAATGCTACTAGAACAAATAAATGAGTTTAACAAAATTGCAAGATACAAGAACAATATACAAAAACCAATTTTATTTTTGATGGACTAGTAATAATCAACAAGAAATGGCAATTTAAAAAACATTCATTAATGATAGCATTCAAAAATAAAAAATAGAGATGAATATGACAAAAGTTGTAAAAGACCTGTACAAGGAAAACTACCAAACATTATTAAAAGAAATTTTAAAAGACCTAAATAAATGGATAGACATGCCAACTTTATGAGTTGGAAAACTCAATATTGCCAAGATGTCAATTATCTCCAAAGTGATCTATATATTCAAAGCACTTTGATCAACATCTCAGCATCTCATGGAAATTGACAAATGTATTGTTAAATTCATACGGAAATACAAAGGACCTAGAATAGCCAAAACTTTCAAGAAAGAACAAAGTCAAAGGTCTAACACTACCTTATTTCAAGAAATACTATAAAGCTGTAGTAATTGTCATAGTATGAATTCACATGAAGATAAACAGATCAATGAGACAATTCAAAGTGTCCAGAAACAGACCCAGGCATTTATGAACAACTAATTTCTTTCTTTCTTTTTTTTATATATGAAACTTATTGTCAAATTGGTTTCCATACAACACCCAATGCTCATCCCAACAGGTGCCCTCCTCAATGCCCATCACCCACGTTCCCCTCCCTCCCACCCCCCATCAACCCTTAGCTTATTCTCAGTTTCTAAGAATCTCTTATGGTTTGCCTCCCTCCCTCTCTAACTCTTTTTTCCCCTTCCCCTCCCCCATGGCCTTCTGTTAAGTTTCTCAGGATCCACATAAGAGTGAAAACATATGGTATTTGTCTTTCTCTATATGACTTATTTCACTTAGCATAACACTCTCCAATTCCATCCATGTTGCTACAAAAGGCCATATTTCATTCTTTCTCACTGCTAAGTAGTATTCCATTGTGTATATAAACCACAATTTATTTATCCATTCATCAGTTGATGGACATTTAGGCTCTTTCCATAATTTGGCTATTGTTGAAAGCGCTGCTGTAAACATTGGGATACCAGTGCCCCTATACATCACCACTCCTGTATCTCTTGGGGAAATTACTAGCAGTGCTATTGCTGGGTCATAGGGTAGATCTATTTTTAATTTTTTGAGGAACCTCCACACTGTTTTCCAGAGTGGCTGCACCAGTTTGCATTCCCACCAACAGTGCAAGAGGGTTCCCATTTCTCCACATCCTCTCCAGCATCTATAGTCTCCTGATTTGTTCATTTTAGCCACACTGGCTGGCGTGAGGTGATATCTCAGTGTGGTTTTGATTTCAACAAAAGCCTAAGATAATTCAGTGGAGAAGGAACTTTCCAATCAATGATTCTAGAACAATTAGATAACTATATATCCATAGACAAAAAGAAAAATCCATATGCAAAATAAGAACTTCAATCCATAACTGGTACTGTATACAAGAATTAAGTGAAAATGGATCATAGACTTTGATGTACAAGGAAACTATACAAGTGTTGGCAAGGCCACACTTCTCTGCTCAGGCTATGAACTGCCTCTATAAGAGCTTCCTGCAAAACCAAAGTTGACTGCTATTTTCTCTTTTTGCCTTTCTTATTATTTTTGTAAAAATGAAAACCTTCTTTGGTTTTCTTTCAGTTAGTGAAAACCAATACAGAGCTTCCTCAACTTATAATGAAGTTATATTCAGATAAACATAAATTAAAAATAGCATAAATAAAAATGCATTAAATTAACCTAAGCTATAAAATATGTTAGCTTAGCTTACTTAGCCTACCTTAAATGTGCTCAGAATACTTACAGTGGCCTACAGTTGGGCAAAATGATTTAACTCAAAGCCTATTTTATATAAAGTATTGAATATCTCATTTAATTTATTGAATACTGAAAGTGAAAAGCACAATGGTATGGGTACAGAATGGTGTAAGTGTATTGGTTGTTTACCTTCTGATCACCCAGCTGACTGGGAGCTGTGTCTCATTCATTGCCCACATCACAAAAGAGGTTAGTACTGAATATCACCAGCCTGGGAAAGATCAGAATTCAAAATTCAAAATAGAGTTTCTACTGAATGTGTATTGTTTCCACCCCATCATAAAGTCAAAAAATCTGAAGTCTAACTATTTTAAGTCAGAGACTGTCTATATTCATGCAGGTCTTTTATAAAAGTGAAGTGCCATAAAGTAAACTTTTGAAAAACTGGGATACCCGTATATCCAGAAAATAACTGCATTAACAGGTGCTCAACATCATTTGTCATCAGGAACACAAAATTAAAAGCCACTGCACATCTATTAGAATGACTAACATTAAAAACACTGACCATACCAAGTGTTGCCAGTGACAAAGAAAAAGTGAAATACATTGCTGATGGCAATATAAAATGGTACTACCATTGTGGAAAACATTTTGGTTATTTATGAAAAAGTTGAATATATACCTACCACGTGTTCCAGACAATAAGCTCCTAGGTATATATCCATGAGAAATGAAAGCATTATGTCCATGCAAAATCTTGTGGATGAACATTCGTAGCAATCTTTTTTATTTAGTAGTCAAACCTGGGAACAATCCAAATGACCAGCAACAGGTGGATGGATGAGCAAACTATGGTATAAACAATGAGATACTATTCACCAATAAAACAAAAGGAACTACTGATACACACTCTAAAATGGAAAAATCTAAAAATACTATGATCTGGACAAACAATACAATACAGACTAACAATAGTACACACTATATGATTTTATGTACATAACATTCTAGGAAATGCTAATTGCTGTGGGAGGAAGAGATTCCAAAGGAGCACAAAGAAACTTTTAGGGGTGATTTTCATATTTTTGATCGTGGTGATGGTTCCTGAGTGTACAAAAATCAGAACTCATCATATGGTATAATTTAAATATATTCGGTTTATGTAGGTCACTTATATCTCAAAAGAGTTATTAAAAACACAAAATGAAGCCAAAAAGGAAACAAAAAAGGAGACAGACAGAGAGAAAACACTTGGTTCTCCACAACAAAAAAGATGTTAAACAAAACAAAACAATACACCACTCCACTCAAGGATAGTGCATTTCAATCAAAAAATGCTTCAGATGTCACTCAGGCTCCACCCTGTTTCAGTGGAATCTCAGCTCAGAAACTGAGCAAGGCATCACCCATGAAAAAACATCCATTGTGTGGGAAGAAGCAACTCAGACATGACAAATCTACTTATTCATTAGATCTTCCTTCAAAGAGTTCATAAGAAATGTTACAAAAACCTAGCAAACTTTCCTTAGAAATTCATACTTAGCTGTTATTTTCAAGAAGCCAGATAATATTCATTTAGGGCCTTTTCCCCACCTTTTTATTTTTGTATTATGGCACAGTATGGTTTGTAACTATGTCTGTTCCTTCACAATCATTCATTTAGCACCTATTGTGTACAAAGAAATGTACTAACTGCAGATAGGAAGAAGAAAGTTTTGCTTCCTTAACTGGTGACATTTGTGTTATTTTTTTAAACAACCCAGATTAGAACAGCTGAAAAATAAGAGCAAATGCATGAATGGAGTAAATATAGAAAATATCAAGGACAAAGAGAGAAAAAGTAAGCAGAATGAAAGTAAGAGAAGTGAGGGAAGTCATCAACAGGGTTTTTTGGGAGGAAGAGAGTATTGTGTTCATTCATTCATTTAAAGATTCATTAAACCAGTATCTTATAAACCTGTGTCTACAGATCTCTGCATAAAAATAAAAGGTATTCTCAGTCTCCTACCCACCTTCCTTTGCCCTCAATGAGTCTTTGAGGAGGGGAGGAGGGGGTGACAGTTCCAAGGGGAATGAGCATTGGTATTTGAGAAGCAGTGCTTAAGCTTCAACTTTGTGAGGACAATATGCTACATGTTGGAAATGCCCAGGAAGACAGAAATGTGGATTCTGTCCTAGAATCACTCATAAAATAAAGGAGAAAGAAGCACAGAAAAGCATGATTGTGCATGTGTGACAAATATAACAGAAATGTACCAGATGCTATGGGATCATTGGAGAAAGTATCTGTGAAAGCCAGAGAGGCTTCATGGAAGAGGAGACGTTTGTAATGAAAATTATGGATGACAGGTATGTTTCTAACAAATAGTTTGTAAAAAAGTTATGAGATAGGATTTGTATTAAAGGAATATGCATTGTCAGCATAAAAGATGGATGGCAAGGTCAGAAGTGGGAAAACTAGATGGGAAATGACCTCAAAAATTCAAGTAGGAAATGATGAGATGTTGAATTAAACAGCAACATTTCGGATGGACAAGAGGATAAACACTTAACCATCAGGGATACTGAGTCTTTCAGAGTGACTGTATAATTAGAAGTACAGGCTGAGGAATAGGATGGGGTCAAGGATGAACCTGAGTTTCTGTCTTAGGTGATGGAAAGTGTGAACACCTGGTTTCATTCATTATTTCATTCACTTCAGAGGATGTATTCTTATTGAAAATGGTGAATTTGAAATGTTTCAGAGAGTCACATGGAGCAAGACACATTTCTCTGCTGCAGGTGTGATCAGGGTCCACAGACATAGACAAAGGTGTCAAATACTGCAAGGAAATCTAGTATGACACAGTGTGAATATTGCTCCTTTAGTGGATTTAGGCAATGTTAACACAGTTTAGGCAAAAGGGGTTTTTATGGAGTTTTAGCATGAGGGGTTTTAGCATGTTGAGGGGGGCAGAAGTTACATGGAGTGGGAGGATCACAGAGGAAGAGAGGAAAAAAATAACCCTGGAAAATAATATAATACACAAGATTATAACTACCCCCCCGAAAAAAATTCTTAAAATGATTTTAATTTTAACTTTAATTTTCCTGGAGATGTTCTATGAAAAATCTGTTCATGTTCTTCTTCTAGAATTTTAATCTAAACAGGATAAAGTTGACTGTTCTCCATGACAGTCATGCCCAACAAGTATGTGCCATGCTCCAGTTAGCTTTCTAAGTAATTATGATGCAGAAACAGAATGGATCCACACACAGCATTTACCAGCTACCAGTAAGCTCACTTGTTCACTCACTCCTGCTCGATAGAGGTGCAGTGCCAGGGAAAGGGCATCTACCAGGTAGCAGGCACAGTGCTAGTCAGCAAGTCACAGTAAGGAATGAGATTCACACTGTGTGTGGGATGGTTCCCACCAGAACTAGAGTAAAGAAAGACCTTTCTTTTCTCCTGACCACAGTGAGCAACATAAAGTACCTGCCCTGGTGAATCTTATATTCTAAAGAAGCAGAGAAAAGGAAGAAATAAACAAAGGGCAAAATAATGCAGTCTCAATGCTGTCAATTTCAGAAGTAAGCAGAGAGAGAGAGGATAGAGGACGGCAGTTGTTGTACATGCAGGAATGTGCTCTGATAAGGATGCACTTGAATATAGATTTGAATATTAGGGAGTTTGCCCAGTGCAGAGATGGGAAAAGGGAGCAAGAAGCACAAGTGCAAAGGCCTCGAGGTAGACACAAACTTAACACAATGGCACAATATCAAGATTGTCAGGAGGTTAGAGTATGGGGCCTGAGGAGGCAGGCACAGGATGGGGACAGAGAGTGGGTTCGGGAGACATAAAGGATTAGAGGATTTTGCATATGGAATATAATGCCTGATTTTCAGTGGTCACTCTGGCAACAACTGGAAAGGAAGGGCAAATAAGAGAGAAGCAAGGAGTCAGAAGGGGTCCAGATTGAGACAATGAAGTTGTGGGTATGGACGGAATTGGTGGGAACAGTGATGAGAGGATGGATGTCTACAGATGTGACAGGTGGAACTCTGCAGGAGTCTTTAATGAGGGATAAATAGTACAGGGAAGCCAGGAGCCAATGACTCAAGATCTCTGTTTTGGACATTTTATACTTGCAATGCTCAAACTTCCAAGTTGTTGTTGATGTGACTTTGGCCATCTGGAGAAAGGAGGGATTGTGTTATTCATTAGTGGTGTTATCAGAGTGCAAATAACATTAGAAGGAGAGGAGGTCAGGTAGAGGTTGGGGCACTGACCTTGGATGTAGGAGGAGGCTCTGTACATGGAGACCTGTGCAGAGAGCATGGAGCAGACACTTAGGGTGAAGCAAAGGCGGAGGAGGGGAGGGAGAGGGTAGCTGGTGGTCATGTCACTGTATAACACCACTCATCTCTGAGGTCCCAAGTGTGGAAGAAGGCAGTGGCCACGGGCATTATCCAGACTGGGGATCTGTAAGGTGGAGGGTTAAGAGGGCAGTATGACAGGTTCTCTGAGACAGTCACTCAGTGGGATGGTTGTAGGCTCTCAGCCACTTCAGGGAAGAATTAGAGCTGGGGGTACATGTGCTGACATGGGAAAGAATGAGGGCACCAGCAAAGGACTGTGTGATGCCATCAGATGTGCTGGGTAGAGAGTGAGTGTTTTGTTCTGGGAACTGGTGGCAGCTTATGCATGAGTGAATATTTACCAGGCTGCCCACCTCATGAGTCCACTTCCTCCTCTTTACTGCAGGTAAGCGATACTTCAAAACAAAACCAAACCCCGGGTGAGTTAGCCAAGGAAGGGAGAGAACCACAGCAGATAAGTCCAAGGGTATCATCCCAAGGGTGGGTTGCTGTGGGGTGCTCAATATGCTGACAGGGACCTTTGACCCAGAAGGAAACTAACATGTGCCAGCAACACGAACAGCAACAATGAGAATGTACTTGTCATTCCTTTCAAACACATGGTAACTCCATCACAGAAGATGTGCAAACATCTAGATGCATACTTTTGGGGCAACTTACATTACTCTTCAAGCCTCAGTTTCTTCACTTGTAAAACAGGCTTCAGAAGATTGTCCTATTTTCCTCATGACTCATTGGGAAGAATAAATATGATATATAAAAACTGTGTCTGAAATATGATAATCCCCCAATAGCTATTTATTATCATTATCATTATCATTGTGGTTAGTAATGATGACCTGTGTATATGAAATCACCTGGGACTGTCCCTAGCTCACGAGAGAATTTCAGTCAACATTTGTCAAACACAGATCTGAACCCCATGTAGAATATGACGTTTTTAGAGGACACAGAAAGAACAGAGAAAAGGAAACATCACCTGCATTGGAGAGAGATAAAACACATCCCAAAAAAGCAGCATGGGAAAAATTACAAAGCCAAAAATCAGGTAAAAAACAGTGCTGGTTAATTATAGCTGAGCTAACAGTACTCAGATGAGGAACAGGAAGAGTGGGTGCAGACAAATGGGGAAGTTTGTAGAAGACCAGGTGTGGGCCAGAGGAAAGGAGGAGGTAGATGTGGCCTGGGGAAAGAGTCACTCTCCAGGACCAGTAAGTTTTGATAAAACCATGCCATTGAAGGACAGAGACAGAACAGAATATGAGAGACCTGGCCTAGTTAATAAAAGTCAGAGGTCTGAGGAAAGGCAGAAAAAAACAACTGTTTGAAGCCACCACTACTAGGTGGCAAAGTCAACTCTGAATGTGGAAGGATCTCAGAGCCTCTCTCAAATGGAGCAGGGAACAGGGCAATAGATATGATGGCTACAAAGAATTTTCCCTGCAGCTGTGTGTGGGATGTGCTGCATCCCAGAAGATAGAGGCAAGAAAACCCACACAATAGAATAAGACTCTCACAAAGATGCCACATTATGACAATAAGTCCTTAAGTGCCAAGTTAGGAACTAACAATACCATTTTAAAAACTTAATTATGTTACCAGTCCTGAGCATACAGAATATAAATACAGAATAAAAATTACAAATAGTCAAATGCTAGAAAAATGTTAATGTGCAAAGAGCTGGTGCATTGTTCCTGTGATACTGTGTAATATATTAACAGGAAGTAGATTACTCTGATGTCTTCACTGCCTGAATCTTATTTGTTGCTTTGTATGCATAAGGGGTTCTTTGTGAACAAACTATTAGTAAAGTATGTATATAGGCATGTTTTGCTATAAATCATTAATAATCTACAGAATGTATGTGACTTTGTGTCATTCCAAAAATTGCTCTAAAATGTCCAGACTTGCTACATCTTCCAGGTACAAAAAACAAAACAGAGGGAATGAAAAAGCCATAGTAAGAATGCAAACTTCCACAAAGATAGAGGCTGGTTTTAAATTAGACTTGGCAACTGATCTGTGAAGGAATTCTCCACATCTCCTGAAGCAAATCCACACAACTCAGGCACATGAGCTGATCAATATCCCAACTTGGGAGAAGGAAACAGAGAAGTCTCATTTTGAAAATGTAAGATTGTGATTGATTTTTTTTTGTCCAATGGGCCCAGAGGATAGAAACTGCAAAATAGCTTTCAGAAAGGGAATGCCATACACTGACTCTCTTCCTCTTGACTGTGGTGGTGTGTGAGGCACCACATGCTAGGAGTGGAGTTGGAAAACACTCTGAAAAATAAAAAGGAAACACATCCAACAAAGCAGGTAAGATGATGATCACGATGCAGTTCTCAATGGTGTGTTCCTATGAATATATAAAGCCACAGGCTCTTAGAATCCCAACTCAGCCCTCTCAGGTACTACAGGGCATCCAGACCCCTCCTTCCATCTTGCATGAACCTATCTTCCAGGTGTGGCAGTTGGACCTTCCTTCATGCTCCCTGCATGTACCACACTGGCTCTGGACACAAACACACCAGTTTGGATTGTAGTTATTCTTGCCACCTCCACAACAGCTCCATGATCTTTGCTCTGCACGCATGGGATGCAGCATAGAGTTGGACACATGGAAGACCTCGGGGATTGTTGGTTGCATGGATGACCTCGTTTAGTGTGGACTATTCCAGGATGCCACACCCACATAGACATGTATGTCAACCTTCCCAGGAACTCAGGTTGGCACCTCCCACAAACTGAATGTGCTTAGATTCAATTTTACACTTCTAATCAGGCATGAAATCACTATATGGAAATCCATGGCATGGTTATTCAAGCAATTGTCGATAATTATTAAAACTGTTAATATACGAATTTCATTCACACTTTAATGTATCCAATTTTTCAACACTGGTGTGTAAGAGCTAAGCCTTAAAATATTCTGCCTTGAATGACTGACAACATTAGATAATGAGTATTTGCTATCGTTCAAACATGGTTTGTTTTAAATTGCCTCAAGGAGTGAACACATTGATTCCTAAATTGTGTCTTGTTATCCCATACTGGCAGCTGTTTCTGTCACAAAATATGTCATATTATTGGTCTGGACACAGTTATTCTCAGGAGGGTTAGCCCCAATTACTAACGTTACCAACAGTCAAGAAATCAGGACAGTAGGATGAAAAGAGAAAGGGTTAGGGTGCCTGGGTGGCTCAGTCAGTTAAGCATCCAACTTTGGCTCAGGTCATGATCTCACAGTTCATGACCTCGAGCCCTGCGTCGGGCTCTGTGCTGATAGCTCAGAGCCTGGAGCCTGCTTCAGATTCTGTGTCTCCCTCTCTGCCCCTCCCCCACTCAGGTTCTGTCTCTCTCTGTCTCTCAAAACTAAATAAAAACATTAAAAAAATTTAAAGAGAGAGAGAGAGAAAGGGTTAAAGCAAAAACCGACCCAACAGTTGATCCCATTACCAAAACTGACAATGTCCAAACCTGACTGATCATCAGGGTCCATATTATCTGTCCTGCCATCAGCTATAACTTACCTCCTGGCTGTCTGATTGTCACTTCACTCATGCAATTCAGTATAATTTGGGGTCTGAAATAAGTGTGTTACAGATACAAGGCACTGTGATTTAGGACACCAGACTACCATCACAAGCAGGCAGTCATTTCAGAGCACTGAGGGACCCAGGAGAAATGTTTTTAAAAACTGGCAAGTGTCCAATCTCCTACCCCCTCTCTCTTCAAAAGGTATCAGGTTTTACTTAAACCACAAGTATTTTTCTTAAAAATACTGAGAGTTCTCTGATTCATAAATTTTTACATTATTTCTTTTTAAACTTTCTTTACACACATACAGACAGCTAAGTACACAGTCCTGGAGAATTTTCCAGTTACTTCAAAAGGAAGAAAGATCCCTCAAATCCAAACTTGAAATAGAAGAAGTTGGAGGAAAAGCTGGGGAAGAAAGATAAAGCCTAAGGCCTGCAAAATGGAAACTATTAATTCAGTGATTCAAGTCATGCTGATATTCCAAATACTGCATTTGCTTTCATTTATCAAAAAATGCTCAAAAAATGTCAATTTCATTGAGTCAAATAAAGTACGCAAAAGTGGGATTCAAACTACATCCCACCAGGAAGAAAAAAAAAAATGCCAACAGTTTAAATGTGAGCGAACACTTCATTTTGCAAAGATTTCCTTTTCCTTCCATCCACCAAGACATCTCCCCAGCTGTTCTGAGGCTTTTTGAAAATTGAATGCCATCAGTCAGAATCCCTCAAGCACTGCTGGGATTCAGTGAGTTGAGCCAGAGCAGCTCATCCTCTCGAAATGGGTGCTAGAGTCCATATTCCAACTGCCCACAGCACTCCCTGCCAGGGCATCAGCACTCTGATTACTTAAGACTCTAGTGAGTCAGCTGAGACACCTAAAAGAGCCAGAACGGGCAGATTTCAGCTGTGCCCTCTGTTCTTCTGAAAGTTTTTATAGAAATATCTTAGAATGCTGCAGGAAGATCTGCACCCATAGCAGTAGCTCAATTAGTGCTTGCCAACATAATCAGTTATCTTTCCAACTATAGCTCCACCCCAAGCTCAGTGCTCCACCTGTGCGATATTACTAGGAAGAGTTTTGCATTCTTTAAATTGGAACACAATCTTTCCTTTTATATGAGCCCCCCAGGCATGTCCTGTGCAATGAATCTTCTACTGCCTACATCATCTAATTTCACTTTCCCTTTGCTTAGTTTGCTCCATCTAGGAAAGGAACCCTCAATACGAGTGGATCATTAGAATAACATGGACGATTTTTAACCATCCTAAAGTTCCAGGCAAGAGACTTTACTCAATTGAGTTGGGTGAGGAGATATTGGGGCTACCGGGATCAGCTCTAAGCCAGTTTGTGAAAATACAGAACTAGCCAACAAAATGAAGACTTAAGAGCTTCTTCACTGAAATCTCTGGGTCACTATTTGGATTACTTGTTCATGAAATGGAATTTGAGAATGCAGGACTAAATCACTGCATGAACACTGAGGCTTTCTGTTTGGTTATCTTTCTGGGTCACTTAGAGTCTTAGTGAAAACAGCACTCAGGTAATAAACAGCACTCAGGAAAATAAACCACATGATGAGTTGTGAAAATTAAAACTAGCTTCTCACCCTCATGCACTTCGTATATGTGATTTGGTTGAAGGAAAAAATTCTAAAGCAATTTATTCACTGAACTTTACATTAACATTTAGCTCTCCTGACAGAATTTCAAGATTGGCAGCATCTTTATATATCACTTCACCAGCTCTTTTGATTTTACAGATGAGGAAACTGAGACCCAAGGAAAAGGTATTTGTTCAGAAATACAATGGCTAACTAGAGAAAAGGTCACAGGACTCAGAGTTTCTGACTCTTTTTATTCATTCAAATGTGATTTCCCAGATCCAAAGGGCTTGCCTTTGATCCTTTCTGCCTCTCTGTCAAAATTTCCTTGCCTACCCATTGGATTTCTCTGCTCAGCTGTAATTTTTACAGCCTTTCTGTTCCCATTGTTTTGCCTCAGGGACCTAACAGCTTCAAACTATTTTAGATTTTATCATACATTTCCCAGGAGAGTAAATTCATTTTAATAACAATACAAGGTGTCAACCTTAAGACTCTTAAAAGTAGTTTCCAAAATGTCACTCAGAAGAGCCTTTGTACTTCCAATGAGAACATTTCAAGCCCCTTTTCCAGGATAAGCACATTAGTAAGGGGAGGAAAGGGTCTTGAAGTTACACATATCTAAGAAAACTCAGGAAAATTCTACTCATTTTGCAGATGAAATTTGTCAAACTAATGTTAGCATCTTCACAAGGCCACAATATAAAATTTATGTGTGCTTTGGAACAGGTTGATACACATCATTTACCTTTTGCTATCATAAAATAACTTGAGTCTTTTGAATGTTGTATTCTGCTTTGCTGTTGATATTCTTTCTAATTCTACATCCTCATAAGTATGGACTATCTCAGAATATAATCCCCGCCTAGGGTTGCTGTTCTCATATTAAGAAATCCCACATTTTGGCATTTGTCAGCTATAATTTTGCAAAGAATAAGTTACTTCACCTTAATTTAAACAAATAACTATCTCTGCACATATGAAGATAGAATGTGCCTGTGCATGCAGACAAAAAGTTGAACACACAGCAGTGGGAACTGGAGGTAGGCAAATGTATGCGTGCATCTGGCCTCCAACCACTGTGTTTGTTCCCACAGATTCTGGGGAATGAAGATATCATTGCCCACTATAGCTTTCTCTGCCCACCCACTGCCCATGATTCCTAAAGCTCCACTGATTATTTGCAAAGAAAAACAAAATTGATCAAATAGCTGATATCAAATAACTATACTGGTGGTCCCTAAATTTCTTTTCAATAAGAAAGAATGCCATAAACAAAATTGTTAGCTACAAGGAATGAGCAAATGACTTGTCAGGGCATCTTACAATCTAGAAACATCCACTTTTTTCACATTTCATTCACTATCACAGTCCCCATGTTCATCACTCTGTTCTCTTAGCTGTTCCCCAATAAACCAAACTTTTCATATGTTTTTCTTTATTTATGTGGAAATCTACTGAGAATTCCCTTCTCCAGGGGACATCCTGCCCATCTTCTTGAAATGTCACTTGCTCTGCAATACTTTACCTTCTCCTCCATGCAAAATGCATCTACTAGTATCAATGGCTCCTCCCCACCTGGGCTATCCCAGCACATGGAACATACAACACATTGCACTGAAGTTGGTCATGACCTGCCAAATGCAAGTGACAGAGTGCAACCTCCTTGAGGACAGCTGCCATTCCTTATTTGTCACTGTCCCTTAAAGTGCTTCATGCTATGCCTGGTAAATATCTACCAGATATCTGTAGAATGAATTAGTTCTTAGGAAAAGGCACCTTATTTCCTGGAGCACACAAAAACCAGTTTGGATTCTTATAGGCTTGTGTAGGGTTTCAACTAATCATATCTGTTCCTGGGAAAGTTATAGGTGGCTGTAACATAAGGCATCTTTCTAGGCGCTGTGCAAGACACTCAGATAAGTTCATGCTTCCAAATAAAAATGAGCTACCTCATAGCAAGCAATCGATAATGCTATTATGATAAAATATAATAACACATGAATAATTTCTAATTTCTTTTTCTTTAATTCTTCATTTTGAAATAACCTTAAATTTATAAAATCATGTAAAACTAGTACAAAAATTTCCCATATACCACCTGCCAAGCTTCCTCAATGATAATATCACACAAAACCCGCATGATGATCAAATGATCAAAACCAGGAAATCATTAATGGTACTATGTTATTAACTCATTACCAGACCTTGTTCAAATTTGATCTATGGTTTCACTAACATCCCTTTGTGGACCAGGATCCAAACCAGGATCACACATTGCATGTAGTTGTCATAGCCCCTTAGTCTTCTTGAATCTTGAATCCTTCCTCAATCTGTCTTTGCCTTTCATGATTTTGACAGTCTAGAGGAGTACTGGCAAGGTATCTTGTAGAATGTCTGTGATTTGGGCTTGTTCTGATTTTTCCTCATGTCTCAAGTTATGTGTTTTAGGGAAGAATATCACTGAAGCAATGTTGTGCTCTTCTCAGTGCCTCACATCAGGAAGCATAGGATATTTCTTTGTGCCACTGTTGGCAAGATTTTGTCATCAGCAACTTTCATCACTTGGTTAAACTTGAGTTTGCCGAGTTTCTGCACTATAAGCTCACTATTATTTCCTTTTTTGATTAATAAGTATCTTGTGGACAGAGACTTTGAGACTGTGTAAATGTTTTGTTTCTCATCAAAATTTCACACACTGTTTATCACACACTGGTCATTTTTGCTTGAACCAACTACTACTATGATTGCCTGCCAAATAGTGGTTTTCTTTGTTTACTGTTCCTGATAGTAAGGAAAGGCTGTCCTTCCTCCCTTATTTACTTAGTTATGTATTTATTTACTAAATATGTACCAGTATGAACTCATGGATTATTCAATGGGTTACTTTTATTTAAATTTGTATTTAAATTCCAGTTAGTGGGGCATCTGGGTGGCTTAGTTGGGTAAGTGACTTTGGTTCAGGTTATGATCTCATGGTTTGTGGGTTCGAGCCTCGTGTTGGGCTCTGTGCTGACAGCTCAGAGCCTGAAGCCTGCTTCAGATTCTGTATCTCACTCTCTTTCTGCCCCTCCTCTATGTATGCTCCCAATACCTCTCTCTCTGTTTCTCTCAAAAATAAATAAATAAACATTAAAAAAAATAAATTCCAGTTAACATGTAGTGTAATATTAGTTTCAGGTGTACAATTTAGTGATTCAACACTTATATATAGCAATGGGTGTTCATCACAACAGGTGTACTCATTAATCCTCAATGGGTTACTTTTATTCTATAGGTTAAAGTCCATAACTGTCAATTTTTGTTGCTTGAATTGCTCCAGATTTGGCCAGTGGGAAATGCTTCAACTTGGTTCCCATGTTTTTTTCAATAGGTTCCCATCACTTTTTTTTGTTATTTTTAATGTTTATTTATTTTTGAGAGAGACAGACAGAGAGAGAGAGAGAGAGAGAGAGAGAGCATGATTGGGGGAGGGGCAGAGAGGGAAACACAGAATCTGAAACAGGCTCCAGGCTCCAAGCTGTCAGCACAGAGCCTGATGCAGGGCTCAAATTCATGAACCTTGAAATCATAACTGAGCAAAAGTTGAAGGCTTTATTGACTGAGCCACACAGGTGTACCAGGTTCCCACCACTTTTAAGCACTTCCTTTCTCTCTGGTATGGGAAGATATACTAGGTTCATCTTGCACTTTCCATGCCCAACCCTGAAATCAGTTATTGCTCCAAGAAGATCTGATTTATTTCTTTGGAAAATATTTAGAAACCAAGATCTGGAAGCTAGGTATGTTCATTGTTACTGATGTGTCACTGCTTCTCAGCCTTCTCAGTGGACAAAGCTGGGACATTCATGTCTATACACACACACACAACCACAGTCCATACATCTATGTCCATTTCTGTGTGTCTGTCTCTACACTACATCAAAAATCCATGTGCTCATACATTGCCTGGTTCATTCTGTCTTTGCTCCTGTCCTTGTTTGTCTCTCCTTCCTCTGACAATGAGAAAGCTGGCTTTAATTACTCATAATATATTGACTTATATGCTCAAAATTATAATATACATCATTTCAAAAATTCTAACCCATACACTTGTGAGAAATTAGAGTACAATATTTGAATAGAATTATTGCCTTAGAGTCAATGGTTAGAATACTATTTTCTAAGTTACCTGGGTTGATTCTTACTCCCCTCAAGTTCCTATCTAAACAGAGATGTGGGGGTGCCTGGGTGGCGCAGTCGGTTAAGCGTCCGACTTCAGCCAGGTCACGATCTCACGGTCCGTGAGTTCGAGCCCCGCGTCAGGCTCTGGGCTGATGGCTGGGAGCCTGGAGCCTGTTTCCGATTCTGTGTCTCCCTCTCTCTCTGACCCTCCCCCGTTCGTGCTCTGTCTCTCTCTATCCCAAAAATAAAATAAAAAACGTTGAAAAAAAATTTTTTTAAACAGAGATGTGGATTTTTGTGACTAGGTAATCACCTTGGCCATATTGCACATACTAACTATGTGAGATATTCGTGAGGGAAGGGTAAGTTTACATTATCAAAAGTTTTCAAAGAAGCTCTGATAGTACTATTCTATAAAAGTCAGCATTAATTTATTTCAAATCTCATCATATATTTGCTTTAGGACTGTTGTCAAACTTTCAAATACAAAAGATTCTCGTGTTTCCATTAGTATGTCATTTTCCAAAATATCTCTGATCCTTTCTAGATATATCAGCCCATACTCCACAGCTGACTTTTATTTGGACCTTTATATAGGCCAGGTTTTATGCTAACAATTTAAATGCATCTGGTTGTATAAATTTGCATGCACAGCACTAAAATGTACAATGAAAATATAGCTTCCTGTATGGCATTCCTCAATAAAGCTCACTTTTTGGGTATCACAAAAACACCCCTACCTACACAGAGTATATGTGAGTAAAATAAGTCTGATTCAATAATTTACGTGTAAGATACATACTGAGATTCTTTGAAAAAAAAAATCTAGTCTTTCAGATCTCATCTGCCTTTGCCAGTCGTCTCCAGGATGGTTATCTGTCGGCCCAGCAGTGGGATGGAAGCAGTGATAGGACAGCATGAATCCCTACATTCTCAGTGGTGTAAGCTGCAGAGAATGTTCCAACTTTTCTGGAGACTGCTAAGTATGACTACCTCCAACCTCCAATTAGTCTTTAGGAATGATACATAGGCAGCAAACCCTGGAGCCCTCAGTCTTATAGTCCTGCCCACCACCCCTGTCCAGAGGCCTTCTCCTCTTTATTCGGCTGAATAGGACACACAGATCTGGGGAGACCAGGGAGCACTATAGTATGCTCATTGAACCCACCATCAACTGACACTTCTACAACATCCCTTGTATGCCACATTGGTACCCAGCTAATGTCTGGGATCCTTGGGGGCCTATAGCCTTTGCACATGGCTCCTACAGAAGTAGCCACAGAGTTAACTAGGGCACTTCTAAAGCCTCCAGAGACAAGGCCCCCAAAGTACCCTGTGCATGAGAGGGGTACTCTGTACTTTCTCAAAATCTCACTTCTTCCCACAACTCACTAGGCCAAAAATGGATCACTTCCAGGTTTCCATCTAATGGCAAAAATTTTACACTTTCTGTACCTATGTTCTAAGCATCATTGCTCCAGATATCTGCCTGACTTGCTTTCTCACTTCTTCAAGGTACACACTCAAATGTCACCCAAGCATGGAGCCTCCCCTGATCCCTATCTGCCGACTTTGTCATACTTCACAGTAGGCTTTACCATCCAACTTTCAAGTCTTTTTACATGCTTGTTTGTTATCTGTTTCTTTCCCTACACTATCAGCTCCAGTGGGGCAGGGACTTTACTCCCTGATGTAGCCCTAGATATATATCTAGAACAGTGCCTGGCATGTAGGGATGCTCCTTAAATATTGTAAAATGGATATTGAACACACAAATGGCTATATGAAGCAAAAGGAGTAGCTCCTCTAGTGCTATAGAAGAAACACTAAGATACACAAAAGAATATAGAAAAAGGGTGGCTTTCAAATCTATTGAATTCCTGAGAAGTCCAGCAAATATCTGCTTTGATAGTCCAAGCTGAGAAAATACACTGTTCTTTTGGTTATGTCTCATTTCCTGACACTACTGATTCATTGATAAGAACATCTAGAATAGTAAGATTTACAGGATGAAAACTATAGTTTCCCAGTACACACATGTGCACATGCCAAGGCCCTGTGGGTAAACACAGTTGAATATCACTGCAGGAAGGAAACTGAACTGAGATGACAGAGCACCTGGCCTAAGGCCATGGGGGTACAAAGGGCAGGAGAGGAGCTAAGCGCACTTTTATTTATTTTTTTAACGTTTTTATTTATTTTTGAGAGAGAGACCAGGCATGTGAGCAGGGGAGGGGAAGAGAGGGAGACAGAAGATCTGAAGCAGGTTCTGTGCTGACAGCAAAGAGCCCAATGAGGGGCTCAAACTCATGAACCAAACTGTGAGATCATGACCTCAGCAGAAGTCAAACACTTAACCGACTGAGCCACCGAGGCACCTCTGAGCCCACTTTTATTTTACTTAAAGTCTAAACAGGACACTCAAAGCCATTGTTCATCTTTTACATTTTAAGACCTTTTTTTTTTAAAGATTTTTCTGGGTTTTGCGCATGTACTTATGAAAGAATTAATGAGAGGTAATATGATATAGAAGCTAAGAACAAAAATTCAGAGCCATATTTCTGAACTTAAATCCTCCATCTACTCTTTTCTGGCTATACGATATGGCACAAATTACCCTGACTGGGCCTCAGCTTCCTCATCGATTAAGAAAAGAGTTAATAATAAAACACTTTTTTCACAGGACTGTTGTAAGCAAAAAATTAATTCGCACATACACAGCACTTACAAAAACAGCTTGCAAATAACTCCTATCAAACAATCATGAATAAAATTTAGGTTCAACTTTTAGCCTTATTCGTGTGATCCTTGTAGCTATTACTGAAAAGTTCCCTTTATGTTCAGCAACACTAAAATGAAAGATACAATCTCTCTTTTTAAATCTTTTCATCAAACCAATGATGTTATTTTTATCCAATAGTTATGTTTGTAATCAACACTGATTTCACATTTCTACTTGTTTTAAAAAGGGAAGTACTTGTAGGACATACATGACCTAGTTAATAAAATAGTGAAAGAAATCACCAAACAACAAAACAAAAATAAACAGCAAGAAAACAAGCCAGTAAACACACACAAATTAAGTACTGCTTGCTACAGGAAACATTTCTTTTCAACTCAAGTTTGCAAAAGACTTCTTTCCACTAGTAAGAGAATGATTTTTCATTGTACCCAAATCTTACCAGAATAATATCCCTGTTGCAATCTCAAGTTGAATAAAAAACCTTTTGAGGCTTGCTGGCTCTCTGAGATTCACTTTGGAATTTAGACAGAAGATTTCAACCTCATTAGTTCCTTCTGGGGACACACATGGGAAGCAGGGTAGATAGAAACCCACACTTGTATGCAAAGGGCGTGCAGGCCAACGCAGAGGCTTTTTTTGTACCCTCTTATGAAACTCAACTAAAACAGAAGAACTGAGCTTGTAGCATAATGTCCTTTTTCTTCCTATATTTGTATTCCTGACACTTTGCATTTCTATTTCTGCATGGACTATGACAATGACAGTAATACCATTTAGAAAGAGTTTATGTCGAAATTCAGTAAACAAACAGAGAGAAACAAGTGGGAGAGCTCTCAACAAGAAAAAGGAGACCTTGTGTACCACTTTGCACTGTTGTGAAAATGATTACAATAGGGGTGCCTGGGTGGCTCAGTTACTTAAGCATCTGAGTCTTAATTTTGGCTCAGGTCATGATCTCATGGTTCCTGACCCAAGCCCCCTGTTGGGCTCCATGCTGAGTGTTGACAGTGGGAGCCTACTCAGGATTCTTTCTGTCCCTCTCTCTGTCCCTCCCCCCTCTAAATAAATAAATAAATAAATAAATAAATAAATAAATATTTTTTAAGTGATTACAATAGCCTGTGCCTCCTGCAAAAAGACCATGTGGCTGAAATGGGTAATGAATGATATTTGTATATTGATTATGTTCATTTCCTAGGGAATAAGGTCAACATGGAATTTTATAGATAAATAGATGCAATTACTCATTAATTTTATCATGTTTGAACACCCTTAAAAATAGAAGATACATCCATAACCCAGTATCTAGTGGAATAGTACAATTATTTTCCCATCAGTATAAAGCAGAAGAGAAATATGCTATTCAGCAACATGATAAAATTACAAGGCATAATCTATGCTTTGTTTTAAGCTGAGGTGTAAAGAATTTTAACAACAGTTTGTAGGGAAGGAAATAATAAAAAATGACAGAAACTGCAGTCTTGAAGAGTACTGCTTCTGAAATTGTTAACAAAATGTTCCTATCAGGCATCTTCCATCCTGAGTTTGATGAAAACATGTTGGCAACATCAGTCTGTGAGCCAAACCTCTGCAGGGGGGTGCCCTGGACATCAGGGGAGAAGGCCAATGCCCCCATGTAAAGGGCCACATTTGACTCTCATGGGGAGTTTGGACACTCCAGGGTTGTGGATCAGGAGCATAGGGCAGCTTTATGACCTAAAGCAAAGTAATTAATTAGTTGGTATGTGTTTCTATTTCAACATCACACCATGGAGGTTCTTGTGAGGATTAGCAGGTCCCAAGTGTTCAGTGCATACTGACTGAAGGAACAGATACCTAAATGACAATAGGCCTTGACCCAGAGAAGGGAATAGCCTGAAGACACTGCATGCATGGGCATACCCTTAAACACATAAACACTATCACCAGCGTTTTCCAGGTTAGGTCCGGAAAGAGTGCATTTTCCAATAAGGGGGACAACTGGCAAAATGCCACATTTTCTCTCTGGGCTTGACCTTCTTGATTTTCCACTTAGTCTCTTGTAGCACTGCTAGGTCTCCAGGGGCCACCAATGACCTCTAGTGTGCTGTCTCACTCAAAGGCAGGGAAAGAAACCCTCTGCATGCATTCCTGTTAACATACTGAGGCCACCAGTACTTTCTTCCTTCTTGGTTTGTAGAATATTTGACTATAAAAGTACCATGTGTCTGTGTAATTTCTGTTCTGTGCTTCAAAAGTCTGAGACCTCCAATGCAGTGACAACTTGATAGCCCAGGGGGAAAAGAACTCACTAAGCAAAATAGGATATTGGATACAGAAAAATAAGAGTATAGAAAAATCAATCATTTCACTGTTCTTACATAAAGATAAATTTTATTTCTTTGGGTAAGTTAAATGTAAAATTTTTCAAGATAGAATCTGAAAACATAGATGAATATCGCAGGCCAATGGGAAGAGATTCTTCTGATCAGTTTTCACACACCTGTTAATGCCAATATTTTGATTTATTAAAATATTTTATGCAATTTATTGCATATAATTTAACCTTATATGAACATTATCCCATAAGAAAATAGTCTCAAAAACATTTTTATTGCTAGGTTATTACCTAGTTCTACCATTTCAATTTGTACCATAATTTGTTTATACATTACTCATTGGACATTTAGTATGTGTGTTTTTGCTATTAAAACTATAATGTGGCATAAGTCTTTGTCTAAGTTTATGAATATTTCTTTGAGATAAATTGCTGGAATAGAAATAACTAGACAAAGATATCAACTATTTTAGGGTCTTCTACTTATTGGCTTGCAGTGGAACACCATGCTTGCAGTGAACACCCCTGTCCACTGAGCTTACAGAGAATATTGATTCTCTAACAGGGACTGTTGCCTGTTAGCACCCCTCACATTATCTTCACTCCATGACACCTTCCACACTCTGCTCCCATCCCAACCCTGGAATTTATTCCCAGATAACATGCATCTGCATGGAAGCAATCAAGGAGAGGGTGAGGTTCACTCTCTGGGAAGCCTAACACTTGATTGAACTCTGTCCTCACTTCCTGACTCCCTGAGCTATCACATCCTGAGGGATGGATGGGTTTACCTGTGAAAGATCAGCCATATATCTTAATACGTTACAAAGGATTAAATGATAGAGTAAAAGAAGGTGGGTTTTCACGTTTGACAGTGACAGAGAGAGGAACAAAGTGGGAAAGACCTAGGATATATTGAGTGCACTCAATACTCTTTTTTAATGACATGTCTTATTTATTATTTTTTTTTAAGTTTAGAGAGAACACAAGTTGGGGAGAGAGGCAAAGGGAGAGAGAGACAGAGACAGAGAGAGACAGAGTGAGTTAGGCAGGCTCCATGGAGCCTGATGTGGGGCTCAATCACAGGGGACCATGATTGGGGCTCAATCCCAGGGACCCAATCCCAGGACCACCCTGGGACCATGACCTGAGCCGAAATCAAAAGTTGTATGCTCAACTGACTGAGCAACCCGGGTACCCCTTAATTTGGTTTTAACAACAAACATGCAAGGTCATTATCAAAGATAGAAGCTCAACTTGGGCTTAGTGATGTGACAAAGTGGACACAAGTGGTCCAGTTCCTCAGTTGCCCTGTGTTGGTTGTTTTGTCCAATGTTATGCCGCTGACACTAGGAGATGGGGCACTTTCATCCAGCCTGGCCCACTCTCACCCAGTCATGCCCACCTCCACCTGGGTCATCTTTTTGGTTGATGTTACACTCAATAAAAACAATGCTTATCGAAACCCATGACAGACCTTTTCTCAAATGACAAGGACCCTTGAGTAGATAAATACCATTCTGTGCATATTATATCCTGTGTGACTGTGTCAGAAGTGACAAGGAGAAGGAAGAGCTAAAAGAAAACCAAGACAGCTTTATCATTACTGACAGAAATTACTTGTTTACCATATTTGGTGGGTCCAATATTGTTGCTAGGAAATCAGAAATATTTTATGGGATTAGTAGGTGTTCAATAAATAGTTGTTGAATGAAGTAATGCATTAGTTAATTCACCAATCTATACCCTGTAGATGGTCAGAATGCAATGAGAGGCTGAAGCAGCAAGATGGATAGATTGCACCTTTTCTTCCTGACTAGATATTTCTCAGTAATAAGTGCTTGGTATGTTCAGACCAGTAATTTGGAAAAGTAGACTATGGGGATGTTTCAGGAAAATATTAAGAAAAATGTATCAAGTAAAAGTGGGAAAATGGAGTTAAAAATCTTTATCTCCAGAAGTAAAAGGGGATGCATGCAAGAACTATCCTCCAGATCTCATATCTAACTGAATATAGACCTTGCTTCCTCCTGCTTTGACACATGCACAGGCTGCTCATTTGTCTCCGTCTCTATGACTCCCTTGCTTTTAACTGCCTCACCAAAAAAGTAATCTGCTTACAAATCAGTTTTGGTGTCTGCACTCCCTCACTCAAACAATATTCAGGAGCTTCCCAGGACCACCGCATTCCCCATCTTCAAGGGTGCCAGGCCCTGGGCTCAGATTGGCAGGCAAGGCTAGGCCTCAGCTCTCCAGTAATGGGGAGTTTAGCAGAGGACATGCTCTAGTGAGCCAACACTGGTATGAACTGGGAAAGTGCAGTTGCAGTGTAGACAGGGCTCAGGGATCCATCAAGGATAGAAGGTATCACTTCACCCTGGCTGAGTCAGAAAGTGACCTGCCATGAATGAGGAAAGCATGCTAGTTCTTAAGGAACAAAACTATCTCCAAGCAAGTAACAGGGGCACTGCAATGAGACCTGAGGACTGGGCCATGTTCCTGGCAGGAGAAACGTCTGACATAAGGCTGAAAGAGCCCCTTGCATCTGATATCCCCTCACTAGGTCTGTCTCTCCTCTGCAGCATCTAGGTTAGCCCCTCCAGTTCTGCATATCCTGCTCAGACAACCTCCCTTCTGCCAGTGCTGCTCCCTACAAAGACATTCCTTTTCCCATGACTGGACTCTGCACTTATTCTGAACTCTCACAAGATATTACCTATTCTATGCCATGAAACACCTTTGCTCTATATTAGACAATATGAGACACACCCAATTTGATGTCAGTTGTAGGTGGACCCACTTTTCCAAGGGCAGCCATGGCTCACTCCTGTTTGTCCCACAATGGTTACTAATGCTCTTTCACTTTCAAAGTCTTCCAGTGGACTGATAAGCTATAAAGAATCTTCCCAGATTCCCCAACACATACATGTGCATTCTCGGAGGTGCTTGGAGGGTAGAGACAGTAGGAGATGCAAAAAGCCAAGACAAAGAGCACAGACTCTGAGTCTGACTCCCAGCTGGCTGGAGTAATAGAACACTCCTAGAGTGTTCCATTTCTTCACCTGTAAAATGTCATGATGACAAAGGTACTTACCCCTAGGGCTAAGGGAGGGGTGTGTGTGCATGCACCGATACTTTACAGAAGTACCTGGCACAAAGCAAGCACTGTATGGTCTTCATCTCTTGCTACTTCTTTTATTTATCTTTTTTTCTTTGCAGTTCCAAGCTTAGGATCAGAATGGAAGATGTTTAAGCCTTGAGTGAATTGAACTGAATTCCCTGTAACACAGTGAATACTTGCTTTTGGTGATTTCCATGAATCCTTAACAGAGAAGGAAGGAGAATTAATATTGCAGCCATTCCACTGGTTATCAGTGCTAATGCCAAATACAGAGACATAAGACACACCAAAGTCTGCTATCCAATACTTCTAATCTCCATTTGAAAAAAAAATCATTTTAGCTGTGAAACTAAAAAAAAAAATTATAAAATGAAAGTACCTTGTAATTCTATCTCCCTTACACCCTCCAGAAGAGTTAAATAAAACACATTGTATAACTGGTGAGTATCCTTTCTGGCCATGTCTAATGTATATACATTTTTTTCCAAATTTATGTTCATGCCACGCATGCTGTTTTGTGAATATTTATGAATATTTATAGGCCATAACATGTAGATATATTTAGTAAATTTTTGAAGGGTTTCACTGCATGCTATTGTCTGAAAATATCCACTCTTATTTAACGAACCTCCCGTACTATGGACATTTACTGTAGTCACTTACGAGTTTCTCACTGCCCTAAACAATGATGCAATTATCTTTATAACAATTATGCAAATATTTTTAAAGGAAAATTCTCATGATGCAACCTCTCAGTTAAAAGCATGCAATTTTTAAAATGCACTGTACGGTGCCAAATGGCCCTTATCTATTGTATCCATGTGCACTCTTACAAGCCATGTTTTAGAAACACACTTTCCTATGGCCTTATTAATGCTAGATAAATAATTATTTGTCCTTATTGTTTTACTAGTGTCTCTGTAAGCATGTTACACATACTGGCTGCTTCTCCATTACCACTATTAACATTCCTGCTTCTTCTGTAGCTTATCTATTGGGCCCCTTACCAGGACAAGCTCTCTGATGTTTTAGGTCTAGGAGTCCTTTTACTACAATGGACAGTTACCCTTTGTCATGGTACAGTCCATATTTCACCCAACTTTTAATTTTAACTCTGTTTTCTTTATAGTGCCTGATCTTGGTGTGTTGTAGAAAGAAAGAAAGAAAGAAAGAAAGAAAGAAAGAAAGAAAGAAAGGAGGGAGGGAGGGAAGGAGGGAGGAAGGAAGGGAGAAAGGGGGAGGGAGGGAACACAACATTTTCTATCCTAGAATTATAACTTACATCCAAGATGTAGTCCAAATATTCTCCTATATTTTCTCCCAGTTCTTTTTAAAATGTGCAAGCTTTGGCTCCATCAGGAAGATATTTTACACTCAACATAAGGTAGAAAACCAAGTAGCTGATGTTTTCACCCAAAACCTTAAATAGATTATCATTTTGTCCCTGGTTTGAAACATAATTTTTGTTAACTGCCTTAATTCCCATATATGAATGTATCTGCTACTAGACTTTTTCTTCTCTTCCACTGATTCACTATATCATCTTTGTTGCAACTTATAAGCTCTCATTTTATGCTGCTTTTTAAATATCTAATAAGGAAAGTTCTCATAATAAATCTTTTTTCTCCCAGATGGTTATTGCTATTCTTACCCATATATTCTGCCATATGAACTTTATCAATTTATCAAGTTCTTGCCAAACATTTAGATTGTAACTGGGATTTTATTTTAACTACATATTAATTTGAAAATCATTAATATCTATGTAATATTAAGTTTTTTCATCCTGTCATTACAGTCATTGGACTTTATTTTCCTCATGAAAATGGTACACATGAAATGGATGATATCCTTTCCTTTGTCTTCCTATCTCCACACCTCCCACAACCTCTAACCCAAGGTTCTGTACTCCAAAAGGCATTCACTTCTATAGTAGAAAGATTTCAGACTGGGGTTGAATACTGGCTTTATGCAAGCTATGTGGCTTGGAGAAGTTAAACTCTTTCAGTTTCTGTCTGTGGCATATAGCAATGAATGTTTAATTATATAACCTTTTTACCTGTTATAATTGTAGGTGCTTGATTATTAGTATGTATTATAAACATTTTCTGATTCAGAATGATGCCAGTGTATAACTAGGTGTTCCCATGAGATTTTTTTTTAGTTTATTTGTTTTGAGAGAGAGAGAGAGAGCGCAGAAATGAGGGAGGGGCAAAGAGAAAGAGAGACAGAATCCCAAGCAGGCTCCACAACATCAGCACACAGCCTAATGCAGGGCTCAAACTCAAGAAACTGCGAAATCAGACCTGAGCTGAGATCAAGAGTCAGACACTTAACTGAATGTGCCACCCACATGCCCCATCCCATAAGATTTCATTAGGTCAAGGGACATTCTATGCCAGAGCAAAGAAAATTCAAAATTGTGGGAAAAGTGAACACCACATTAGCTTTTCTGTTTTGTTACTAAGCAAAATGTAACATGACAGCCTTAATACAAAAAGGCTATTTTCTGGCATCATAATGAATTTTTTCCCCATCTGCCAATTGATTCCTCCTTGTGAACATTTGCTTTGTACCATTTCCATTTCTACCATCTTAACAAATGACTGGTTCAAAGTAGTGATTGGATTGATCACCAGAGATGAATGAATATGCATCAAGGATCAACAGCAATTTGTATGCATTGAGCACTTGTCTCTAAGAAGTACATTTCAGGTTTCTTTGAAAGAAATTCTCTTTCTTAGTCTTCTCACTAAGGAGGAAGATTACATGTACAGATTAGGAAACTAGGGAAAAAGACTGATGCCAGTTACCAAAAATAAAGTCCGATGTACGTAATTTCCCTTCCAGTGTGCTTGAGATCGTGCCTCCTACCAAAATAACTGGCAAAGCTCAACACAACTTGAAGTGAAGGTTTCTACGCAGAGTGAGGTCTTCTGAATGAGGCCTATAAAAATAGTACAATCTACATGCTCTTCTCCATGCCATTTAGTACAGATCAGGACTAGCTGTTCAGTAATTGCATTTGATACTAGGATCAAGCATGAAAATTCTCAGTTCACTTAGAAAATCAGATAGGCTATATGGACATTTAACCACTTTTGTAACTCCTGCTTCTTTTCATTTTGTATTTTTTTAAAAATATAAACTATGCTTACTTCCTGCAATAAATATAGTTGCCAGATATTGTGGAAATTATTTTCAACATAACTCAACAAGAGCAAAATATTTTATTAAAATTTGAACAACCACTAAATTCATTTTTTCAATTCTGAATTTATATTCTCCAGAAAATTATCATTTATCATATATTTACATATGTATACTTATATACATATTTACCCTTATGTATAGATACACATACATACAGAATTTTGAATTTTGAATTTTGAAATAATTATCAATTTATGGAAGATTGTAAAAAAAAAAAAGTGTTCAAGGAGATTCCAGTACACTTCACCTAGTTACCCCCAATGGTAACATCTGGCATAACTATAATGCAATATCAAAATCAGAAAAGTAACATTAATACAATTCACAGACCTCATTCAGATTTCACCAAGTTCATATGCACTCATTTGTGTGTGCGTGTGTGTGTGTGTGTGTGTGTGTGTGTGTGTGTATGCATGTACGCATACATATTGGGTGGGTGGGTTGGGGCATAGTGGTTATCATTCTATGGAATTTTACCACTTATGAGACTCAGGTAACCACAGTCAAGATACAGATGTATTCTACCCTCACAAGCCTCCCTCTATTCCTTGTTTATAACCACACTTAACCACCATTATTTCTCCTTCCATCTCCAATTTCTAGCAACCACAAATCTGTCCTTTCTCTATAATTTTATTGTTTTGAATTTTTTTATGCAAATGAAACTATACAGTGTGTAACCTTTTGAGATTAGTTTCTTTTCAAAAGCATAATTCCATAAGATCCATTAAAATTGTTGGATGTATCAATAATTCATTCCCTCTTACTGATGCGTAGTATTCCATGGTATGGATATACCACCATTCCCTTAACCATTCACCCACTGTAGTACATTTAGTTTTTCAGTTTTTGGTCATTAAAAATAAAGCCTCTATGAATAGTTGTTTACAGGTTTTTGTGTAACCATTCCTCTGAGATCATTTCCATTTCCGTTATTCTGAGACCAATGCCAAAGAGTGCAATTGCTAGGATGTACAGTAACTGCATATATTTTTTAAATGTTTATTTATTTATTGTGAGAGAGATATATTGAGAGTGAGCAGTGGAGGGGCAGAGAGAGAGGGAGACAGAGAATCCCAAACAGGTTTTGAACCATCAGCATGAAGCCAAATGTAGGGCTCAAACTCACAAACCATGAGATCATGACCTGAGCTGAAATCAAGAGCCAGATGCTAATCAACTGAGCCACCCAGGTGCCCCTAGTAAATGCATATTTAATTTTATAATAAACTGTCAATGTATTTTCCAGAGTGGATGTACCATTTTATAATCCACATACAATGTACTAGTGATCTAATTTTTCCACACATTTTGGCTAGTATTGGATGTTGTTACTATTTTTTTTATTATAAACATCTTAATAGGTGTTTAGACATTAAACATCTTTTCATGTGCTTGTTAGCCATCTATATATACCTTTTGATGAAATGTCTGTCCATATCTTCTACCCCTTTTCTAATCAGATTGTTGATTTTGTTAATGTTAAATTTTGGGAATTTTTTATCCTAAATCCAACTCCTTTATCAAATATAATTTGCAGATATTTTCTCTGACTATATATCTTGTCTTTGTCTTCTTCCCAGGGTCTTTGCAGAGCAAATATTTTAATATTGGTGAAGTCCAATTTATCAAATTTTTCTTTTATGAACCATTTTTTTGTTTTAAGAATGCTTCCCCTAATGCCAGGACTGAGGGATGTTATCCTACATTTCCTTCTGAAGTTTTACATATTACATTAAAGTCTATATTGTGTGAATTTTTGTATAAGTCTGAAGTTTAGGTCAAAGTAAATTCATTCTATCAACACAGTTGAAAAGGTTGTCTTTCCTCCAATGAATTGCTTTTGAACTTTGTTTAAAATCAGTTGGGCATGTTTGTGTAGGTGTACTTCTGTATTCATTATTCTATTCCACTGATCTATATGTCCATCCCTCTGCCAATACCCCAACTGATATGATTACTGCAGTTATATAGTAAATGTAAACAGTAGCGAGTGTTCTGTCTCATGGTTTTCTTCTTTTTGAAGTTTATTTTAGCTCTTCTTGCACCTTGCCTTTTCATATATGGTTTAGAATAAGTCTATCTGTGTCTACAAAAAATCTTGCTGGTATTTTTATAGAAATTGCATAAAGCCTATATACCGATTTGAATCAATGTCTTGTTATAGTGAGACTTCCAATTCATAAAACAGTAGTTCTCACCATTTATTTAAGGTCCTTTTTTATATCTTTTATCAGAATTTTGTATTTTTAGCATACAGGTTCTTTATCTGTTTTATTAAGTTTATATCTGGGAAGCCTGAGTGGCTCAGTTGGTTGAGCGTTGGACTTCAGCTCAGGTCACGATCTCTCAGCTCATGGGTTTGAGCCCCAGACTGGCCTCTGTGCTGACAGCTTGGAGCTGGGAGCCTGCTTCAGAGTCTGTGTATCCCTCTCTCTGCCCCTCCCCTGCTCACGCTTTGTCCCTCTCTCTCTCAAAAATGAATAAACATTAAAAAATTAAGTTTATATCTAAGTACTTCATTTTTTAAGTGATTATGAATGTTATGTGTTTATTTCCCCTCAGTTTCCACATGCTTATTGTTAGTATATAGATATGTGATTGGTTTTTGTATTGAACTCATATCCTGCAACCTCATTGAATTTAGTTTTAGGATTTTTGGTTTAAATTTCTTGGGATTTTCTTCATAGATGATGGTGTCATCTGGTAAGAGAGAGCGATATTTTTATTTCTTTCTTTCCAACATGTCTGCCTTTTCTTTATCTTTCTTGTTTGACTGAAGTGGCTAGAGTAAGAAAGGTGAGAACAGACATCCTTGCATCATTCCTTATTTTAGGGAAAAAGCATTTAGTCATTCAGCATTAAGCATAATGACAGATATAGGATTTTTGTAGATTCTCTTTAATGGTTGAGAAAATTCTCTGTTGTTTAATGAGAATTTTTATTAGGAAGGAGTATTGTACTTTTCAAATGCATTTTCTGTACCTATTGAAATATTTATCATATAGTTTTTTTTTTCTTCTTTAACCTATTGATATGGTAGACACAGATTGATTTTTGATTACTGAACCAGGTTTGGATACCTCAAATAAATGACACTTGGTCATGGTATAGAATTGCTTTCACACATTGCTGGATTTGATTTGCAAGTATTTTGTTCAGGATTTTTGTGTGGATGTTCTTGAGAGATCTTGTTATTTTCCTCTTATGTGCTGTCTGTCCTTCTCTGGTTTGGTGTCAGAGTAATACTGGCTTTCTAAAATGAGTTAGGACCTGCTCCTTCCTCTTCCCGTTTCTATGGGAAATTATGTACCTCTAGTGTTCTTTTAAAATGTACTATAGTGAAATTATATGGCACCAAAGATTACTTGTTTGGGAACTTCTAATTACAAGTTCAATTTATTTAGTCATTACTGGAGTATTCAGATTAATTAATTCATCCTGGATATGTTTTAGTAATTTACGGTTTTTAAGGAATTGTTTTCTTTTTTTTCTATGCATAAGTTGTTCATACTATTTTCTTATTCTCCTTTAAATGAGTGCAGGATGTGTAATGATAGATCCCATGTCATTTTTGATATTGGTGATTTGTGTCTTCTCTCTTTTTATGTATGTCTAAGGTTTATCAACTTAATTTTTTCAGAGATACCATTTTTCATTTGATTTTTTCTTTAATGCTCATATTTTCAATTCCATTCATTTCTGCTCTTTATAATGTCCTCATATCTCCTTAATTTGGGTTTATTTTAACGTTCCTTTTCTTGTTTATAGTGACTTAGATTTGAAATGTCACCTTTCTTTAAATGTAAGCATTTGGCACTATAATTTTCCTTCTCAGCACTGTTTTAAATGAATTCCACAAATTTTGACACACTACATTTTCATTTTCATTCAGCATTATGTATTTTTTCATTTCTTTTGAGACATCCACTTTGGTTCCTGGATTACTTAAAAGTCTATTTTCAATTTCCAATTATTTGGAGATTTTCCTCTGGTCTTTCTGCATTGATTTCTAGTTTGATTACATTGTAATTAGGAAACATAAACTATATGGTATGAATTCTTTTGTATCCCCCTGTTTTCGGAAGGCAATTCTTTTAAATATGTTGAGATTTGTCTTATGACTCAAAACATAATTTATCTTGGGGAATTATCTGTGAGCACTTGAAAAGAATGTGTATTCTGCTGTTGTTGGGTGAAGTATTCTTTAAATGTCAATCAGCTCTTGTTGACTGAGGTGCTATTTAGTATATCCTGGAAGCATATCCACCTGTTTCTATTGGGCAATGGGTGGAAGATTAGCTTCCTATTTGGCCCTACTAAAGCCATGGGGGGGTGGGGAGGGTAAATAGGTTGTTTTTTGGGTTTGTTTGTTTTGGTGTTAGGTGAAAGTAGGATAGGTATTATTAAAAAGTTTCTGTTCTGTTAGGCCATTCCTTCCCTGTGGGGGAAGGGGATGGGGCTTTTTTTGGAGTTTATTTGCTTTGTCTCTGTTTGTTGGCAGTTCTATCTAGGCTGTAGGCTTTCTAGTACACTGTCTGAGACCTATGAAAGGAAGAAAGAAAACCTAGGGAATTCAACACCAAGCCATTCCTCATGTCCTGAGATCTTTAAGCAATCCTTTTTTTTTTTTTTCTTTAAACCTTCAGAATCTTCATTAAGTAGCTGTGCTATGTTGAGGGCTTTTTAGTTGTAAGAGGGAAGACTAAGAGAAATGAGGCTACTCCATCTTGGCTGGAATTAGAAGTCTGTTTAGACGTTTTTAAAAAACAGTTTCATTTAATTCCTCCCTTATGTTTCATGCCTTTTGATTGCATTCTTGCTTATGAGCACCTTTATCAGAAAGAAGGCAGGGAAATAAAAGGAGCTAGAATTCAAAATCAGTCCATTTTGCTACTCATTAGCAATTCTGGAAGAGGTTCAGTGAAGGAAGAAGTTGAAACTACTTACTACAATGAGGTTTTCAATAATCTGTGGGTGTTAATTATCCATTCAACCCAAGCCCTCAATTAGCAGTAGTGGAACCTAAGACTTAGACCCCATTCACTGCCTAGATACTGCCCTTCAAATGCTTTCTAGATGGAACTGCTCAAAGAATGGTAAGATACTTCCATCCCAGACTGGAAACCTGCATGACAAAATGGGAATATCAACTTTTTGTTATGAAAAATATAAATTATACTTCTAAAAATCGCTTTGTTTTGTATCAAGTGAAGGGACTAGCTGGCATGGTACCCATCTCTGCAGCATGCTCAATTAAATAATAAGAGACAAACTGTATATATGAAGACAAGTAAACCAATATTACTGAAAATATAGGATTTACATCAGATTTAAATAAGCTATTATTGATTATGAAAAATAGAATTAACACAAGGAGCTATTTCATTGTAAATGGCTCTGTGAAGTTAAAGAAATAAAATTTCATGAAATGTTTAACTTATGAATGATAGAAAACTGCCAGAAATATGGTACCTATGAAAGTTTGTGAAGTAGGCTAGAAAAGTGAAGAGGTCAAGAGTAATGCTGTGTAGACTTGGTGAATAAGAAAAGATTTGCTAATAAATTATTGAAACTCAGAAAAATCATAAATTATAAGTTTTCCAAAGCTAATTTATTTTCAGATTTCATTATGACAGAATCACTTTTTTTCCCTTAAGTCCCCCACTTAACAGTGCAACATTTCACTCTGTTTTCTCCTCTAAAATAATGTGTTATAAAATGAAATCAGTATCTAGGAATAGAGGAATCTCTAGATTTTTATAATCTTTCTAGATTATGAAAGATTCATGAACTGCTAATATTGAAACTTATATAATGCATTTTATAAGAGTTCTCCAAAATCTAAATGTTTGTATTTTTTATTTTAGCCAGCTTGGAAAAAAAAATTTGATAACACAGCTATCTAGAATTCATGGGACTCCTTTTCTTTCTTTCTTTCTTTCTTTCTTTCTTTCTTTCTTTCTCAAAGCATATTTTACAGTTTATGTTAATCAAATATTTACAATATAATAATAACATTTTAAATATCAACTGGCAACACTAGCAACAAATTCATTGTGGAAATTCAAACCAGAAATGTACCGGAATATATCCAGAACAATTGCAGATGGAAAGCTGCATTGTTCCACAGTCTGTGGTTTGCAACTCCTGGAACAGGCCCAATGGTAAAAACAGAGCAGTGATCAGAGTTTAAAAAGAGCTCTCTATACATAAAAGGTCATGAGATAAAGGATCTTAAACTAACCACCTCTCACCTCTTCCTCCTGATTTGGAATTTAATGTATGGGTCTTCATTTTCATCATATCCCAATATTCTCAAAGCACCTTAGAAAAAAACCAGTGCTGTATGTAACACCTCAGCACTTTTTTCAGGTGACTTTTGTTGTTGGTTCAGCATCTCAGTAAATGAAATTTGGTCAGTTCACAAATCTTGTCACCACTTCTCCAGTTTTCATATATGTCAAATTTGTTCTTTTTCTAATTTCAGGTTTTTATTATTTTAGGAATGAAAGCAATGCTTTTGACCACACTCAGTAAGCCTTACCTCTAATTTTCTGATACAATATATAACCTGACTTCTAATGGGTACTGGGCAAGGAGGGAGGATACATATTAAATACAAGCATTAGCTGAGAAAGCACCCTTGCCCCTCCCCAAAATATATTTTTCTATCCAACAAAAGCATGCTTTCAAATATTTTAAAAAAATCAACATCATAGTCTTACTTAACTAGCAGACCAAAAGCCTTTATCACACCCACTCCTTTCCATCTCTCCTTTCTGTTCTCCTTTTTAACTGTGTACACAGGGTAAATGTGATGGTTTGGGGGAGAGGAGCCCATAGCACACATCCTGCTGACTCTCACAATTTCATAATTACTTCCTCAACATTCATTGCTTGCTCTTGTTGATGAATACCTTTAATGGTTCTGTTTGCCTCCCTGCACTGTGTATCAAGTTGATGGCTTCCTTGAAGAATAGGTCCTTTTCTGCTCCTGGCCAACTGGACAATCAAAATATCGTCACTATCAATACTCATTTTTAAAGTATCTGCTTATGGCTGATAGTTGAAATATACAGAAGTAAAGGGGTACATAATATGGGAAAGGGAAGAAATGTACAAGGGAAGTAACTGGAAGCAAATAGAAAAGTAACAGAAAAATAAATACATTAAAGGTTGTACTGCATATTAGAATGGATTGAAATTAAGTAATCACAGGGAAAATTGGTCATATTAAGGTAAACCCTTCACTATTAACCTAGCTTTTAGATTCTGAGGGCTTTCTCAAAACCCAACAAGTATAGTCAACACCATCATCCAGAGCCATCACTTTTGTTCTTGCATTTTATCAGGAAGAACCCAAAATCTTGTCCCTTGTATGAACCAAATGGGGAAGGCCCTGATATCAGCTTAGACCTCAAAACATCCAGCTCCACTCTCTTCCCTTATGATCAACCTGATGTACACAGACGTAGCCCAAAGTCACTTTTCTCCAAATCCTGGAGTTGGTTCTTAATCCTGTCACTGTGGGTATTTGTGTCAATCATCCATTTTACCACACATCCAGCAAGCACTCTGGGGCCAATTAGGTGCTCCCATCTTGGAAATGACAGGAAGAATAGAGTGACAATATTCTACAAGTGGAACCAGAACACAGGAGAATCACAGATTTCATACAGATAGTGATCACTGCATTTGAGGGCTCCAAAGTGGAGTCATGGGGGAAAAAAAGAGTGAGCCTCAATATATTACCAAAATTATTGGGGCAAGACATGCCAAACAACTGGATATTAGGAAAAAAAGGAAAGGCAAAATTATCTATAGGACCAAGTGACGAGGTGAAGAAGCACAATTCAGGAAGCCTAACCAACAATAATATACACAACAATAATTGCTGACCACAACATGTATATACATACACACACTCCTCAGCACCTTTAGTGAGGGTATGGGTAAGGGCTACAGGTTGATACTAGCCTCAGAAATAGTGTCCTGAAATATGTGGTCAAGGAAGATAGTAGAGCCAAGGGAAGTGCTTGGTTTATCTCTTTTACATCCAGTTAATTCTTTTTCTCATATGAAGGCTAACTGACAGAACCTAATAGAGAGGAAGATTTGTTAAAAAGTATAGTGAATGTGAGTACAGGAAAAGTCAAGCAAACATAGCAAGATGGATTTCATACAGAAGGAAAAACATCTCTCTCAGAGTAAGACATCAGGAGCAGGAGACAGGACAAAGGATACAGGACAAAGGAAGCCTGTGCTGTTAATCTTCTGAGGGAAAGATTTAAGTTCAACACCACCAGGAAAGATGTGAAGGTAGAATGGACACCTTAGGGAGAGAGAATATTCTGGGTGGTGAAGACAACGAAGATTAAATAATAAGATTATAGGGGTGCTTGGGTGGCTCAGTCAGTTAAGCACCAGACTCAGTTTCAGCTCAGGTCATGATCTCATTGTCATGAGATAGAATCTTGCATCAGGCTCTGCCCTGGGCCTGGAGCCTGCTTAAGATTCTCTCTCTTTCCCTCTGCCCTTCCCCCACACTCAAATGTGCATGCAATACTCTCTCTCTCAAACAATAAATAAAGAAAAATTAAAATAATAAAATTATATACTGGGAGACTTTTTGTAGTCAGAAACTATTTCCTCCTAGTGGGCATGCTTCCTTGTGGCACTTGGACCATTATGTTTTTGAAGGCTGGGCAAAAGCTGAACACAACCATGAGGACTAGAGAAGCCTGAAATAGATTTCTTTGGTGTCTGGTATGAGAGGCAGAACAAGGTGCTTAAGGAGTCAAACTAAAACTTCTGACAGGGGAGACTTTTGGGAGAAAAAGACAAGATGATCAGCAGAAAGGGTCTTCTCAAAAGCAGAATGGCACCTTCAGTCAAATGTGTGACTTTGATGTAAAAAAGGTAAGAACAGAGGTCAGGGGTAGGCAAGTAATTGTGAAAATATGTGGTTGTTTCTGAATGGCTTTCACTGCTATTTCTGGGCATCATGGAATCAGGGCAGTGAGGAAGAATGGTTACCCACTAATCTCATAATCAATGTGGAAAAATCCAAATTCCCTTTTCAATTAAATGGTAATGGCTACTTAATATTTTTTTTCCCTGCATTAGTAGACAAAACTTTGTATCAAATTAAATGATGTCTGGGTTTTGCTCATTAACTCTACAGAAAATAGTCTCCTAAAGTGTTACTCATGTAGGCAAAGTAAGTTTCATTAAACAATACCTGAGATTAATCAGGAAGGCCCTTCAAATCAGCTTCACTGTGTCCCTGATAACTATCAAGGCAGTGACCCACATGAGGACCCTCCCTTCAGAGACAGTTAGTGGTGATGGTCTCCTCCAGGCTCTAGGCTTTTCTCCTCAGAGTTTCCCCATGTTTGCTTCACCAACTGTCCCACATATTCAAACACCCAAAGGGGCAAGGCTTAGCTCAGTTTTTGAGATTAAATATGAGATTAAATTCAGATTCAAATATCTTGGTAGATTCTGATAATGTGCACTTTCATATAAAAATGACCAATTGTGACCTCAGAATCTCTAACAGTAATTTTTTTTTTCCCAACTACCTAGGCCTGATATGTGAGAAACATTCTAATTTTTTGGTGTAAAATTTATTCGGAGGATTAGAATGAATTCTAATTCATTTAAAACAATGACCTGAACTTGTATATTTTGTTCCTTATACATATTGTCATGCCAAAAATAAAACTAAAAGGAAATCAATTTTAATATAAAGCCAAATTATTCATATATTTTTCCTGTTAGATGAGATTATGTTGGAAACATGTCAAAGTTAAGAATAGTTTTGGGGTTTAAATCAATTTTAGTTTTAAATCCTGCTCTTTTGTAAGCTGTATTTCTCTTTCCATTTGCCAACAGAACTTTATTCTAGAGTTATAAATATTGAATATTTTTAGGCAATTCAATGAGAGCCCAAATTGAAAGATCCTTTCTTGAAAGCTACTTGGTTACATGTATCAAACACCATAAAAATGTTTATGCTATTTGATTCAATAGTCTTAATGAAATATCACCCAAGGAAATAATTCATAATCCATACAATAATTCATGTACAAGATATTCACCAAAACACTATTAAGTCTAGCAAATAAGAACAAGTGACCTAAATATTCAACAATAGGAAAATATTAAGTAAGCTATATTATTTCAGCCACAAACAGGAATACTATACAGCACTTAAAATATCTGTGAAATATGTTCAATAGCATGGAAGTATATATAATATAAATTACATGGAAAAGCATGATAATAACTTATATAAAAATAGTGCATACATATTGTATATGTATAAAACAACTTAAAAATACATCCAGTATATTTTTCCAAAAATTCTAAAATTTCTTAGTGGTTAAGTATATAATTTTTTTTTTAATTTTGTAAAATAATAGTACTGTTTTGTGAAAGCAGGAAAGGCGTAACGAGTTCCAAAGTTCCCAGTAGATGATGCTCATGTCTGCTCCAGCCAAGAGGGCCTTTGTTTTATAATGAATATACAGAACATTCATCCCTCCAGGGAAAAAAGTTCTTGCCTGACACAACTGTGTATATAACAATCCATAAGTGTGCTGATTATTTAGAGAGTTCATAGATAGATAAGAAAGAATCTTGCCTTCTTTTTCACTTAACTATTCTCCTTCCTGCTCTGCTTCTCCCATCATATCTGAAAGAAACATATATCAAGCATCTGGTAAGTTTTGTTGCTCTGAAAACACCTAGGAATTTCTGCACAGGTTTCTTGTAGATTGTAAATCTTAGAGACTTGTACCTGAAGTGGCTGCCACCAGGAGGATGATAGGCCCCACTTCAGGGAATCAACACCCTCTGTAGTTCAACTTTTATCATGGATAAATGTAAGAAGAGCAGAAATAAACAATTTAATTTTTTTTTCATAGTACAAATTGGTATATATCTATTTTCTAATTACACATGACAAGCTACCTCAGTATCTGAAGTATTTAAAGAATAAAAAATACATTTACTGCAATAATTTTACCCATTTTTGCTATTTTTATCCCTTAAAGTCTTTCCCATGCCTTCTAGTCCTATCCATATTTCCTCAAAACTGCTTTTTAGAATGCCAGTGGTTGATTATATATCTCTCAGCTTCCCAGGCCCAACTGTCTGTCAGCACTTTTTTCATTCCTACCATTGCTGCAACCACGGAGTTCATAATTATTCAGCCCTCACACATTTATTGTCCAACTCGCTCATAGCTTACTCATTCCTGGCTCTAGTCAAGCACTCTCTTCATGAGTTTCTTTGGTAACTTTATGTGGTCCTGAGGCTGTGCCAGTGTTTCAAGTCTGAAGTGATATAGGCAGTTTGAACAGGTGTGCTTAACTGAAGAAATGTGGAAAATCCCCAACTATCATCATGTGAATTTCTGACACTGGGCATTCTATTTGTTGTGATAATGGTTTTATACTAGTTAAGCTACCTCTTAAATCTAAAAGTATTTAGAATGAAAAAGACAACACAAGAATCTACTATTCAACATAGAGCAATTGAACTAAAAAGTCAAGTCATGAAAGATAATACAAGAAGTAATTATTAAGTGATATTAGTTATTTTTAAAATTAAAAAAAGAAAGTTTGTTGCTTTTCTCTTTCTAGTAAGTTCTAGTGTTGACCTATAAATGCAGGGTGCTTTGATAAGCTTGGGATTTTAAATATTTATTTAATATTTAGTGTTTGGTCATACATATTCACAAAACAAGCCTCCACACCCCTCTTCTATACCATCTCAACAGGCTCTACTATCAGTATAATGGAATTCCACCATTTTGCTTTTATATTTTAGAGTTTTGTTGTGATTGTTGTAGTTTTCACACTTCCATTATAATGTTAATAGTCATACAAAAAAAAATCTCCATAGAAGCGAGAACTAGAAACACTCACACTTATCTGGTAATAGACACAGAAAATAGTTCAGTAATATATGAGACTGATTTATGAATCCTTCTTCTGGTTAACTGACAGTTTCTATTAATATTGTAGCATGAGTGGGTTCTGATTTTTCTGTTTACACATATTGCATAATCAAGCACAGTCTTGGGCAAAGATTGGCATATCAGGAAACTGGATGTCAATTTAATAGATACCTGCTTTCAGGTCAACCTTTGTTTAACAAGTTTCATTGTGCTTTCCTCCAAAAAAAATGTTGAAGAAAAAAGGATTTTCCTAAACTGTTTTAGAAACTGAGAGATATGATAAAAGGAGAAACATTTCTCAGCCAAACTGGCTCTTGAGATATCCAAAATTTTGAATTCAAAATCTTAGAAAGATAAATGGTGAGAAGAACTTGCAGGTATAATCCTCATTTCTTATCTGGTAAGGGGAGATAAATGTCACTCAGATAAGCAGCAGAGAGACAATAGAGAACATCTACCCCTTTATTTGGCCTTTTCTCCTTAATCTCAGTAAACCAGCCATTGCTCATGATCCTCAGAGTGGGCTCTACTCTCAGAGTGCTAATTTGGTTACATTTAGAACAAACTGTCTTTCCCTTTTAATATCTGAACTTTGCCAGAGCCTTTATACCCCTCTTGTCTGTGGAGGAGAAGGAAAGGGAGGGAGAGAAAGAACATGCACAAGAGAGAAAAACTTTGAGGAACATGTGTACATGCGGCTATCAATGTAGACAAATTACTTCAAAATGGTAAATTAGGAAATCATTTATTTACCCTGTTTAGACTATGCCACAATTCCCCTTAATTATATACTACAAGTTAAAAGGATTTTACCTACACTGAAAAAATATAAGCTGATTGCTTTGAAAATTATTATTATTATTATTATTATTATTATTATTGGTTACTGATCGATTATATCTAAGTTTAGGTAACACTATGCATTTTAATGTGTATCATCCTAAATAGGCAATTTCCTATTAATTTGATAACTGGCACACCCACATTTTTTCCTTTTATGGAATAAAATTAGAAAATTTTACATATTTCATTTTGCAATCTCTAATAAAGGCAAGCCATAGTATCATTCCTGCATCCACACAGGTTTACTTTCTTGGATTTTATGTATAAGAAATTCAATTTTAAATGAAACTAGGAATCAAGAAAAAGGTATAAAATGGTAAAACTTCACTTTTTGTAGAGGCATTACAATATGCAAATTCTATCTTTGAGGTCTAAGTTTAAAATTTACTTCACTGAATGTTGGCTTATCATCCTAACCTGGCTGAATGCAGCTGTACAGATGACATGGGCCAAACCTATGTCCTCTTCCTTTTGGACTGGATTATGAGCTCAAACAATATTAAAACGATGCTATGCTGTGGGATGAGCACTGGGTACTGTATGGAAACAAATTTGATAACAAATTTCATATTTTAAAAAATGATGATATGCTATTAAAATAACACAGAAGAGTAAAAAATGGTTCATGAATTAAATTCGAATAGAATGTTTTTAAAACCTGAATATAGAAAATTTGGAGCCCAACAGCAACTAAGACATTTTCATACTGTTTTTTTTAGGTGATAATGTAAAGGTTATATTTTGAATACAAAAAAAAAAAAAAAAAAAAAAAAAATCTTAACAGTTCACTGTTCACTACAGTTTTCACTCTTAAATTAGTAATTCTACATTCAGACCAAAAAAGCAAATGCCACTGTTTGAGACTGAAAATTAATGGGCATGGATACAAATGTTAAAATCCCAGCTCTTCATGTACAAAATGTCTGAAGTTCATAGCACAAAAAATAGCCTGAAAAAATAATTCTTTGTTTCACACTGGCCATGCTTAGAACACAAGGTTGCAAGCTGCCAGATGACCACCACTCAGATAACCAATTAAACCACATGTGGTACCAAATGACAAGTAGTGGTATGTGTAAGGCAAATAGAAGGATCCCTTATGTTTCTAACTGCTCACAGACTCTAAGAAACACAGAAGCCAGAGCTGGAAGGCAATTTAGAGAATCCTATTAACACAGTCTTTAAAAAGATCAAATTGAAGACTATCGAGTCTGAATGACTTGCTAAAGTTCCAACAAACCCTTCCATGGGATCTAAGTGTTCTGACAAGCAACTCTTTCCACTGCAGAGAGCAATCTTGCAAGTTAGACCCCCTATGGTCTCTAAAGGCAACACAGCCTAGAGTATTGAGGAAATCACCTAGATAATTAAAATTCCAAACCATTTACAATAATAAAGTAAAATCTGAAGCTTTGAGAGTAGCTTTTCAATTGTAAAATTAAGATAAAATTTTGAAGAAATATAGCATTATACTAAATAAAGCATAGCATGGGAGAAAAAATATATATATTATATTTATATTTCTTATAAATATATTTTTCTTATATTTATATTTTATATTCACAAATATTTTTATAAATCTATTTCTATATATTATATATTTTTATATGTTTTCCCATATATAAATAAACATATATATATGAGAAAGATACTATATTTCAAAAATAAGAATCCTCCCTTTTTAAAACCAGCTTTCTATACTTCTAAAAGCTAAAAACAAACAAGCAAATAAACAAAACCCCATTTACTATTATAATCAATTAACATTCTGAGTCTCTTTATACTTTCTGGATCTACTTTGATTTACCTGCTCATTACCACCAGTCTTTTACAACCCCTAAGCCCACTACAGATCCCCAGTGGAGCCTCCACAGTGGTGGAGGCAATATTAAGCAATATTGCCCCCTTATGACATTACTGTGGCTTAAAGAAAAATCCAGAAAATGCATCTACCCTCTAGGCTATTTTCACTGACTGTTCATAAACATGTATAAACTCTTCTTAGAACTATAGATAATTAGTCATAAAGGAAAAGTTTAGAAGTGACTTAATCTAGGGGATGTTAAATATGTTTATCACAAGAAACTTTCATCCAAAGAGAATCTTATTTTACATATAAATATGAATAACATATAGATCACCATCTAAAAACCACCAGCCAAACCCAACAACCTCAAGGAGCCATATTTTGCTTTTAATATTAATCTGTTGCTGTTGACCCAAGAGACTTTTGCATCTCCTCTAACATATATATCTCTGCCTCTATATTGTGTACTTATACTCTTATAATACAAGAAAACAAGGAAGGTAAAAACACACAGACTTCCCTCAATATGACAGACTGTTATTGCAGAACAAAATCTTTGTGGTTTTTATCAGTCAATTATAACGGATGCTTAATCTTCATTTCTAGAAAATATCACCCATCCCTATATGTACTGATAGATTCTTGATCAAAACTGTGCATTCCATGCTGTGGACACAGTCACCAGAAAAACCTTTATTAATCTAGTAATCTTCTCAGTTATCATTCACAAGAACTGGCCATATTGACAACCACTATGATTCACTGGATTAGCCCCACATTTTCTAATCTGTGTTCTACAAAAAAACCTCTTGAAGAAGTGCTTATTGGGTCCCCCATTCCTCCACAAATAAAAGATGCCCAATGAAACATAATCCTTAAAATATTGTATTTTTCACTGCTCTCATGAAGATTTGTAAAATCAGCGTATTATGGGCCTGACAATTCCTGCAGCAAAAAAAAACCCCTATTTTACATATTTAACATACTTTCCAATGTGATTTGAGCAGAAATATTTTGAGTACGGGGCCCACATTTACATTCTACAGAACAGTGTTCTCCTAAGGAACTATTATTTTAGCCCACACCACATAAAGTGACATTCTCAGAGGAAATTTTGGTGCCCAGGGCCAAAACAAAGGAAAGATTCAGAAATAAAAACTCATTCAACAGCACAATTAAATATGCCTTCATACTAATGAATTATCTGCAGAATGTTTAATAGCATAAAAAGGAATATAACACAATCAATCCTGGTTCTCATACAGTCAGTTATTCCCATTCTTTTTTTTTTTTTTCTATTATGTTTACTCACCAATGGTGAGAAATTATGCTTAGAGAACACTTAGCTATGTCCATCCTTGCAATAACTCTAGCACCACACAAAGATTCTTGGTCTATAGTTTTGGAATAACTGGTCTAGATCACAGGAATGGCACTGTTTTCCACAACTCAGATGTCTTGTTTTGGTTTGTTTTGTTTTTGCTGTTTTTCTTTTTTTTTTTTTTCTCTGTGACAAGTTCACAGCAATTCTCACACATGGTTCATTTTATGTGCACAACACCCAAATAAAGGAATCTATGCAATAAAATAAATCAAAGGTAAAGCTTTACCACAGGGTCATTTGCTACACAAATTCATTTAATAAAGCATATTCTACAGAACAGGCCCTGAACTCTGTAACCATTGTAGTCTACTTTCCACCTGATATTTGGACTTAACTCTTGGATGGATTTTTAGAGTCAGCATGATTGGAAAGCTCAGTAGTATTACATTAAATTACCCAAATTGTTGCTTCTTTTAAGACAAATGTTGGTTTGCATAGACTCACACATGCACACATACACTGAACATGTAGCAGTGGGTGACACATAAAATTTGTTTCTTGTACTCATTAAAGTTACCAACTGGTAAGTCTTATTCAAAAAGTTAAAGTTAAAAAGAACAGGGATGTTATGCTGAACTAAGTAACAAATACTTTATATGGAAACATATACATATCATATATACATATATATCAAACACAACCAGGATTATATAGCTTTAAACCATAGACTTTCTTGTCCTTTAAAGTCAATCCAAAATAAAAACAAATGTATTTCATATCACAAATCATAGCATGTGGATTTAGCAAATATTTAACATAAAAGGAATTATTTAGTTGTAAAACGAGGATAACTGGGATAAAACACAATAATGTAATCAATAGAATCCACATCCTCCTTCAGATTGACTGCAGAAGCACAAATTAGGGCATTTAAAAAGCTGTGACATTCTCACATCTTAATTTTGTTCCCATTAACCTCAAATGTCAGATCCATGCACTGTAAAAGTTTTGTTAATTGTATTAATGTTTCTTTGTGATGCTTAAGTTTGATTGAAAATGAAAAGAGAAACGGGTGCCTAGGTGGCTCAGTGGGCTGTGTCCGACTTTGACTTAGGTCATGATTTCACAGCTTATGAGTTTGGGCCCCGCCTCAGGCTCTGTGCTGACAGCTCAGAGCCTGGATGACTCTGTCTCTCCCTCTCTCTCCTCCTCCCCCCCAACATAAAATAAACATGAAAAAGAAAAAGAAAAATGAAAAGAGGGATATATGAGTTAATGCTTACAAATGATTTCTACTACTTGATGTGGTCTCCTGATAACAAGGAATAAAGGAATTCTACATCTCCAGCCAGAGAGATCAGAAGCTTGACTTTCCACTGAACTGATAACACTGAGAAAATTGCCAAGAGGTGAGACCTATCTTAGTCTTTGTGTTCCAAATTTTGCAGCTAAAGAATCTTCTTAATGGCTGGCATAAATGGTCCAGAAGTAAACTGTGCTGGAAAGCTAGCAAACAATAAAAACCACTGCAGCCTCACTGTACTACTGACTGGCCATCAGGAAAGCAATGCAAAACCCAATGAATGCTTACATAAAAACAATCAAAACTTCTGTGGCATATAAAAAAACTGAATCAACATTTGACAAGTAGACATGAAACTTTGAGTGCAAAAAAGGCAACAATGAATGGTGTTTAGATTGTCTACACCAACCCTTACAATACTTTATTCTCCTTTCTACTCTGAACTCAGCATAAAAGCTCTCCAGTAAAAAGGATAACAGCTATAAAATACCAGCTCACAGTATTATATTCTGTACAATTATACAAATTCTGATCGAATTAAGTCCCCTAAGGTAAAATCTCTATACATCACATTTAGCCAGTAAAAGCTTCTTCTTGGCCATAAGCCCAAATTCTGAGTTACAAAAATATTTAATTGGAAGGCTACATATCTATTTATTTATGCACTTATATATTTATTCATTCATTCTTCATTCATATACTATCTTTCAACAAATGTCTAATAGGTGCCTCTCAAGTGTCAGGCCATGCAAGGACTATCCATAGACACAGTTCTGCTTCATGGAACTTATAGTCTGAAAGGCTTTAAGCAAATAAATACACCTTAATCATATGTAACACTGTAATAAGTGTTATAAGCAAATAAGATTTCTTGCAAAAGTAGAATGGAAAGATCAAATTTAGACAATGAAAATCACAGAAGAAGGTAAAATCACATGTGCTCCGAACAGAGGATATTTTGCTGCTCTGTAGCATAAGGTTGAAAAACCAAAGACACAGGACCAAGTGCCAGTTTTGCCATGTAGTAAGTTAGTGCTATTCCTAAGTTTGTTTCTCTTCTGAAAAGTGGAGATGAAATTAACACCCATATTACCTACTTTACCAAGTTCATCACCAGGTCTGCAGATCAAATATAACAGAATACTTGAAGTATTTCATAAACTGCAAAATGTGTAAAACTGTTAGTTATTTCCCTAAGTTGCATCTCAACATGTATTATAAAATTATTTAAAGGATTCCATATGGTGATAGGCTTCTTATGCAATGACAGTATGCATGATACAATACAAAACCCATATGAGAAAGAAACATTCTGCTACCAACAGAAGAAAACAAGAGTCATAATAGCAAAGTCAAAAGTTGAATCCATATTGCTTTACTTGCAAAAATCAGAAAAATCTTTATATGTAAATAAGCATATTTGCACCACCAATTCAAGCCAAATACTCCTAAGTGCAACACACCATACAAACTCTGAACCAGGGCACATGCTCAAATAAGAGGTGGTTCACAACAGGACAATGTGTGTAAGATCCATCTTTTAAGAGATGTAGCAACATAAGCTTTACAACCTCCCTGAAGGAAAACACAGAAAGCATTCTCTTTGCATTCTCAATACCATGCCTTCCAATATTAAACACAAACCTCCCTTTGTAAAAAGCATATTATGTAAGGTATTATTTTCATCCATCTCTGAAGTTCATTATATGCTTTCTTATCAGTGCCCCAGCATTGATGTATGATCATAGCTTATGCATGAAACATACTGCCAGTGAAAAGTAATGTCCTCAATAAACAGCCTTACCTCCAAAATGCAGCAACCTGGAACCAAATGTCAACACACTCTGTGGACCTCACCCCTGGAGTGCCTTCCATGTAAGCAGTTTTCCAATCCCAACTGGGTCAGAGAAATACTTTTCCTTTCTGCTGAGTCATCCCCCAGCTTACTTTGTAATAAGAGCATTAGCACATTTCCAACCTTTAAAATGCTAATAACAATTAATATGCAATTAATATGGCCAAGGACTGGAAAAATCAGTTAATGATAGCTTTCTACCATGTGTTTGTGTAGCTGTGATTGTCTTTACCATGATTTTCTCTGTAGAGCTTAGCCCTTTGTGATATAACACGTTGCAATCAATTCTGTAGGGCATCTGGAAAGCCTTCTACTATTTTACTGAGTGTTAAGTGACTTGCCTAACTCTAGGCGTTCTCACAGACCTGAAAATAGAACCCAAAACTCCAATCCCATTAGGCTCTTTTCAGCACACGACCTGGACTCCTGGGATTCAGTTCTTCCACCTGAGATTCTAGCACAGTAGTGGACACTGAACTCAGATTCACCATTCACTATTGCAAAGAAACCTCTAGACTCTGAAAGGTGGGAGGGGGGATTGAGTAACATAAATTGGACAAAAAAGCCTAACTGAATTCTCCAGACCTCAGACCCCACTTTCTCTGAAAAGGGGAAAGACAAAGTGATAGTGCAAACGTTTCTGTGCATGTGTACATGCATGGTTTTGTACTTGAATGAGACCTATGCATTTTACAGTGAGGCAGCTCCAAAGCAGCTTTTTGAGATGTGCCAAAACTACGTCATGTACAATACTTATTTTACACCTAGACATTTTTTAAAAAGTGGATTTTGTAATAAGAAAATGCAACAAACAAGAAAGGAATACAATATAACTAGAATAATGGATGAATATACATCTCATTAAAACTAAGGATACACATTATATGTTACTTAAAAGGAACTCATGATATATGATATATATATATATATATATATATATATATAATTTACATGCATGATAGCAGAAAAAATTAATCCTGTAGTTACATTCTCATTAGGATTAAGTTATTTTTAATGGACTAATTAAATATAAAGTAATAACAAATACAAGATAAATCCTAAAAATTACTATTAATACTACTAGATTTTGAATCTAGTGTTACATCCTCAATACTTTAAAGTTAATTAATTAAAAATTAAGTATGTGTAGTTTCTCCTCTAAATTACTATATCAAATAATGGCTTATTCTATTAAAAAAAAAGAACTCATGACTACTTTAAAATACTGTTTCCATTTTTTAATTTATTTTTAAGAGTTATAGAATTACTTCATTCTCTGAGTAAAAATACTGTTTTGAAAATAAAATTTTCTAGTTGCTTTATATATTTAATATTTCTTTATGTTTTCTATACTTTAATTTATTCATATTTCATTATTGGTACTCCATTTATTCATCTCTCCATCTACCTATTCAACACATGTTTATTATACACTGGGACCAATGCTTAAGCATCAGAATTATAACAAATATATATAAAAGTTTTCAGTCAACAGTGTTCTTTCACATATACAATGTCACTTAAAGAAATATGTAGACTAAGTCTAAATAATTTCTTAACCATACATAATCTTAAAAATATATAAGAAATTTTAAAACAAAGGCTAAGAGAAGCAAATGAAGTTATAGAAGACAAAATGGTCTTCGTTTGACTGCTGTTGAGTCAGCTAATTTCTTTTTTTTTTTTTTTTTTTTTTTTAATTTTTTTTTCAACGTTTTTTTATTTATTTTTGGGACAGAGAGAGACAGAGCATGAACGGGGGAGGGGCAGAGAGAGAAGGAGACACAGAATCGGAAAGAGGCTCCAGGCTCCGAGCTGTCAGCCCAGAGCCTGACGCGGGGCTCGAACTCACGGACCGCGAGATCGTGACCTGGCTGAAGTCGGACGCTTAACCGACTGCGCCACCCAGGCGCCCCGAGTCAGCTAATTTCTTAAAAAGTGCATGAAAAGAAGAATTGGAAGGTTGGGGAAAATGTAAATGTAGAATATATTTTCCATGAAACAAGTTATAGCAAAATAATGTTAAATAGTAAAATACTCAAATTCATTCTTAGAATGGTTCTACAAAATACCAAAAAACATGATACATGCACACATGTATATACACAAATATGTCTATTTATTTGTTTATTTGAGGACAGAGGTGTTCTTTGGAGGCAAGATCTATAGGCACTCTCAGTAGATAAAGATTGTGCTTCCCAACTGTTTAAAAAGTAACAATATTACTATTATGCAGTGTATAGTATTATTCTTTCCAATCACTCCCAAAAGCTCATGAACAAGTACATATCTGTCCCACATTGAGATACACATGCTTTGTATATTCTTATTTGAAACATTAGTAAATTTATTAAAATTTATTTCACTAAATATATGTTTTCAAAAATATATCTATGAAAAGAAAAAGAAAAAAAATCAAGGAATAAAACTTCCATGATTTATCCTTAATTTTCCTGTAAATTTTGCTTCTGCTGAGACATCCTCACTCTTCTTTCTAAATTTATATTTTAGCCAAAAGATTCATCTAAAACCACATCTCAAATCATGTCAATCACCTGTTTAAAACATTTATGGAGTTGCTTGACAACCAGCATTTGAAATCGGCACGGCAGAGCAGAAGGTAAGTGAACAGGGGTTTGTATTACTTTTCCAATTTTATCTTTTGAATCTCCACTTCACAATCTCCTATCCTGCTCATCTATCCATCCATACCTTTGCCATTTTTCTTCCCTAATCTAGAACACCCTCCATCTATGCCTGTTGCAATTCTACTCCCCCTACTCATCCAAGAAACTTTCCATGTCAGAAATAATCTATCTCCCTCTTCCCCAATATCTCCCTCCTTCTCTCTTCTTCCTTCCCTCTCCCTCTTCCATATGCTCCTTTCTTTTGTTCCTCTAATGAGACTGACCACATCCTACTTTTTGTTACAAAGATTTGACATATCTCCTGTAATAGCTACAAAACCTTTAAAACAAGACCATTTCTTATTTAGTTTCATTACCTCACAAAACTTACTTTTGTGTGGCTAGTAAGGGGATTAAAGAGGCTCATAAATGGGATTTATATTTTTAAATAACATGATGGAAGGATGGTTCTAATCTTATGCATTTCTCTGCTCTTTCCTTATAAAATGTGAGCTCCAAAATTATACTTAACCATTGTTATATTTGAAGTTTCTTTAATAATAGATCAAACATCATAACTATAACCATGAGCAAACATGTTAAGGGAAATCATATTTTTCCAGCATATGATTTTACTCAATCCACTTGTTGAGGCTATTTCAAATGCGAAGCAGTCCCATCTGTCCAAAAGCCTACAGTAAACTTATGTTTATAGAGCCACAAAAATTACCATCATGAGAATGCAAAAAAAAAAAAAAATACATACAAGTATACTATGGCTATGTTATGCAAAATTATTGACTTTGGGATATAAACTAAATTAAAGATTATTCAGTATAATGGATTGTATCTTCAATTTGTCTTTCTATTATTAGGTCCAGAGAAAATTGGGACACTTCAATTTATGGTGCATGATTATTGATGGAAGTTTTTACAGGTGCCAAATATCAGCATGATGACAACTGGATAACTAAGTTTAAAAATTAACTCAAAGAAAGTGTGCAGTGGTCTGCAAGAACATTCTCCTTATTCACCTGGTTGTTTTAATATTGTATAGAGCTCTTAAAGGGCCACATCAATCTATCTTCTCTGTCATTTGGCATCTAATATAATGATTTTGATATAATAATCCACTAATTATTCAATTATCTTGTTTAAAGAATTTTCTCTAGAGGATGTGAAATTCTCAATTAAGAAAATCACAGATTATGTCAACTTGTTCCTTTAAGATCATAAAGCATACCTTATGGACAGGAATATTTTTATAAAATTATTTAAAAAGTAAAACATATGTAATGTTAATTTTTAATATTATGTATGTAAAGTCATATTATTTCTGTTTCTTGCTAACACTTTCATTATTATAATTCCTTGTACAAAAAAATGTCCTTAGTAGTATACATTGAAAGAAAAGTGCATTGCTTTAAAATCACATATTATAACTCAAAAACTTTAGGTTAAGAGTGAAAATTTGATGAAATTAATTTTGTGTGGTCAAAGATTTCTTCCTAAAAAATCCACAGTAAAATATATTTTTAAACATATCTTGCTAAACAGTCTATGTAGTTTATTTGTAAATGTTTGTATTTTTATAATTTATTGTGATATTTCCTAAAATACTGTCCACAAAATAGTGCTTCAAAAAAAAATGTGAGGCACTAGTTTTAAATGCAGACACCCCAAGATTCCACTCCACGGTTGGATCAGAATCTTTTGGAGTGAGGAACCTGGGAGTATGCATTTAAAACAAGTTTTCTCAGGTACACGAGACTTGAGAAACCTACTGGGTCTATCTGAAACCATGCCTCATTATATTCTTAATGCTATGTTAGAGTCAGCAAATGGTTTTTCCCCAAAAAATATCCTTTCCAAATGCTCATTCTTACAATTTCTAAAGTGCCACTCAACAGAAAATCAAATGTTTCCAAATCCCAGAATATTTCATCTCAATTAACAAATGAAAGGGGTTCTTTTGCTCCTTATTCCCAGTTGTCCTAGTGTCCTGAGCAAAAAAGCCCATGACACCCACTTCGCACCTCAGGACACGGACCTCCGGTTTCCACAGGTTACAATACTGAATCCCGTTCACATTAACATAGCTTTAAGTGACACTGGGCTCACTAGCCTTCGACTCTCCTGGCACAGCGGCCCCTTCCGAAAGCCCGCCAGCTGCCCAGGCTCTCCAGTTCTCAGAGACGCCTGGCTCTGTCAGCACCTCCGACAGCGACTGGAGGAGCGGGATTCCGGGTTTCACTGTCCAGGAGCCTGCCCTTACAAAAGCCACTGAGACCAAGGAAACTGACCCGAGATACCCTTGAGTACACAAATCATTGCCCCTCGTTCTCTCCAGCTGCCAGCATCTCTTTCCAAAAAAAACAACAAAGGAAACCTTAAGTACCTCTTACCTAGAATCTGAGCCACCCCCACAACTCGCCTCTCTTCCCTGGTTCCCCAGCGCCTGTTGCTAAGGAGGCGAGATGGCACTAGGGAAGCCTCAGGCCCAGGTGACAGACCGCTGGAGGAGCTGGGAGCACGAGGGCTGCGGTGAAAGCCAAGCGCTAGGCCGGCCTAGGACCCCTTCCTTCCGCAGGAAGGGTGCGCCCTCCGCACGGAACCGACGCCAACTACGCCCCCCGCGCACACCGGGAGGGTGGAGGGAGCCGCACCAGCGAGAGGCTGGCTCCCGGAGAGCCGCTCCCTCTGCGGGCCAGGGAAGATCGGCCCCGGCAGAGAAGGCCTCTGGCCCAGTACTGTGGACCCAGGCAGTGGGGCAGGGGCTCGGGGACAGCCCTGGGGAGGGAGGGCACTCACCATGTTGACTTCGGAAACCATGTCTATGCTGGCGATATCGATGTTCATCCCCACGCAGACCGGGGGACCTGCGGGAAGAGCACCACACAGAGATCAGCCAAGCTCGGGCACGGGGTGCGGGTGGCACTGAGGAAAGCGGTGCCCACCCGAGGAGAGGTAGCAGGTTAAATGCCTCCCACCCCACCCCCCCACTCCATCGCAGCTCGGCTTCAGCGCCCCCCACCTCCTTCCACCACCCAGGCCGCCAGCGCGGTGGGTCGCGCATCCCGCAGCGGCCGCGCACACCCCACTTACCCCCGAAGTCGGGTCTCAGGCGAATGTCGTAGCCTTTCAACAGCTTGTCCACCGTCTCCTTCACAAAGGACATGTTCCCGGGATCGTTCACGCTGGGGAAGGGGGCAAGGGGCACAGAGAGCAGGGTCAGGCGGTGGCTCACCCGCCAGCGCCCGAAGCGTACACCCGCGCTCCCTGCCCGCTGCCCGGCCCGCTTCCCATCCACCCACCCACGACCCTACCTCTGGGCGCAGCACACCACAGCCACCAGCACTGGGGCCGAGAAAATGCCGAAAAGCCTTCCTCCCGCAAAGCCCCACATCCCTCCGCCGCGCCCCGGCACGGGGGAGGGGGCGCCCCGCCGCCGTCGCGACCCGCAGCCGGGGCTGCTCCTGCTGCTGCCGCCGCCGCCGCCGCCGCGCTGGCCCTAAGCGGAGGAGGGCGGAGGGGGAGGGGGAGGGAAGGAGGGGGAGGAGCGGGCGCGAGGGGAGGAGGAGCAGCAGGCTGGGGAGCGGAGGGAGGGGGAGGAGGCAAGGCGAGCCGGAGGCGGAGCCCGCTGCGCCGAGCACCCTAGCCTCCCCCGCGCTAGCCGCGGCTGGTGGCCCCGGCCCTTGGCGCTCCCTCCCGCCTCCGCGGCTGCGGAGCGGGACCTGGAGCCCGGCCGGGGACAGCAAGTAGTAGCCGCGGCTGTGCGGCACTGAACAGGGCCGGGCTCGGCCGCGAAGCCAGCTCCGCCGCTCTTGCTGCGACCAGGCGAAGGACCTACGGCTACACAGGCAGCGGCGGTGAGGGAAACGCCATCCGCTTCCCCCCGCCCCTTTCCTGGTCCGACCCCCTCAACGACCCCCGCCCCGCTGCGACGCAGGCCAAGAATCAGTGGGTGCTGTACAGTGCCTGTGCCCGCAGGTCTGCGCGCTACAGCGTCTGGAAGGAGGCTGCGGGTCGGGGGAAAGCCCCCACCTCACCTGCGGGGCTCAGAGCCTCGAATCCCCAGAGTCCAGAAGAGCCAGATGGGCAGCAGGAGAGCCGGGAGCCTGGAGCACATGGCGTTGCTCCTCCGACCGAATCTGAGTGGGATCGGCTCTCCCCCACAGCCACCCAGTATTCAAACAGCGACGCGGGGATCCCCGCCCCTGCCCCCACCCACGGGCTTTCCCTCCTGACCCATCATCCAGCCCCTTGCATGGCGGCCGGATTAATTATTTGTGCACCATAAAACCATTTTTTAAAAATCTGTACCTTAAACTATTCCTCTCACTTCACCCCTGAACATTTCATATGAGCAATGGGCCCTCCCTGCTCATATAAATACATTTATGATGAATGGTAAAGAGAGGCCTGATCATGTACACCTTATTAGCAGTAAGGTAATAAGTAAATTGGAGTCCAGATCAGACCTGGAGACCCTGGACTGTTGTTCCAGGGTTGGGAAAATAACTTGCCTTTTCTGGCGCAGCCTGGAGCTGTCCGTGGTTCTTAATATAACACCGTGTGCCTAAGGGGTGTCTATTCACCCATGACCATAGGTTGCATATTTTTCTTTAGTGAATAATCTTCAATAAAGTTTCTCTGTGCCTCAGACTTCCAATATTGAAGAAGATGGTTGCACAATCCTACTTGTGGTTAAAGAACAAAACCTACAAATCAAGTTCAATTTTGTGCTTGATAGGCTTTCTTGAGCCATTCCAGGACTTAATGAATGGCTAATAATAGATACCTGCTTTTCTGTATTGACTTATTTTTTTTTTCTGTAAAGCTTAAAGTTTTCTTTTCTACTGTCAAGACTTTATGTAGGTAAATATCTAAATCTAGACCTTAATTATCAACTTGGCATGTTTCTGTGCATTAATTTTAAATATCATTGCCTTTTAAAAAATCAGCAATTTTATTTTTGGAGCAAAAAATGTGACTGCAGTACCTGAAAGGTTGATATTAAGATGAGTTAAGAGATAAATATAGCTCCCTAATTGTTTTATGGAAAAGTCTGTTCACAACTACTTTGTGTTCTGTGTCCTGTTAATGTGCAATGGAATTATAAGAAAAATGAGGTCTATGTTATCATACCTTCCACTCTACATTATGTTTTAGTCTATGTCTCCTATTTGCATATACCTCTTAGAGAAAGGCCCTGCTGGGGATCACAGCTATAGAAAGTAAACAATGAGAATAAGGTGTTTGAGTACAGCCAATAACATAATAAATATTATCCCCCTTTCTACTACTTTTATGTTCTAAAACTTGCAAAACCACACTACAGATGCAATTGTTATTTAACTGTGTACCACTTCAGATATTGGCTCTAAGCAGTCTCTGAGGTTCTTGCCCTTATTTTTCACCACAGTTGCTACTTTAGCACACAGATGCATAAAAGCTCTGATCAGCTTTACCAGAAAACAAACTTACATCCATCACCTCATGTCCACATTCCTTGTCTCTCACCTCCCACTTTCAAGTTTCTCACTTGACAATGAGGTTCAAGATGCTACAGGACCTTTTCAGTACTCACATATGTGCAATGTGAAGTTGCAGGAGAATTAGCGATTCATGGGGTGGAATTTGACAAATGGGAAGTGGGAAACAGGTAGATAAATAATTTTCTCTTTATTGCACCTAAGAAATATCCTGAGATGCAGCAGTAGCTCCTATGTTTTCTCTCTTCTTCCATGCCTTCACTCCTGTTTTCATCAGTATTACGCACTCTTGTAAACTGTAGCATTTACATTTTGCCTCAATATGTTTTCTGGGGAACCCAGGCTAAGTCATCACCAATTGGCAAATTACTAAAAATATCACCTAAAATGATATGAAGACAAAATCAAAGAGAAAAATTGTGGTGAGTGCATGCAGGTGTAATCAATGTTCATGGGTTATAAGACTCATAATAGTTGCTGCCCAGCTTGCACTTACATAAGCAACAGAGGCTGGACATGCAGCCACTGGACCCACCCTCCTGCATCAGCTCCCTCTCACATAGCCATTTTGGAGGGTTGGATGAGCACTGAACCCCAAGCACCTCCATCCTTTGACTCTTCTTGCCAGGATTCCTGAAACCAAGAATAGTTACATATCTTTACTAGATGGTGCTAATGTATTAGCCAAACCATCAGGAAATTATTGATTCACTTTTCACTTTATTTGCTACTGAAAGAGAGAAAGGAGATGGGGTTGCACAATGCATAAATTTTCATGTCATAAGAAAAAGGAGAGGAATGCCATTTTTTTCATAGCAAAGTGGTTATAAATAGACTGGAATAATATTTAGGGGGTCCATAAGGTAGGAAGAAGGAAGAGAAGAGCATCACATGATCACTTTATCTGCTCCATATTTGTGCGTTTTGGCTGAGCCATATACCTTTCACCAAACTGTCTTTTGTTCAGACATAGTTGCATCTTATAGAGAATCAACCTGGTTGTTTAAATAGTATAAAGTCTTCTGATAGTATATTTTAAATCTCTGTGAAAAATAACTCAATTAATTGGAGGTAGAGCATATGAAATAAAGTGTTAAATGTATAGTTAGATGAGTTTTGACAAATATATAAACCAATGTTCATTCTCATCACCCCCAAAATTCCCTCTCAGTCCTTAAACCTACATGTCATTCATAGGGCTTGTAGACAAGCACTGACCTAAGTTCCATCATTACAGATTTTTTTCCCTAGCATTCCATATAAGTGAAGTTATGCAGTATATGTTATTTTATGTCTGGATTATTTCTTTTACTACACTGTTTCTGATATCTATACATGCTGTTGCAGACCCATAGTTTATTTCCCTATTTTTTAAAGTTTATTTATTTATTTATTTATTTATTTATTTATTTATTTATTTATAGAGAGAGGACGGGAGGGGGGCAAAGAGAGAGGGAAGGAGAATTGAAGGGCTCAATTATACAAAATATGAGATCATGAGCCTAAATCAAGAGGTGGATGCTCAAATGACTGAGCCCCCTAGGCACCCCTATAGTTTGTTTCTCTTGACTCCTGAGTGTGTTCCATTGTATAGCTATTCCACAACTTATTTATCCATTCATCTGTTATTGAGACTTTCCAGTTTGGGCTATTACAGATAAAAAGTCATATACAGGTCTTTGTATGGGTATATGGTTTAATTTCTCTAGTGTAAATACCTAGGAGTGTAATACCTGAATTGTATATAAGCTATTGTTTAGCTTTATAAGGAACTACAAAATATTTTCCAATGTAATTGAAGATTTTATATTTCAACAGCAATGCATGAGAATTGAAGTTGTTCCACATCCTTTCCATCTATTCTTTTTTTTTAAATTTTTTAATGTTTTTATTTATTTTTGAGACAGAGAGAGACAGAGCATGAGCAGGGGAGGGGCAGAGAAAGAGGGAGACACAGAATCTGAAGCAGGCTCCAGGCTCTGAGCTGTCAGCACAGAGCACAACGCAGGGCTCGAACTCACAGGTTGTGAGATTATGGTCTGAGCTGAAGTCGGATGCTCAACCGACTGAGCCACCCAAGCTCCCCATTTCCATCTATTCTAGCAGGTATATACTGGTATGTCATTGTGATTTTAATTTGCATTTGCCTGATGACATGTAAGTACACAAACAAGTATATTTAATTTCATAATGACAACTCATGTCTTCTTTTTGAGTATGTAAGATTTTACCCACTTTTAAATTACATTCCTTGTCTTTTTTTTATTGAGATGTAAGAGTTCTTTATATATTCTGGATACAAGTCTTTTGTCAGATATATTTAATGTGAATATTTTCTCCCAGTCCCTGGCCTTGCTGTTACATTTCTTTGATAGTATTTTTCAATGAAAAGAAGAATATAATTTAGATGAATTTCAATTTATAACCTTTCTCCTTTTTGGTTCATATTTTTGGTATCCTCCCCAAGGAATCTTTGCCTACTCAAAAGTTATGATTTTGGGGGCACCTGGGTGGCTCAGTTGGTTAAGTATCCAACTTTGGCTCAGGTAGTGATCTTGCAGTTGGTGAGTTCAAGTCCAGCATCCAGCTCTCTGTTGTCAGCCCAGAGCTGGTGGAAGATCCTGTCTCCCTCTTTCTGCCCCTACCCTGCTCACATCCTCTCTCTCTTTCAAAAATAAATATATATTTTTTTAAAAGTTATTATTTTCTCTGTGCTTTCTTTAAGAAGTTATCAGTAATATTTAGATCTATGATATACTTATAACTATTTTTTATGGATGATGTTGATAAGGGTAAAAGTTCTTTCACTCCATATGGCTGTCTAGTTGTTTCATCATGATTTGTTGAAAATATTATTCTTTACCCACCGAGTTCCCTTTGTATTTATGTTGGAAATCAACTGATCTTATATGTGTGGACATATTTTTGGACTCTATTTTATTTAGCTATTTCATTGACCTATATGTGTATTCTTTCACCACTTCCATCTTGCTTTGATTAAAGTAGCTATAAATTAAATACAGAAATCAGGTATTGTAATTCATACAATTTTGCTTTTCTTCCTCAAACTATTTTTGGCTACCTAAGATCTTTGCATTTTTTTTCCTTTTTTTTTTTTAATATATGAAATTTATTGTCAAATTGGTTTCCATACAACACCAAGTGCTCATCCCAAAAGGTGCCCTCCTCAATACCCATCACCCACCCTGCCCTCCCTCCCACCCCCCATCAACCCTCAGTTTGTTCTCAGTTTTTAACAGTCTCTTATGCTTTGGCTCTCTCCCACTCTAACCTCTTTATTTTTTTTTCCTTCCCCTACCCCATGGGTTTCTGTCAAGTTTCTCAGGATCCACATAAGAGTGAAACCATATGGTATCTGTCTTTCTCTGTATGGCTTATTTCACTTAGCATCACACTCTTCAGTTCCACCCACGTTGCTACAAAAGGCCATATTTCATTCTTTCTCATTGCCACGTAGTATTCCATTGTGTATATAAACCACAATTTCTTTATCCATTCATCAGTTGATGGACATTTAGGCTCTTTCCATAATTTGGCTATTGTTGAGAATGCTGCTATAAACATTGGGGTACAAGTGCCCCTATGCACCAGCATTCCTGTATCCCTTGGATAAATTCCTAGCAGTGCTATTGCTGGGTCATAGGGTAGGTCTCTTTTTAATTTTCTGAGGAACCTCCACACTGCTTTCCAGAGCGGCTGCACCAATTTGCATTCCCACCAACAGTGCAAGAGGGTTCCCGTTTCTCCACATCCTCACCAGCATCTGTAATCTCCTGATTTCTTCATTTTGGCCACTCTGACTGGCGTGAGGTGATATCTGAGTGTGGTTTTGATTTGTATTTCCCTGATAAGGAGCGACGTTGAACATCTTTTCATGTGCCTGTTGGCCATCCGGATGTCTTCTTTAGAGAAGTGTCTATTCATGTTTTCTGCCCATTTCTTCACTGAGTTATTTGTTTTTCGGGTTTGGAGTTTGGTGAGCTCTTTATAGATTTTGGATACTAGCCCTTTGTCCGATATGTCATTTGCAAATATCTTTTCCCATTCTGTTGGTTGCCTTTTAGTTTTGTTGGTTGTTTCCTTTGCTGTGCAGAAGATTTTTATCTTCATAAGGTCCCAGTAATTCACTTTTGCTTTTAATTTCCTTGCCTTTGGGGATGTGTCGAGTAAGAGATTGCTACGGCTGAGGTCACAGAGGTCTGTCTTTTCCTCCTTTCTCCTCTAAGGTTTTGATGGTTTCCTGTCTCACGTTCAGGTCCTTTATCCATTTTGAGTTTATTTTTGTGAATGGTGTGAGAAAGTGGTCTACTTTCAACCTTCTGCATGTTGCTGTCCAGTTCTCCCAGCACCATTTGTTAAAGAGACTGTCTTTTTTCCATTGGATGTTCTTTCCTGCTTTGTCAAAGATGAGTTGGCCATACGTTTGTGGGTCTAGTTCTGGGGTTTCTATTCTATTCCTTTGGTCGATGTCTCTGTTTTTGTGCCAATACCATGCTGTCTTGATGATGACAGCTTTGTAGTAGAGGCTAAAGTCTGGGATTGTGATGCCTCCTGCTTTGGTCTTCTTCTTCAAAATTACTTTGGCTATTCGGGGCCTTTTGTGGTTCCATATAAATTTTAGGATTGCTTGTTCTAGTTTTGAGAAGAATGCTGGTGCAATTTTGTTTGGGATTGCATTGAATGTGTAGATAGCTTTGGGTAGTATTGACATTTTGACAATATTTATTCTTCCAATCCATGAGCAGGGAATGTCTTTCCATTTCTTTATATCTTCTTCAATTACCTTCATAAGCTTTCTATAGTTTTCAGCATACAGATCTTTTACATCTTTGGTTAGGTTTATTCCTAGGTATTTTATGCTTCTTGGTGCAATTGTGAATGGGATCAGTTTCTTTATTTGTCTTTCTGTTGCTTCATTGTTAGTGTATAAGAATGCAACTGATTTCTGTACATTGATTTTGTATCCTGCAACTTTGCTGAATTAATGTATCAGTTCTAGCAGACTTTTGGTGGAGTCTGTCGGATTTTCCATGTATAATATCATGTCATCTGCAAAAAGCGAAAGCTTGACTTCATCTTTGCCAATTTTGACGCCTTTGATTTCCTTTTGTTGTCTGATTGCTGATGCTAGAACTTCCAACACTATGTTAAACAACAGCGGTGAGAGTGGGCATCCCTGTCGTGTTCCTGATCTCAGGGAAAAAGCTCTCAGTTTTTCCCCATTGAGGATGATGTTAGCTGTGGGCTTTTCATAAATGGCTTTTATGATCTTTAAGTATGTTCCTTTTATCCCGACTTTCTCAAGGGTTTTTATTAAGAAAGGGTGCTGGATTTTGTCAAAGGCCTTTTCTGCATCGATTGACAGAATCATATGGTTCTTCTCTTTTCTTTTATTAATGTGATGTATCACGTTGATTGATTTGGGAATGTTGAACCAGCCCTGCATCCCAGGAATGAATCCCACTTGATCATGGTGAATAATTCTTTTCATATGCTGTTGAATTCGATTTGCTAGTATCTTATTGAAAATTTTTGCATCCATATTCATCAGGGATATTGGCCTGTAGTTCTCTTTTTTTACTGGGTCTCTGTCTGGTTTAGGAATCAAAGTAATACTGGCTTCATAGAATGAGTCTGGAAGTTTTCCTTCCCTTCCTATTTCTTGGAATAGCTTGAGAAGGATAGGTATTATCTCTGCTTTAAACGTCTAGTAGAACTCCCCTGGGAAGCCATCTGGTCCTGGACACTTATTTGTTGGGAGATTTTTGATAAGCGATTCAATTTCTTCGCTGGTTATGGGTCTGTTCAAGCTTTCTATTTCCTCCTGATTGAGTTTTGGAAGAGTGTGGGTGTTTAGGAATTTGTCCATTTCTTCCAGGTTGTCCAATTTGTTGGCATATAAATTTTCATAGTATTCCCTGATAATTGTTTGTATCTCTGAGGGATTGGTTGTAATAATTCCATTTTCATTCATGATTTTATCTATTTGGGTCATCTCCCTTTTCTTTTTGAAAAGCCTGGCTAGAGGTTTGTCAATTTGTTTATTTTTTCAAAAAACCAACTCTTGGTTTCGTTGATCTGCTCAACAGTGTTTTTAGATTCTATATTGTTTATTTCTGCTCTGATCTTTATTATTTCTCTTCTTCTGCTGGGTTTAGGCTGCCTTTGCTGTTCTGCTACTATTCCTTTAGGTGTGCTGTTAGATTTTGTATTTGGGATTTTTCTTGTTTCTTGAGATAGGCCTGGATTGCAATGTATTTTCCTCTCAGGACTGCCTTCGCTGCGTCCCAAAGCGTTTGGATTGTTGTATTTTCATTTTCGTTTGTTTCCATATATTTTTAAATTTCTTCTCTAATTGCCTGGTTGACCCACTCATTCGTTAGTAGGGTGTTCTTTAACCTCCATGCTTTTGGAGGTTTTCCAGACTTTTTCCTATGGTTGATTTCAAGCTTCATAGCATTGTGGTCTGAAAGTATGCATGGTATAATTTCAATTCTTGTAAACTTATGAAGGCCTGTTTTGTGACCCAGTATATGATCTATCTTGGAGAATGTTCCATGTGCACTCGAGAAGAAAGTATATTCTGTTGCTTTGGGATGCAGAGTTCTAAATATATCTGTCAAGTCCATCTGATCCAATGTATCATTCAGGGCCCTTGTTTCTTTATTGACCGTGTGTCTAGATGATCTATCCATTTCTGTAAGTGGGGTGTTAAAGTCCCCTGTAATTACCACATCCTTATCAATAAGGTTGCTTATGTTTATGAGTAATTGTTTTATATATTTGGGGGCTCTGGTATTCAGTGCATAGACGTTTATAATTGTTAGCTCTTCCTGATGGATAGACCCTGTAATTATTATATAATGCCCTTCTTCATCTCTTGTTACAGCCTTTAATTTAAAGTCTAGTTTGTCTGATATAAGTATGGCTACTCCAGCTTTCTTTTGGCTGCCAGTAGCATGATAAATAGTTCTCCATCCCCTCACTCTCAATCTAAAGGTGTCCTCAGGTCTAAAATGAGTCTCTTGTAGACAGCAAATAGATGGGTCTTGTTTTTTTATCCATTCTGATACCCTATGTCTTTTGGTTGGCGCATTTAATCCATTTACATTCAGTGTTATTATAGAAAGATATGGGTTTAGAGTCATTGTGATGTCTGTATGTTTTATGCTTGTAGTGATGTCTCTGGTACTTTGTCTCACAGGATCCCCCTTAGGATCTCTTGTAGGGCTGGTTTCGTGGTGACAAATTCCTTCAGTTTTTGTTTGTTTGGGAAGACCTTTATCTCTCCTTCTATTCTAAATGACAGACTTGCTGGATAAAGGAATTTCGGCTGCATATTTTTTCTGTTTAGCACACTGAAGATATCGTGCCAGTCCTTTCTGGCCTGCCAAGTTTCAAAAGAGAGATCAGTCACGAGTCTTATAGGTCTCCCTTTATATGTGAGGGCACGTTTATCCCTTGCTGCTTTCAGAATTTTCTCTTTATCCTTGTACTTTGCCAGTTTCACTATGATATATCGTGCAGAAGATCGATTCAAGTTACGTCTGAAGGGAGTTCTCTGTGCCTCTTGGATTTCAATGCCTTTTTCCTTCCCCAGTTGAGGGAAGTTCTCAGCTATTATTTCTTCAAGTACCCCTTCAGCACCTTTCCCTCTCTCTTCCTCCTCTGGGATACCAATTATGCGTATATTATTTCTTTTTAGTGTATCACTTAGTTCTCTAATTTTCCCCTCATACTCCTGGATTTTTTTATGTCTCTTTCTCTCAGCTTCCTCTTTTTCCATAACACTATCTTCTAGTTCACCTATTCTCTCCTCTGCCTCTTCAATCCGAGCCGTCGTGGTTTCCATTTTGTTTTGCATTTCGTTTAAAGCGTTTTTCAGCTCCTCGTGACTGTTTAGTTCCTTGATCTCTGTAGCAAGAGATTCTCTGCTGTCCTCTATACTGTTTTCAAGCCCAGCGATTAATTTTATGAGTATTATTCTAAATTCACTTTCTGCTATATTTTTTAAATCCTTTTTGATCAGTTCATTGGCTGTTGTTATTTCCTGGAGATTCTTCTGAGGGGAATTCTTCCGTTTCGTCATTTTGGATAGTCCCTGGAGTGGTGAGGACCTGCAGGGCACTTCCCCTGTGCTGTGGTGTATAACTGGAGTTGGTGGGCGGGGCCGCAGTCAGACCTGATATCTGCCCCCAGCCCACTGCTGGGGCCACAGTCAGACTGGTGTGTGCCTTCTCTTCCCCTCTCCTAGGGGTGGGATTCACTGTGGGGTGGCGAGGCCGTCTGGGCTACTTGCACACTGCCAGGCTTGTGGTGCTGCTGGGGATCTGGCGTATTAGCTGGGGTGGGTAGGCAAGGTGCAGGGGGGCAGGGGGGGCAGGCTTAGCTCACTTCTCCTTAGGTGATCCACCTCAGGAGGGGCCCTATGGCAGTGGGAGGGAGTCAGATCCGCTGCCGGAGGTTTGGCTCCACAGAAGCACAGAGTTGGGTGTTTGTGCGGAGCGAGCAAGTTCCCTGGCAGGAACTGGTTCCCTTTGGGATTTTGGCTGGGGGATGGGCGAGGGAGATGGCGCTGGCAAGTGCCTTTGTTACCCGCCAAGCTGAGCTCTGTCGTCAGGGGGCTCAGCAACTCTCCCTCCCTTTGTCCTCCAGCCTTCCCGCTTTCCGAGCAGAGCTGTTAACTTATGACCTCCCACACGCTAAGTCACGCTTGCTGTTGGAACACACTCCATCCGGCCTCTCCGCTTTTGCCAGCCAGACTCGGGGGCTCTGCTTGGCCGGCAGGCTGCCCCTCCGCCCCGGCTCCCTCCCGCCAGTCCGTGGAGCGCGCACCGCCTCACCGCCCTTCCTACCCTCTTCCGTGGGCCTCTCATCTGCGCTTGGCTCCAGAGACTCCGTTCTGTTAATCCTCTGGCGGTTTTCTGGGTTATTTAGGCAGGTGTAGGTGGAATCTAAGTGATCAGCAGGACACGTGGTGAGCCCAGCGTCCTCCTACGCCGCCATCTTCCCTCTCTAGATCTTTGCATTTTTATAGACATTTTTGAATGACCTTACTAATTTCCAAAGAGAAGCCTCATGAGATTTTAATTTTTTTTAATGTAAAATCTATGGGTCTATGTAGGGGAAAATAACATCTGGGCAATATTGAATCTTCCAATCTATGAAAATTCTATATATCTTGATTTATTTAGACAATCTTTATTTTTTCACAAAAATATTTTGTAGTTTTCAGTGCAAAGGTCTTCATTTGATTCACTAGATTTATCTCTAAGTATTTCATATTTTATGCTATTATAAATGCTATTTGTAGTACTTTAGTTCCCATTATTTATTGATAACATATAGAAATATAATTGATTTTTATATATTGAAATTGCACCCTAAAACCTTGCTCAATGCACTCATTATTTTAATAGAATTTATTTTTTGTAGATTCTTTAAGATTATATAAAAATTATGTCATCCTTGAATACAGACATATATATTCTTCCTCTCCTATTTTACAATGTAAAATGGAAATGGTGAGTGGATGTCTTTGCTTTATTCCAGTATTAAGGGAAAATGTTTGTTTACCATTAAGTATGACATTAGCATCTTCCTCTTATTTTTTTTCTGTTCTCTCTACCTTTTCTTCTTTTCCTTTCTTTTTTTTTTTTCTTTTTTTTTTTCACCTTTGTGAAAACTTAAGTCTGAAGAGTAGGTCAGGACAAAGTATGCATCTGTCATAGAGTAAAATGCTTTTAAGGCTCTGGCATAGTGTGTCAGAGACCAGGAGGAGGTTATGAAGTTTTAAGGCTGGAATGGGTGAGAAAGGTGTGTTTTTAGGTTAAAGGCTTAGTTTGGAAGTCACAGCCAAAGCAAAGTAAGGACAGTATCACTGGGGTGGGATACCCTACTGGGTGTCACGGCCCATGGAAGATAAGAAGACAAAGATGTGGACAAAGCAGCCCATGTTTGAAATCAGAGCCAAAGCAAGGTAAAGCCACATCTCAATGGAGGTTGATCTACTATGGTAGTTGGGGTCTCAGAGGGTGAAGATAATATCCAGGAATGGGGTGTGAGGCTCTTAGCCCAAGCAGAATGAGGAGTGCATCCATAAAAAGTGAGCTGACCTAGAATAAAGAGTTAGAGCCCAAGAAGTGTTAGGAAAGCATTCCCAAGATGGGCATCTGCAAGGTGAGAAAATGATGGGCATCTTTGTGCTGTGGAGACCTGTCATGGAAACTCAGAACTTGGGAAAAATGAGGAGGACTGCTATGCACTGGGATGGCCCAAAATGGGATTCAGAAAATGAACAGGGAAAGAAGAACGTATGCCGGATATTTGGGTAGGGGCAGCAATGGGAGATTGGTTACATAGTGGGACATTGATCAAATGAGTAACTATATTTAGGGTAATGGAAGCTAGGTTTCTCTTTGTTGGAAATGAGAGTTACAAATACCAAGAAGAGGGAAAAAATCCCTGTGTTGTGAGACTGCAACTGAAAGCATTAGTGTGAACTAAGAATTTTCAAAATATATAGACAAATACAAATATATATGCGTATATATTTACTGTATACATACATATATTCTTTAGTTCTATCCATCAATAAGGCCCGGGAACAGTGACAGTTCAATAGCAATCAGCATCCCCTACACATAGATTTTGGCTTCTACATATAATTTTACACTGAAAAAAAATCCATGGTTCTTTGGAAAATGGGTAGTTCTTGAGATGGGCAGGGAAAATATGAGGAGATACTGGAAATATCTACTCCTAGAAAATAAGGAAGTGTTCAGGGAATGACAGAGAGTTGTCAGAGACACAGAATTTAGCTTCAACGTGTTTATGCTGCCCAATTATGGGAAAATTTCAGCATAACAATAAATAATGGCAATAATGAACTACAACACACAGGAGAAAATAGGAAAATTTGAGTTCATGCACATTAAGTGTTTGATCACAATGGTATATTTACATAGTTTTTAAGTATGTCCCCAACAAAATACTAATTTTAAGAGAAAACTTAACAGTACAGCTTGCAGATAGTACCTTAATCAAGTGATTAATATGAATAAATTAAAGAATGGAATGAATCAAAATAATTTTCTCCACAATACAATACATTAAGAATAATATTGTATCAGTTCTGTAACATTTTCAATAAAGATGTGTAAACTGAATATAATCAAGAGGAAACATCAGACAATTCTAAATTGATACACTCCAATTACAACTTCAGTTACAATGGCCCTGTATTCTTCAGAAGTGCCAAAGTGACCAAAGAGAAGTCTTCCAGAGAAGACTGAGAAACTGTCCTCAAACTGAAGAAAGCTAAAGAGTAAAGGAAGCTTATAGCATGTATAATTCTGAGCTTTACCATTTTCCTATAAAAAGATATTAATGGATCAATTGGTAGATCTTGAATGGGATCTAAAGATTGCATGGTAGTAATTTAATATTTATTTCCTCATTTTGATTATTGCATTGTAATAACATAGGAATATCTCCTTGTATGTATGAAAAGCCCTCAGATATTTGAGGATGGTAGTCATCAGCTTGGCTTCTTATGCATAAATGGTTCAGGGAAAAGTTTGTTGTGAACTACTTCAAACTTTTCTCTAAGGTTTTTGTTTCTTTTAATTTTTTTAAATGTTTGTTTTTGAAAGAAAGAGAGAGTGCACTAGTGGAGGAGGGGAAGAGAGAGAGAGAGAGACAGAAACTGAAGCAGGCTCCATGTTCTGAGCTGTCAGCATGGAGCCCCACAGGGGGCTCCAACCCATGAATTATGAGATCATGACCTGAGCTGAAGCCAGACACTTAATAGACTGAGCCACCTAGGTGCCCCAGTTGTTTGTTTGTTTTTCAAGCTAAAGAAAAAAGTTTTCTGTAGGTATCCTTTATCAGATTAAGAAAATTGCCTTCCATTTCTGGTTTGTGGAAAGTTGCATCAAGAAGGAGTGAAATTTGTCAGATTCTTTTGTCATTGCTGTTGTATCTATGGAGATTTTCGTATGAATTTTATCCTCTATCCTTTTAATTTGGTAAATGGCATTGATTTTCAAATGTTAACCAATCTTTCCATTCCCAGGGTAAATATCACTTGGCAATATGGCTAACATTTTTAATATGTCAATTATTTTGACTTCCCAATATATTTGTTAAATGTTTAATATAATTTAACAGGCATAAGGCTATTTAGATTTCTACTTCTTTGGGTGACAGTTTTACAAATTTATATAAGGTAAGAAATTTGCCCATTTCATGTTAGGTTTCCATATTTATTAGCAAAAAATGTTTATAATACTTTGTTATTATGATTTTATAGTCTGTAGGTACATACTTATGCTCCCTCTTTCTTTCTTGATATTGTTAATTTTCTGTGTCTGTTTGTTTGTTTTGATAAACCTAGTTTAAGGTTTATTGCTTTCATTAATGTTTTCAAAACATGTGCTTTGGGTTTGAATTTCTTCATGTGTAACACTTTTCTGCTTAAGTCTAGCACCATTTTATTTGCTTTCTGTTTCATATGTTCTTTGACATTTCCCACTTTTTCCTGCCTTCTTAAAAATCAATTATTTTTTTAGCATTCAATTCTATCTTTACTGTAGACTTATTAACTATGCCTTTCTATTTTATTAAAGGTTTAGAGCATTCATCTTTATGTAGCCAGTCCATCATCAAATGTAATAATGACAATTAATATTTAATGTAAGAGCCTTAATCCCAGTAAAACTCCACCAACCCTGTGTCCTATTTTTGTATATTTTAGTTTAACATATGTTATAAATACCACAAGACATTGTTATTGTTATAAATATCTTTTAAGAAATGTTTTTAAAAAGAAAATAATTATTTTCTTACATGTTTTTTGTTCCTAACATTATTTATTTCTTTGTGAAGAACTTACATGTTTTTTGTTCCTAGCATTATTTATCTCTTTGTGAAGAACAGAATTTCTATCTGATATCATTTTCATTTTGTTTAAAGAGCTTACTTTAGCATTCTTCTAGTGAATGTCTGGTAGTGAAATATTGTCTTAAATTTGGTTGTCAGAAAATCTGTATTTTGCCTACATTTTCATAACATTTCTTTGTTATTATAAATTTCAAAGTTTACAATGTTTTTTTAACAGTTATTTGGCTTACATATTTTTGAAGAGAAATTAATAAAATTTGTTTCTGTCTCATTGTACATCATATCCTCATATACATTCTTTGGTTACTTTTAAGATTTTTTTCTTCTTTTAGTGCTTATCAGCAATTTTATTACGATATTTCTAGGTGTGGTTTTCATTTTGTTTATTCTGCCTTGGGATTCACCAAGTTTCTTGGCTTTGTATATTTAGAGCTTTCATCCATATAATTTGGATAATTTTTGGCTGGTATTTTTAAATATATTATCTCCTCTCCCTCTAGAAGTCCATTTACACATATGCTTAATACTTTGATCACTTTTTTTCAGTTTATTTTTTCCCCTAAGCTTTCGTTTGGATAATTTATGTTGTTATGTCTTCAAGTTCTCTTATCTATCCTTCTGCAGTGTCTAATCTGCCTTTAGTCATCTAGAGGGACATAATCATTTAAGAAATGTTATTTAAGTTTTAAGAGTTCCACTTGGTCTCGTTTTTATATATTCCATTATTGCCATCATTGTGTTCACTTCTTTACTAATTAATAGTAAGTTTTTAAAAATTTCTGTATCTGCTTATTTAATCATCTTTCATGTTTGAGACTATTTTTAATGAATTGCTTTTTTCTAGTTATAGGTACATTTCTTTGACTCTTAGTATGCTAATATTTCTTATTGGAAATCTGCACATTTTCAATTTTATGTTGTTCTTTGCTGGATTTTGTTATTTTCTTTTAAAGAGTGTTGGACTCTGTTATAGTAGTTTACTTAGTTGCCGATCAGTTTGATTTTTTCAAGAGTAGTGTAACAGCTTTGTTTAGAGAGGGTCTAAGTTAGTCATTAAAGTTAGTTTGTTCATACTACTAAAGTGTTATCTTCTGTAATACCTACTGAATGTCTTAGGTGTTTAATAATGACTTTCCATTCTAGCTAGTTAGATCTTGGATATCTCTATGTAATATCTGAAAATCATACAGCTTATAGGTCCTTGCTTATTTTCTGCTTACCATTGTAGATACTCACCCTATCATGTACAGTTTAGTACTCATCAACAGATGCAAGAGGGCATATAAGCCTGGAACTCTCTGTTTGCACAGAATTCTTCTTCCCTGTTCTATATTTTGCAAGTATAAGTTGCTGTAATTCTCAGAAAGCTGATCTCTGACTTCTCAACCCACTGAAACTGTCATATCCAGTTGAGTTCTGCCTCACTACATTGTGTTCCATAAAATCTCAAAACAAAAAGCTCAATTATAGGACCCCTGTTTCCCTTCTGTAAGGGAATGGATCAAAGTACTATAGTGACTGTTGTTCAATGTTTAAATATAACTGCTTCATATATTCTGTTCACCATTCCTAGTTGCTTATGGTGGGAGCCAAGTCACATTTACATCATTATGTTTTTATATGAAATTTATTATCAAATTGGTTTCCATACAACACCCAGTGCTCATCCCTACAGGTGCCCTCCTCAATTTCCACCACCCACTTTACCCTCCCTCCCAACCCCCATCAACCCTCGGTTTATTCTCAGTTTTTACAGTCTCTTATGGTTTGCCTCCCTCCCTCTTTTTTTTCCCCTTACCCTCCCCCATGATCTTTTGTTAAATTTCTCAGGATCCACATAAAAGTGAAAACATATGGTATCTGTCTTTCTCTGTATGACTTATTTCAATTAGCATAACACTCTCTAGTTCCATCCACATTGCTACAAAAGGCCATATTTCATTCTTTCGCATTGCCACATAGTATTCTATTGTATATAGAAACCACAACTTCTTATCCATTCATCAGTTGATGGACATTTAGGCTATTTCCGTAAATTGGCTATTGTTGGTTATTTATTGCTGCTATAAACATTGGGGTACAAGTGCCCCTATGCACCAGCATTCCTGTATCCCTTGGGGAAATTCCTAGCAGTGCTATGGCTGGGTCATAGGGTACATCTATTTTTTAATTTTTTGAGGAACCTCCACACTGTTTTCCAGAGTGGCTGCACCAATTTGCATTCCCACCAACAGTGCAAGAGTGTTCCCGTTTCTCCACATCCTCTCTAGCATCTATAGTCTCGGATTTCTTCATTTTAGCCACTCTGACTGCCACGAGGTAGTATCTCAGTGTGGTTTTGATTTGTATTTCCCTGATGAGGAGTGATGTTGAGCATCTTTTCATGTGCCTGTTGGCCATCTGGATGTCTTCTTTAGAGAAGTGTCTATTCATGTCCTCTGCCCATTTCTTCACTGGATTGTTTGTTTTTCAGGTGTGGAGTTGGGTGAGTTCTTTATAGATTTTGGATACTAGCCCTTTGATATGTCATTTGCAAATATCTTTTCCCATTCCATCGGTTGCCTTTTAGTTTTGTTGGTTGTTTCCTTTGCAGTGCAGAAGTGTTTTTATCTTCATGAGGTCCCAACAGTTCGTTTTTGCTTTTAATTCCGTTGCTTTTGGAGATTTGTCAAGTAAGAAATTGCTGCGGCTGAGATCACAGAGGTTTTTTCCTGCTTTTCTCCTCTAGGGTTTTGATGATTTCCTGTCTCACATTCAGGTCCTCCATCCATTTTGAGTTTATTTTGTGAATGGTGTAAGAAAGTGGTCTAGTTTCATTCTTCTGCATGTTTCTGTCCAGTTCTCCCAGCACCATTTGTTAAAAAGACTGTTTTTTCCATTGGATATTCTTTCCTGCTTTATCAAAGATTAGTTGGCCATACTTTGGTGGGTCCAATTCTGGAGTCTATGTGTCTGTTTTTGTGCCAACACTATCCTGTCTTGATGATTACAGCTTTGTAGTAGAGGCTAAAGTCTGGGATTGTGATGCCTCCCTCTTTTCTTCTTCAATATTACTTTGGCTATTTGGGGTCTTTTGTAGTTCCATACACATTTTAGACTTGCTTGTTCTAGCTTCTAGAAGAATGCTGGTGCAATTTTGAATGGGACTGGATTGAATGTGTAGATTGCTTTGGGTACTATTGACATGTTAACAATATTTATTCTTCCAATCCATGAGCACAGAATGTTTTTCCAATTCTTTGTATCTTCTTCAATTCTTTCATAAGCTTTCTATAGTTTTCAGCATACAGATCTTTTACATCTTTGGTCAGGATTATTCCTAGGTATTTTATGATTCCTGGTGAAATTGTGAATAAGATTAATTTCTTTATTTGTTTTCCTGTTGCTTCATTATTAGTGTAAAAGATTGTAACTGATTTCTGTACATTGATTTTGTATCCTGTGACTTTGCTGAATTCACGTATCAGTTATAGCAGACTTTTGGTGGAGTCTATCAGGTTTTCAGTATATTATCATATCATCTGCAAAAAATGAAAGCTTGACTTCACCTTTGCCAATTTTGATGCCTTTGTTGTCTAATTGCTGAAGCTAGCACTTCCAACACTATGTTAAACAACAGTGGTGAGAGTGGACATCCCTGTCATGTTCCTGATCTCAGGGGGAAAGCTCTCAGTTTTTCCCCATTGAGGATGATATTAGCTGTGGGCTTTTCAAAAATGGCTTTTATGATGTTTTAGTATGTTCCTTCTATCCCGACTTTCTCGAGGGTTTTTATTAAGAAAGGATGCTGAATTTTGTTAAATGCTTTTTCTGCATGAATTGACAGGATCATATGTTTCTTATCTTTTCTTTTATTGATGTTATGTATCACATTGATTGATTTACAAATATTGAACCAGCCCTGCATCCCAGGAATGAATCCAACTTGATCGTGGTGAATAATTCTTTTTATATGCCGTTGAATTCAATTTGCTAGTATCTTATTGAGAATTTTTGCATCCATATTCATCAGGGATATTGGCCTGTAGTTCCCTTTTTTTACTGGGTCTCTGTCTGGCTTAGGAATCAAAGTAATACTGGCTTCATAGAATGAGTCTGGAAGTTTTCCTTCCCTTTCTATTTCTTGGAATAGCTTGAGAAGGATAGGTATTATCTCTGCTTTAAACGTCTGGTAGAACTCCCCTGGGAAGCCATCTGGTCCTGGACTCTTATTTGTTGGGAGATTTTTGATAACCGATTCAATTTCTTCGCTGGTTATGGGTCTGTTCAAGCTTTCTATTTCCTCCTGATTGAGTTTTGGAAGAGTGTGGGTGTTTAGGAATTTGTCCATTTTTTCCAGGTTGTCCAATTTGTTGGCATATAATTTTTCATAGTATTCCCTGATAATTGCTTGTATTTCTGAGGCACTGGTTGTAATATTTTCATTCATGATTTTATCTATTTGGGTCCTCTCCCTTTCTTTTGGAGAAGCCTGGCTAGAGGAGTATCAATTTTGTTTATTTTTTTCAAAAAACCAACTCTTAGTTTCATTTATCTGTTCTACAGTGTTTTTAGATCCTATATTGTTTATTTCTGCTCTGAACATTATTTTTTCTTCTGCTGGGTTTGGGGTGTCTTTGCTGTTCTGCTTCTAGTTCTTTCACATGTGCTGCTAGATTTTGTATGTGGTATGTTTCTTGTTTCTTGAGATAGGCCTGGATTGCAATGAATTTCCTCTCAGGACTGCCTTAGCTGCATCCCAAGTGTTTGGATTGTTGTCTTTTCATTTTCATTTATTTCCATATATACTTTTTTAAATTTCTTCTCTAATTGCCTGGTTGACCCATTCATTCTTTAGTAGGGTGTTCTTTAACCTCCATGCTTTTGGAGATTTTCCAGACTTTTCTTGTGGTTGATTTCAAGTTTCATAGCATTGTGAACTGAAAGTGTGCATGGTATGATCTCAATTCTTTTATACTTCTGAAGGGCTGTGTTGTGACACAGTATGTGATCTATCTTGGGGAATGTTCCATGTGCACTCAAGAAGAAAGTATATTCCATTCCTTTGGTATCCTGAGTTCTATATATATCTCTCAAGTCCATCTGATCCAATGTATCATTCAGGGCCCTTGTTCCTTTATTGATTCTCTGTCTAGATGTTCTATTCATTGTTATAAGTGGGGTATTAAAATCCCCTGCAATTACCACATTCTTATCAATAATGTTGTTTATGTTTGTGATTAATTATTTTATATATTTAGGGGCTCCCGTATTCGGCACTTAGACATTTATAATTGTTAGCTCTTCCTGATGGATAGACCCTGTAATTATTATATTATGCCCTTCTTCATCTCTTGTTGCAGCCTTTTATTTAACGTCTGATATAAGTATGGCTACTCCAGCTTTCTTTGACTTCCAGTAGCATGATAGATACTTCTCCATTCCCTCACTTTCAATATGAAGTTGTCCTCAGGTCTAAAATGAGTCTCTTCTAGACAGCAGATAGATGGATCTTGTTTTTGTTTTTGTTTTTGTTTTTCCATTCGGATACCCTATGTCTTTTGGTTGGAGGATTTAGTCCATTTACATTAAGTGTTATTATAGAAAGATATAAGTTTAGAGTCATCATGATGTCTGTAAGTTTCATGCTTGTAGTGGTGTCTCTGGTACTTTGTGGTCCTTGCAACATTTCACTCACAGAGTCCCCCTTAGGATCTCTTGTAGGACTGGTTTAGTGGTGATGAATTCCTTCGGTTTTTTTTTTGTTTGGGAAGACCTTTATCTCTCTTATTCTGAATGACAGACTTGCTGGGTAAAGGATTCTTGGCTGCATATTTTTTCTGTTCACCATATTGAAGATTTCCTGCCATTCCTTTCTGGTCTGCCACATTTCAGTAGATAGGTCTGCTAGTACCTTTATGTGTCTACCTTTTTATGTTAGGGCCTGTTTATCCCTAGCTGGTTTCAGAATTTCTCTTTATCCTTGTATTTTGCCAGTTTCACCATGATATGTTGTGCAGAAGATCGATTCAAGTTACGTCTGAAGGGAGTTTTCTGTGCCTCTTGGATTTCAATGCCTGTTTCCTTCCCCAGATCAGGGAAGTTCTCAGTTATGATTTGTTCAAATATACCTTCAGCCCCTTTCTCTCTCTTCTTCTTCTGGAATTCTTATCATATGGATATTGTTTCATTTGATTGCATCACTTTGTTCTCTAACTCTCCCTTCATACTCCTGGATTTTTTATCTCTCTTTTTCTTAGCTTCCTCTTTTTCCATCATTTTATCTTCTAATTCACCTATTCTCTCCTCTGCCTCTTCAGTCCATGCTATGGCTGCCCCTATTTTATTTTGCACCTCATTTATAGCATTTTTTAGTTCCTCATGACTATTGTTTTAGTCCCTTGATCTCTGTAGCAATAGATTCTCTGCTGTTCTCTATGCTTTTTTCAAGTCCAGTGATTGATTGTATGACTATTATTCTAAATTCTTGTTCTGCTATATTGCTTAAATCTGTTTTGATCAATTTGTTAGGTGTTGGTACTTCCTGGAGTTTCTTTTGAGGAGAATTCTTCCATCTCATCATTTTAGGTAGTCCCTGCAGTAGCTCCAAACTCAGGGCACTTCCCCTGTGTTGTCTGGAGAAACTTGTGTTGATGCACAGGGCTGAAGCCATAACCAATGTCTGCCCCCTGCCCACCGCTTGGGCCACAGTCAGACTGGTGTGTACCTTATCTTCCTCTGTCCCAAGGGTAGGTCTCAATGTGGAGTGTATGGCCTCTGTTTGGGGTGCTTGCACACTTCCAGGCTTGTGGTGCTGCCTTGATGGGATTTGGCCAAGGGTATATTGGATGGGGTGGATCTGCAAAGTGCACAGAGGTGGGAGGGGCAGGCTTAGCTAGCTTTGCAGTTGGTGGTCCTCTGGAGGAAGGGCCCTGCAGCACCGGGAGTGAGGCAGGCCCTTCAGAGTGAAGTATCCCCAGAAGCACAGTGTGTGTATTGCAAGCATGTTAGGTGATGGGAACTGGTTCTCTTTGGAATTTCAGCTGGGGGGTGGGAGAGGGAAATGGCGTTTGCCAGGGCCTTTGTTTCCCTGCCAAGCTCTGTCCTTCTGGAGCTCAACAAGTCTCCCTCCTGGAGTCCTTTTGCCCTCCTGCTCTCTGAGAACAGAGCTGTTGACTTTTAACATTCCAAATGTTAAGTCCCGTTGTCTGTCAGAACTCACAGAGTCCGGCCCCTCTGCTTTTGGAAGACAGACTTTGGGGTCTCTGGCCTTGCCTGGTGGGCTGCCCCTCCACTGCCTGGCTCCCTCCTGCCAATCTGTGTAGCACGCACCACCTCTCTGCTCTTCCTACCCTCTTCCATGGGCCTCTTGTGTAAGCTTCGCTCCAGAGAGTCCATTCCACTAGTCTTCCAGTGATTTTCTGGCTTATTTAGACAGATGTGGGTGGAGTCTAAGTGAACAGCTGGAGGAGGTGAGCCCAGCGTCCTCCTATGCCTCCATCTTCCTTGTTCATTTACATCATTACTGTCAGAAGAATTATTGAGCTGATTTTGATTTTAGGAAAATCACAATGGGAATTAAATGTCATTACTCTCAGGTCAGGTCTAGCGATTGAAAGTAGCAAGTACTCTTATCAGTGATAAGAACGCTTATCCACACGATACCCACTATGTAGTCATTTAAATATGTAATAAATTTACTAGCAAAACAAGCTTATATATTCTACCAAGTGCATTTGCATCTATGGTAAACCCCAATAAGAAATGCTATTTAAAAAATATTTTGTACTAGGGATAGTAGTTCTTTAAACTCCAATGGGAATAGGAAAATAAGCAGAAAAGTAATGCTGCAATTTTAAACTGAGGAGATCGAAGACAAGATTCCCTAGGGAAAAAAAAATCATCAGTGATAACACAAAATGTATTTTAGGCAATAAATAATAGAGTTTATTGTTGTTCTTGTGCCCCTGAAACCTTTTACCACCTAAGTTTACCAGAGGTATTGTACTTATACCAGAAATGCCAACTAGTCTTAAACTAGACTTATGGATCATTTAAGTGAACTTGAGATGTCTTATACCTGTTACTAAAGACAATCACTTATCTGCGGTCATAAGGCAGTGAAGGAGAAAAGATATATAAACTATTCAGCCAGATTAGCTCAGCTGAATTTAACCTACAAAGTACCAAGATAGCAAACATGACAGTCATTCCACACTTCATTTGTGTTTCTATCAATAGGAGGAATTCATAGAGTCACAGAAAATACTTTTGTTAAATATTAGCCACAGTTTATCAGCTGAAGATTTAAGGAAAATATGCTAATCAAATAATAACATTAAAGAGAGAGAGGTAAGTGGAAGAGGGTCGTTTTACTCTCTTTATTCCTTTATACAAAGGACTTCTACACTTAACATAGTAATGTGTATTGGGATGGGTCCTAGACAGCTAGCTATTAAACTTCATATTCTGTGTAACTTGTTTATTAGCCCTTATGTTAGATTCATAAGTATTAAAGGTGACTTTGGTGCATTTATATAAGCACACACATGCAGTGTGTCATATCAAAGGGTATGTGTATCTTCACATTTACTAAATATTGACAAATTATTTTCAAATCAATTTACAATCACAATAGCAGGCATTAAAAGTTTTCTTTGATCTATATACTCAATACTTGTATTGTCTCTGCAATACAAGACTTACGTTTTTACATTTGGTATAAAATTAAATATTAGTGTGATAATAGTTTGCAATTTCCTGTTTATATATAATTTTGCAATTTTGCAAATATTAGTGTGATAATGATTTGCAATTTCCTGTTTATATATAAAATTAAGCATCTTTTCATATTTACTGTCATTTATGTCTGTTTGTATTCTCAAACAAGGACAAATATATTCTTTTTCTTATTAGATTGTAAAAGATTATGGATTATGCTGTGCTACTTTTTTATAAAAGTGTTTTATATTCTAAGAATGTCTACCTCCTGCTTTATTCTTCTGCTTTAATTCTACTTTTAATTTCACTTCTACAGGGGTTTGAAACCAACAACACAATCATTTTGTTGTTGTTTTTAGAACATTTTCATTCATCTGAAGAAAGTCTTGTACCCATTAGCAGTCAATCCCACCTCATCATCCACTGACTCTACATCCCTTCTTAGTTGTGCTTACCTAGTATATTAAAAAAATATATTCTTTATTTATTTTTGGGAGAGAGACAGCAAGACAGAGTGAGGTCATGGTGAGCTCAGGTCATGACCTACAATTCGTGATTTCGAGCCTTGCATAGGGCTTTGCACTGGTAGTGCAGAGGCTGCTGGGGATTTTTTCTCTCCCTCTCTCTCTGCCCTTCTCCTGCTCACATGTGGTTTCTCTCTCTCTCTCTCTCTCTCTCTCTCTCTCTCTCTCAAAATAAATAAATAAATAAATAAACTTAAAAAAAGAAAAAAATGAAAAAGAAACTGCCAAACTTCTTTCCAGGTGGCTGTGCTATTGAAAAATGTGTGAGAGAAACAAGTTTACCAGATCCTCCACATCATTTTAGTACTATTAATTTTTATTTCAGTTGTTCCAATAGGTGAGTAGTGATATCTCTTTGTGTTCTTAGTTTGCATTTCTCTAATAAATACTGATGTTGAATACCTTTTCATGTATTTGTTTGCCATTCATATATACCCATTGAGTAAACACTTCTTCATGTCTTTTGCCCATTTTCTAATTGAATTGTTTTTTTCTTAATTTTGATTTTCACAGTTTTTGTGTATTATAGATAATAGTTCTTTGTGAGACATATGATTTGCAAACATACTCTCCTGGTATGTAACTATCCTTTTGTTGACAGAAAAAGTATTTTAAATTTCTATTTAGTTTTCTTCAATGGATTAATGGATTAATTAATGGATTACTCAATTTTCTTTAATGGAACATGCTGTTGTTATGTCATCAAACCCTACTTTCAGAAGATTTTTCTCCAATATTATCTCCTATGACTGTTTTTGTTTTACATTTCACATTTAAATATATTATTCACTTTGAGTTAACTTTTGTTCAAGATATGAAACTTAAGTCAAGTTCACACTTTTTTTTTACTATGGATATCCAGTTGCTCCAGCACCATTTGTTAAAAATATGATTATTCTTCCATTGAATTGCTTATGTACTTTTGTCAAATATAAGTTGAGCACATTTGTGTGTGATACTGAATTCTCTATTCTGTTTCATTGATCTATATCTTATTTTTTTAAATTTTTTAGAGAGTATGAATAGGGGAGAAGGGCAAAGGGAGGCAGAAAGAAACTTAATCAGGCTCCATGTTCAGCACAGAGCCCGACACAGGATTGATTCCATGACCCTGGCATCTTGACTGAGCTGAAATCAAGAGTCGGATGCCCAAACTACTCAGCCACCCAGGCGCCCCTCATTGATCTATGTTTTGATTACCATAGCCATAAAATAAGTCTTGAAATTGAGTAAAATAAATCTGCCCACTTTATTCTTTTTCTGAATTGTTTTAGCTAATGTCATTCCTTTGTCTTTCCGTATAAATTTTAGAATAATCTTGCCTATATCTACAAATAGTATTGCATAAGTTTTGATAAGAATTGCATTAAATCTGTACATTAATTTGAGGAATGGACATTTTTACTATGCTGAGTTTGCCAATCCATAAACAAAATATCTTCCCATTTATTTAGATCTTTAAAATTTTGTTAATCAGTGTTTTGTGATTTTCAGCATATAAGTCCTGAATAACATTTGTGAGATTTCTGCATAAATGTTAAAATTTTTAGGAGCAATTGTAAATGGTAGTGTATTTTTAGTTTTGGTTTCAATGTGTTCATTGCTATTATATAGAAATAAAATCAAATTTTGTATATTAATCTTGTATTCTGAGACTTGTATTCTGAGGCCTCCTAGTTTTAAGAATTCTTTGTTATTAATTTCTTGTGATTCTTTACAGTTATATAATCTGCAAACAAGGACAATTTTATTTCTTATTTTTTGATCTGAATGTCTTTTATTTCCTTTCCTTGCCTATTGCCTAGTTAGAACTAGAACAATATTGAAAGAAGTGGTGAGTGTTGACATCTTTGTCATGTTCCTGATCTAAGGGGACCATTTTATCATTTCTGCATTTTACTGTTGTATATTATGTTTGCTCTAGATTTTTGGTAAATGTTCTTTATCAAGTTGAGGAAGTTCCCCTATATTACTAGTGTTTGAAAAGATTTTATTGAAAGAGGTGTTCAATATTTTCAAATGGTTTTCTGCATGAATTCATATGATTATGTTAATTATCTCCTTGATCTATTAATATGGTGGATCATATTGATTGATTTTCTTTTTTTTTTAATTTTTTTAAAATATTTTTATTTATTTTTGAGATAGAGAGAGACAGAGCATGAATGGGGGAGGGGCAGAGAGAGAGGGAGACACAGAATCGGAAGCAGGCTCAGGCTCTGAGCCATCAGCCCAGAGCCCAAGGCGGGGCTCAAACTCACGGACTGCGAGATCGTGACCTGAGCCGAAGTCGGACGCTTAACCGACTGAGCCACCCAGGCGCCCCCATGTTGATTGATTTTCAAGTACTGAACCAGACTTCTATCTTTGGAATATACATCATGGTGTATAATTCTTTTTATATATTGTTAAATTCCATTTGCTAATATTTTGTTAATTTTTTCATCTGTATTAATTAGGGGTATTGATGGCTAATTATTTTGTTTTGTTTGCTTTTTGTAGTGTCTTTAAGTATCAGTGTGTCACTGACCTCATAAACTGAGGTATGAATTGTTCCTTTCTCTTCTACGTTTTTCACAGGAGATTGTACAGAATGGAATTTTGTTGTCGTTCATTTTTTCTTTAAATATTTGGTGAAATTCTCCACTGAAATCATCTGGGTCTGGATTTTTTTTTTTTTAGAGATGTTACAATTATGAATTCAGTTCCTTTGAAGGTTGTAAACCTATTCAAATTGCCTATTTCATGTTGCATGTATTGTGTTTGTGTTTGTGTGTTTTTTAATTGGTCCATTTCATCTAAGACCTCAAATTTTACATAGAGCTGTTCATAGCATTCCATTTTTAACTTTTGCTGTACACATAATCTGCAGTGATATCCCCTCTTCCAGTCTGTACATTGTCAATTTGTGTCTTCTGTCTTCATTTTGTCAGTATTGTTAGAGGTTTGTCCGTTTTATTTTTTTTAATTGACATTTTGTTTTATTCATTTTTTTCTCTATTTTTTTCTGTTTTCAATTTCATTGATATCAACTCTTTTTATTATTTTCTTTCTTCTGGTCTTTTGGATTTATTTTACTCTTAATTTCTGGAAGTAGGAACTTAGATTGCTGTTTTAAGATTTTTTCTCTTTTACCGTGTAAGCATTTGGTGTTATAAAATTTGTCATTTATGTAATATTCCTTTCTGCCCCTGGCAATTTTCTTTTTTTTTTTTTTTGACCTATCTTATGCATTCTTTCTTTTTATTTGTGTTTGCATGGTATATCTTTTGTACATTCAAACTTTCAATCAATCTATATCATTATAATTGAAATTTCTTATTGGCAGCATATAGTTGGATCATAGTTTTTTAAATCTACTCTCCCAATCTTTGACTTAATTCATGTATTTAAATTATTTTATAGTTAATGTAATTATTGATCCATTAGGGCTTAAGTTTGCCATTCTATTATTTTTTTTCCTGCCTGATTTTCATTTCTCTGTTTTTCCTTGATGGTTCTTGAACATTTTTTAGAATTCCATATTGATTTATCCATTATGTTTTTGGTGTATCTCTTTTTATAGTTTTTTTTTTAAGTTACTGCTTTAGATATTACATTATATATACCTAACTTATCAAAGAATACTTATGTCAACATTATCAGTTTACATGAAGTATAGAATACTTACTTCTCTTTATGTACTTCTAATTTCCCTCATATATGATTATCTTAAATTACATGCATTGTAGACCATGTTACAATTTTTGCTTAAACTGCAAACATAAATTTAAAAACTCAAGTAGAGAAAGAGAGTGTTTACCTGTATTTTTGCTTTTTCTGATTTTTTCTGTGTCTTTCTGATGTTTTAATTTTCCTTCTTTTAAAGAGAATTTCTTATAGCCATTCTTTGAGCGAAAATCTATGGGTAACAAATTCTCTTCACTGTCCACCTGAAGTTGTCTGTCTTAGTTACATTTTCATCCTTTAATGATATTTTCACCAGATGTAGAATTCTCAGTTGATAGTTCTTTCAGCACTTAAAAAGTACAGTGCCATTTTCTTCTGGCTTCCATCATTTCTGATGAGAAATTTTCTGTCATTCAAATTGTTTTTCCTTTATTTGTAATGTGTCATTTCTCTATCGGTGCTTTCAACATTTTTTCTTTGTCTTTCATTTTCAGAAGTTTGATTATAAGGTATCTTTCCATGAATTTCCTTGTGTTTATCTTATTTGGAATTTGCTCAGATTAATGAATCTGTAAGTTCATGTGTTTTTCCAAGTTTGGGACTTTGAATACTTTTTTTAGCCCAAACCTTTTTCTCTTCCTCTGGGATTGTGATAGTATGAATGTTAGATCTTTATATATCTATATCTATATCTATATCTATATCTATATCTATATCTATATCTATATCATCTATATCTATATGTCTAGATATCTAGATATATATAGATCCACAGGTCCCTGGCATGGTGCTTATTATTTTTCTTCTAGTTTATTTGCTCTTTGTTGTTCAGATTGAGTAATTTCCATTCTGCTTTGGAGCCCATCCATTGAGTCTTTTATTTTTTTAATGCATTTTTCTGTTCTAAAATTCCTGTTTAGTTTTTCTGTATATTATCTATTTCTTTGCTAATACTCTGTTTTTTTTCATACATATTAAGTGCATTCATAATTCTTGTTGAAGTGTTTTTATGATGGCTGCTTTAAAATCTTTGTCAGATAATTCTAACATCTGTCATCTTAGTCCTGACATCTATTTATTGTTGTTTTTGTTTTCATTCTGTTTGAAATCATTCTTGTTCTTGGTATGATGAATCATCTTCTGTTGAAACCTGGACATTTTGTATTACAATGTTTGGATCTCATTGAACTCTTGTTTCATCTAGCATCTTTCAATTCCACTCTGGAAGCCAGAAGGCACATTGCCTCATTACTTCCAGATAGGAGTGGGAGTCTAGGTTGTTCACTCTGTTCTCATTGACACCCAGGGCAGAGAGGGAATCATCTGGGTAAATGTGGCATTCAGATTCCCCAGTGGGCCTCCTTACAGTATACCTGGAAGGACAGGGAGGACTGTCTCATTACTGATCCTCATGTGACCTCCACTGACACTTCAGGGTGGCAGCCTTATTGTCTTTGAGTCATGGTAAAACACCTTCTCCACCAAGCCTCCTCCGGCAACACACCAGTGGGGAGTAGAATGTGCCTTATTACTACTGGGTGGAAAGAAGTCCAAGCTCTGCACATGGTTTCCAAAGACACCATAGAGTGTAGGGAACTTTTGTTACCATCTGTTAAGAATGAAAGTCCTAGCTTCCCATTCAGCCTTCTTTGGCAGTGCCTGTGGTGGCTGGGGACATTAGATTCCTTGTACAGTCTCCATGGGGGTGTTTAGACACTACTCAGCCTTTGAAGGCAAGAGTGGGTGGGATCACAGTTTTTTGATGGTGTTTGGCTACAATACAAATGTTATTGTCTAAAAGTTTTTCTGTCTTGCTATGTTACCCTTTTCTGGTCTTTTGGCTAGGAAGGGAAGCCTTTTCTTAGGGTTTATTTTCTTTTCTTTTGTCTGTACCTGCTGACATTTCCAGATAGCTTGTTTATACAGTACTCAGTCTGAGATATGTGAGACAAAAAGAGAACATGGGTAAATCATTGTTGTGTCAATCCTGAGTTCCCTAGGTCATTTGTATTTTTCTCTCTTCCTTTTACTGTATTCTGGTGTTTTCTTCTTTTTCTTTTTGTTTTGTTTTGTTTTAATTTTGGAGCTCCATGCCAGAAATGGGAATGAAGACCAAATGCATGTTTGTTCTAAATCAGAATATCACAAGTGGGCATTCCACAAGTGGGATTAGAAACTGTGTCTTCCTTCCCTAGTATCTAGCACCTTAATTTTGTTGGGAGGATGCAAGAATACTTTTAGAGATTCTAAAAGGTTTGCCCATATTGTGTTGACACTGTCCGGTCAGTTGCAAGAGATGCTAACAGCTGAAATGACCACTCTCCTTATGTTTGCTTCTGTAAAAAATGTAATATGCAGTGTTTTTAGTTATACTTACTGAGAAGAATAGGAAATACTAAATTTACTCCATTTTAAAGAGTAATTTTCTCCCTTCCTTTATTCTCGTAGAACATGTTAAATTTTTTTCTGTCATTTTAGCTAGTAAAAAAAGAGTAAAGAGGGAAGATAAATGATTGTAATCTGACATGTTTAACCCTAAACGTCATTAATAAATTCCCCAATGTTACAACGTTCTTACATTCATGAAACAAAACCATAATTGTTCAGAGTATATCACTTTATTTTAATTAGGCCTCATGTATCAATATAATTTTCATTATGTTTAATTATGAAGGCAATATTAATTGAGAATGACCATTAAATTTGACCATTTTGTTGTCAGTGTATTTTTTTGCATTCTCATCCTTTGTTTCTTACTTAATTTCTTCCTGATTTCTTACTTTATCCATGAGATCCTGTTCTTTTGTTTCTATCTTTCGAAGAATTATTTATTTTGTCCTTGTTCTGGAATATTATTTAGCTAAATGTAGAATTCTATTGTATAAGGCTGTCAAAATGGAAATAAAGGTTTATGTCCCAGGGTATCAGAAGTGGAACTTACTTACAATATTGAATATTAAATATGACAGGCTTTGTCAAATATCTGAACAGCTAAAATTTTCTATCAGTAGTTTTATAATAGCAGCTTATTGCCTTCAGGCCTGTTTTCTGTTTGTGTAAAAACTGATATAAACTTTATGGTTTTACTTTTTGTGTCTTTGATGAATTTCTTTGAGCTTATCTAACTATTTGGAATTTTCTCAGATTCATGGGAATTGTGATATTCTACATAGTTACTAAAGATAGTCTGGGTGTGGATTTCTTTTAATCCTACCTACTTTTGTGAGTGTTCAATCTGAGAAGTCATGGCATGTAATAAATTCCAGACAAAATATCTCTTATGTTTGCCTTCTTGCCCTCTCTGATCTCTGATCTCCAGCATATTTTTTTGGAATACTTAGGTTTGACATCAGGGTTTACCTTAATAGTTTCCTATAACACTGATTATGAAACTCCCATATTTTCCATCTCATTTTCTCTTTGTGTTGAATTGGAAGTAATTTTCTAGATCTAATCTCTAGTTCACCAATTGTTTGAATATCAAATAATGTTTTACTTTTTGACCTAATAACCATTGAATAAATAGTCATTGAATGAATCCTGGAGTTAATTAATTCCCTAGTAATCCATAGAAAGGCATCTCACATTTTGGCCAGTAACCTGTTCCAGAATTTTAGATGTTTGGCTAGAGCATCATAACCAGGAGACTCTTTCTTATTATTTTATGTGGGATAGATGATACTGTAGTATCTATCCACCTAAAAATCTCAATTAATTTCCTAACCTTTTGTACATAAGTGACAAACTAGCATGTCAGGTTCTAAAATGCTTATAACATTGCTTCCTGAAAATCAAACAAGTGTGTTTTTAATGAACAGTTGCTTTGCACTCAATAACATGACATCTCTCTGATGCCCACCTCTTTTTGATTTTTGACACTCTGCAAAACATTTCTGTATGATGCTAGTGTTCTGTCCATTGTGACTGGATGTTACTTAACAATTTTACCACATGCCATTTTGTAAAAAAAAAACATACTGCACTTGGGAACAAATATATTTTGCCTCTGCAAACAGCAACAGAAAAGCATTTTTAAAGATACAAGCATATTGAGGACTCCAGCTCCAGGTCAAAACCCATGTGTGATTTTTTTCAGGCCCAACCACAGGTAATTACAAAATTCTACCTGACAAGCCTTCTCCACACCAGGCTTGTGGCAGCTTCTCAGGGGAGTTGCAGTCAAGGACAGCCCACCACCACCCTGCTTTTATGCCTATCTGCATTTCTCACCCAGACACCTTCATGTGGAGGCCTCTTTACTAGGGCTCTCAGCTAAAATCTTCCTTCTGTGCCTCCCCTTTTGATCAGGAATAGATGACCTTGACTCTTCTCCAGTCTGGCTCAGGGCTCAATACTTTCCACTCCTAGCCCTTCCTCCTCTCCTTTGCCTGGCCTCTGGGTACAAAAAAAAAAAAAGAAAGAAAAAGTCAGAAACTTTTGTTTGGGGTTCCTTAGGCAGAAAGATGATCCCCGTGTCAGGGCTGATTCACTGGGCCTCGATGGCACTGCTATAGGAAAAATGAAAAGTGGGGGAGCTGGCTCTTTTCCTGTTTAGACTCTTGAGTCTGCTAACATCGCAGTTTGTGGTTCAAGGCTTAACATTACTTTCACTTTGGCTTGTATTAATCAACTACTCCCAAAACTAGCAACCTAGCCCTTTCCAGCTCTGCCTGGCTCTTGACATATGTCTTATAAAGATAAGACATTAAAAACCAAGTGGTCTTCTACTAAGAAAATGTTGGCTGCTGAGACATTATGCAAGGCATGTCATATTTAATATTCAATATTCTAGTAAGTCTCGTTTCTGGCATCTTGGGACCAAAACTTTGTTTCCATTTTGACACTTTCCTTCTGAAACATTTCAAGGAACAAAATTACTTAGTCAAATGGTATGGATATTATATTTAAAAAAAGCTCTATAAATATTGCCAATTATTGTTTTCCAAAGGTTATAAAAGTTTCTTTCACATGAGCTGAGTATGACAGTGGCCAATTGAGAACACCTACATAAATGTTTATTTAATTTTCTCACCTGTGAGCATTTGATGCATGAAAAAATAGTAACTCAGGTTTTCTTTTTAATAAAACATTTTTATTAAGGCAAATATTTTACAAATATCATTGAAGACATTTCTAATTTCTCTTAAAATATTTACTTATGTGCTTCTCCTAGGGGACACACACACACACACACACACACACACAGACACTATGTATGTATGTGTGTATGTATGTATTTATGTATGTAAGCTTCATGCCCAGCGTGGAGCCCAATGCAAGGCTTGAGCTCACAGCCCTGAGATCAAGACCTGAGCCGAAATTAAGAGTCAGATGCTTAACTGACTGAGCCACCTAGGTGCCCCCTCACCAAATATTTTTTTAACAGTTTTATATTAACAGAAAAGTTGGATAAAAAGTATAGAAACTCCCCCATGTAAACCATACCCACCTTTCCCTATTATTAACATCTTACCTGATGGGTACATTTTCACAATTAATGAATCAATATTAATACAATATATAAAGTCCATTCTTTACTCAGATTCTCTTAGTCTTATCTAATGTTCTTTTTCTGTTCCAGGATCCCATTCAGAATACCACATTATATTTAGTAATTATTTCTCTGTAGACTAGTCTTGGCACTGATGGTGGGGATTGTTATGACTTGGAAAATTGACCCCTTTATCCCCTACTTTGTCTGAAATTACTATAACTACTCCAGCTTATTGTGATGATTGTTAGCACATGTGGTAGTCTCTTAGGGCTGCTGTAACAAATTATCACAAACTGGTGATTTAAAACAACAGAAATTTATTGTTTCAGTTCTGGAGGCCAGAATGAGATCAAGGTTATCAGGAGAACCATGCTCCTTCTGATGGCTCAGGGGAAGAATCCTTCCTTGCCTCTTCTAGCTTCTGGAGCTTGCCAGCAGTCCTTGGTGCTCCTCTGCTTGCAGCTACATTACTCCTTCGATCTCTGCCTCCATCATTGCACGTTCTCCCTGTGTGTCTCTGTGTCCAGTGTTTTCATGTGTGCTTCTTAAAAGGACACCAGGTTTTGGATTTAGGGCCCATCCTAATCCAGTATAGCCTTATCTTAACTACATCTGCAAAGACTTCTTTCTGAGCAAAGTCACATTACAAGGTTCTGTATGGACATGAATTTGGGGTGGACACTATTCATCAATACAGCATATTTTTCTCCATCTTTTAACCTATAACTTTATTTTTATAGTGAACTTTTTAATAGACAACATACAGTTCAATATTGTTTTTTTAATCCAGTTTGTTTATCTCTGCCTTTTAATTGGTGTATTTATGCAACTTCCTTTTAAAGTGATTATTTATATAGATGGATTAATATCTGCAATCATTGTAATCTTTTTCTGTTCATTGCAGTTATTCTTTGTGTCCTTTTTATACCTTCTGCCTTGGTGCTTTAATTGAACATTTTATATCATTCCATTTTTCTCCTTTCTTAGCATATCAATTATATTTATTTTAAAATATCTTAGGTATTTTAAATCTATCTTCAAATAACAATATACTACTTCATGTACAATGTAGTTATCTTACAACTGAATATTCCTGATTTCTGGTCTGACTTACTGTCATTTATTTCAATTATTCATGTGCTATGATCATTTAACACAATGCTATTGTTACAACTTTAAAGAAATAGATGTCTTTTAGGGGTGCCTGGGTGGCTCAGTCAGTTAAGTATCCTACTCTTGATTTCGGCTCAGGTGATGATCTCACAGTTTGTGAGTTCAAGCCCCGTGTCAGGTTCTAAGTTGGCAATTTGAAACCTGTTTGGGATTCTCTCTCCCTCTCTCTCTGTCCCTACCCCCTCTCTCTCACTTTCTCTCTCTCACTCTTTCTCTCTCTCAAAGTAAATAATAAACTTAAAAAAAAAAATAGGTACCTTTTAGATCATTAAGGTTAAGAAAAATATTTTATCTTAGTTTATAACTTCACTGGTGTCTTCCTTTCTTGTTGTCATTACAAGTTTCTGACCTAAATAATCTTCCTTATTCCTGAAGAAATTCTTTTAACATTTCTTCTATGGCCAGTCTGTTGATGATGAATCCCCTCAGTTTTTGTTTACCTAAAAAGTTATTTTTCTCCTTCCCATTTGAACAATGATTTTACTGGATATGGAACTCTAGGTTGATTTTTTTTTCTCTTAGCATATTAAACATTTCATTCCACTCTTTTCTTGCTTGCATGATTTCTGACTAAAAATTCACTGTAATTCTCATCCTTGTTCCACTATAGAAAATTTTATTTTCTCATCCCTGACTACTTTCAAATTTTTGGTTTTGGTTTACTACAGTTTGAATGTGATTTGCCTAGGTACATTTTGTCTTTAATTGTTCGTTGTTTATTGTCTGTTTAGTGTGTGTGTGTATTTATCCTTTTTGGTATTCTCTGAGCTTTTAGGATCTGTTGTTTGGTGTGTCTGTCATTAATTTTGGAATTTAGACATTCTTGCTTCAAATATTTCTTTAGTCTACATTATCTTTATTGTCTTTCTGGTATTCCAATAATGTTTATTATACTTTTTAACATGGTTCCACCTTTCATGTTCACTCTCTTTGCATTTCAATTAGATCATTTTCTCTTTTTCTCCCTAGGATCACTCATCCTTCCCTTGGCCATGCCCAGGGTCTATGAAAATTGAAAACTATGTTCAATTTTGCTCCTATTTTTAGATTTCTAGCATTTTGTTTTGACTCTTTCTTGGGACTTTCATCTTTCCGCTTGCATTATCCATGTGTTCTTGCATATTTGTACTTTTTCCATTAGATCCCTTAACATATTAATCATAGCTATTTAAATACCCTTTCTGATAATTCCAACATTTGTGTCATATCTCAGCCTGGATCCATTGCTTGCTTGCTGTCATTAAATTGTGTTTTATTCTTGCCTTTCACCATTCCTTATACTTTTGTTGAAAGTTGGACTTGTGTCAGGTAATAAAAACTGAGGTAACTATGCTTTGAGTGTGAAAATTTATGTTAATCTGGATAGAAGTTGGCCTGTATTTAATGTGGGCTCTCACTGGGGAAGCCAGAAGCTTCAAATTCCTGTGTCCTTGGTTTTGCCTCACTTTTGAATGTGGACGTCCTGTTTACTCTTCCTTATAGTCTGCATGTTTTAGATTTTTCCACTGTAATTCACTGTTATTCTATTGAAGTCCTACTGTTGTGGTGGTCAGGTATGGGGGAAGGGAAGCGTTTTATAATATTATGATTGAATCTCAGGGTGATAAGGATGGTATAAGGCTCAGTTAAATTGTTCTTGGAAAGTAGGCCTTTCTTAGACAGAAGGCTCTAGGAGTAATTCATCAAAGTTAATTTTCTCTTCCTCATTCCAGAACCACTAGGGAATGTTTCTCAGGTCTTCACTGTGAGAACTGGGTAGCATTTGGGAGGTAATATCCACAAAAGTGTGAGTCACCCCAAGACTGTGTCTCTATCAGCAGGTTTTCATCTCACCAGCAACTGATCCAAATTATCCTTTGAGTGCTTCCACCAGATTATGGCTTCAGCAGCTCCTGCTCCAACATGAATGTCTCACCTCTTTTTCTTCACAAACTCCTGTATCTCCAGATTTCTGGGTAGTTGCTTTCCCTATGATCTCAGTTCTCTGATGCCTCCAAAAGAAACTTAAGTTTCTCATTGTTCAGATTGTTTTTGTTTTGAAAAATGAGAGTAACTATTTCCAGCCTCCTTTGCATGTCAAGGCTGAAATTGGAAGCCATATTTTTCTATTAAAAACAACCTACAAATTTGCTTACACTATCTAAAGATATCCTTCTTATATTTTTATATGAGTATAATTCCAAGTGAGATCCTTAACTTGTATTTTTTAACATAAGGTATTGATCTGATGCTGTTATATTTTGAGGAATGATAATCAAGAATGAGTAATCAAAATATTTGACAATGTGACTATTTGTTGTCCCTATAGTAGTCATCACGCATTTTATGCCAGTGACCTAGGCATGATCAAACTTCAAAACATGCATCATTTTGCTGGTAATTAGAAGATTATAAAAGAATGCAAATGTATATTAAGACCAATAATTAACAATGTATATAGACCCTTTAACTTTTAATGTATCATTTTCCTTATTTAATCTTTTAAAAATTATGCAAATGGGAAATATCACTGTAGAAAAATAATAAAGAATATAAAACTGCCTTATTCCCAACAAAAACTAATACTGCTACCATTTTAGCGTATATCCTTGATTTTTTTCAAGGTATACTTCAATATACAAATTGCTCTGAGAGAATGGGATTTTGTAATTGGTTTCATAGCAAAGTAAATAATATAATATTAATATATTCCCCAAAATTAATACACCTCAAAATTATTATTAATGCCTAAATGGTAATTCTTAAACAATAATCTATTTAATTCCCTATGATTAGATATTTAATAGTTTCCAATTTTTACCTATAACAAAACTATGATGTAGCAACTTCTAAAACATCATTTTCATCTTGTCTACTTGTTTCCTTGGGATGAAGTTTTAAGAGTGGAACTGTCAGTTCAAATGGAATGGATCTTGCTGAGGTTCCCAGAAACTATTGACTCTGTGCACCAGAAAGCAGCTGACAGCTTTCTCTCCCTCAAGCATTAAGTGGGTGTGTCTTTTGTTCATATTTGAACCAAAGATATTACATTTTTGTCAGTGTATATTCTATATATTGCTATATGCTATATATGTTTTTCAATTATAGTTTTAACTTTTTTAAAATTACATTTATTATTTATTTTACTAATTCATTTATTATATTTTATTGCATAAATATTTATCCATATGTTTATGCTCTTATTTGCATACATATTTATCCATATGCTTATACTCTTATTTATTCTTTGATTGTGAATTGCTTGTCTTTTGCTCATTTTTCTATTGATATCTTTGTATTTTTCATATTGATTTTCTAAGAAAGTTTTAAGATAATTAAATCTTTGTCATATATGTTTAAATAATTTATGGGACTGGTGATTAACACTTACTATGTGCTTCCTGTATGTCCAGCATTGAGATAATTGCTCTTTATTTAGTGTCTCACCCACCCAAAACCTCTAACCATGTATGAAGGAGGTTGCATTTATAAAACCCATGGCACATGTGAAGAAACTGATATTTAAAAGGTGAATGCTGCTGGAGTACCTTCTAAGTACCCAAAGCTGTCCTTCCAGTTATTGCATTACATCTTTATCCCTGAGACTCAGTATCTTAACTACTTTTATCTATGTTATTGTCATGCTATTTGTCTGGAGAAAAATAAATATTAACACTGATGAAAGGTAAAAATACACCATGAATTTTTGCTAACTAACTTAATATATGTATATACATACACATATATTATACACATACATATAAAATACCTGTATTTCACTCATTAGTTGTGACTGCTTCTTAATCCATTTATTACTTTTATTATTTTTAATTTAGATAATTTTATGACTTATTTTCAAGATCACTGATTATTTATCTGAAAAATAAGCAATAAATAGATATCTTGGAAATGAGTCATCTGTAACATAATCTTGTAAAATAGGTTTTATTTCCTCATTTATTTTTCTAATGGCATTAATATAGTGTGTACAAAAAATAAATAATAAAGGTCAATAATAATGTAAGAAAAAATTGATAAATCCACAAAATTTGTGGGAGATATTAATACAGTTCTCTCAGAATACATATGATATAGGAGATTTGACAACAAATTTAAGTATCTTGGCAAAAAAAAAATAATATAATCGTGTGTGTGTGTGTATATATATATATATATATATATATATACAAAACCAGTATAATCTTAGCAAACATATACAGACTGCTCACAGAAATTAACTGTGGGTTATGTATAAGAAATTGTCAAGAGGGGCGCCTGGGTGGCTCAGTGGGTTGAGGGTCGGACTTCAGCTCAGGTCATGATCTCACAGTCTGTGAGTTTGAACCCCGCGTCAGGCTCTGTGCTGACAGCTCAGAGTCTGGAGCCTGCTTTGGATTCTGTGTCTCCGTATCTCTCTGTCCTTCCCCTGCTTATACTCTGTCTCTCTCTGTCTCAAAAATAAAAATAAAACAAACAAAAAAAAATTGTCAAGAAATTTTTAAAAGTAGAAATCAACATGCAATGAACAATGTAATAAAATTCCAAATTAACGACTAAAGGATAGTCAAAATGTCTCTCTACCTAAATATTAAATCACTAAGAGAAATTAAAACTAAAATAATCATACATTTAGAAACAAGAGATAATAATAAAATTATGCCCCCAAACTCCCACTTATACAAAAATTGTTGCCTTAAATCTCTATCAGAAAATAAAAAGAAATACAATTTAGGAACTAAATATTCAAGTGAATAAATTTTTTAAGAGAACAACAAAATTAAAATAAATGAGACAGAAGGAAGGAGGGAAAGAAAGAATGAAGGAAAAAGGAAGGAAAGTAGTTACATTAAAAAGTCAACATGAAAAAATATTTCTTACATACCATTAAAAATATAATAAATAACAATGTCACTAACAACTATGAAAACTATAATATTCCTTGGAATAAGCCTAACTACAATGTTTAAACTTATATAAGGGGAAAAATAAGGAAAAGTAAATAAAATTACATATAATATTCCTGCCTAGGAAGATTCAACAATATACAGATGTTAATTTTCCCTCATAGTTCATTTATTCATTTCCTCACAGAAGAAAGCTTAGTTTTTGAAGGTTTTTCACTGTTACATACTGTTAAAATAAGCATCCTACTGCATAAATCTTAGTGGACGAAATTTTCTTTAGAAATGAAATCACTGATATGCATATTTCCAAATACTAATATTGGCAAATTGTTTTCCAAAGTGGTTGCACTCATTTATACTTACTAGCTCTATATTAAATTTCTTATTTCCCTACATCATTATCACTATTGGCATATAAAAGTCATTAATTTCTACAAATATAATGTGTATGAACTTATAATACATTACTGCTTAACTTCCAACTTAGTAGTGAAATTTAATAATTCTTATATGCTTATTTACTATTAGTATATTTTTAGAAGTTTGTGGTCTCATCATTCATATCCATTGCTCATTATAACACAATGACACAACAGAACGCTTGTTTTATCTTTTTTTTTTTTTTAATTTGAGAGAGAATGAGCAGGGGAGAAGAAAGAGGAGAGAGAGAGAGAATCTTAAGCAGGCTCCACAGTTGGTGCAGAGCCCAATGTGTGTCTTGACCCTGGGATCATGACCTGAGCCAAAATGAAGAGTCAGATGCTCAACTGACTGAGCCATGCACGCACCCCCAGAAGATATTAATAAATATATTCTGTATATTATTTTTTATATCTTGCTAAAAGTTGTACATATCTTCTTCCAATTTGGAATTTGTCTTTTCAATTTTTTTATGATGTTTTCACATATGTGTTAATTTTTGCTATTAAATTTAAATTAATAGTAAAGAATTAGAATTAAGCTAAATTAACTAAATATTTAAATTTATCCATCATCTCTTTTATGACTTGTGCTTTTTTGTGTTTTAGGAAATTCATATTTTCCATCATTGTCATCAAGATATTCTTCCTTTCATTGGTTCTGTTTAAGATTTAAACAGACTTTTTCCATCATTTTTATGTCTTAGGTCCATCTGGTACTGATTTTGATCAAGGTGTAAGATAAAGATATAGCTTATTGTTCTCCAAATGTATAGCCAGTTGTCCCAGCATCATCTGTTATTAAGTGCAGACTTTCCTGTCTGATTTATAATACCGCCTCTTTCATGTTTCATATTCATGTTCTTGTTGCTGTATCAAAAATACGCCTTTTATTCATCCAGTGAAAATAGATTATGAACAAACAAAATGAATGTTCTTTTCACTACACCCTTCCAGCTACCTTTCAGCCTACTTCTCATTACAGGAACAGCCTTATTAAATTTAAAGCTTTGGCTGAAATTATTTCACCATTTTTGCTCAAAGAATCAAATCAATACAATATATAAAATACATTTCTAATCACATCTCCCTATTTTTTCAACACACACATATGGGTTCATGCAGAAGGACTGGGCTTCAACTGCAAACCTTTCCACATTGTTCTGTTTTATTAAAATTGGAATTGCTGTAAGATTTCTGGTCTGGTCCATTGGCTTATACTTTTCCCCTGTGCCATAGTTTTATTCACCATAGCTTTGTTGTAACACTTGAAAAAGAATTAGATGGGTCCCTACTTACTACTCCTCTTCTTCAGTTGTCATTTTTTGATTCTAAACTTCTCCATATAAATTTTAGGATTGTCAGCTCAAGTTTCACAAAAAAGCTCTGTTAAGTGTCTAGAACTGTGTTAATTTACAGAAATTTTTGAGGAGAAACACAATTTTATTTCATCATCTATGAACATAATATATCCCACTCATTCATTTATGTCTTTATGCATTTCAATGAAATTTTTATCTTCCTCCAAGGTCTTCATATTTGCTTAGTAAAAATGTGTTTTTCAATACCTTTGTGACAAGGTACTCAGCAAAAATATGAGGAGTGTTTGTTGTTGCCATTGTTGTTGCTATAAATTGTAGCATTTTAAAGATTCTTATTTCCTAATAAATTGTTGCTTAGGAATTCAAAAACTCTAGAGTGAGAGGAGGTTTGAATCTTTGCTGTGTTATTATTGTCTGAACCTATATATACACAATGATTATGTGTGAAAAGTGAGAGCTTTAATTCTTTGTCTTCTGTCCTATGACCTTTATTTTATTTCTATTATCTTATTGTTCTGGTTGGGAACTCTAGCATCCTATGAAATACAAGTGCTGACAGCAGATATTAATTAATGAGAATGTGTCTATTGCTTCATTATTAACTATAATGTTAATAGAGATGTATGATCCAGTATCAAATTTAGGAAGCTATCTCCTATTACCAGATTGCTACATTTTTAAAAATTGAGCTGGTATTAAATTTTACCAAATTCATTATCTGTTGAGATAAAGGTATTTTTTTCTGTAAGTTCAATTTTTTTTTTAATTTTTTTTAACATTTATTTATTTTTGGGACAGAGAAAGAGCATGAACGGGGGAGGGGCAGAGAGAGAAGGAGACACAGAATCGGAAGCAGGCTCCAGGCTCTGAGCCATCAGCCCAGAGCCTGACGCGGGGCTTGAACTCACGGACCGCAAGATCATGACCTGAGCTGAAGTCGAATGCTTAACCGTCTGAGCCACACAGGCACCCCTGTAAGTTCAATTTTTATGAGATATAATTTACACATAGTAAAATACCACATTATGAATTTTATACCATTTATGAATTTTTGAGTTCTAGCCTTGTGATATTATTTTTTAAAGTTTATTTATTTTGAAAGAGATAGAGCATGCACACATGTGGGTGAGTGGGGGAGGGGGAGAGAGAGAGAGAGACAGGGACAGAGACAGAGAGACAGAATCCCAAGCAAGCTCCACACTGTCAGTACAGAGCCAGATGCGGGGCTTGATCTCATGAACCTTGAGATCATGACCTAAACTGAAATCAAGTGTCATACACGTTTAGCTGACTAAGCCACCCAGGCACCTCTAGCTTTGTTATATTCTAATAAAGACTGCGTACTTTGTTCTGGCTGGCTTCCACAGATATATTTGATACTTTCAAGATTTGCTTTTAAGCTTTTGTAATAGTGGATCTAGGGTAGATTTTCCTCTAGGTCTAGTTTAGCTCCATTATTAAGACATTATCTTTCTAGAGTCTCCTGAATATCTCATGTATTTAAAGAGTTTTCTTCACTCTGGATATTGGGGATTCAAATAATTCTTGCTTGTGTGTGACTTCTGAGGATTGAGTCTTTTTTGCAAGTTTTTCTTTGCCTGGCCATATGGAGTTTTACTCTATGCATATGCAAAATGATGTTGAACCAAAGACTCAAATGCACCCTTATCCACATCTCTGAAGCTCTTTTTCTGTGTATCTGCTTCAGCTCTGAGACTCTTGTCTCCAATTTATGGTAACCTTATCTCTCATAACTCCAATTCTTGCTTCTCAACTCAGCTAGGCTGCCATACTCTCTTTGGATTACGTTTTCCTGCACCAAAGTCTGGAAATTACTCCAGGTAGACATTTGAGTGACTATAAGAAACACTTTATTCGCTTTTCCTCTCTGAAGGATCTCAGGTCTGAGCCCATTAAAGCCCCTAGGTGTAATGTACTGACAAATTGCTGCTCAGCACAACCCTGGATGCTGCTGTGTGAGACACTCTCCATTGTTCCTTTACATTTCCTGAGATGATCTAGAACAGGTAATGTAGGGAGACTCACTGTGGGGACCACAAGACACCTTACATTTTTGTCACTAGTTTTTTAATGCACTTAAATATATGACCTATACAGAACTCTTATTTTTAAACTTTTGGGTACTACATTTACAGATGGACAGGAAGTGGGAAAAAGCCAGATAGGAGGGACGCCTAGATGGCTCAGTCAGTTAAGCATCCGACTTGCCTTAGGTCATGATCTTGCAGTTTACAGGTTTGAGCCCCATATGAGGCTCTGTGTTGACAGCTCACAGCTCTGTGTTGACTGTTTCAGATTCTGTGTCTCCCTCTCTGCCCCCTGCCCCCGCCTTCACGCTCTGTTTCTTTCTCTCTCTCACACACACAAAAATAAATAAACTTAAAAATAAAAGCTAGATAGGAAAATTGGGATAATCACAAATCTTTTTTTTAATAACTTGATAACATACACAAGCAAACTTTCAAATTAGAGCTAAGCAAATACTCCTAGGATAAAATACACCCCTCTAAGGTTGAGATCAGACATTAATCTAAGTCTTGTTATGGTTTTTCAGATGCACACAAGCCATAAATGGAGCTAAAGCTACTGTATGGTATTAATACATAAACAGCAAAAACAAAAATAAATAAGTCAGGAGCTACTTGACGCTCTCCATTTCATTTAATAAGAAAAAAGTCAGGTGGTAGAATACAATACTGTTTCTCATCTTCATGGACATTTACAAATAGGCTTAAGAAATACAGGAAACCCTGCATTGGATTCTGCTGGAATTTAAAAGGAACACAAATGTTGGTGGCACTTCCATGGTATTAGTGATGTTACTATTGCTTCCAAGCATGGATGATACAAAGAAATGCTGGATGAGAGACACTTGAACACAAACTCCCCTTGGAAATTTGAGGTAGTATTTATAACTACCATCCATATCTTTATTTGTCTCCCAAAGTAAGATTAATTGCATAATCCAATATCAGATTTTGATTCATCCAATATAAATAATGTAAAGTCATATTATACTTTATTTCTGCTTTAAGTAAAATTAGATTGAATTTCATCACAATAGATAGGAAATTCACCCTTATGTTTTTAGTGTTGTACAGCAGATACAAATATAACTGCAAAGCCAAAGACATATTGCACTGAACATGAGATTTTGAAGGCAAAGAAACGATCTTGGTATAAATAAACTCAGAATTTATTTGGATTTGCTCACAGAAAACTACCCTAATTCTCTAAATATTCCACTTCAGTTTGAAGATGCTCATTAGCCATTCTGCTTACAAGGTTTAGCTCAGCTCCTCTGAAATTGGATTTTGTCCTGGGGGGTGCCAGTTCAGTGATCACATCCTATGAAACTTGGCACACAGTGGTTTCTCTGCCTGTTGTCACTTTTATTCCAAGGACTGACCCTGAGCTACGCTTGCAATGGCACTCTTGTAGTTGCAGTGCCTTTGGACTTCCTGGTACCCCACTTTCTTCTTATCTATATTAGTGCTTTCCACAGGAAGTTGGCAAAATGCTCCACTCCCAGGAGGGGATTAGAGGATTTTTTGTCCTTAAAAGTCTCATATATATTAATGCATTTTACAAAGAATATGATGTATATATGGGCTGTATTTCATTATTTTTACTATTAATATGTGTGATCAAAAGTACTTGGTCTACCAAGTACTACCAAATGCTGTCCTTGAGCCACATTCCCCAAACTTACGATGAAGGCTGCTCATCTACTGTATAGTGGCCCTTGACAGTTCATGGAAACTCTCAGATCTGAGTCCCTGATTGGTTACCTAATTTAATGCTGGGCATGTTTTGTGCTGATAGTATTGTGCCAGGTAATGAGCAGCCTTCCTGAGGATCAGGAAAATAGCTGAGTGGTGAGTTTCAGGGCCAAGGGGAGATGTGCATTGACAGTTGTCACGAGCAAAACTCAGCCTCTGTGAGGAAGTGCTTCAGGGAACATGAGAATTGAACCAGTACCAGAATGGGAAACTTAGCTCTCAGCAAGTTAGAGGCCAGAATCATTCAACAGGGCACTACTGTGGTCTGGAATCAGGCCCGGAAATGTTAAAATTCTGCAAGCATAAACAATAAGATTAGGGAGAAACCTTCTTCTTATTTAACATTTTCCCATTTTGTTTTCAAAGCAATTCTATCAATGAATTCTATGTGGTGATATTGAAGAATAATTTTACTTTTCTTTAATCTTTCATATATAATCATATGAAAAAAATAACAAATATAGAACAAAAACATTTTAACTGGAAAGAACATACAGTCAGTATATCACTCAAATAAGGAAATGAGTTACCAATGAACGCATGTTTTTTGCTTGATGGTGTTAAAAACACTTTGGTTTAACTGGTACAAATTGGGTAACAGTTATCCACCTTCCAAGTCAATAAAAAATATATTTTGATACCCAGACACATAAATCATTCAGTAAAATACATTTTAGTGTCCAAAAAATAACAACCCACCTTTCCACCGTCAGCTATGACTGACTAGCTTTCAGGAGAGCCAATCCTCTCACTTAGAACAAGCAGAAAAAAAGGAATAAAAATGGAAAAATATATATGAGAGGGTATTATAAAGCTCTTAAGGTAGCCATAATTTTAGAGGCCAAAATCCTGGGAAAAAGGCAAATTCTGTGGGAGGAGCATGAATTTCTATGCTATGTTTGTTCTTCTCCATTGATCAGCCTTTTAGTGTCCTCTCACTGACTTCCAAATACCAGTATTATGCATCTCCAAGTCTGATGACTTATTTTATTCTGGAACCTTGGAATGCTGCTCTAAATGGTGGCAGGCTATACATTGGAGGAAGAGAGTGTTATTGACATTGCCTCCCTTCTAAAACAGCCATTGGGAGTTAGTTCAAAAAGCCTCCAGATCTCAACTCTAGAATATGATATCTCTGAGATATGTGTTTTACACCACTTTCCACCTTCTCACTGAGGAATTCGGCCCCAATTGTTTACTTATGGTAACTGGCTAAGTTAGTTGACTTTTATTAGCTGTTTTTCCTTCTCTGTATGAATTTCTCATGTCATACCAGTGTCTGATGCATCCCTCAAATAAATAATTTTTACTCTAATACTTATCTCATGGTCTGCTTCTAAAGAAGCCCAACTTATGATTTATAAGTCACTTGGTAGCTGAATCTGTGAAGCTGAATAGAGGTAGAGGCAGGGACACCAAAAAGAATTTTCAGATATCTCACAGGGCTAATGAGATAAAAAACTGAGTTCAGAGCTACCAAGGAGTGAGAGTCTGAAAGGTCATGATCCTGGAAAAGAGAGAACCACAAAAACAAATGTACTAATTTGCCAATTTCTAAGCAGCATTTTAGAAGCAAGAGCAGAGAAGCTAAGCAGGAAGCAGTTAACAGCAGGTTGGAAAGCTAATGAGAGCTACCAATACTTTCCCTATTCTGAGGAAACAAAATTGGAGTTCAAGGCCAGCCAAGTTGGAGAGATCCAGGTAAATACACTTGACTTTCATTTGTGATTCTTAAAAACTGCAAACTAGGAGAAAGGGTGAACCAGAAAGAAAGCAACGACATGAAGAAACTCAGCTCCATGTCTGATTGCATTAAATGGTCTGTTACTACTCTAGTTACTTGCAAAAAGCTGAAGAATTTTTTTCTGGTGGAAAAAATATCAAATAGAGCACTTGAAACATTTAATATACAATGTCAGCAAGAAATTTTATCTAGACCTGTGTTGTCCAGTATGTTAGCCAAGAGACACATGTGGCTATTTACATTTAAATTTATTAAAAGTATATAAAGAATCATTTCTTCAGTCACACTAGTGATATTTCATAGTGTTCAAAAACTGCTAGTGACTAGTAGCTATGGTACTGGACAGCATAGATATAAATATGTCCATGTTCACAGAAAGTTCTATTGGATACTGCTGATCTAAAGATTTTATGTTTTAAAACACATGTCTAGAATTGAATCAAATTTAAAAGGCATACCAAGATCTAGAAACAGTTAAAAAAAATTTAAAAAAGACATTTGTGAACCAGATAGTGGAATTATCAGATGCAGACTTTAACAAAACTTTGATTAATATGCTTAAAAAAATAGATCAAAGATGGAGAAATACTTCATAGAATCAATATCCTTATAATAGAATTAAATGAAAATTCCACAACTGAAAAATACAATGACACATTAAAAATGGTGAAATAGGAGATGAGATTTAGCTGAAAAGAGAAATCATTACCTAAAAGATACATCATTTGGAAAAAAAGAACAGATTGAGCCATGGATAGGAAAAAAAAAAAGTATGGGAAAAACAGAAAAAAGAATAAAAGACATAAGACAATACTAAAAAGGTATAACAATTATAGTTAAAGTTACAGAAGGGGACAACAGATATAATGGGGTAAAAACAACATTTATAGAAATAATGGCTGAGACATTTCTAAAATTGGTAAAAAGAGATAAAGCCACAGATTCACAAAAAATATGACACCAAAGCAAGATGAAAAGAAAGTTTCACTTAAAGACATCATAGTAAAACTTTTGGACATCAGAATCAAAGAAAAAAATCATAAACACATATCTGAAAATGTAAAAATTAACTCCAAAAGCAACTATAAAACTAAGAATAGACTTCTCAAGAAACAGAAAAACAAATAAGACAATAAATAAAGTGAAGAAAGCAAGTAGCTTCCAACAAAGAATTTTATACTATTTGAAAATATTCTTCACTTAAAAAAAAAAAAGTAAAGATTTACCACACAAAAAAATTTAGAGAAATTGTTGCCAGCACTTACAATAAGATATATACTAAAAACAGTCTGTCCAGGACACAGAATCCAAATGCTGTAAGAAACATGGTAATGTAGAAAGGGATAAAGAGCTACATTAGTGGTAAATGTATAAGTAAATGAATTAATGTTTAATGTATAAAACATACTAATATAATAGTAATAACTTCCAAGGGTTTATTAATGATAACAATAATTGTCTAAGTGAAAAATGATTCATGTTAGACACTAATAAAAATGTCTATTATAATATATATGGTAATCAATAAATATATAATATAGCTAAAATCTATTAGAATATTAACATCAAAAATTGATATGCTTATATATAAATCTAACAACACAGCAAAGGAAACAATCAACAAAATGACAAGGCAACCTACTGAATGGAATTATTTGCAAATGATATATCCAACAAGGACTTAATATTCAAAGTATATAAAGTTATATAACTCAACACCAAAAACCAAATAATCCAATTAAAAATGGACAGAAGACCCGAATAGACATGTTTCCAAAAGACACACAAATGTCTAACAGACACATGAAAAAATGCTCAGCATCACTAATCATCAGGAAATGCAGATAATAACCACAATGAGATATCACCTCACTTTTGTCGGAATGGCAAGAATTAAAAATACAAGCAGTAACATTCCTGGTAAGGTGAAACAAAGAAAAAAACCTCATGCACTGTTGGTGGAAATTTAAACTGGTGCAGCCACTGTGGAAGACAGTATGGAGGTTCCCCAAAAATTTAAAAATAAAATCACATAGTAATTCTACTACTAATTATCTACACAAAGAAAATGAAAACACTAATTCAAAAAGATATATGCACCCTTATGTTTATTGCAGCATTATTTACAATAGCCAAACTATGGAACAAACCAAGTGTCCATCCATAGTTGAATGGATAAAGAAGATGTACTGTATATACATAACAGAATATTATCCACAAAGAATGAGATCTTGTCACTTGCAACAATATGGATGGACCTGGAGGGTATAATGCTAACTGAAATAAGTCAGAGGAAGAAAAATACCATAGGATATCACACATGTGTGGAATTTAAGAAATAAAACAAAGGAAAAAAGAGAAAAAAAAAGACTCTTGAATATAGAGAACAAACTGGTGGTTGCGGGGAGGGGAGGTGAATGGGGGATGGATGAAATAGATAAAAGGGATGAAGAGTACACTTATCATGATGAACTCTGAATAGTGTATATAATTACTGAATCATTATATAGTAAACCTGAAAATAATATGACACCATATGTTAGTTATACTTCAATACAAATAAATTAAGAAAGATAAATCTAACAAAATATGTACAGTATTCATATGAGGTAAATCACAAAACTACAGCTTTGATGAAATAAATTAAAGAAGACCTATATATATGGAGAGAGATTCCATGTGCATAAATAGGAAAACTTAATATTATCAAAATGTCAATTATTCCCAACTTTCTGTATAGATTCAATGAAATCACAATCAAAATCCAGAAAATTATTGTGTATATATTGAAAAATGCACTCTATACAGAAAGGCAGAACAGTAAGAAGAGCCAATACACTATTGAAGGAGAACAAAATCAGAGGACTGGCACTACCCAAATTCAAGACTGTGGTATTGGTGAAGGAATGGGAAAATAGATTTATGGAATAGAATAGAGAGTGTAGAAATAGACCTACATGAATATAACTAACAGATCTTGGACAAAAGAGGAAGGCAATTCAATGAAGAAAGAATACCTTTTTTCAACAAATAATGCCGAAACAATTGGACATTCACATGCAAAAACCAACCAACAAAGATTTTACACCTTTCACAAAAGGTCATAGAGTTCATAGAGATCATAGAGTTAAATGTAAATTGCAAAACTTTAAAACTCTTAGAAAATAATGTAGGAGGGAATTTAGGTGACCTTGTGTTTAGTGTTGAACTTTTATATACAACACAAAAAGCATTATCCATGGGAGAAGGAAACTGATAAATTGGACTTGATTAAAATAAATAACTTGGGGTTGCCCTGTATAAAACACTGCTAAAAAATGAAAAGACAAACCACAGACTGGTAAAACACATATCTGATAAAGCACTGGTATCTAATTATACAAAAAACGCTTGCAATTCAACGATAACAACCCAATTAAAACATGAGCAAAAAATATGAACAGAAACCTAATCAAAGAAGATATGCAGATGACTAACAAGTACATAGGAAAATGCTCAACATCATGTCATCAAGGCATTGATAACATTAAGACAACAATGAGACAGCACTATATACGTATTAAAATGGATACAATCCAAAATATGGACAACACCAAATGTTAGCAAGAATGTGGATCAACAGGAATTTTCACTTGTTGCTAGTTGGAATGCAAAGTGGTACAGCCACTTTGGTAGAGAGTCTGGTGGTTCCTCACAACACTAAACATACTTTTATCATATGATCCAACAATCACATTCCTTGGAATTTACGCAAATGAAAACTTAAGTCCAAATGAGAACCTGCACACAAATGTTTACAGTATCTATATCCATAATTGCCAAGATTTGGAAGCAGCCAAGCTGTCCTTTTATAGGTAAATATAGGGGCGCCTGGGTGGCTCAGTCGGTTAAGTGTCCAACTTCGGCTCAGGTCATGATCTCACGGTTCCTGGGTTCGAGCCCCACGTCGGGCTCTGTGCTGACAGCTCAGAACCTGGAGCCTGCTTCACATTCTGTGTCTCCCTCTCTCTCTGCCCCTCCCCAGCTTGCACTCTCTCTATCTCTCTCAAAAATAAATAAACACTTAAAAAAATTAAAAAAAAATAATAGGTAAATATATAAATAAACTGTGGTACATCAATACAAAGGAAGATCATTCAGTTATAAAAAGGAATGAGCTAGCAAGCAACAAAAATACATAGCACAATTTTAAATGAATATTTTTAAGTGAAAGAAGCCAATCTACAGAGGCTATGTACTGTATGATTCCAGCTATATGACATTCTGGAAAAGAATGGAGACAGCAAAAAGATTAATAGTTCCTGAAGTTACAGGGGAAAAGAGGAGGGGAATAGGTGGAAAACTGGATTTTTAAGACAGTGAAATGCCTCTGTATGATACTATCATGATAGATACATGAATTTATATATTTGTCAAAACCTATAGACTTTACAACATCAAGAATGAGCTTTAATGTAAACTATGGACTTTTGTTAATAGTTAATAATAAAAATTGATCAGCATTGTGGATCTACATGTCCTGATTCCCAGAGAAGAGACACTTTTACAAGTAGATACAGTAATAGCTTTATTAAACATAAAGCTATGGTTGTTGTATAGTCACTTTGGCATCCTTGTGCCAGTAAATCAGCTGGATAACAATGGTGTTGCCATATTGGTAGAAGAATTGACCCATAAGTTTATGACGAAGTCTAGTTAACATTTGCCACCATGTATAGGTATAATTTTTTTCTTGTGATGAGTAATTTTAGGATTTTCTTTCTTAACAACTTTCAAATACAAAATACAGTGTAACTAACTATACTCACCATACTCTGGATTACATCCCCAAGACTTATATGCTTTATTACTGGAAGTTTGCACCTTTTGACCAGCATTTCCCATATTTCCAAGCCCCCAAACCTCCCACCTCTGGCAGTCACTGATCTGTTCTCTATAAGATCTTTTTTTTATTTCTCTGTTCCTCCCTCCCTCTCTTTTTTCCTTCCTTCCTTCCTTCCTTCCTTCCTTCCCTCCTTCCTTCTTTCCGTCCTTCCCTCATTCCTTCCTCCCTCCCTCCTTCGCTCACTCCCTCCTTTCCTTCTTTCCTTCCTTCCTTCCTTCCTTCCTTCCTTCCCTTCCTTCCTTTCTTCCTTTCCTTCCTTCCTTCCTTTCTTCCCTTCCTTCCTTCCCTTCCTCCCTCCCTCCTTCCTTCCCTTCCTTCTTCCTTCCTTCCTTCCTTCCTTCCTTCCTTCCTTCCTTCCTTCTGTCCTTCCTTCCTTCCCTCCTTCCTTTCCTTTTTGGATTTCACATATAACTGAGATCATACAGTATTTGTCTTTCTCTGACTTATTTCACTTAACATGATACCCTCAAGGTTCATACATGTTGTTGCAAATGGTAAGATTTACTTCTCTGTCATGATTTAATAATATTCCATTGTACATATACATACTGCATTCTTTTTATCCACTTATCCATCAATAGACACTTAGGTTATTTTCATATCATAGCTATTGTAAATAATACAGTAAAGAACATGCAGTGCTGATATATTTTCAAGCCAGCGTTTGTTTGTTTGTTTTATTTCTTTACGTAAATACCCAGAAGTGGAACCACTGTGTCATTTGATGTCTCTACCTTCAATTTTTTCAGGAACCTCCACACTGTTTCTCATAGTGGTTGCAACAATTTACATTCTCATCAACAGTGCACAAGGATTCCCTTTTCTCCTTGTAAACACTTGTTATATCTTGTTTTTTTGATAATAGCCATTCTAACAGGTGTGAGGTTACATCTCATTGTGGTTTTGATTTGTATCTCCCTGATCATTAGTGATGCTGGGACTCTTTTCATGTACATGTGTTCATGTACCTGCATGTCTTCTTTGGAAAAATGTCTCTTCGGATCACCTACAATTTTTTTAATTGTATTGTTTGGGTTTTGTTTTGTTTTGTTTTGTTTTGTTGCTGAGTTGTTTGATTTTGCACATAATCTCCTTATCAGATATATGATTTGTAAATATTTTACCCCATTCCATAGGTTTCCTTTTAATTTTGTTGCTGATTTCCTTTGCTGACAATTTTAGTTTGATGTGGTTCTACTTGTTTGTTTGTTTGTTGCTTTTGGAGTCATATCCAAGCCTTTTTTCATCTAGGAGTTTTATGGTTTTAGGTCCAGGTCCTACATTCTGGTCTTTAATTCATTTTGAATTAATTTTTGTGTGTGGTATAAAATAGTGGTCCAGTTTCATCTTTTGTATGTGGCTGCCCAGTTTTGCAACACTAGTTATTGAAAAGACTTTTCCCATTGTATTCTTGTCTCCTTTTTCATAAATTAATTGACTATATATGTGTGGGTTTATTTCTGGGCTCTCTACTCTGTTTCTATATGTTTACTTTAATGCCAACACCATACTGTTTTGATTACTGCAGCTTTGTAATAAAGTTTGAAATTAGGGAGAGTGATGCGTCTAGCTTTGTTTATCTTTCTGAAGATTGGTTGAGCTATTTGAGGTCTTTTGTGGTTCCATACACATTTTAGGATACTTCTCTTTCTATGAAAAACTCATTGGAGTTTTGATAGGGATTGCATTGGGTCTGTACCCAAGATTGCTTTAAGTAGTATGAATATTTTAATAATATTTTTTCTTTTGAATCTTGAGCACAGACTATCTTTCCATTTGTTTTTTTTTTAATTAAAAAAATTTAATTTTATTTATTTATTTTGAGAGAGGGAGAATGAGCAGGGAGGGGCAAAGAAAGAGGGAGAGAGAGAATCCCAAGCAGGCTCTGTACTGTCAGTGTGGAGCCAAACATGGGATTTGGACTCATGAACCACAATATCATGACCTGAGTCAAAATCAAGAGTCGGATGCTTAACCAACTGAGTCACCCAGACACCCCTTTGCATTTATTTGTTCTTCTTCAATTATTTTAATTAATGTCTTATAGTTGTCAGTGTACAGGTCTTTCACCTACTTTGTTAAATTTGTTCCTAGTTATTTACTCTTTTTGATGCAATTTGTGAATAGGATTGTTTTCTTAAGTTCTCTCTCTCTGGTAGTTTATTAATATATAGAAATACAATAGTTTCTTGTATACTGATTTTGTATCTTGCAACTTTATAAAATTTATTATTTCTAATGTTTTTTTTCCCCCATGGAGTCTTTAGAGTTGCCTACATATAATATCATGTCATCTACAAATAGAGATAGTTTTACTCCTTCCTTTCTAATTTGGATATGTCTTATTTCTCTTTCTTGCCTAGTTGCTCCAAGATTTACAATGCTATGTTGAATTAAAAGTGGTGAGAGTGGGCTTCCTTGTCCTGTTCCTGATCTTAGAGGAAAAGCTTTCAGCTTTTCAGTGGATCTATTCTTGACATTCATATGCCAAGTCTCAAGTGTCAGTTGGGAGGCAGCATTATCAATTGCCTGAAAGTGTCTTGACAAACAGAGGTTCAGTGGTAATTGTCTTGGTAATTCCACCAAGCAATCCAGCTGGTCCAGAAGAGGTGGTATGGTAGGGTGGGGCATGGAGGTGATATCTATCATGGCCTCTTGAAGTACTATAGCAGTGTAAGCTGTGTTTTTTTGCCAAACCTTTGCTGGTAAGTTTTCCATGAAATTGTGGCCAATTAGAATACTTAAAAACCTGTGGCATAAACTTAACGTGAGAAGAAAATGGATCTTCATGGTGCAAAGCATGATTTGCAGCATATGCTGTTGGTACCAGGCTCCCTTTGTTAGTTCCTAGATGTAGTTTTGGCTACAAATCACTCAAACCTCCACTTTTTTTTTTTTTTTTTTTCCAAAGCATTGCTTACGTGCTTGTGCTTGAGATCCCTGGGATGTTATGCTCCTCCCCCCAGAGACAGTGCCTTGTTAAAGTGTTTTGATGTAGGTGTATAGCCACCAGGCTTCTAGGTGGACAGATTTTGTTCTATAATTGATGTTACAGAGTGCCTAGAGATCTGGTAGAAGCTAGATGTCTCAAAAATACTCTGCATTTTCTCTACTTCTCATACCGTACTTGTTGATCATTCTCACAAGTTTTTCCTGACAGTATTTGTCCTATACAGCACTGGAAAAAGAATTCTCATCTTGGAAAGAATCTTATTTCTGGGGAATCCAAACTAAGGCAGATGGTGAAAGAAGTCATGACATTGGTTATTTTTGGTGAAGAGAAGGGAGTGCCTGACACAGATTGGAGTGAGCTTGAAGTACTTAATGTGCTATTTCCCAATCCGACTGGTGATTACATGGCTATGTTTACTTGTGAATACTAGTGCTCTATACTTACAATTTTTGCAAAATTATGTACAAACATACATAAATTTAAAAGATTTTAAATGTGTATATTCTTTTCTCATATAATACTGCCTTAAAGAATTTATCTTAAGGAAATATTTGATTAAGTAAATAAAATTATATGTACACAATAAACAATACTAAAATGATGTATTCTAATAAATTATTACTTCTACCAAAAATATTGAATAGCACTGTATTACAGTACTTAGAATTTGATATATGGAAGGAAGGAAGAAATAAAATAATCATTGGCACTTTACATAGAAATGCTTTAAACATTAACAAATAGTGGGCCCAGAGGAGAATGATTTTTGCCTGAGATGCTGATTGAGTTTGGAGGTTGGGGGTGGTTGGTATCTAGAGAAATTTTAATTGTAAATCATATTGTACTTGAATGTTTAAAGATAAACAAGAATTTATCAGATGTTTAGTTTCTGTTAAATACATGTTTTCATAAGATTTGCTGCCAAACCTTGTTGTTGTAGCCAATTTCTTTCCAAAAGAATATCAGCTGGAGAACATGTTTTTATACACACAAAACTTTGGACTACCTTTCCAAATATGTGAAATTTCAAATGACGTTTGAAGTTTCTTCTGATACTAAGACATTTTATTTTAACGTTGGATGCACTTAGTCGTAGAATCAGATGCCCTTTTAGAATTCAATTTTATTTTTAAATTATTTACTTAAATTTCAAATTAAAATTATAGAAAAATTACATAAGATAACTTAAGGTTATATTATTTTTGTTATTATTATTTAGTTTCTATGTATGCTTTACAATAATTTTGGTGGATGTTTCAAACACAAAATATATAGAGCAAGGTAACTCATAAGCTCATATCACAAAGACTAATAATACTTGTATTATTAGTGAAAAGTAGAAGACAAGTTTAATAGATAAATTGAAGATATGGACTCACCTGGTTTCATAAATGGCGTAAAGTTTTTTGTGTTCTTTGACTGCATTCCTGAAAACAGTAAAAGAGGATAAGATATTAGCATTAAAATATTGCTTAGATCTGAAATTCCTCCAATAAGCATATTGTCAAATTGTGTCTATTTGGTGAAATTCAATAAATAATACTTAAAGAAATGGACACACATTTTAAAAAGCAATACACATCACATTAGGTAAGCTTAGGATTTGGTTTCTGCTCTGTTAGTAGTTGGAATGGTTACAAGACCACTATTTACATTTTAGTGAAGAAAAGAGAAAAAAAAGCAATAAAAATAAGATAATTTCAAATAGAAGTATGTACAGTGATAAAAATAAAACAAAAGTGATATAAAATGACTTGAGAAGAGCCATATTAAATGTGATAACAAAAAAAATTTTCTTTGAGTAAATGAATTTTTAATTGAAATCTGAATCATGGAAGAGGTGAGAAAATAAAAGCAAGATAAAGTTCAAAGTTTCTAAACTAAGAATGAGCCAGATGTATTTGAAGCAAGTTACCATCTTCAACTTCATCATCATCATCCAATGGAAACAATAAAAGTAATAAATATTGATTAACATGTACAAGTCACTGTATCTCACATGCTGAAAGAGTAATTTGAAAAAAAAAATAATTGAAGTAAACCAATGGAGGTGAAATCCATAATTCAAGACTGTAAAACCTAATTGACAATGAAAAACTGTCAGTGATGTGAAACAATGAAACCCGAGGCCTGGTCTGTAGCCTTACTGTAACATCTATCATCAATCTGGTTAGCTGCTACTTCAGCAGAACATGGGCTCTCAGAAAAAAAAAAATACTGGACATTTGGGAAGTACATCCAGAACTAAGAAGAAAAAACTAGGCCACTTTTTTCTACATGAAGCAAAACTATTGAAAAAGATGAAGTGATAAAATAAAATAAGCAAAATAATTATCTCAAAGAAGCAAGAGAACAGTAGTATCATGGAAAAAGAACAGAATATAAAAAAGAATCTGGTAACTTTTCAGTTATGGAATATATGACTGTTTTCAGAAAGAACATGTTTAGAGGGATAAATAAAATTTGAATAACTGAAGAAAAAAATGAGAGAGCTGGAGTATCATGTTGAAGGACTCAGAAAGGCAGGATTGAAGGATAAGGAGATAATAATGTAAAGAATTAGAAAAAAGAAATGAAATATATAAGTACAGATGTCAAAGCCTGGATAATAGCAGGTACCAGAAATAGAGAAAAAAATCATGAAAGAAATTATTTGACAAAATAAAAATAAATTTTCCCAAACTAAATAAGAAATATTTTAGGTTAAATTTAAGGAAGAAATTCCACTGCATTTTTAGAATTACCATAAAGCTGTAATAATCTAATCTAGATAGTATGGTATTGATGAAGGGATAGACACATAGATCAATTGAATGCAACAGAAAGTCCAGAAGTACATACCCCAAAATATGTTCAATTGATTGCTGACCAAGGATAAGCCTTTCAGCAAATAGTGTCTAAACAACTGGACATTCATATGCAAAATTAAACTTTGGCCTAAACCTCATAACTTATACAAAAAAGATCACAGAATTAATCATATATCTGAATTACCAATTACCATATATCTAAAATTTTTCTTTTTAGATACTTGTGGGGGAAAAAAAGGAAAAAAAATATTTATGACTTGAGATTAGTAAGACTTAGACATGGCACCAAAAGCACAATCTATAATAAAATGACAAACTGTGTTTAATAAAAATTTAAAACATTAGTTTAAGAAATGAAATGTGTAAGGTAGCGAAATGACAAGGTACATATTGGCAGAAAATATTTATAAATTGCATATACAACAAAGGACTTCTATCTGGGATATATAAAGAACTCTCAAATGTCAGTAGTAAGAAATCAAACAACTCAATTAAAAACTGATTGAAAGATATGACCAGATGCTTTAGCAAATAAGATATACAGATGACACCCAAAAACATGTGCAACAAAATTATCCATTAGAGAAATGCAAATTAAAATCATATTGTGATGCCACCATACAACAGTTAGAAACTTTAGGATTAAAAAAAAAAAAAAAAAACTAGTGGGGATTAAAAGCAACTAGAACTATCATACATAGAAGATGGTTATGCAAAATACTACAGCCATAGTGCAAAATAGTTGGGATAACTATAAAATAGTTGGGATAACATAAGTTACTTACGAAGTTAAAGATGTATTTACCATATACTCAGAAATCTCACTTCTTGAGTATTTACTCTAGAGAAATATAAAAATATATCCACACAAAATCCATTGATAATAGCTCTGTTCAAAATGAACTAAACCTACTAACAGCCTATTTTCTTCAACAGGTAAATAAGTGAGCATACTGGGCTACATTCATTCAATGGAATACTACTCAGCAATAAAAAATGGGCTACTGATACACAAAACAACTTGGATGGATCCAAAAGGCATTATGCCTAGTAAAAGTTGCAAACCTAAAAAAAATTATGTAATTTATTACCTCATTTATATGACATTCTTTTTTTTTTAATTTTTTTTAACGTTTTTATTCATTTTTGAGACAGAGAGAGACAGAGCATGAATGGGGGAGGGTCAGAGAGAGGGAGACACAGAATCCGAAACAGGCTCCGGGCTCCGAGCTGTCAGCACAGGGGCCCGATGCGGGGCTCGAACTCACAGACCACGAGATCGTGACCTGAGCCGAAGTCGGCGCTCAACCGACTGAGCCACCCAGGCGCCCCTATATGACATTCTTAAAAAGAGAGAACTAATAATTGAGATCAAATCTGTGGTTTATGGAGATTAGAGATGAAGGATAGCACAAAGGAATTTGGGTAGTGTATTAGTGTGCTTGGGCTACCATAACAAAATACCACAAACGAGGTAACATAAACAAATCAACGTATTTTCTTGTAGTTCTGGGAGATAGAAGTCAGACCAACATCCAGCAAGGTCAGTTTCCTTCTGGCTTGTAGACATCCACCTTCTCACTAGGTTTTCATATGCCCTTTCTCTGTGGTGTTTCTTATAAGGACAATAATCCTATCAGATTAAAGTTCTACAGTTCTGAATGCATTTGACAGTAATTCCTTCCTTAAGGGACCCATCTTCAAATACAGTCATTTTGGGGAATGGGCCCTCCATATGTGAATATTGGGGAGACACAAAGATTAAGTCCATAAATTCCATCCTTGGCACCTCCAAATTTATGTCATCTCACATGCAAAATACATTAATTCCATTCCCAAAGTCTTAACTCATTCTAGCATGAACTCTAAAATCCAAAATCTCATCTAAATCATATGAGTTGTAATTTACCCTGAAGAAAAATATGTCTTCAGTTGTGAGCCTGTGTAACCCTGACAGATTATGTGCTTCCAAGACATAATGGTGGAACAGGCTTAGAATAGACATTGTCATTTTAAAAAGAAAAAAAAAAAAAAAAAAAACAGAAGGAATGATGGGTAATGGGTCCCAAGCAAATCCAAAAGCTAGCAAGGCAAATTCCACCAGGTATTAATGTTTGAGAATAATCCTCTGGTTTGATGCTCTGCCTTCCAGGCTTGCTGGGACAGCAGCAATACCTCTATTGCTCTATGGGGTAGTCTTGATCTTTGACTCTCTGCAAGGGCCCCATTCCCATGGCATTCTGTGAAATCCCTGCCAATGCACTACTCTGTGGCGGGGCATGGGGGGAGTGAAATTGAAGAAAGGTCCTACCTCTGAAACTCAGAAAGAATCAGCCTTGTCCCTGGGCCTGTGGTAGGATTGGCAGCTCTGATGCTCTATGAATTATTAGATCATTCTATCATTTTCTTGAAGGATAACACGTTTGCAACCTTCCTCCATTCCACCCTTTTTTTTTTTTTTTCTATTTCCTTTAGGCATAGCTGGCAGTGTCTCTGCTGGCATAATCTTATCTCTTTTTCTGACTTCTGCTGAGATTGCTGATTAGATCTATGGTTCACAGCCATAATAATCTCCCTACCAACTGGTTGATCAGCCACAGCCTTAGTTGTTTTTTTTTTTTTTTAAACATGTTTTATCTTTTTTTTTGCAATATGGACAGCCTGAGAATTTCACAAATCTTCAAGTTCTGATTCCTTTTTGCTTAACAATCCTTTAATTCATCTCTCTCCTCTTATATTTTACTATAAGCGGTCAGCAGAACATAAGGTGCACCTGTAAAATTTTCCTTAGAAATTTCATTAGCTAAATATCTAATTTCATTATCTATAATTTCTATCTTCCACAAAACACTAGACCATTATTCAGCCAAGTTATTTGCCTCTTTATAACAAGCATTGCCTTTCTTCCAATTTCCAATAATTTGTTCCTCATTTCTATCTGAATCCTCACCAGAATGATTTTAAAACACCAACAATCTGCTTATAATTATTTGTGGATTCTTTAAGAAGATGGAGACTTTCTCTCCAGCCCACCTGGTTTTTTTTTTCTATATGAGCTCTTACCAGAATCATCTTTAACATCTATATTTCTACCAACAATCCTTTTATAACAATGCTTTTTCAAGCATGTAGTTCTAAAGTCTTCCAACTTCTACATATTACCCAGTCCCAAAGCCACGTTAACATTTTTAGTTATTTGTTACATCAGTACCCACTTCTCAGTACCAAAATCTATATTAGTCTGCTCCAGGTGCCATAACAAAATATCATAGATGGTATGGCTTAAATAAAAGATTTATTTTGTCACAGTTTTGGATGCTCTAAGTCAATGGTCAAAGTCTGCCAGAGTCGGTTTCTAGTATAAGGTGTTTTCTTGGTGTGATTTCAACCACCTTGAATCATGTGTCCTCACATGATCTTTCCTTGGTGCATGTGCACAGGGAGAAAAAGAGAACAAATTTTCTGACGTTTCTTCTTATAAGTACACTAATTCTATCAGATCAGAGCCCCACACTTCTGATCTCATTTAACCTAAATTGCTTCCTTAGGGGCCCCATCTTTAAAGATCACAGGGCAGGATAGGGTTTCAATATAAGAATTTGGGGAGGAAGCACAAACATTCAGTGTCTAGCAGGTGGTGATGGAATTATAGTGTACCCTAATTTTGGTGGTGGTTACATGAATTTATAAGTATATGAAAAATCATAGAATTTTATATCAAAAGTCATTTTTATTCAGTGATATTTTTTAAATGTTATGATAGATCTAAATGGATTAAAAACAAGAACTCAGAGACAAAAATTTTCAGATTCATTTTATTTTTTTAAATATCCAAAAATATTCTGTTTCCAATAAACACAACTTGAAACAAAAAGTTGAAAATGAAGTAGGGAAAATCTAGATGAAGTAAGGTAACAATTTTAATATTATGCAAAATAAAATTTATGTCAAATATTTCCATAGATAATGAGAAATGTCACCTACACATAAAAAGAACACTAGAAAAAAAAGATTACTATTTTGAACATATATGTATCTAACAATATAAGCTTTTAATATTTATAGATGTAGTGAATAGAATTTTAAGAGAAATAAATAAATAAATAAATAAATAAATAAATAATTTAACTCATCCCTTTCAGAGCTTATAAATTGAGAAAACAAAAACTGAGAAATATAATATGTGAATCATACAGTTAAAAAATTTAGTCAATGATCATATCTTGAATATCATATTTCACACATAGAGAATACATGATCTTGTCAAGTATTCATTATTTTGGCCATAAAGGAAAAACTTCAACAAGTTCCAAAGAATCAGTATCATTCAGATTGCTTTTTGAATATTATTAAATATATTCTTGATAAAATGTCCTATATTTTTGAAAAATAAATGATCCTTAGTTTAACAAAGTCCTAGGAAGATTATAAAACACTTAGAATTGGATGGCAGTTAATATGTTACATGACAAATTTTGATTTAACCAAGAAATGCATGGAAAATTCAACATTACAAAATCTGTCAGCAATTTTTAAGTTACCAAATTGGTATGCAGAAAAAAAATTAAATACTTCTCTCAATAGATTCAGAGATAGATTTCCATAAGTTCAACATCTATTTACTTATGATATTAAAAAGTAACTGCCAAAAATAAAACATAAAACAATGATCCTTATCTGGTAAATGTTACATTCTAAAAATCTACAGCATACATCATATTAGTAGGAAGTCTTCAGATGTCTTCTCTTTAAGATCAGAATGGGATAAAAATGCTCACTAGAGTCATGACTTTTTAATGTAGTTTTGGAAGTCCTAGACAATATTATATCAAAAGAATAAAAATTGTCAAGTGTCAGGATTTGAAAGAAAGAGATTGAACTTTTGTTATGTATAAATGACATAATTTAAATAGAAAATCGGTGAGAATTAAGTCACAAACTATTAAAACAACACAGTTTGGCAAATCTTCAGCTATATGGCCAATTTTCAAAGACAAATATCTCTACAAAAGTGAAATTGTTGGAAAATATAAGTTTTACAAAATATAAATTTATAATAAAAATAAAATACCATTAGTCACAATGTTGCTGTCATCCTGCAGAAAGAAATTGGACTCCTCACCCAAAACATGGCCCAAACTTTGTCACACTCACACACAGAAAGGGTATAAAAAAGATTATTACTCACATAATGAGGGATTTGGGGGATAATAGGACAGGCTTACTGAGCTGGTAGGAAAATAGCTTGGGAGAGTGGGGAAAGGAGATCAGGTTGGATTATTGTTACTGGTGGGGGCTGGGAACTTGTGGGAGTATTCTTATACATAGACAAACGTTTGTACAGCTTCAAACTTCAACCGGTGCCAAAAGAGGGAGCAGTGGGGTTTCTTATCAGCTTGCCCATATGTGAGGTATAAGGGTAAGAAGAATAGTTGAGACATTAAAGTTGTCATCAGGAAACATCAAAAAAAGCAATCATATTCTTTAATTCAAAAAGCAAGAAAAAAATTGACATACAATTTCTATTGAAAAAATTGGCTATTTTAGGTGACATTTAAAAAGTTTTCAAAAATGAAACACATTCCATGCACATAAATAGGATGACTTAATCATATAAACATGTTAATTCTTACTAAATTAATCTATACAATTAATGCAATCCAAATCAAACTGCTGCTGGAGTTTGAAAAAAAATTAAGAATTCAACCACTTATTTAAAAATTTATAACAGAAAGAATATATTTTGACAATAATTTTTTGAAAAGGAATATAAAAACAATCATTAATCATATCCGATGCTGATATTAAAAATTTATAATAATAACACCAGCATAGAACTGCATAAAAAGAAACAAAAAGTTTAATGGAACATAGTAAAGACTGCAGTTGCTCATGAAAGTACATATGGACAAATATATCTGGAAAATCTGGAAAAATCTACACTAAAAATCAATGACCAAAGGGCATTTTAGCATGAGGTTGTAGAATAACTGAGTCACCATAGGAAGAAAATATGAATAGATCTGTTAGTAAACATCGAGAAGTTGGTCCTAGTCAAATTAAAAACCTAAATGTTAAAGGAAAAAATATTGCCTGTTTCTTCTTGAGTCAGTTTTGTTTTTGTCTTTATAGAAATTTGTCAAATTCATCTCAACTTACATACAATTGTTCTTAATATTCTCTTATATGTATTTTTTCTTTTAGATTAATACTAATAATTGTTCTTCCATTTCTGATTTTTGTAATTCTAATATTTTCTCTTTATTTTTTCTTGGTTGGTCTGGATAAAAGTTTATGCATATTGTTTATCTTTTTAAAAATATCTTTTGTTTTCATTGGTTTTTTCCTATAGGTTTTTTTTATTACCTTTCTACTTATTTCTGTTCTAATCTTTCTTATTTCCTTCAGTCTGTTTCCCTACCATTGTTTATTTTCTTTCTATATTTTAAAGGCTCTAAACAAGGTTATTTATTAAAATCTTCCTTTTTTTTAAAAAAAAGCATGTATAGTTTTAAATTTTCCTCTAAGTACTGTGTTAGCTGTAACCCATAGTCCTAGCAGGTTGTGTTTTCATTTACATTTACTTAAAGTATTTTCTAATTTCCTTTGTAATTTCTTCTTTGACCAATTTATTATTTATAAGTATGCTTAATTTTCACAAATCTCATTCTGTTTTTTTTCATTTCAAATATTATTCCATTTTGGTTAGATTTGTATATTTTGAATGATTTCAAATTTGTTGACTTGGTTTCTGGCTCAACATTATAATTTATCCTGTAGAATGTTCCATGTGCAAAAAAAAAAAAAAAAAATCAAAGTAATAGCAAATTGAATCCAATGATGTACAAAAAGAATTATATGCCATGACCAAGTGGGATTTATCCCAGGTAAGCAAGACTGGTTCCACATTTGAAAATAAATTAACATAATCCATTATAGCAACAAGCTAAGACAGAAAAATTACCTGATCAGATTAATAGATGAGTAAAAGGCATTTGGGAAAATACAACATCCATGCATGACAAAAACTCTCAGGAGAAATAGAGGGAAACTTCCTCAGCCTGATAATATTTACAAAAGGGGCACCTAGGTGACTCAGTTGGTTCAACTTTCGACTTCAGCTCAGGTCATGATTTCACGGTTTGAGAGTGTGAGCCCTGTGCCAGACTCTGTGCTGACAGCTCAGAGACTGGGGTCTGCTTTGGATTCTGTGTCTCCCTCTCTCTCTGTCCATCTTCCATTCTCTCTCTCTCTTTCTCTCTCTCTCTGTCTCTTTCTCAAAAATAAATAAAACATTAAAATTAAAAAAAAAAGAAATTTACAAAAACCCTGTATTTAATATTGTACTTAACGGGAATAAACAACTTTCTCAATAAAATCAGAAAAAGGCAAAGATGTCATCTCTCACCACTACTTTTCAACAGCCTACTGTAATTCTAGCTAGTGCAAAAAGACAAAAAAAAGAAATGAAATTTATATAGATTGAGAAGGAAAAATAAAACTTTTTTTGTTCCCAGATGGCAAGATTGTTTATATGGAAAAATCCAAAAGAACAGACCAAAAAATTCCAGAACTGATGAATGATTATAGCAAGGTTGTAAGATAAAAGGATAATATATAAAAGTCAGTCAATTTTATACACATCATCAATGAACACATGGATTTTGAAATTAAAAAATATTACCATTGATATTAGCACCCCCCAAAATGAAATATTAGGTACAAATATAATATATATATTATATATATTCTATATGAGGAAAACTATAAAACTTTGATAAATGAAATTACAGAACTAAATAAGTGAAGAAATATTCCATATTCATGGATAGGAAGACTGATTATTTTTAAAATGACAGTTCTTTCCAAGTAATCAATAAATGCAACACAATCCCAATAAAAATCCCAGCAAGTTATTTTGTGGACTTTAAGAAACTGATTCTAAAGTTTATATGGAAAAGGAAAAGATCCACAATAACCACCACAATATGAAAGGAGAAGAATAAACATGGAAGACTACTGGACTTCATGACTTAGTAGAAGTCTACTATAATCAAGATACATAATATTGGTGAAAAAGTGGACAAATCGATAGAATGGAATAAAGAATCTGGAAACATATAAAAATAACCAACTAATCTTTGACAAAGTAGCAAAGCCAATACAATGGAGAAAATATATTTTTAACAAATGGTGCTGGAACAACTGCACATCAACATGCAAAAAAAAAATCTGGACACAGACTTTACACCCTTTACAAAAATTAATTCGAAATGGGGTGAATGGGGTGCCTGGGTGGCTCAGTTGGTTAATCATCCTACTTCAGTTCAGGCCATGACCTCACTGTTGAGTTCAGCCTCGCATCAGTCTCTCTGCTGTCAACACAGAGCCTATTTCAGATTCTTAGGTTTCTCTACCTCTCTGCCTCTGCCCTACTCATTCTCTCTCTCTCAAAATAAATAAATATTTAAAAATTAATTTAAAATGAATAAAAGACCTAAATGTAAAACATGAAACTAAAACTAGTACAAGACAATATAGGAGAAAATCTACAAGACCTTGTATTTGGCAATGACTTTTTAGATACAACACGGAAAGCATGATCCCAGAAAAAAATAGTTGATAAACTGTGCTTTATTAAAATTAGAAACTTCTGCTTGAAAGACACTGTAAAGAGAATGAAGACAAACCATAGACTAGGAGAAAATATTTGAAAAAAAAACACAATGTGATTAAGGACTATTATCCACAATATACAATACCTCTTAAAAATCAACAATAAGAAAACAAATAACCCAATTCAAGATGGACCAAAAACCTGAATAAACACCTCACTGGAAAAGATATAAAGAGGACAAATAAGCATATGAAAAGACACTCAATATCATATATCATTAGAGAAATGCAAGTTAAAATAGCAAGATACCACTATACACCTATTAGGATGGCCAAAATCCAGAACCCTGTAACACCAAATGGTAGTAAGGATGTGGAGCAACAGGAACTCTCATTTACTGCTGGTGGTAATGCAAAATGGTACAGCCATTTTGGAAGACATTTTGGGAGTTTCTTACAAGACTAAACAAACTCTTTGCATACAATTCAACAATTGTTCTTTTCCATATATACCCAAATGAATTGAAAACTTATATCCATGTAAAAACTTGCACACTGATGTATATAGCAGCTTTATTCACAATTGCCAGAACTTGGAAGCAATCAAGATGTCCTTCAATAGGTGAGAAGATAAATGCACTGTGATACATCATTGTGATGGAAGATTATTCAAAGATAAAAAAGGAATTAATTATCAAGCCATGAAAAGACAAGTAGGAATCTTAAATACATATTATTAAGTGGTAGAAGCCAATCTGAGAAGGCTACATACTGTAAGATTCCAACTATATGACGTTCTGAAAAAGACAAACTATGGAAATAGTAAAAAGATCCATGGTTTCCAGGTGTTGAGAAGGAGGGAGAAATGAATAGGTAGAGCACAGAGGATTTTTAGGGCAATGAAACATTTTATGTGATCCAATAATAGTGGATACATGTCATTACACATTTGTGCAAACTCATAGAATGTACACCAAGAGCAAACTCTAATATAAACTATAGACTTTGGTTAACAATGTGTTAATGTAGGCTCATCACTTGTAACAAATGTACTACTTTGAGGGGCAGTGATAATAAAGGAGGCTATATGCATGTGTGGAGTCAGAGAGTATACAGGAAATCTCTGTACTTTGTACTAAATTTTACTGTGAACCTTAAATTCTTCTAAAAAATAAAGTCTGCTTTAAAAAAATCAAATAAGGGTGAAATGTTGACTTAATTTAAAACTTATGGATTATAAAATTTTTGAAAAAAAAAAAACAAAAAACATGGAAAGAACCTTTGGGATACAGTGCTGGGCAAAGAGTTCTTGGACATGACAACAAAAGCACAACTCATATCAGGGAAGTTTGATAAGTTGAACTATGTCAAAATTGAAATTCTTAGTTCTGTGAAGGCCCTACTTGGCGCAAGGGGATAAAGAGACAGGTTATAGAGTGGGTGAAAATGTTTGTAAACTATGTATCCAGTGGGACTCTATTATATATCGTGTATGGAGAACTCACAGAACAGAACAGTAAAAAAATTCCAAAACCCAATTAGAATGTGAGCAAAGGCCATTAAAAGACATTTCACTAAACAGGCTGTAAAAATGGCAAGTGAGTACGTGACATGTTCAACATCATTAGCTATTGTGTAGGTTCAAATTGAAACAACAAGGTATCACTGCACATTTATCAGAATGGCTAAAGCAAAAATATATATATATAACAACATCAATTGCTGGCAAGGATGCATAGAAACTCCATCACTTACAGACTGCTGATGAAAATATAATAAAACATGACCACACTAGAAACAGTGTCTAAAAAAAAAAAAATTCTAAGTATGCAAGTACCATACAAACTGCCAATGGCACTCCTGGCATTTATTTCAGAAAAATGAAGATTTATGTTTACACAGGGACCTGTGCACAACTGTTTGTAGCAGTTTTGTTAATGGGAGCCAAAATGTAATGGGCCAGATATCTTTCAATAAATGAACTTTTGACAAACTTTACTTAATCCATGCTGTAGAATAGTGCTCCGCCATTGAAAAGGGCAAATTATTTTTTATTGATACATGCCAATTGATGAAACTCTGGAGATATATGCTGAGTGAAAAGAGCTAACCCCCAAATATTATTATTGGATTATTCCATTTATATAATATTGTTGCGATGACAAAATTATACACATAGAAAACAAATTGGTGGTAGCGAGAGTTTAAGGAGAGGTGGGGTAGGGTGACTGGCTATTGGACATCTTAGTTCAAGCAGGCAACAAAATGTTGTGTCTTAACAATGTCAATGTCACTATCCTGGTTGTGATATTATAGTATAATTTTTTAATGTTTATTTATTGATTCTTCAGAGAGAGAGAGAGAGAGACCAAGCAGGGGAGGGGCAGAGATAGGGATATGGAATCTCAAGCAGGCTCCATGCTACCAGTGCAGAGCCCAACAGGGGGCTTGAACTCACAAACTGTGAGATCATGACCTGAACAGAAGCCAAGAGTCGGACACTTAACTGACTAAGCCACCCAGGGGCCCTATAATTTTCAAGATATTACCTTTAAGGGCACATGGGCAAAGGGCACATGGGATCTCTCTGTATTATTTCTTACAGCCATGTGTGAATCTAAAATTACCTCAAATAAAAAGTTTATTTTAAAAATTTAAGTCATTTCCAGTTATGGAATAAATATGTCATGGGAATAAAAGGTACAGCATACGGGATATAGTCAATGGCATTGAAATAGTGTTGTATGGGGACAGATGGTAGCTACACTTATGGTGAGCATAACATAATGTCAAATCACTATGTTGTACACTTAATGTAAAATGTACATCCAATGTACAACTAATGGGAGATTGTGTGCCAGCTATACTTAAAATAATTATAATAATAAAATTTTAAAAATAAAACGTAAAAAGTTAAGCCATAAATATTTTAGAAAAAAATAACTATTAACTGAGTTTTAAATTGGGAAAAATACTTTGAGAAAAAAAGTGATAGAAAAATAAGTGAATAATAAATGTTTTATAAGGTTTTAAAAGCTGAATATGACAAAAATGTTATAAGCAAATTTTGATGCAATATGAATTAATATGATAGCATTTTCATGAACTAATTTGAAAAAAATAATTTATATTGCTAACTGTTCTGTAACAAAAGCATTCTAATGCATTCTGGCAATAAATGCTATTAATTTTTATATGTCTGTTTTACTTGAGCCTCAAGAAATTTCATGCACTGTGAACCAGTAATTACGAATCTGGTTTGTAAAACTGGGCATCTGTTCTTTAGAAATCTGAGCTAATTTCTGATTGCAAAAAATAAAGCCAGCTGGAAGTTGTATTGATCTGAATACTTTTACTAGTAAAGTATTGAAAACAGACTAAATGTATAAGAGTACAGAAATTCTTAAATAAAATATGTTAACAGCCTTAAAAAAGAATTTAACTAGGCATAATATCTATTCAGATAATCTTTAATGACATAGAAAATGCTCATAATATAGTACTAAGTGACATCATAATACAAGACCTTGCATGTGTTTATTTAGAAAATAGATCAAAACTTAATGTATGACACTGTTGGAACAATGAGTTAATTTTTAGTTCTCTGCAGTATCCAAGTACATATACCATTTTATAGTAATGAGGTGACTACAAATTATTTATGTTTATTTTTTAAAGTAACCTCTACACCCATTGTGGAGCTCAAATTCAGGACCCCAAGATCAAGAGTCACATACATGGTCTACCGGCTGAGCCAATCAGGCACCCCAAGGTGACTATAAATTACAGATAACTGAAAAAAATTAAATTCATTACAAAAAATATCTCTCAGAGATTTTTAAAAATCTGCCTTTTTTTAAAAAAAGTGGAAATTCAGAAAAATTAAAGCAACTAGGAAGATATATATTATATAACAATTGTATAAAAAAATAAGTGTATCCTTGGGGGGCCTGGGTGGCTCAGTCCATTAAGCGTCTGTCTTTGGCTCAGGTCATGATTTCGTGGTTTGTGAGTTCGAGCCCTGCGTCGGGCTCTGTGCTGACAGCCCGGAGCCTAGAGCCTGCTTCAGATTCTGTGTCTCCTCTCTGCCCGTTCCCCCACTTGTGCTCTATCTCTCTCTGTCCATCAAAAATAAATAAATGTATAAAAATTAAAAAAAAATAAATGTATCCTAAAACAGGTGTGTTAGCAGTTATGCTGCTATTTGTTTTTGTCAGGACTTTTGGAGTTTCTAGCAATGTGAGACAATCAACAGTGATTAGGAAAAGAAAAGACCTCAATAACTAGTACAGAATTGCTTTTCAATGATAGTTTTTGATTCTTTGTCCAGTCTCACTTTACATTTTATCCTGAGGACCTGAAACTCCTAAAACTTTCTTAATCTTTTCAATGATGACAGACTTTTTTGTTTCCTAAGAAAAATATCTTTGGAATAAATGGCTAGCAAATTGAATTTTTCTGTGTATGAAGCCCTTTTAATGCAATCAATTCCAATGTAAGTGGAAGCTGCATTGAAAGTCTATCACATCAAGTAATCCTTGCACTACAGAAAAAGCTACAAAATCAATTTTGATATGGAAGTATTTGATGTAAAATTAAACTAGACCTTGTTTCTGTGGAAAATTCTATGACATGTGTAACCCTTCTCACAATACATTTAATAGAAATACAACATCGCTCTCTATCTTCGTGTGTGAAAAGCAATCGTCTGTCTCCATTTCCATCACTGGACCTTTTATTGCATCTGCCATATGAAATTTACAATATCCAGTAAAGTCATCCAGTCTGCCACATGTAATTTATAATATCCATGTAATCCCTTACTCACTTCTGTAACTTTCAATTCAGGATGTAAATACATTTGGGCTTCTTCCTTTCTCTCTCTTGGCTGAGATCTGGGGAGTCTATTGTCCTGATACTGTGGGAGGATGAGACTCTTAGCCCAAAGTAAGTGTCCTTTTTAGTGGCCTGGCAAAATACTACCACAGCAATTGTTGACTGATAACAAAACACTGCTTCTTCTGCTTACTTTCTTAATAGCAGAAGCTAGGTACATTAGGATGTTCATACTCTTATAAATTAAAAAAAAAAAAACAGACTTCTTTTTAGGAATTGTATCCCCTTGCCTATGGCTGATTTAGGTGAAGGCAAATAACCAAGTCTTTGCTAATGGGAAAGTTTTTGGGTGTCTTCTGCAAAATATTTGGCTACTAATAAATATAATACTTTCCTTATTCTGTATTTTTTCCTTGACATTCTGAAAACCCAATAAGTATAATATCTGATCCATAACATCACACCTTGCCAGATAGCTCCAGTCTGGATCATTTGCTTTTTATGCCGCTACAAATCTGTGATCACAGCTGTTGTTGCATTACTGGGTTAGATATGGTTTTGTGAATCTCAGGTTTCATTTTTCTTGATTTACTCACTAATTTTACAGAAGCATGTGCTTGAGTAAATTCCTCAAAATATCATAAGGAAGGTTTGGATTCTTGGTAGCAAAATTTGAGGAAAAAGGGAGAATTTAATAATTATTTACCTAAAGAGTGTGCAAACAGGTAGGTGGGAGACACATTTGATCAGGATCATGGTACAGTTGCTCTGGGATTCTCTCTATTCCACCCTCATTCAGATGTTTCTATTCTCAGGCTAACTGTCCTTATGGAAGCAAAATAAATGAAGCACTCCAGGCTTCACATATGTACCCTTTCCCATCTTGAAAGAGAATAAGAAATTTTCATTTGCTCTGAGGGTTCTCACACCAAGGTCTATCAGTGCAATAAGGTGAGAAAACATGCTACTTTCTTTCCTACCCTTTCAATGTGATTATGTCATTTATTTGTAATAGAGTGAGATTTGTCTGTCACAGTCTGCATTCAATTTGGCTTTCATTAATATGCTGGTTGATTGTTAAATTTTTGAATTGAAATAAAAACTAACTTTTTGTAGTAGAAGTTCTGTGGCTTTTGCATATGCATCAATTTATATACTCATTAGCAAAGCACCATATAGAACAGATAAATTACCCCCCAAAATTTGTTTGTTGTCATTCCCTCCCTCACCTCCAGCCCCAGGCAACAACTGATCTGTTCTCTGATGGTATAGTATTGCCCCTTCCAAAACGTCATATAAATTGAAGCAAACATTATATAATATTTTGGATTTGATTTCTTTCCCTTAGCAAAATTCATCCATGTCTTATGAATCAATACATTGTTTTTGTTTGTTTTGTTTTGTTTTGTTTTGTTTTGTTTTAGAACTGAATAGTGTTCCATTTTATGGATATATCACAGATTGTTTATTCATTCTCCCTTGGGGAATATCTGGGTTGTTTCCATCTCTGGCAATCATAAAAAAAAAACAAAAAAAAAAAAACAAAAAAAACTACGAATCAACACTCATGTACAGAGCTTTGTATGAATATAAGTTCATTCTACTTGCATGAATACCTAGAAACAGGATTCCTAAATTATATGGTAAATGTATGTTTAATTTTATAAGGATCTGCCAAACTGTTCTCCAAAGTGGCTTCTAAATTAACTTTCCAAATAGTAAACTGTGAGAAGTCCAATTTCTCTGCATCCTCACTAGGACTTGTTATTTCTAGTTTTTGTTTTTAAATTTTAGCCAGTTTAATACACATGTATTTTATCACATGGTAGTTTATTGTGTATTTTTTAATGACTAATAATATTGAGCATCTTTTAAGATTTTTATTGATCATTCATATGTCTTCTTTGGTAAAATGTCTAATCGTGTCATTTGTTCATTTTTATTTTATTTTTTTAATTTTATCTTATTTTATTTTATTTTATTTTATTTTATTTATTTATTTACTTATTTATTTTTGCTTTCATGGAATTTAATTTTTGTCAGATTTCAGTGAACAAATATACATAGATTCTCAATGATGGATGCTATAAAAATAAAAGGCAGGGTGAAGGAATGGCACGCTATAGTGGTTGTCATATTATTATTTTTTCCAATATTTTCACTTTTTATTATTTTATTTTATTTTATTTTATTTATTTTTTCAAATATAATTTATTGTCAAATTGATTTCCATTCAATACCCAGTGCTCATCCCAACAGGTGCCCTCCTCAATGCCCATCACCCACTTTCCCCTCTGCCCACTCCCCATCAACCCTCAGTTTGTTCTCAGTATTTAAGTGTCTCTTATGGTTTGCTTCCCTCCCTTTCTGTAACTTTTTTCCCCCCTTCCCTCCCCCATGGTCTTCATTTCTTCATGTTTAAAATTTTGTTGTTTGTTTTCTTGCTGTTAAGTTCTGAGAGTTCTTTATATGTTCTGGATATATTCTGGATCAGGTGAATTCCTTTATCAAATATGTAATTTAAAATATTTTCCTTCAGCTTATAGCTTGCCTATTTATTATTTTAACAGTGTTTTTCAAAGAGTATAAATTTTTATTTTTGCTGAAAGCTATTTATCAATTTTTTTCCTTTTATGAATTATGCCTTCAATGCCATTTCTAAATTTCTTTTTAAAACTGAATACAGATTTTTTTCCTTTTTTTTTCTAGAAAGTTTTACCATTTTATGTTTTATATTCAGATCCATGATACATTTAAATTAAAGTTATACAAGATATGAAATATGTGTAAAAGTTCAGGGGTTTTCTTTATTTATTTTTTGAGTATAATGTCCCATTGTTCAAGTACCTTTTGTAAGAAATACTATTATTCTTTCTCAAACTGAATTGTTTTTACACTTTTGTCAAAAGTTGATTGACCTGATTTGTGTTGGTATATTTCTAGACTTTCTATTCTGTTTCATTAATCTGTATATCTAAATACTCATCAGTTCCAGACTCCTAATTACTGTATCTTTATTGTAAATCTTGAAACCAGGTATTGTGAATACCCCAAACTTTTCTTTTTTAAATTAAAAAAATTAAATTTATTTTAGAGAGGGAAAGAGACAGACCGCGAGCAGGGGAGGGTCAGAGAGAGAGGGAGACACAGAATCTGAAACAGGATCCATGCTCTGAGCTGTCAGCACAGAGCCCAATGCGGGTCCCGAACTCACAAACCGTGAGATCATGACCTGAGCCGAAGTTGGATGCTCAACCAACTGAGTAACCCAGGAACCCCTAAACTTGTCTTTTTCAAAGTTCTCTTGGCCATTCTATATTCTACCCGAAAACTTGCTCAGATTTGGATTTAAATTAGATTTCATCTATAGATCAAATTAAGAATTGACATTTTGGGGCGCCTGGGTGGCTCAGTCGGTTAAGCATCCGACTTCAGCTCAGGTCATGATCTCCCGATTCATGAGTTCAAGCCCCGCGTCAGGCTCTGTGCTGATGGCTCAGAGCCTGGAGCCTGTTTCAGATTCTGTGTCTCCCTCTCTCTTTTACCCTCCCCCGTTCATGCTCTGTCTCTCTCTGTCTCAAAAATAAATACACGTTAAAAAAAAAAAAAAAAAAAAGAATTGACATTTTAGTGATATTGAGATTTCCAACCCATGAACATTATGTATTTCCATTTATTTAGGTATTCTTTTATGGAATTCAATGTTTTATAGGTGTACAGTTTCTGCACAGATTTTGTTAGATATGTACTTAAGTAATTTTCGATATATTGTAGGTGATATTTTTAAAATTAAAATCTAATTGCTATTATATAGAAATCATATTGACTTTTGAATAATGACCTTAATTCTTGAGACCTTGATAAACTCACTTATTCTAGGGGATTTTCTGTAGATTTCTCTTAGTTTTCTAGACATTCATATCACATGATTTTTTTTCATTTATATTTCACTTATTTTATGTATGTCTATTCCTGACTTACCTTACTGGCTAGGAGTTCCAGTTCCAAGAATGAACCTCTTGGCATCTTTCCACTCTGAGAGTGGGAGCATTCATTCTCTCACCTTTAAGACTGATGTTAATTGTAGGTCTTTGTAGATGTCCTCGACCGGGTTAGGAAGTGCCCTTCTATTTGTGGTTTTCTAAGAGTGTTTGTTTTATTCATATAAAATTTATGTAATACAGAATTTATTTCTTTATTTTCAAGTATACAACTTAGTGGATTTTAGTGTTTCACGATGTTGTATACCCATGATTACTGTCTAATCCAGAATGCTTCCATATCCCCAGAATAAACCTATACTTCCCAGTCCCCCCTCGACACCGCCCCAGTCAACCATTAATCTATTTCTTGTTTCTGTGGATTTACCTATCCTAGAAATTTCATATAAATGAAATCATAAAATATTTGGAGTTTTTGTGTATTCAGCTTCTTTCAGTTAACATTATATTTCAATTTCATCCTTATTGTAGCATGTAGAAGCAATTCATTACTTTTTGTGATGAAATAATATTCCATTTTATTGGCATACCACATGTCAACATCAGTTGATGAACATTTGGGTTGTTTCTACTCTTTGACTGTTATGAATAATTCTGCTGTGAATATTCACATACATTTTTTTAACATAAATTTTCAATTCTTTCAGATATATACCTTGAAGTGGAGTTGTTGGATCATATCATAACTCTATTGTTAACTTTGTGAGAAACTGTCAAACTGTTTTTCACAGTGGTTACATAACTTTATATATCTACTAGCAATATGTAAGGGTTCCAGTTTCTCCATATTCTAACCAACATTGTTAATTGTCTTTTTTATATTATAGATATCTCATTGGATGTAAATTGGTACATTATTATAGTTGATTTCATTTCCCTAATGAAGAGTAATGTTGACCATCTTTTCATATGCTTGTTGGCCATTTGTATAAATTCTTTGCCATAATGTCTACTCAAATCCTTAGCCTATTAAAAATAATTTATTCATCATTTTATTGTTGAGTTGTAAGGTTTTTTTATACATATTCTGGATGGTAGATGCTTGCCAGATGTATATATTTTTCCCCCACTTAATGGATTGTCTTTTCACTTTCTTGATCATATACTATCATGCACAAAACTTTTCATTTTGAAGTCCAATTTATCTATTCTTTTCCTTTCCTTCTTTAAAAAACTTTTGCCTAATTCAATAACAAATATTTACACCTATGTTCCCTTCTAAAAGTTTAATAGTTTTATCTCCTATATTTTGATTTAACATATTTTGAGTTAGTTTTTGTATCTGTTGTGATTCAAATTTATTCTTTTACATTTGGTATCCAATTGTCTTAGGACCATTTTGTGAAAAGATTTTTTCTTACTAAATTATCTTTGCACTCTTGTCAAAAATCAATTGACCAAACCCAAAACAGCCACATGGGAGACCCCCTAGCTTCTCTCCTTCCACAAAGATCAACAATCAGACAGTTATTTATGAACAAAAACAGCTCCTGGAGAGCTCTAGAGTCCCTTACACTTCAGCAACACAGTAGAACAATAAACCAAGATTAACTGTACGAGAAGAGAAGGAAGAACACTTTAATTTTTTATTTATTTACTTATTTTTTTGCCTGCATTATCCCATTCCCTAGGCCAGCATTGTTCAGTTTTCAGGAGGGAACTCTTAAACTAGAAAGACTTCCCCTTGCCAGGAAAAGAGGAGGTGGGTGATTAAGCAACCAGCTTCCCCAAACTTTTGGGGCACTACATGAAGGACATGTTTCAGTTTTACCAACAGCACTCAGACATACAGAGACAGCTATGAACAAAACAAGAAGAGCAAGAGCTGTCAGTATGAGGCATGCAGCACAGGGCAACCGTGGTTATCAGTGACCTACTCTGCAGATGACCCCAGCAGTTTTCACCAGTGAAGAAACCAAGGGCCAGGACAGCGAACATGGACCCCTTGCAGATGCTATTTTTGCCCCGTAGGTATTCATAATCATAGATAGCAGCCACTTGACTCCCTTTAAGCTTCCTCTCCTCACCACTGTCAGATCTTTGAACCATGCTAGGAGTCAGCCCAGGCCTCTGCAGCTGTGGGAGGATAAGATATCAGCCTAGATCCCAGAAACTGTTCCCCATCAATGTGCATATATTGGAGGTTAGCCTCTCCAGCTGTGTACTTTCATGACTCTAGCCTTCACTGCTGTGCACCCATGAGGAGACCATGCAGCCATAAGAGTAAATGCTCATAGCCAGAACACTCACAGCCCAGATCCAGCCTTGTCTCCTGTCACTAGCTGACATCAAGGATCTGATCTGCACTAGTCTCTCCAGCTACACACCTGCATGGCCTCAGCCTGACTCTAGATGCTGGTCTCCCCTGCTGTGCACCCATGGTGACACCCAGCAATGAGAGTAGAGTATACCACACCCAGGGCACTCATAGTTGCTAGCATACTTGCAGTTGACCCAGGCCATTACTGCTTGCCTTGACTTCTACCACTATGTATGTGTCTGCAACTGGACTCTACCAATACACAGGAACCTGTAGCTAACTCCTGCAGCTGGGGGTGTGCATACCATTTGTTCTGGTCACAACTGATGCCTGCCCTGGTCCCTAGACACTGGACCTGGAGGCTCAGGAGGACTCTGATAGTCTTTATAGCCAGCACTGGACTCCACATAGCTGCAGCTAAAGACCATATAGTTGTCAACACTGCGGATCTTAAAGGTCTGAGCTGATGAGACTTCATGCCCTCCTGGGCTCAGAACTGTCATATGTCCCTGGACTTGGTGCCATGTACCACTGGACCCAGGATCACAATATGCTCCAGAAAGTTCCCACTTACACGTGAAAGTCTTTCCTTACCAAAGCTAGTCCATAAAATCTAGAAAAATAACTTTTTCAAATGCACAAATACTTATGAAAGGCTACATGAATCATGAAAAATCAGGGAAATATAACACCACCAAAGGAATACAGTAAACCGCCAGTAACTATTCCAAAGAAATGAAGATACATGAATAGTCTGATAATGAAATCAAAATAATTGCTCTAAAGATGCTCATAGAGCTACAAAAGAGCAAATAATTTAGTGATACCAAACAAACTACAAAAACAAAACGAGAAGTTCAACAAAGAGAAAACATATAAAAAATCCAAACAAATTTTGGAGTTCAAGAATTCAGTAGAGAGCTTCAGCATCAGACTTGAAGAAAATCAGTGAACTTGAAGAGAGATCATTTGAAATTATACAATCACAAGAGCAAAAAGAAAAAAAAAAAGAAAAGAAAACAAAATGAAGATTCAGTGAAATCCCTACAAAAATTCCAAAGACATTTTCATATAAAAAGAAAAATTCTCTAAAATTCATATGGGACCATAAAATGCCCTAAATAGTGAAAGTAGAGAAACAACAAAGTTGGAAGCATCATACTTCGTGATTCAAACTATATTACAAAGCTATAATAAGCAAAGAGTATGATACTGATGTAAAAACAGATACATAGACCAAAGAAATAGGATCCAGAGCACAAAAATAAAGCTATGCATACATGGCCAACTAATATTTAGCAAGGAAGCCAAGAATATTCAATGAAAAAAGGATAGTTTCTTTAATAAAAGGAGTAATGGCAACAGGATAGCCACATGAAAAAGAAGGAAATTAGACCTCTGTCTTACATCACTCACAGAAATTAACTCAAATTGGAGTTTGGACTTAAACATAAGACCTGAAACCATAAAATTTCTAGAGAAAACAAAAAATTCCTTGACATCATTCTTGGCACCGGACTTTTTTGTATATAACATCCAAAGTACATGCAGCAAAAGCAAAAATAAATAAGTGGGACTACATCAAACAAAAATGTCCTATACATCAAGAGAAACAATCAATAAAATGCAAAGACAACCTAGAATGGGAGAGAATATTTGTAAAGGATGTATCGGATAAGGTGTTAAGATCCAAAATCTATAAAGAACTCATACAATTCAAAAACAGGAAAATAACCCAATTATAATTAGAGGAACTTAATAGACATTTTTTCCAATATAAAATGGCTGACAATTACATGAAAACGTGCTCAACATAATCACCAGGGAAATGTAAGCCAAAACCATAATGAGACATCACCTCACATCTGTTACAATAACTATTATCAAAAGACAAGATATAGCAAATGCTAGAGGGGATGTGGGGGGAAAAGGGGAACCTTGTGCACTATTGGTGCAAATATTAATTGGTACAGCCACTATGAAAAACAGTGTAAAGTTTCCTGAAAAAATTAAAAATAGAACTACCATATGACCTAGCAATTCCACTTCTGGATATTTACCTGAAGAAAACAAAATCGCTATATTGGTAAGATAGTTGTACCCTCATGCCCACTGAAGCATTATTTATAATATTCAAGACATAGAAACAACCTAAGTATCCATTGATGGATGATTCAATTAGAAACATTATATACATATGTGTGTGTGTGTACATGTCTGTGTGTGTGTGTGTGTGTGTGTGTGTGTGTGTATGAAGCAGTGTTTTTTCTTGCTTTCACATATATTTCATAATCTTTGTTGTTCACAGCTGGCTATCTTGTCTGTTAATATGTTAACAGGCTGTTAAATATGAAAAAAATAGATTTCATTCCTAGAAAGGAATATGCCTTTTCTCATCTAGGGCTTTATGATAGGGTTTCAGTTAAACTAGTTAAGAGTTGAGCTCTGTTTAAGTTTTGTTGTTCTTACAGCTCTTTTCAGTTGCCACAGGCTTCAGACTCTTCTAGAGATATGTTTAGAGTAGAGGTTGTCTTGCCAGAGGTGTGTTTTCCACACCCCAAGACCTCCCGTGACTCCTCCATCCTTGGCTTTAAGCTTCTTTTGCACTGTGCCTCAGAGAGTGTCAGCCTTTGCAGGCTACTTGTTACAGAATGCTTATTTTCCTGGTTTTGAGGTTGGGGGTATTTTTTTTTATTGTCTTAAGTCTCAGTCTGTTTATTTATGACTCTGTATTTAATGTTTTTCAAAATATGGTAATGGGTTTCTTCTTTAATTTTTCTCAGTTGGTATAAAACCATTAAAATTTACTTTTCTATATTGAACTGCTATCTAGTTTGATAAATTAACTTACTAATTTTAATAACATATCACTCCATGATTTCTTTGGTTTTTCTGTGTTCATGATTATGTCATTTATTCCTTTATATTCCTTTATAGTCTTTATATTTTTTGCCCTCACCTTATTGCTTTTAGTCATAACTTCCAGTAGAGTGTTGAATAGAAATGGTTGATAATGACTATTTATGTCTTATTCTCAAGGATGGATAATATGGTTAGAAAGTACACTTAATTCTGTAAGAAATTGGCATATTAACAAAATGATTGTATAATTTTATATTTCTAACAGTAATAAATGAGAGTTCCATTTCTTCTCCAACCTCACTAACACTTGATATTGTGAATCTTTTTAATGTTAGCTATTCTAAAATGTGTGTAGTGGTATCTTGTGATATTAATTTTTATTTTTTTTAGTAAGCTATAATTTTGTGCATCTTTTCAGTTATTTACATGCCATCTGTACACATTCTTTGGTGAAGTACCTGTTTAAAGATTTTGTGAAACATTTTGACTGATTTCTTATTATTGAGTTTTAAAAGGTTTTTATATATTCTTGCTATAGATTTTATTTTTATAAAATACACACTGAAAATATTTTGTCCAATTCTGAGGATTCTCTTTTAATTTCTTAAAAATGTCTTTCAAAGAGAAGCTTTTGATTTTTATGAAATTTGATTCATCAATTTTTTTTCTATTAGAGATCATGCTTCTAGGGTCATATCAGAGATATCTTTGCTTAACCTAAGGTCACTACAAAAGTTCTCTCCTATATTTTCTACTGAAAGTTATATAGTTTTAGGTTTCACATTTAGATCTATGATTCATTCTGAGTTAACTTACATATATAGCATGAATTATAGATGGTAGTTTCTTTTGTTTCTGCACTTGGGTATCTAAACTTCTGCAGTATTTTTGAAAAGATAACCCTTTTTTCTTCTGATTTGCCTTGGTACTTTCATTAAGAATCATTTTTCCAGTTTTGTTGGTTTTTTCCTTTGCTGTGCAGAATCTTTTAATCTTCATAAGGTCCCAGTAATTCATTTTTGCATTTAATTCCCTTGCCTTTGGGGATGTGTCGAGTAAGAGATTGCTACGGCTGAGGTCACAGAGGTCTTTTCCTGCTTTCTCCTCTAGGGTTTTGATGGCTTCCTGTCTCACATTCAGGTCCTTTATCCATTTTGAGTTTATTTTTGTGAATGGTGTGAGAAAGTGGTCTAGTTTCAACCTTCTGCATGTTGCTGTCCAGTTCTCCCAGCACCATTTGTTAAAGAGACTTTTTTCCATTGGATGTTCTTTCCTGCTTTGTCAAAGATGAGTTGGCCATACATTTGTGGGTCTAGTTCTGGGGTTTCTATTCTATTCCATTGGTCTATGTGTCTGTTTCTGTGCCAATACCATGCTGTCTTGATGATTACAGCTTTGTAGTAGAGGCTAAAAAGTAGTAATAGCCTGGGATTGTGATGTCTCCTGCTTTGATCTTCTTCTTCAAAATGACATTGGCTACTCGGGGCCTTTTGTGGTTCCATAGAAATTTTAGGATTGCTTGTTCTAGCTTCGAGAAGAATGCTGGTGCAATTTTGATTGGGATTGCATTGAATGTGTAGATAGCTTTGGGTAGTATCGACATTTTGACAATATTTATTCTTCCAATCCATGAGCATGGAATGTTTTTCCATCTCTTTGTATCTTCTTCAGTTTCTTTCATAAGCTTTCTATAGTTTTCAGCATACAGATCTTTAACATCTTTGGTTAGGTTCATTCCTAGGTATTTTATGCTTCTTGGTGCAATTGTGAATGGGATCAGTTTCTTTATTTGTCTTTCTGTTCCTTCATCATTTGTGTCTAAGAATGCACCTGATTTCTTTACATTGATTTTGTATCCTGCAACTTTGCTGAATTCATGTATCAGTTCTAACAGACTTTTGGTGGAGTCTGTCAGGTCTTCCATGTATAATATCATGTCATCTGCAAAAAGTGAAAGCTTGACTTCATCATTGCCAATTTTGATGCCTTTGATTTCCTTTTGTTGTTTAAGTGCTGATGCTAGAACTTCCAACACTATGTTAAACAACAGCAGTGAGAGTGGACATCCCTGTCATGTTCCTGATTTCAGTGAGAAAGCTCTCAGTTTTTCCTCATTGATAATAATATTAGCTGTGGGCTTTTCATAAATGGCTTTTATGATCTTTAAGTATGTTCCTTCTATCCCGACTTTCTCGAGGGTTTTTATTAAGAAAGGATGCTGAGTTTTGTCAAATGCTTTTTCTGCATCAATTGAAAGGATCATATGGTTCTTATCTTTTATTTTATTAATGTGATGTATCACATTGACTGATTTGCAAATATTGAACCAGCCCTGCAGCCCAGGAATGAATCCCACTTGATCATGGTGTATAATTCTTTTTATATGCTGCGGAATTCGATTTGCTAGTATCTTCTTGAGAATTTTTCCATACATATTCATCAGGGTTATTGGCCTGTAGTTCTCTTTTTTTACTGGGTCTCTGTCTGGTTTAGGAATCAGAGTAATGCTGGTTTCATAGAACAAGTCTGGAAGTTTTCCTTCCCTTTCTATTTTGTGGAAAAGCTTGAGAAGGTTAGGTATTATCTCTGCTTTAAATGTCAGGTAGAATTCCCCAGGGAAGCCATCTGGTCCTGGACTCTTATTTGTTGGGAGATTTTTGATAACTGATTCAATTTCTTCACTGGTTGTGGGGCTGTTCAGGTTTTCTATTTCTTCGTTTTGAGTTTTGGAAGTGTGTGGATGTTTAGGAATTTGTCCATTTCTTCCAGGTTGTCCAGTTTATTGACATATAATTTTTCATAGTATTCCTTGATATTTGCTTGTATTTCTGAGGGATTGGTTGTAATAGTCCCATTTTCATTCATGATTTTATCTATTTGGGTCATCCCCTTTTCTTTTTAAGAAGCCTGGCTAGAGGGTTATCAATTTTATTTATTTTTTCAAAAAAAAAAAACAACTCTTGGTTTCATTGATCTGCTCTATAGTTTTTTTTTTTTTTAGATTCTATATTGTTTATTTCTGCTCTGATCTTTATAATTTCTCTTCTTCTGCTGGGTTTAGGCTGCCTTTGTTGTTCTGCTTCTATTTCCTTTAGGTGTGCTGTTAGATGTTGTATTGGGGATTTTTCTTGTTTCTTGAGATAGGCCTGGATTGCAATGTATTTTCCTCTCAAGACTGCCTTTGCTGCATCCCAACGCGTTTGGATTGTTGTATTTTCATTTTCATTTGTTTCCATACATTTTAAAATTTCTTCTGTAATTGTCTGGTTGACCCATTCATTCTTTAATAGGGTGTTCTTTAACCTCCATGCTTTTGGAAGTTTTCCAGACTTTTTCTTGTGGTTGATTTCAAGCTTCATGGCATTGTGGTCTGAAAGTATGCATGGTATGATCTCAATTCTTGTATACTTATGAAGGGCTGTTTTGTGACACAGCATATGATCTATCTTGGAGAAGGTTCCATGTGCACTGGAGAAGAAAGTATATTCTGTTGCTTTGGGATGCAGAGTTCTAAATATATCTGTCAAGTCTATCTGATCCAATGTATCATTCAGGGCCCTTGTTTCCTTATTGATCCTGTGTCTAGATGATCTATCCATTGTTGTAAGTGGAATATTAAAGTCCCCTGCAATTATCACATTCTTATCAATAAGGTTGCTTATGTTTGTGAGTAATTGTTTTATATATTTGGGGGCTTCCATATTTGATGCATAGACATTTATAATTGTTAGCTCTTCCTGATGGATAGACCCTGTAATTATTACATAATGCTCTTCTTCATCTCTTGTTACAGCCTTTAATTTAAAGTCTAGTTTGATATAAGTATGGCTACTCCAGCTTTCTTTTGACTTCCAGTAACATGATAGATACTTCTCCATCCCCTCACTTTCAATCTGAAGGTGTCCTCAGGTCTATAATGAGTCTCTTGTAGACAGCAAATAGATGGGTCTTGTTTTTTTATCCATTCTGATACCCTATGTCTTTTTGTTGGAGCATTTAGTCCATTTACATTCAGTGTTATTATAGAAAGATACGGGTTTAGAGTCATTGTGATGTCTGTAGGTTTCATGCTTTGTAGTGATGTCTCTGGTACTTTGTGGTCCTTGCAACATATCACTGACAGAATTCCCCTTAGGACCTCTTGTAGGACCTCTTGTAGGGTTTAGTGGTGATGAATTCCTTCAGTTTTTGTTTTTTGGGGAAGACCTTTATCTGTCCTTCTATTCTAAATGACAGACTTGCTGAATAAAGGATTCTCGGCTGCATATTTTTTCTGTTCACCACATTGAAGATCTCGTGCCATTCCTTTCTGGCCTGCCAAGTTTCAGTAGATAGATCTGGCACTAGACTTATTGGTCTCCCTTTATTTGTTAGAACACATTTATCCCTAGCTACTTTCAGAATTTTCTCTTTATCCTTGTATTTTGTCAGCTTCACTATGATATATCGTGCAGAAGATCGATTCAAGTTACATCTGAAGGGAGTTCTCTGTGCCTCTTGGATTTCAATGCGTTTTTCCTTCCCCAGATCAGGGAAGTTCTCAGCTATGATTTCTTCAAGTACACCTTCAGCCCCTTTCTCTCTCTCTTCCTCCTCTGGAATCCCTATTATACACGTATTGTTCCGTTTGAATGCATCACTTAGTTCTCTAATTCTCCCCTGATACTCCCGGATTTTTTTATCTCTCTTTTTCTCAGCTTCCTCTTTTTCCATAATTTGATCTTCTAAATCACCTATTCTCTCCTCTGCCGCTTCAATCCGAGCTGTGGTCCCCTCTATTTTATTTTGCACCTCATTTATAGCATATTTTTTAGCTCCTCCTGACTCTTTCTTAGTCCCTTGATCTCTGTAGCAATAGATTCTCTGCTGTCCTCTATGCTTTTTTCAAGCCCAGCGATTAATTTTATGTCTATTATTTTAAATTCATGTTCTGTTATATTGCTTAAATCGTTTTTTCATCAATTTGTTAGCTGTCACTACTTCCTGGAGTTTCTTTTGAGGAGAATTCTTCCATTTTGTCATTTTGGATAGACCCTGGAGTGGCGGGGAACTGTAGGGCACTTCCCCTGTGCTGTCTGGAGTAACTTGTGTTGGTGGGCGGGGCCGCAGTCAGACCCAATTTCTGTTCCCAGCCCACCACTGGGGCCACAGTCAAACTAGTGTGTACCTTATCTTCCCATCTCCCAGGGGCAGGGCTAACTGTGGAGTGGTGTGGGCCCAGTCTGGGCTTCTTGCAAACTGCTAGGCTTGTGGTGCTGCTTCTATGGGATCTGGCATATTAGCTGGGGTGTATCCGCAAGGTGCACAGGGGCAGGCTTAGCTCACTTTGCCATGGGTGGTCCCCTGGGGGAGGGGCCCTGCAGCACCGTGAGGGAGGCAGGCAGAACCATCAAAGGGACGTATACACAGAAGCACAGTGTTGGGTGTTTTCGTGGTGCAAGCAAATTCGGTGACAGAAACTAGTTCCCTTTGGGATTTCAGCTGGGGGATGGGTGAGAGAGATGGTGCTGGCCAGCGCCTTTGCTCCCTGCCCAGCTGAACTCTGTCTTCTGGGGCTCAACACCTCTCCCTCCCATTGTCCTCTTGCCCTCTGGCACTCTGAGCAGAGCTGTTGACTTATAACATTCCAGATGTTAAGTCCCACTGGCTGTAAGAACTCATGCAGTCCAGCTCTGCCTTGCTGGGCAGGCTGCCCCTCCACCGCCCTGGCTCCCACCCACCAGTCTGTGTAGTGCAAACTGCCTCTCTGCCCTTCCTACCCTCTTCCTTGGGTCTCTTGTCTATGCTTGCCTCTGGAGAGTCCATTCTGCTAGTCTTCTGGTGGTTTTCTGGGTTATTTAGGCAGGTGTGGGTGGAATCTAAGTGATCTGCAGGACTCGTGAGCCCAGCATCCTCCTACCTCACCATCTTGTCTCCTCTCCTCCCCTCTAAGATTTCTATCAACAATATTTGTAGTTTTCAGTGTATATTGTTTTATATTGTCATATTTAGCCTTAAGTATTTCATAGTTTTTTATATTATTTAAACATTTAATTTAATTTAATTTAATTTAATTTAATTTAATTTAATAACTTTAAGGTTTATTTATTCATTTTGAGAGAGAGTGTGTGTGCACGCAAGCTGGGGAGGGGCAGAGAGAGAGAATCGCAAGAAGGCTCAATGCAGAGCCTGACATGGGGCTCCAACTCATGGACCATGAGATCATGACCTGAGCCAAAATCAAGATTCTGACGCTTAACAAACTGAGCCACCCAGGCACTCAAAGTTTTATTTTATTTTATTTAAAATGTTTTAAACATTTTATTTTATCTTTTAAGAGATAGAGAAGGACAGAGAGTGAACAGAGGAGGGGTAGAGAGAAAGAGGGAGATACAGAATCAATCCAAAGCAGGCTCCAGGCTCTGAGCTGCTCTGAGCAGCTCTGAACCTGCAGAGCTCTATGTGGGGCTCAAACCCATTAATGTAAGATCATGTCCTGAATGGAAGTCAGATGCTCAACAAACTGAGCCACCCAGGCACCCCCAAATTTTATTTTATTAATCTCAATTTTAATCAGTCATTATTGTTATATAGAAACAAAATTGATTTTTTTTTCATATTGTTCATGCATCCTTCACCCTCATTAAATTCTCCTAATATGTCTAGAAGCTTTTTCAGGATCACATTATTCCAGATAAATACTCCTGTGTCTGTAATGATAATTTTACTTCTTAATTTCAAATTTTGATGCCTTGTACTTCGCTTTTTAGCCTTATTGTAAGTGACTAGAACCTTCATTATAATGTTCAACAGAAGTGGTAACAGTGAATAGACTTGAATTTATACTAATTTTAGGTGGCAAACATTCATTCAGTCTTTCACAATTAAGCATGATCTGAGCTTGGTGGTTTTTTGGTAGATGTGCTTTTTCAAAAGAAGGAAATTCCCTTAGATTATTTTGTTTTGCTGAAATTTTTAGCAGAAGTGGATGTTGCTTTTGTTCAAATGCTTTTTCTCCATCTATTAAGTTGATCATATTGGGTTTCTCTTTTCATTTGTTAAAATGATGATTTAAATTGAATGATTTAGAATAGTGGTCAGCAAAGTATAGCCCAAGGTCCAGCTGTTTTTGTGAATAAAGTTTTCTTGGGGACATAGCCATGCCATCCATTTATATATTGTTTAATAGCTATGTTTATGCTACAGTGGAAGAGTTGAATAGTTGTGACAAAGACTATATATTGTAATCTAAAATATTTATTAGTTGGCCGTTTACAGAAATAATTAGCTGATCTCTTATTTAGAATATTAAATCAACCTTGCATTTCTGGGATAAACTCTACTTGGTAATGATGTATTGTCCTCTTTATATGTTGCTAAATATAATCTAAAATTTAGTTTAGGACATTTGCATCTATATAAATGAGGAATTTTGGTTTATAATTTTCTTATGTTGTAATGTCTTTTTCTGTTTTTTATAGTAAAGCTGACCTTATTGATTTGACAAACATTCCCTCCTCCTCAATTTTTGAAAGATTTTGTTTAGAATTTGTATCATTTCTTTTCAAAGTTATTGATTAAATTCATGAGTGAAGCTATCTGAACCTGGAGTGTTTTTGTTTGTTTATCTGTTTGTTTGTTGAAGGGGAAGATTTTTAACTACTGACCCCTTTTCTTTAATAGAGATAAGGCTATCCATATTATCTGTTTCATCCAGGTTTAGCCTTGTTAGTGTATGTCTTCTAAGGAATTTAACATGCCACATTTATTGGCATGAAGTTGTTCAATATGTTCTTACTATCCTTTAATATTTATAGACCCTGTAGTGCTAGTTTCTCCTCCTTGGTCTCTCCAGATATTGGGTTCCATCTACTCAACTCAAAATCTTCCATGTTCTACCTGGATACTTAACTTTGCCAAGGCATTGACAACTAGGGCAATTATAGGCTTACCTGGTATGTTTTCTGTCTCTGAAAAATTCCTTCATTATCCAGTTTCAATGTCTTAAAAGTCATTGTTTTATACTTTTCTGTCTGATTTTCATTTGTTTCAGGTAACAGGTTAGTTAGATCCAGTCTCTACAACTCTTTCTTGACTGGAACCAAAAGTTCCTGATTATATTATTGATCTTTAACTTTTATTGTTTATTTTTATATGCATTTCAAATGATATATTTCTCTATCAACATAGCTTCAGTTACATATTGAAATTTGATACCCTTTATTTATATATCATTTAGTTTGTGATATTTTTAAAAATTCCCTTATTATTTTTTATTCCCCTCATGCATTATTTAAAAGCACTGTCTTAATTCCCAAATGGGTAAATATTTTCTAGTCATTTGTGAGCATAGGGGAGGAGGATTGCTGATATCTAAATTTAATTTCACTGAAGTAAAAAAAATACAAGAAATGTGGTTTCAATTCTTCTAAATATATTAATTCTGTCCTTATCTCCTATTATATGGTCAATTTTAGTAAATGTTCTATGTATACGTAAAAATAATGTATATTTTGGAATTGTTACATGCAGTGTTTTATATATGTGAATGTGGTCTTTCTTTTTCAAATCTGATATTTTTTTCCTGAATTTTTTGAGTTCTGTTTCCATCAGTTTATGATGTAGAATATGATCAACTTTAGGAAATGCTCATTCATTCTTTCAACAAAAATTGATTATATGTCTATTTGTGCCTATTTGTTCATTTTCCTCAGCAAAAAGATCCTCCTAGTTTATGCTTCTATGAAAATGTCTAGCAATGGGTAACTGTACATGGGGCATGGGAGAAAAGAGGGTAGGGCTGACTTTCTCATATACATAATTCAACAAGTCTTCCAATTTCTGTCCCAGTTCTCATTCTTGTCTTTGTTATATCTGCTTCCTGTAATTCTGGAATATCTTCTGTATCTACCAGACATTTGGTTCCTTTCCACTGTACCCTCTCAATACCCAGTCTAGATAGCTGCTTTTTCTGTTTTATTACTCAAAAAAATCTATATATATTTTATTTTATCAAATTTTTTCCCTTTGATGAATGTTTTTTGATGCCTAAGTGTTTTGGGGTAAGATCTTTTGGCTCATACAGTAAAGAGTTACTATTTTACATAACAAGAACACTGGAGTAAGGATTACTGTAGGATTGGCTTGTTGACAGTTCTTGCATCTTTCCATCTGCCAACTGTGTTAAAGCAATCCCCAGGCCAGTTCTCCTCAGGACCACAAGATGGTTCTAGCAGATTCCACTGTTACTTCATGGGAAGGCCCAGACATCTCTTCTGTGCTTCATTAACTACCGCTGTATCTCTCACGGGACAATGGTGGCTGATACGGAGAAGGATAGATGTTGAGGGAGGAGAGAAAGTGTGGCTAGATCATGTAGGCTCTTTGATGGTTGCAGTTTTATTTTAATTTATTCTAACTGAAATAGGAAGTCATAGAGAATGATAGAAATAACATAGGGAATGGTGTGATTTCTTTTTGTTGAGCCTTAAAATATCACATCAGATTTTACATGGAGGAGAGATTGATTATGGGGTGACATATAAGAAAGATAATAGAAAAATGTGTTAAGACTAGTAATCTATAAGAGCTAAAACTAAGATTAAATAATCTATTTCTTTCCATTTGTTTTGTTTATTTATTTATTTATTTTGAAGGAGACAGAGAAAACACGAGCAGTGTGTTTGTTGGTTTGTTTGGGTACCAAATTACTTTATTTGAAGGAATGGTACAAATGAAAGAAGTTAAGTAGATGATTTGGTACAACTTATAGAAAAGGGAAAGGTAACCCAAACATGCATGCATTTCTTTGGTGACCAGGGAAGTCACCCTTGTGGCTATGGGAAGACAGCCTAAGGCTTAGTTCTCATTATCACTGTTTCCCAAGGTGTTCTTGTCAAAGAGTTAGTCTGTCATGCCAGATTCAGGAGCCCCTCTTGTGCAGGTTGGTTACCTGGTCACCCAATTCTTTGATGGATTTCACCTGCTCATTCAGGAAATGAGTCTCAATGAAGTCACATAAATGGGGGTCACTTTTATCAGTGGCCAGTTTGTGCACCTCCAGTAGTGAAAGATTCACACTCTTTTCCAAGTGTAACATACACTCTATTGCATTCAGCCTGTTCTCCCAATCATCACCGTCTGGTTTCGTGATGTTCTAAAGGAAGATTCTGCCACCTGGTTGGTTCTGCAGCTTCATCAGCTTCTCAGCATATTCCCTCTCCTCATGAGATTGGTGAAGAAAATATTTGGCAAAGTTCTTCAAAGCCCCATCATCAATGTCAAAGTAGTAAGAGATAGGAGGCATTGAGCTCCAGGTTATTCTGGCCATTGAAGCAGTCTCCAGGCCTGGTGGTAGTTCTGGTGCACCTGCAAGGAGTCCTGGGTCCTATGGCTAAAAGAGAGGCTGTGGGGTCCGGGAGCGCCCTGGCACCAGTCAGAGGGGACTGTGAAGAGATGGTGAAGTGCTGGCTTTGAGGGCACCCTCCCCTCACGCCCTTGTGGGCGGGGTTCAGCACTGGTTCAGTCCAAGCACTGTTGAAGCAGGAAACCACAGTGATTCTCCGAGCAGAGAAAGAGAGAGGGATAGAGAGAATCCCAAACAGGTTCCACACTGCCAGCACAGAGCCGGATGTTGGGCTTGAACATAAGAAACTCCAACATCATAACCTGAGCCAAAAGCAAGAATCCAGTCACTTAACCTACTCAGCCACCCAGGTGCCCCTTAAATAATATATTTCTATCCCCTGCGTGTAAGTTAATTAAAACCAACAGCAGGTGAATTTTGCAACTTTAATTTATTCTCCAAAAAGAACATTTTTTCTTTGTGCCTGTGAGCATTTTCTACTTCACCTTTCTTCTTATGTTTTGTTAAAATAAATATCAAAAATCATAGCAAGGTATTAAAACACACATATATGAAAGATCCAATGCTAAGGCTTGCAAGTGCACAAAATTATAAGTAGAACTTCCTCCTCTTTTTTTCATTACAGTGCTGTCTAAAATGTGCTACAACTTATTGCAGAGTATGTCAAATATTACAGATGAAAGCAGAAGTGTTATAAAGTACTTTAACACTATTAGTGCTTCCTCTTCTATTTGGACATAGTAAATAGTAAATAAGACCTATGAAAATTGGCAGTTTCATGTTTTTCTATCCAGATGTATGTATTCTCTCTTTTTTTTATTCAATTTTTCTCATTCAATGACATTTTGTGATTATCTTCATTAAGATCCTACAGAGTACTTACACTTACCAAAGGTATTTTGTTAATTCCTTGTCTAATGTGAAGATTATTCTCTTCATACGCTTACATTTTTCTTGATGATTTAAATAGCTTCTATTAGAACATATATTTAGTAAGTAGCTAACCATCTTGGTAAACTATTAAAAAATAATTTATAATATTTGCTTCAGCTTGCTCAAGTTTCTATGTATACATTACAATACTTGAAAACAATACTTTTGTCTTTTATTTATTTTCTTGCCTTTTTGCTTTGAGAAAGCATCCAAAATAATACTAATGGGGCTATCTTTAATGTGTCTACATAAAAAGGGCAATTTCATATGGTTGACATTTAAATATTAAGAATTTCATTAAATATGGTTAGAATAAATAATCCACTTAAAAGATAGTGATTCTCAGATTTACTAGATTTATTTTTACAATATTTAATGTTCTTACTTAAAAAAAGCAATTTCAAGTATGATGTGTTGTAGTAGAAAGATTAAAAATAAAGAATGAAGAAAGATATCTCTGAAATGATACCCCAAAAGGAAAATTATATAGCTATACTTTAACAAAATAGGCTTAATAAACTTTAAGGCAAGATTATTACTTGGGATCAAATGGATACTAGAGAATGAAAAATTGTCCAATCATTAAAAAAGACTCTTGGAAATGCTTATTTGTAAAAACAAACAAACAAGCAAATAGACAAAATACCAATGAGGTTGTAGAAAATTTGAGCAGTACTATTAACAAAATTGATCCTATGGACATTAATTGGATATTTCACCCAATAAATGCAGAGTACATGTTCTTTGCATGACCATGTAAAATATTTACAAACGTATTATTATCTTAAAGCCTATCTCAATAAATTTCAAAAGACTGAAATACAAAACATGTTTCTTAAATAAAATGCAATTAATTTAGAAATCAGTGACAAAAGATAAATACAAAATTACTATTTTCTTGGAAATTAGCTCATAAGTCACAGAAGAAATAATACGATTTTAAAAATTTGAAGTGAAATAAAAAAAAATCCAAATATCAAACTTGTGAGATACAGCTAAAAATTAGTAGGATAAAATTTATAGCCATAAATACTTACATTTTAAAAGAAAAAAGACTAAAAATTTACTAGCTAAATGTACATTACATGATGGTGGAGAAAGAAAATCAAATTAAAAAAAAGTAGAAGGCAAGAATAATGAATTATTATAGAAGAGATCAAAGAAGTAGAAAACAAACATATAATAAAGGCAATTATTAGTTACTATATACAAGCAATGGGTGATGGGTATTAGAGAGGGGACTTTCTGGGATGAGCACTGGGTGTCATTACGTAAGAGATGAAACACTGGGTTTTACTCCTGAAGCCAAGACTACATTGTATGTTAATTATCTCGAGTTTAAATAAAAAAAATACATAAAATAAACCCTGATTTTAATATTCTAGAACATTTAGTAAATATACAAGTCACTGACGTATTACTGAAAACATGTTCTCTTTCTCTTAAGTAGCAAATATTGGATTAAACTAAGACCTCAGTAAAAAATTTAAAAAATAAATGAAAAAGCAAAAAAACAAACAAACAAACAAAATATAATTACTAGCAAGGCCAAAGTCAATTATCTGAAAACACAAATAGGGGCACCTGGGTGGAACAGTTGGTTAAGTGTCAGACTTCAGCCCAGGTCATGATCTCATGGTTCATGAGTTTGAGCACCCCAGTGGGCTCTGTGCTGACAGCTTAGAGCCTCGAGCCTGCTTCTGATTCTGTGTCTCCCTCTCTGTCTCTGCTCCTGTCCTCCTTATGCTCTGCCTCTCTCTCTCTCTCTTTCTCAAAAATAAGAATAAACATTAAATAATTTAAAAAAAGAAAAACAAAAAATAATGACATCTCTGGTGAGATTTCAATAGGAATAAAAAGACACTACACATAATATTTAGAAATAAAACATGAGGCATTACTACAAGTACTGCAGAAATTAAAAAAATAATAAAAGGATATTATATTTTTTTTAATTCTGTGAAAATTGAGATATAATTTTATTTATTTAATTTACACTTACTTGAAAAAATAATAACCTTACCAAAACAGACCATAGAAGAAATAGAGAAATGCTGGCAACAAGAGTATGGTAACATTATAGGCTTTCTGTCTGTTTGTGCTTTTGATATTCCCAACTACATTAATGAAAACCAAACAGAGCAGTTTGGATAGCAAAGGTGAGAGGTAGGAGTGTAAAACATATGCAACATTTTCAATCAAACTAAGTGACAAGGAATCTTTATGAAACCCAGAATAAAGGAAGACATGACCCAACAGAAAAGAGCCAAAGGCTCTTTTGAGACCAGTCATTGCTCAGCAATGGCACAGAAATTTAAAGTATAGAATGACCCCGAGAACCCCAAATCACAAAAACTACCACCACCCCACCATCAGAAAACTGTAAACTAAGCGATAACCTGATGAGCAAATCTGAGATAAACTAGTATTATTCAGAAATGTTCTCACAGGCTTTTCATTGCAAATAAGCATGGAATTTATGGGGAAATATTAAATGGGAAACAGTACTGAAGCAGACCAAATCACTTAAGATTCCAGAAAGATTAATCATTTCCTTTCCAAAGGGCAAAAGTCTACCCCAAAGAATAATTTGTGGTAACAAAACATAAATGGATCAGGATCACAGGAAAAAGATGGTTCAGAGATTGGAAAGATGTGGGAAAGAAAGGGTATGGCATAGGCAGACCTTAAAGACTACTGCAAAAGGAAAACACAGTGATGTAGAACTCTGACTCACCCAGACACAAAGATTAGAAGACTTCTGGAATCATAGTTAATCCTGAGGAACATAGAAAATGGATACACAGTTATTTTTTATACTTTTAAGATACTTTTATTTTTAAGAGTGTGCCTTGAGCCATGAAGTTGAGCTTCCCTTGACGATTGCTGTTTTCACACAAGGTTCTAATAGAACAAAAAGAGTTCAAATCAAAGCCAGGACTTAGGAAATGGTTATATTAACTGAATAATATGCCAACAAATAATAAAACCTACTGGAAAAAAGTGACAAAAGGAAATACAAAACGTGAAATGTCAAAAATGTGATAAAAAAAAATATCATACTATGAGTGCCCCCCCCCCACCATGTTTGGCATCTGCCTGCCTCACTTTCACCATCTCTTTATCACTGCCAAAGACATTTTCCAGTGGCTAGAGCTCTGCCTCTCTACTTTCGGAAATGGTAAAGTGCCTTAGAATAAAAGTTCTCCTGGATCAATCCTCAATCAATAATGGGAATTTTAAAAAGACCTAATTCAAACACTCTTTTATGAAATTTGTGTCATCCTTGTGTCAGGACCATGCTAATCTTCTCTTTACTGATTCAGTTTTCAGGGTATGTGCTGCCAACATGGGCATGCTCCAACATCCTTTAGGTGGAATCATTCTGGACAGAATCTTTGCTTTAGTGTCTTGAGTTCCCCAGGGGGACTATGACCTAGTTACCTAGAAAGAGAACTTTCTTGATAATGCACTCATTTGTCTGTCTTTCTTTCCTTGCCTCATTTCCAATCATTCCCCCCCTGTGTTTTCTCCACCTTCCAAATAAACTACTTCACCCAATCCTCTTCTCATAGTTTCCTTCTGGGAAAATTAAAACTAGAGACAAAAACTCTAGCCTAATATTTCCAAAGCATTTAACATGAAAAACACCCTAAGGGTGTTAAATACCATGATTACCACCGTAAGAAATAGAAAACAAAACAACAACAAAAAGAGTAAAATTATCAAACACAAATAGATAAAAGATAAAAAATGGCATGAGAAAATGGCAGATAGAAGATATGTAGGACAGCTCAACATATATGATATGGAACTTCTCTGATAAGAACACTAAAGCAATGAAACTAAGAAAATATTTAAAACTATAATAAAATACGTAAGTCACAGAGATGAAAAGTATAGACTAGGAATATAGTCAATAATATTATAATAATGTTGTATAGTGACAGATGGTGACTATACTAAATAGGAAATGATATTTGGAAATGATATTTTTGATAAAGGGTTAGTGTATCCAAACCATATAGACAACTTATACAACTCAACACCATAAAAGCAAATAATCCAAATTAAAAATTGCAAAAACATGAACAGACATTTCCCCCACAAAAGACATACGGATGTCCAACAGACATTTGAAAGATGATTAACATCATTCATTATCAGGGAAATTCAAATCAAAACCACAATGATATATCACCTCACACCTGTCAGAATGCCTAAAATCAACAACACAAGAAATAACAGGTGTTGGGGAGAATGTGGAGAAAAAAAGAACCCTTTTGCTCTGTGGGTGGGAATGTAAATTGGTGCAGCCACTGTGGAAAAGAGTGTGGAGGTTCATCAAAAAGTTAAAAACAGAATCACCAGTAATTCCAATTTTGGAGATCAGTAATTCCATGGAGATTTACCCAAATAATATAAAAACACTAATTCAAAGGGATATATGCACCCCAATGTTTATAGCATCATTATTTACAAATATCTGAACTATGGAAGCAGCCTATCTCCATCGATAGAGAGATAGATGATAGATGATAGATAGATGATAGATAGATAGATAGATAGATGATAGATCTATAGATGGTAGATAGATGATAGATAGTGGAATATTAGTCATAAAAAATTAAATCTTGCCATTTGCAAACATGGATAGATCTAGTGGGTATAATGCTAAGTGAAATAACTCAGAGAAGAACAAATGCCATATGACTTCACTCATATGTGTAATTTAAGAAGCAGAACAAATGACCAAAGAAAGGTAGAGACAAACCGAAAGATAGACTCTCAACTATGGAGAACAAACTGATGGTTACCAGAGTGGAAGTGGGTGGGGAGATGGGTGAAACATGTAAAGAGGTTTAAGAGTACACTTACAATGAGCACTAAGAAATGTATATAATTGTTGAATCACTATATTGTACACCTAAAACTGATATAACACTGTATGTCAACCATACTGGAATTAAAATTTATAAAAAATTAAAAATTAGGGATGCCTGGGTGGCTCAGTCGGTTAAGTGTCAGACTTCAGCTCAGGTCATGATCTCACAGTTCATGAGTTCCAACCCGTGTCAGGTTCTATGCTGACCGGTCAGAGCCTGGAGCCTGCTTCAGATTCTGGGTCTCCTTCTCTCTCTGCCCTTCCCCGACTCGTGCTCGGTCTCTCTCTCTCTCTCTTAAAAATATATAAACATTAAAATTTTTAAATTAAAAAATAACATTGTATCTCATTCTCCACGTATCAGGCACTTGTAAAGTATTTTCTATACTTTAATTCTTAGTGCCAATATTTCCCCTGTTACCATTGTGGCTCACATTATTGCAACTGGACTACATGCTCCTGCTTTTGCTCCATGCATTCTTTTCTCAACATAGGTCCTACTGAAAGGAAGTCAGATCATGTCACTACTCTGGCTAAAACCTTTCAGTAGCTTTACTTCTTACAAAACTTTTTGCCATTACCTGCAGTGTCATACAAGAGGCCATGAGAGTTCTCTGTCTTCATTGCCTCAAACCTCCATCATCCACCCTTCCAGCCATATTTGCATCTTCCATGACCCTTGAATACACTTAGTGCACTACTGTCTGGAGCTGTGTATTTTCATTGCATTCACCTTAACAACCTTGCTCCAGATTTCTATAGGAACTCATTCCTTCACTCTCTTTAAGTCCTGAATCAGATGTCATTTTCCCCGGACATCTTATCTGAAATTTCAAACTTATCCACTGTAATACTTCCTACCTTCTTTGCTTTATTTTTCTTTTTAGCTTTTATGCAACTTCTTTTTCTTTTCTTCATTTTTTAAGTGTCACCTTACTAGAGTGTAACCTCCATGATGGGTTCAATGAAGCATTGTTTTCCATTTTACAAAGGAAGGAGCTGATAGGGAGGTAAAATGATTTGATCAACATTGCTGGGCTAGTGGGTGAAATTGCATAGGTGCAAATGATGAGCAATCCAGGATTCCCACCAAGAAGAGATGTTTAGGTATGAGATGAAAACAGAATGGAGCTTAAAGAGATCTGGAAACATGGTAAATATGATGTGGTTTTAGGGGAAATTACAGAAATGCTACTTTATAACAATAATTCATGTACTTTTAGGGCAGAGGGAGTGATGTTTGTTTTAATATGCCCAAACCTCTCCCTCTTTGTATTAAAGTGTATCCTTCTTCCATAAGCCTGTGACTAGATGAACATGGTGTGAGAAGCAAGCAAACGAGTGGGCTAGGAAGAGTAGATAATAACAGAACAGTTTGGCTATGTGGGCACACCATCTTCACATACATTATCTCATTATCTCTCTATTTCCTTCCAATGTTTAGAGATGAAAGATCAAAGGGAATAAATCACTTGTCTGGGGTCATCCAATTAGGAAGCTGCAATGTTAGTGCTTACTTTCAACTTTGTCTTGTCCCAACACCTATACTCCTTACTGTTACTAATGATACTGTACTATTCTGGTTTTGTAGAACAATCCAGAGTCATTTATTTTGGTCACATTGCAACAGCTCCATTGCAATTGTGTATTAGAAAACTTCTTTGATTACTTCAAGATAAATCATTATGTTTCTTTCTGATGTGTGACACTTTGAGGTTAATTTAATCCAAGCACCTGAGAAGTATTTTAATTTATGTCACCATTTAAATTAGTATGGCATTATTTCAAAAGATGACTATAGTTCAGAATTTTGAAACATGGAAAGCATCCAATCAGAACAAAATCAGAAGCTCACAAAAGTAGCATTACAGTAGGTAGTACCTTTCCTTTGAGACAGGTGAAATATTCTGCAGATGTAAACAATCCATAGATATCTCTGTTATTATTACAACATTTAGATATAGTAGTTACATTTAGATACAGTAAAGTATATAGAGGCTGTGAATGTGAAATATTTACCAGATTGAAAGAGTTTAGTGTCAGACTACATACCCTTCCTATTTTATTTCTTTTACAGTGTTTACCACATTGTGAATATATACATATATGTATATATATATGTGTGTATACATATATGTATGTATACATATTCTCTTTCTCTCATATATATATATGAGACACATATATAAACACATACATATATAAACACATACATATATAAACACATACAGTGTTTACCACATTCTGACTATATATATATATATATATATATATATATATATATATGAGAAAGAGAATCTTAAGCAGGCTCCACACTCAGTGAGGTGAGTGAGGAGCCCAAGGCGGGGCTCAATCTCATAACCCTGGAATCATGACCTAAACTAAAATCAAGAGTTGGACACTTAAACAACTGAGCCACTCAGGTGCCCCCAAGAATTTTTAAAATTCTAGTTAGTTAACATATAGAGTTATATTAGTTTCAGGTATAGAATTTAGTTATTCAACACCTACATACTTGACCATGCTATCACAACAAGTGTACTACTTAATACCCATCACCTATTTAATCCAGCCTTCCATGCCCCTCCCCTCTGGTAACCATCAGTTTGTTCTCTGTAATTTAGAGTCTGTTTCTTGGTTTATTGCTCTCTCTTTTGTCTGTTTTTCCCCTTTGCTTGTTTGTTTTATTTCTTAAATTCCACATATGAGTGAAATCATATGGTATGTGTCTTTCTCTGACTGATTTATTTCACTTTGCACTATGCTCTCTAGCTCTATCCATATCAAGATTTCATTCTTTTTTGTGGCTGAATAAAATTCTATTGTATTAAGATATACCATGTTTTCTTTATCCATTCATCAATTGATGGTCACTTCTGTTGCTTCCATAGTTTGGCTATTGTAATAATGCTGCCATAAACATAGAGGTGCATGTATCCCTTTGAATTAGTGTTTTTGCATTCTTTAAGTAAACATCCAGTAGCATGATCACTGGATCATAAGGTAGTTCTATTTTTTCCCTTGCTTCAGGAGACATGTCTAGAAAAATGTGGCAATGGCCAACACAGTGCTCTCTTGTAGGATTTGTATGGTCTCAGGTCTCATGTTTAGGTCTTTAATCCATTTGGAATTTATTCTTGTGTATGGTGCAAGACAGTGATCCAGTTTCATTCTTCTGCATGTATCTGTCCAGTTTTCCCAGTACCGTTTATTGAAGAGAGTGTTTATTTCCCATTGGATATTCTTTACTGCTTTGTCAAAGATTAATTGACCATACGGGTGTGGGCTTATTTCTGGGTTTTGTATTCTGTTTTATTGATATATGTGTCTATTTTTCTGCCAGTACCATACTGTTTTGTTTGCTACAGGTTTGTCATATAACCTGAAGTCTACAATTATGACACCTCCGGCTTTGTGTTTTGTTTTTGTTTTTGTTTTCTTTAAGGTTGCTTTGGTTATTCAGGGTCTTTTGTGGTTCCATATATATTTTAGAACTTTTCTAGTTCCGTGAAGAATATTATTGGTATTTTGATAAGGATCACGTTGAATCGGTATACTGCCTTGGGTAGTATAGACATTTTAACAATATTTAAATCCATGAGCATGGAATGTCCTTCTATTTCTTTATGTCATCTTCAATTTCTTTCTTCAGTGTTTTATAGTTTTCAGGGTACAAGTATTTCACCTCTTTGGTTAGGTTTATTCTTAGGTGTCCTATTATATCCAATGTCACTTAGGTGCTATTGTAAATGGGATTGTTTTCTTAATTTCTCTTTATTCTGCTTCATTATTAGTGTATAGAAATGCAAGAGATTTCTACACATTGATTTTGCATCCTGCAACTTTACTGAATTTATTTACCTCTAGCAGTTTTGGTGGAGTCTTTCCAGTTTTTTATATATAGTATTATGTCATCTGCAGATAGTATAATTTTCACTACTATCTTATTGATTTGGGTGCCTTTTATTTCTTTTTGTTATCTAATTGCTATGGCTAGGACTTCCAGTACTATGTTGAATAAAAGTGATGATAGTGGACATCCTTGTCTTCTTCCTGATCATAGAGGAAAAGCTCTTAATTCTTCCACATTGAGGATGATATTAGCTGTAAGTTTTTCATATATGGCCATTATTATGTCATTTTCCCTCTAAACCTACTTTGTTGAGGGTTTTGATCATGAATAGGTGTTGCACGTTGTCAAATGCTTTTTCTGTAGCTATTGAAATGATCATAGGTTTCTTACCCTTTCTTTTATCGATATGATGTATCACATTGACTGATTTGCAAATATTGAACCACACTTGGAAGCTTGGGAATAAATCCCACTTGATCATGGTGAAGAACTTTTTTAATGTATTGTTGGATTCAGTTTGCTAGTAATTTGTTGAGGTTGTTTGCTCTATGTTCATCAAGAGTATTGGCCTGTTGTCTTTTTTAACTGTGTCTATGTCTTGTTTGGGGATCGAAGTGATGGTGGCCTCAGAGAATGAATTTGGAAGTTTTCCTTCCTTTTCTATAGTTTGGAATATTCTGAGAAGAATAGGTACTAAGTCTTTATTTTTTTTTAAGGTTTTATTTAAATTCCAGTTAGTTAACATACAGTGTAATATTAGTTTCAGGGGTACAGTATAATGATTCAATACTTTCATACAACACTCAGGGCTTATCACAACTAGTGCATTCCTTAATCTGCATCACCTTTAACCCATCTCCCATCCACCTCTATTCTGGTAACCATCAGTTTGTTCTCTATGGTTAAGTGTATGTTTCTCGGTCTGTCTTTCTCTCTTTTATCCCCTTTGTTCATTTGCTTGTTAAATTCCTCAAGTGAGTGAAATCATATAGTATTTGTTTTTCTCTGACTGACTTATTTTGGGTATTGACTCTTCTTTAAATGTTTGTTAGAATGCTCCTGTGAAGCTATCTGGTCCTGGACTTTTGTGTGTTGAGAATTTTTTGATTACTGATTCAATTTCAGTGTTGGTTATTGGTCTGTTCAAATTTTTCTATTTCTTTCTGTTTAGTTTTTGTAGTTTATATGTTTCTGTTTAGTTTCTGTAGTTTATATGTTCCTAGGAATTTATCCACTTCTTTAGGTTTTCCAATTTGTTGATATATAGTTTTTCCATAATATTGTCTTAGAATTGTTTGTATTTCTGTAGTGTTGGTTGTTACTTCTTCTGTTTCATTTGTGATTTCATTTGAGTCTTTTTTTTTTATAAGTCTGCCTAGAGTTTTATGAATGTTATTGATTTTTTTCAAAGAACCAGCTCCTAGTTTCATTAACTTGTTCTATTGTGGGTTGGTTTTGTTTTGTTGTATTTTGCTTTTGTTTGCTTGTTTGTTTAGTTTCTGTATCATTTATATTTATTTCTGATCTAATCTTTAAGATTTCCTTCTTTCTTCTGCATTTAGGCTTCATTTATTGTTCTTTTTCTGGCTCTTTTAGATGTAACATTAGGTTTTATTTGAGATTTTTCTTGCTTCTCAATGGAGACCTATATTGTTATAAACTTTCCTCTTAGAACTGCTTTTACTGCATTCGAGAAGTTTTAGATCACTGCGTTTTCATTTTCATTTGTTTCCCTGTATTTTTTAATTTCTTCTTTGATTTCCTGATTGACCCATTCACTGTTTAGTAGCATGTTATTTAACCTCCATGTATTTGTGCTCTTTCTAGAATCTTCTTGTGGTTGATTTCTAGCATTGTGGTCAGAAAAGGTGCATGGTATGACTTCAACCATTTTGTACTTGTTGACACCTGTTTTGTGACCTGGTCTGTGATATGTTCTGGAGAATATTCCATATGCACATTAAAATAATGTGTATTGGGGCGCCTGGGTGGCGCAGTCGGTTAAGCGTCCGACTTCAGCCAGGTCACGATCTCGCGGTCCGTGAGTTCGAGCCCCGTGTCAGGCTCTGGGCTGATGGCTCGGAGCCTGGAGCCTGTTTCCGATTCTGTGTCTCCCTCTCTCTCTGCCCCTCCCCCGTTCATGCTCTGTCTCTCTCTGTCCCAAAAATAAATAAAAAACGTTGAAAAAAAAATTTACAAAAATAAAAAAAAATAAAATAATGTGTATTTAGGATGGGGTGTTCTGAATATACCTGTTAAATCCATTTTGTCCAGTGTGTTATTCAAAGCCATTGTTTCTTTGTCGATTTTCTATTTGGATGATGTATCCATTGATCTAAATAGCATGTTAAAGGTCCTACTATTATTTATCACTAACAATTAGTTCCTTTACATTTATTATTAACTGTTTTATGTATTTTCATTCTTCTATGTTGGGTATATAAATATTTATAATTGTTATATATTTTTGTTGGATTGTCTCCTTTATTTTTATAGAATGTTATTTAACTGTTTGTTAAAACAGTCTTTGTTTTAATGTGTATTTTGTCCAATATAAGTATTGCTACTGTGGCTTTCTTTGGACATCCATTTGCATGATAGTTGTTTCTCCATCCCTTCACTTTCAATCTGCAAGTGTCTTTAGGTCTAAAATAAGTTTCTTGTAGGCAGCATATAAATGGATCTTTTTTTTTTTTCTTTTTTAAATCCATCTTGTCACCCTGTGTCTTTTTATTGGAGCATTGAGTCCATTTAAATTCCAAGTGATTATTGATAGATATGTATTTAGTCCCATTTTATTACTGGTTTTATAGTTGTTTTTGAAGATTTTCTTTGATCCTTTCTTGTCTTTTTCTCTTTCTTGCCTTGCTGATTTTCTTTAGTGATTTATTTGGATTTCTTTCCCTTTATTCTTTACATATTTATTAGTGATTTGTGATTTGTGGTCACCATTAGGTTTCTATATCACTTCTGCATTTGGCAGTCTATATTAAGTTGATGGTCATTTAAAGAGTACATCCTTTTTCGAGTTCCTTGACTGAATTTTCAATAGAAATATTCATTTTTACTGCTTTCATGTTTTCAAACTTTACAGTATTACTTTTGGTTTCTCCTTTCCACTGGAATATTCCCATTTAATATTTCTTTCAGGGCTGGTTCAGTGATCATAAACCCTTTTAGTTTCTATTTGTCTGGGAAACTCTTTCTCTCTCTTTCTGAATGAAAACCTTGCTGGATAGAGTACATTTGGCTGCAGATTTTTTCCATGCAGCACATTGAATATATCATGCCACTCCCTTCTGATTTAGGATGTTTCTGTTGAGAGATCTGCAGCTAGCCTTATGGGTTTTCCTTTGTAAGTCATTTTCTTCTTTTGTCTTACCACGTTTAAGATTTTTTTTCTTTGTCATTATATCTTGCCAATTTAATTATAATATGTCTCGGTGCAAGTCTGTTTTTGTTGATTTTGATGGACACACTCTATTCCTCCAGAATCTAGATATCTTTTTCCTAATAATTTAGCTATTATTTCTTCAAATAAGTTTTCTGCCCCCCTTTCTCTCTCTTTTTCTTCTGGGACTCCTATAATATGAATATTACTACATTTGATGGAGACATTATGTTCTCTAAGTCTATTGTTGTTTTCATAATTCTTTTTTCTCTTTTTTACTCAGCCAAATACTTTCTATTTCTCTGTCTTCTAGGTAACTAATTAGTTCCTCTGCTTCTTCCAGCTTTCTGTTTATTCCATCAATGCATGTTTCCCATTTCATTTATTATACCCTTTATCTCTGCTATACTATTCCTTATCTCTGTGTTAAGTGTCCCATTCAGGTCTTCCACTTTTTTCTCAAATCCAGCGAGTATCCTTATGTTCACTGATTTAAATTCTCTATAAAGCATGTGACTTATATCTGTTTTGCTTATATCTTTGCCCATGGCCTTGTCCTGTTCTTTCACTTGAGATAAATTTCTCTGTCTTCTCATTTTGTCTGTCTCTACCTGTCTTTCTGTGTTAGAAAAGTCAACTACATCTCCTGTTCTTGAGGGTGATGGTTTTATGAATTAGAGGTCCTGTAGCACCCTGAGGTGAATTTCCCCCTGCTCCCCAGGGCCTGGTAGAGGTCCTGAAGTGTCTCCAATGTGTGCTTCATGTCCTCTGCTGTTTTGTACTGGCCACTTTATCCTCCAGGCCAGTCATCTGTAGAGGCTGTCTTTGCCTAATGTGCGCAGTGTTTTCTACTTGGTCTAAATGTGGAAGTGTGCTCCAGCTTATTGGTTGCCAACACCACTAGAACTGAGGATCCACAAAACTCCTGCACTGGGAGACATGATGTTGGCAGGGTTTTTGGCTAGGCTTCCAGGGGAAGGATCCCACCATGTTGGTGCTGAGGCAAATATGACTAGAGGGGCAGTTCCACTGGAGTGCTGGGGGCAGGGCATGGTGTGAGCAAGTGAGATAGCAAATGTCCATGCTGCACTGGTTCTTGTGGGTGGTCCTGTGCTTATGCTAAAGGAGAGGAGTGGGAAACCGTGCTTTCTAGGTACTTTTTCCTGGAGGAGTCTCTCAGTAAATGCTGTCTCTCTAGGATGCACTCCAGGATGAATGGATAACATCCCCACTATGTGCCCCAGGTACTCTTCAGATCATTGTTTTCATGTTGTGTGTCCTTAAATTCTTTGCCTGCCTGCCTTCCAAGAACTGCTCAATCCCTCTGGGCTCTATCACTGCCAAGCCCACTAAACTTTTTTTTTTAAGTTGATTTATTTATTGGAGAGAGACAGAGACAGAACAAGTTGTGGGGGGAGGCTACGGAGAGAGATGGAGACAGAGAATCACAAGCAGCCTTTGCACTGTCAGCACAGAGCCAACGTGGGGCTCCATCCCACGAACTGTGAGATCATGACCTGAGCTGAAACCAAGAGTCAGATGTCTAACTGAATGAACCACCCAGGCACCCCCCACTAACCTTAAAAACTCTAGGCTTTCTTTTCCAGAAGTCACAAAATTTGGCTTCTCTTACTTTCCAAACCAGTTACTATGAGGATTTGTTTTCCCTGTGCACTCTCCTGATTGCTAGTCCATCTTTCACCCTCCTCCATCACTGTGCAGCAGCTACAATCCATTTCCTTCCCAAACCGTATCTCTGTACTTCGTACTTTCTTTGATGTGGCCTCCTCTCTACCTTTAGTTGTGAAGTTTGTTCTACCAGTCTTCATGCCAATTTCTGGGGCTATTTAGGGTAATTTAATAGTTATCTAGTTGAATTCATGAGACAAAGCAAGCCTAGGATCCTCCTACTCTGCTGCCATCTTTCCATCCTTACCATGTTCTGATCCTTATCAGATTACTTTTTACCTCCCCCATCCCAATACACTGTAAGTTCCCTAAGAATATGTATCAGAAAAAAATTACAGGGCAATATCCCTAATGAAATTAGATGCACAGAGAGAATAGCTGTCACCAAAATGATAAGGAAAAAAAGTGTTGGAAAGGATGTTAAGAAAGAGAAATCTTGTGCACTGTTGGCAGGAATGCAAATTGATGCATCCACTATGGAAAACAGTTCGCAAATTAAAGAATAGAACTGCAATATTACCCAGGAACTCCACTTCTGGGAATATACACAAAGGAAGTGAATGCAGGATCTTGAAGAAATATATGCACCACCATATTTATTGCAGCATTATTCACAATAGCCAAAATATGGAAACAAGTGAACTGTCTGTCAATGAGAGATATATCTATATCTATCTATATGTATATATCTTTATATAATGGGGTATTAGTCAACCATGAGAAAGGAGGACATTCTGCCATTTACAACATGGGTTGACTTTAAGGGCATTATACTAAACGAAATAAGCCAAATAGAGAAAGACAAGTACTGTATGATTTCTACCGTATGATCTCAGTTATATGTGGTATTTTAAAAAGTTGAACTCAGAAACAGAGAGTAGATGGTGGTTACCAGGGGCTGGGGCAAGTGTGGGAAATGATTGATCTTGGTCAAAGAATACAAACTTCCAGTTGTAAAATGAATAAGTTCTGGGGATGTCAGGTATAGCATGGTGATTACAGTTATTAAAAGTAGATTTTAAAATATGCTCACCACAAGAAGAAATGGTAAATTAATTATGAGACGCGATATAGGCGTTAGCTAATGCTAAGGTGTTCATCATTTTGGACATGTATATGAAATCAACATGTTGTACATCTTAAAATTGTATGACGTGAATGTCAATTATATACCAATAAAGCTAGAAAAAAGAGTATGTATCAGGTCTTTCTTTGGTCAATAATTTTATTGTGTTTAATAAAAATATCATGAATAGGTCTTTGGTGTCATCTAGCATCATATTTCTGCAGCTGAGCAAATTCCTGCATCTAATTCATCAGCTTGCTTTTTTAGAGAAATAGATCCTTTCCAATTTCTCTCTCTTCCCACCGTTTTTATTTTTTAACTTTCATGACTTGATGAATCAAGGAAGCTGAATTTTATATACGTTCAATGTTATTTTTTTCAGGAACTAACTCATTTTACTGGGCTTAAATATCAATCAACCAATACCTGACCTTACCCAAATACTGGCACCCAAGAAATTGTAAATCTCAATAACACACCAGTTCTCCTGAATAACAATCTTGTTGCGACAGGGAGTTTAGGCAAACTTCCTCCTGTAATGAAGGCCTCACAACACCCTGGATCATGTCTTATATGTGGCAAAATACAGTGTGAATAGTAGCCAATTTCCTTTTTCCCTAAAATTTGTCAATTCAGAGTTGCTGGTTTTTCTTTCCATGGAAACTGAGTTTCACATTGATGTGACCAAAGTTCTTCTTGAGGAGTCACCTGGGGTCCTTCATAAAATCTGGGTGTTCCTATGGTGCCTGAGTGGCTCAGTTAAGTGTACAACTTTTGATTTCAACTAACGTAATGATTTCATGGTTTGTTAGTTCGAGCTCCGTATCTGGCTCCATGCCTACAGTGTGGTGCCTGCTTGGGATTCTTTCTCTTCCCCTTTCTTTTTGCCCTTCCCCTTCTCATGCTCTCTTTCTCTCTCAAAATAAATAAATAAACATTTTAAAAATAAAATAATAAAATAAAATTTGGGCGTTCCTTCAGAGTGATGTTTACATTTTGTGAAATGTCAACTGTCTGGTTGCCAAGAATGCTCATCATTATTGTAACAGATACAGAAAAGAGAGGACCATGTTTTATTTCCCCACTTGGTTCTGAGGCTACCCACGGTATGTGATCAAAGCATGTATAATTTTTACATTGAACTTGTTGCCTGTATCCTTCCCATTTTACCCATGTACTTTACCCATTTACTTATCCATAATAAACTATTTCTGGTGTGTGTGTGGGTGTGTGTGTGTATGTTTAAGCTCCCAGACATAGATATCTCCTTTCATTACTGCCAAAAGATCTGTTCACCTCTAGAAATATTTGCATTCCTATTGTTAATATAGGCTGAGGTGGCTATCAAGGGGATACAACATGTGTATCTGGGGGCAGTAAACAGAGTGCAAAGTACTATATCCTGCAAAAAAAAACATTTTCTACATGTATTTTGAAAGGCAAAACATGTTTATATCCTATTGTGTCAGTTTCCAGGGTTCTTTCTATATGTGCAGCCAGCAACTACAAATAAATATGTAAACAAATACATCTTTAAGAAGAGCATCATAGTATACACATTGTTGTGCAACTTGCTTTTTTTAAAATTTGATAATATATGTACTGAAAACAAATGGAATTATTTTCCAATAAAAGAGGATTATATCTTAGATTTGCTTAACAATAAATCTGGGGAGAAAAGGGAATGAATAGGTGAGGATAGAGATGCAACAACAAGGACCATGAGCTGATAGCTGCTAGAACCGGGCAATTTATCAAAGCCTTCTCATGTTTTGTACCATTGCCACAATTATTAGGTAGATAGATAGATAGATAGATGATAGATAGATAGATAGATCTTTTTAGTATTTTGAAAGCATTTTATTGTAAAACAAACACCAAAACAATGTACATTTAGTTGAACAATTTATCATAAAGCAAACATCTGTCAAGAAAACAAGAAATAAGGATAACTATGTTCTTGCTCTTTTGTTCAACTATGGCTTTAGCAATTGACACTGACCTTTTCTCTGAAACAACTTTTGATTTAAAATTTCTATTTATTTGTTTTCTATTTCGTTTTTTTCCTGCCCTTATATTTATTATTATCTTTCTGCTTGTTTTGCAGATACTGTGATTTATTTTGTTTTGTGTTAGCTAGTTTCTTTTTGTTGTTGATTTTTTTTTAATGTTTATTCGTTTTTTGAGAGAGCACAAGTGGAGAGGGGCACAGAGAGAGGGAAACGTAGAATCTGAAGCAGGTTCCAGATTCTGAGCTGTCAGCACAGAGCCTGTTGCTGGGCTCAAACTCACAGACCATGAGATCATGATTTGAGCCGAAGTGTCCTTGGACATTTAACCAACTGAGACACCCAGGCACCCCTGTGTCAGCTAGCCTCTTAAGATGAAATCTTGGAACACCAAATTTAGACCTTTTTTCTTTCATCAGAACCACTTATAGCTAGGTGCACCAGGGGCGCCTGGGTGGCTCAGTTGGTTAAGCATCTGACTTTGGCTCAGGTCATGATCTCACGGTTTCTGAGTTTGAGACCCTGAACTGGGTTCTCTGCTCTTAGCACAGATTCTGCTTTGGGCCTTCTGTCCTGCTCTATTTCTGCCTCTCCTCCACTCACATTTTCTTTCTCTCAAAGATAAATAAAACATTTTTTTTAGAAAGAAGCATTTATAGTTATAAAATTTCCCTCTATCTTCACCCCACAATTTTTGATATATGGTACTTTATCATTCAATTTAAAATATTTTCTAATTTTCCTTGTGACATTTTGGTCTATGGATTATATAGAAATGCATTGTTAATTTCCAAATACTTCAGGAAAATTTCAGAAAGTTTTTCATCATTAATTTCTAATTTAATTTAATGTGATCAGAGAACATAATCTGTATGATTCAATTCTTTTAAATTATTGACATTTGTTTAATGGTTCAGCATATGTACTATTTTGGTGAAAGTACCATATACACCTACTTCTTTAATTTGATCCATTCTGACATTATATGTCTCTTATAGCAGTGCTTAATCCATTAAAATTCCATTAGCTATTGATGTAATTGGATTTTGGTCAGCCATTTTATCATTTGTTCCCTTCTTTTCTTGTTGCTGTTATTTTGCTTCTGTGTTCTTCCTTTTTTGCCTCCTTTTAGATTAAATATTTTAGGTGTCCACTTTTATATATCTGATGTTTTTTTAGCAAAACCTTTCTACAGTTTTTTGGTGGGCACTTGGTATATTAAAATATTATTCTTAATTTTTTATTGCCTTCTTAGATTTCAAATTGTGTGATTCCCATAAAATGTAGAATCCTTGCAACCACATATGGTCATTTGTCACCCCCCATTGTTGGTGTACCATCATAAATATACCTTCATAGATATACAGCTCACAAAAAATTTTATAGTATTACTTTTAAATGGTCAGGTGCATTTTAAAATATTAAGCAATAAATGATAGCCTTTTGTAATTACCCATATATTTACCATTTCTGATACTTTTTCTTTCTTCCTGAAGATCTGAGTTCTAATTTAGAATAATTAGAATTTTCACCAAGAATTTCCTTTACCATTTCTTGTATGGCATATTTTCTTGATGCCAAATTATCTCTATTTTTAAAATCTGAAAATAACTTATTTTCACTTCATTTATAGCATAGAAAATTAACCTTTCATTGAATAAAAGATGCTGGGCTTACAGTTTGTTTTGCTTCCCTCCTTTCAACTCTTTAAAAGAAGTCCCACTATGCATTTTCAAAAATAAACATTAAGGAAGATGGTGGCGTAGGAGGACGCTGGGCTCACCGCGGCCTGCTGATCACTTAGATTCCACCTACACTTGTCTAAATAACCCAGAAAACCGCCAGAGGATTAACAGAACGGAGTCTCTGGAGCCAAGCGCAGATGAGAGGCCCACGGAAGAGGGTAGGAAGGGCGGCGAGGCGGTGTGCGCTCCACGGACTGGCGGGAGGGAGCCGGGCGGAGGGGCAGCCTGCCGGCCAAGCAGAGCCCCCGAGTCTGGCTGGCAAAAGCCGAGAGGCCGGATGGAGTGTGTTCCGACAGCAAGCGTGACTTAGCGTCTGGGAGGTCATAAGTTAACAGCTCTGCTCGGAAAGCGGGAAGGCTGGAGGACAAAGGGAGGGAGAGTTGCTGAGCCCCCTGACGACAGAGCTCAGCTTGGCGGGTAACAAAGGCACTCGCCAGCGCCATCTCCCTCGCCCATCCCCCAGCCAAAATCCCAAAGGGAACCAGTTCCTGCCAGGGAACTTGCTCGCTCCGCACAAACACCCAACTCTGTGCTTCTGTGGAGCCAAACCTCCGGCAGCGGATCTGACTCCCTCCCACTGCCATAGGGCCCCTCCTGAGGTGGATCACCTAAGGAGAAGTGAGCTAAGCCTGCCCCTCCTGCCCCCTTGCACCTTGCCTACCCACCCCAGCTAATATGCCAGATCCCCAGCAGCACCACAAGCCTGGCAGTGTGCAAGTAGCCCAGACGGCCTCGCCACCCCACAGTGAATCCCACCCCTAGGAGAGGGGAAGAGAAGGCACACACCAGTCTGACTGTGGCCCCAGCAGTGGGCTGGGGGCAGACATCAGGTCTGACTGCGGCCCCGCCCACCAACTCCAGTTATACACCACAGCACAGGGGAAGTGCCCTGCAGGTCCTCACCACTCCAGGGACTATCCAAAATGACAAAACGGAAGAATTCCCCTCAGAGGAATCTCCAGGAAATAACAACAGCCATGAACTGATCAAAAAGGATTTAAAAAATATAGCAGAAAGTGAATTTAGAATAATACTCATAAAATTAATCGCTGGGCTTGAAAACAGTATAGAGGACAGCAGAGAATCTCTTGCTACAGAGATCAAGGGACTAAACAGTCACGAGGAGCTGAAAAACGCTTTAAACGAAATGCAAAACAAAATGGAAACCACGACGGCTCGGATTGAAGAGGCAGAGGAGAGAATAGGTGAACTAGAAGATAGTGTTATGGAAAAAGAGGAAGCTGAGAGAAAGAGACATAAAAAAATCCAGGAGTATGAGGGGAAAATTAGAGAACTAAGTGATACACTAAAAAGAAATAATATACGCATAATTGGTATCCCAGAGGAGGAAGAGAGAGGGAAAGGTGCTGAAGGGGTACTTGAAGAAATTATAGCTGAGAACTTCCCTCAACTGGGGAAGGAAAAAGGCATTGAAATCCAAGAGGCACAGAGAACTCCCTTCAGACGTAACTTGAATCGATCTTCTGCACGACATATCGTAGTGAAACTGGCAAAATACAAGGATAAAGAGAAAATTCTGAAAGCAGCAAGGGATAAACGTGCCCTCACATATAAAGGGACACCTATAAGACTCGTGACTGATCTCTCTTTTGAAACTTGGCAGGCCAGAAAGGATTGGCACGATATCTTCAGTGTGCTAAAAGAAAAATATGCAGCTGAGAATCCTTTATCCTTCAAGTCTGTCATTTAGAATAGAAGGAGAGATAAAGGTCTTCCCAAACAAACAAAAACTGAAGGAATTTGTCACCACTAAACCAGCCCTACAAGAGATCCTAAAGGGGATCCTGTGAGACAAAGTACCAGAGACATCACTACAACCATAAAACATACAGACATCACAATGACTCTAAACCCGTATCTTTCTATAATAACACTGAATGTAAATGGATTAAATGCGCCAACCAAAAGACATAGGGTATCAGAATGGATAAAAAAACAAGACCCATCTATTTGCTGTCTACAAGAGACTCATTTTAGATCTGAGGACACCTTTAGATTGAGAGTGAGGGGATGGAGAACTATTTATCATGCTACTGGCAGCCAAAAGAAAGCTGGAGTAGCCATACTTATATCAGACAAACTAGACTTTAAATTAAAGGCTGTAACAAGAGATGAAGAAGGGCATTATATAATAATTACAGGGTCTATCCATCAGGAAGAGCTAACAATTATAAATGTCTATGCGCCAAATACCGGAGCCCCCAAATATATAAAACAATTACTCATAAACATAAGCAGCCTTATTGATAAGAATGTGGTCATTGTAGGGGACTTTAACACTCCACTTACAGAAATGGATAGATCATCTAGACACACGGTCAATAAAGAAACAAGTGCCCTGAATGATACATTGGATCAGATGGACTTGACAGATATATTTAGAACTCTGCATCCCAAAGCAACAGAATATACTTTCTTCTCGAGTGCACATGGAACATTGTCCAAGATAGATCATATACTCGGTCACAAAACAGCCCTTCATAAGTTCACAAGAATTGAAATTATACCATGCATAGTTTCAGACCACAATGCTATGAAGCTTGAAATCAACCATAGGAAAAAGTCTGGAAAACCTCCAAAAGCATGGAGGTTAAAGAACACTTTACTAAAGAATGAGTGGGTCAACCAGGCAATTAGAGAAGAAATTAAAAAATATATGGAAACAAACGAAAATGGAAATACAACAATCCAAATGCTTTGGGACGCAACGAAGGCAGTCCTGAGATGAAAATACATTGCAATCCAGGCCTATCTCAAGAAACAAGAAAATCCCAAATACAAAATCTAACAGCACAACTAAAGGAAATAGAAGCAGAACAGCAAAGACACCCCAAACCCATCAGAAGAAGAGAAATAATAAAGATCAGAGCAGAAATAAACAATATAGAATCTAAAAAAACTGTAGAGCAGATCAACGAAACCAAGAGTTGGTTTGTTGAAAAAATAAACAAAATTGACAAACCTCTAGCCAGGCTTCTCAAAAAGAAAAGGGAGATGACCCAAATAGATAAGATCATGAATGAAAATGGGATTATTACAACCAATCCCTCAGAGATACAAACAATTATCAGGGAATACTATGAAAAATTATATGCCAACAAATTGGACAACCTGGAAGAAATGGACAAATTCCTAAACACCCACACTCTTCCAAAACTCAATCAGGAGGAAATAGAAAGCTTGAACAGACTCATAACCAGCGAAGAAATTGAATCGGTTATCAAAAATCTCCCAACAAATAAGAGTCCAGGACCAGATGGCTTTCCAGGGGATTTCTACCAGATGTTTAAAGCAGAAATAATACCTATCCTTCTCAAGCTATTCCAAGAAATAGAAAGGGAAGGAAAACTTCCAGACTCATTCTATGAAGCCAGTATTACTTTGATTCCTAAGCCAGACAGAGACCCAGTAAAAAAAGAGAACTACAGGCCAATATCCCTGATGAATAGTGATGCAAAAATTCTCAATAAGATACTAGCAAATCGAATTCAACAGCATATAAAAAGAATTATTCACCATGATCAAGTGGGATTCATTCCTGGGATGCAGGGCTGGTTCAACATTCGCAAATCAATCAACGTCATACATCACATTAATAAAAAAAAAGAGAAGAACCATATGATCTTGTGAATCGATGCAGAAAAGGCCTTTGACAAAATCCAGCACCCTTACTTAATAAAAACCCTTGAGAAAGTCGGGATAAAAGGAACATACTTAAAGATCATAAAAGCCATTTATGAAAAGCCCACAGCTAACATCATCCTCAATGGGGAAAAACTGAGAGCTTTTTCCCTGAGATCAGCAACACGACAGGGATGCCCACTCTCACCGCTGTTGTTTAACATAGTGCTGGAAGTTCTAGCATCAGCCATAAGACAACAAAAGGAAATCAAAGGCATCAAAATTGGCAATGATGAAGTCAAGCTTTCACTTTTTGCAGATGACATGATATTATACATGGAAAATCCGATAGACTCCACCAAAAGTCTGCTAGAACTGATACATGAATTCAGCAAAGTTGCAGGATACAAAATCAATGTAAGAAATCAGTTGCATTCTTATACACTCACAATGAAGCAACAGAAAGACAAATAAAGAAACTGATCCCATTCACAATTGCACCAAGAAGCATAAAATACCTAGGAATAAATCTAACCAAAGATGTAAAAGATCTGTATGCTGAAAACTATAGAAAGCTTATGAAGGTAATTGAAGAAGATATAAAGAAATGGAAAGACATTCCCTGCTCATGGATTGGAAGAATAAATATTGTCAAAATGTCAATACTACCCAAAGCTATCTACACATTCAATGCAATCCCAATCAAAATTGCACCAGCATTCTTCTCGAAACTAGAACAAGCCATCCTAAAGTTCATATGGAACAACAAAAGGCCCCGAATAGCCAAAGTAATTTTGAAGAAGAAGACCAAAGCAGGAGGCATCACAATCCCAGACTTTAGCCTCTACTACAAAGCTGTCATCATCAAGACAGCATGGTATTGGCACAAAAACAGAGACATCGACCAAAGGAATAGAATAGAAACCCCAGAACTAGACCCACAAACGTATGGCCAACTCATCTTTGACAAAGCAGGAAAGAACATCCAATGGTAAAAAGACAGTCTCTTTAACAAATGGTGCTGGGAGAACTGGACAGCAACATGCAGAAGGTTGAAAGTAGACCACTTTCTCACACCATTCACAAAAATAAACTCAAAATGGATAAAGGACCTGAATGTGAGACAGGAAACCATCCAAACCCTAGAGGAGAAAGCAGGACCTCCTCTCTGACCTCTCTGGTCAGCCTCAACCGCAGCAATCTCTTACTCGACACATCCCCAAAGGCAAGGGAATTAAACGCAAAAATGAATTACTGGGACCTTATGAAGATAAAAATCTTCTGCACAGCAAAGGAAACAACCAACAAAACTAAAAGGCAACCAACAGAATGGGAAAAGATATTTGCAAATGACATATCAGACAAAGGGCTATTATCCAAAATCTATAAAGAGCTCACCAAACTCCACACCCAAAAAACAAATAACCCAGTGAAGAAATGGGCAGAAAACATGAATAGACACTTCTCTAAAGAAGACTTCCGGATGGCCAACAGGCACATGAAAAGTTGTTCAACGTCGCGCCTTATCAGAGAAATACAAATCAAAACCACACTCAGATATCACCTCACGCCAGTCAGAGTGGCCAAAATGAACAAATCAGGAGACTATAGATGCTGGAGAGGATGTGGAGAAACGGGAACCCTCTTGCACTGTTGGTGGGAATGCAAATTGGTGCAGCCGCTCTGGAAAGCAGTGTAGAGGTTCCTCAGAAAATTAAAAAGAGACATACCCTATGACCCAGCAATAGCACTGCTAGGAATTTACCCAAGGGATACAGGAGTACTGATGCCTCGGGGCACTTGTACCCCAATGTTTATAGCAGCACTCTCAACAATAGCCAAATTATGGAAAGAGCCTAAATGTGCATCAACTGATGAATGGATAAAGAAATTGTGGTTTATATACACAATGGAATACTACGTGGCAATGAGAAAGAATGAAATATGGCCTTTTGTAGCAACATGGATGGAACTGGAGAGTGTGATGCTAAGTGAAATAAGCCATACAGAGAAAGACAGATACCATATGGTTTCACTCTTATGTGGTTATGTGGATCCTGAGAAACTTAACAGAAACCCATGGGGGAGGGGAAGGAAAAAAAAAAAAAAAAGAGGTTAGAGTGGGAGAGAGCCAAAGCATAGGAGACTGTTAAAAACTGAGAACAAACTGAGGGTTGATGGGGGGTGGGAGGGAGGGGAGGGTGGGTGATGGGTATTGAGGAGGGCACCTTTTGGGATGAGCACTGGGTGTTGTATGGAAACCAATTTGACAAGAAATTTCATATATTGAAAAAAAATAAAAAAATAAACTTTAAAAGAAGAAGAAAAAAAAAGAAGTCCCACTATCTTTCAGCTTCAATTACCACTATTGAGGGGTCAGTGGTGATTTGAATCACTGTTCTCCTATATGCTATATTTCTCTCTGGCTACTTTAAAATTTTTCTCTTCATTTTGATTTTTAATAGTTTCACTGAAATGTACCTAGGTTTGATATTAACTGTAATTTTAATGTTTGGAAATTTATGAGATTCTTGAATATATAAACTTATGTTTTCTACTAAATTGGGAGAATTTTGGTAACAGCTTCTGCTATTTTTTTTCAAATTCATGCTCCTTTCTACTGTGGTACTTCAATGACATATATGTCAAATAGTTTGATAGTGTCCTCAGGTCCTGGGGCTTGTTTATTTCTTTTTAATTTTTTCCTCTCTGTTCGGTAGACTGGGTAATTTCTACTGGTCTGCCTTCAAATAGGCTTAATCTTCCTTCTCTATCTTTCATCTATATTCTCTAGTTCAGTGAATTTAATTTTTAAATTGTTGATATTAATTTTTAGTTACACATTTTTCCTTTAATTTGTTTTCAGAATTTCTATCTCCCTGATGATATATTTGTAACTTTTCACTTATTGTCAGTATATTTTACTTCATGTCCTTGAAGTTAGTTATTATAGCTTCTTTAAAATCCTTCCTTGCTGATTTCAAAACCTAAGTCACCTGCCATCTTTCAAGTTTATTCTTTTGAGGGGATTCAGATTAATCCTCTTCATATATTTTGTTTATTTTTCAGTTAATATACAGTGTAATATTAGTTTAATATGTACAATATAGTGATTCAACACTTCCTTACGACACCTGGTGCTCAATACAAGTGCATTCCTTAATCCCCATCTCCTATTTAACCCATCCCCTCTACCACCACCTCTTTTCTGCTAACCATCAGTTTGTTCTCTATAATTAAGAGTCTGTTTCATGCTTTGTGGCTCTATTTTTTTTGCCTGTTCTCATTTGTTTTGTTTCTTAAATTCCACATATGAATGAAGTCATATGGTATTTGTCTATGAATGACTTATTTCTCTGAACACTCTACTCTCTGCTTCATCCATGTCATTGCAAAAGGCAGGATTTCACTCTTTTTTGATGGCTGGATGATATTCTGTCATGTATATATACCATATCTTCTTTATTCATTCATCAGATGATGGAAATTTGGGCTATTTCCATAATTTGGCTATTGTAGATAATGCTACTATAAACATCAGGGGCATATATTCCTTTGAATTTTTTTTTTGTATTCTTTGGTAAATACCTAGAGGTGCATTTGCTGAATCATAGGGAAGTTCTATTTTTAACTTTTTGAAGAACCTCCATACTGTTTTCAACAGTGGTTGCACCAGTTTTCATTACCACCAACAGTGCATGAGGGTTCCTTTTTCTCCACATCCTCTCCAACACCTGTTGTTTCTTGTTTTGTTGATTTTAGTGTGTCTGATAGGGTTGAAGTGATATCTCATTGTGGTTTTGATTTGCATTTCCCTGATGATGAGTGTGATGTTGAGCATCTTTCCATGTGTCTGTTGACCATCTGCATTTCTTCTTTGGAGAAATGTCTTTCATTGTCTTCAGCCCATTTTTTTTAATTGAAATTTAACTTTATTTTTTTATTTTTTAAAATTTACATCCAAATTAGTTAGTATATACTGATGCAATGATTTCAGGAGTAGATTCCTTAATGTCCCTTACCCATTTAGCCCATCCCCCTTCCCACAACCCCTCTAGCAACCCTCAGTTTGTTCTCCATATTTATGAGTCTCTTTTGTTTTGTCTCCCTCCCTGTTTTCATATTATTTTTATTTCCCTTCCCTTAAGGTTCATCTGTTTTGTCTCTTAAAGTCCTCATATGAGTGAAGTCATAGGATTTTTGTCTTTCTCTGACTGAATAATTTCACTTAGCATAATACCCTCCAGTTCCATCCACGTAGTTGAAAATGGCAAAATTTCATTCTTTCTGATTGCCGAGTAATACTCCATTGTGTGTATATATATATATATATATATATATATATACACCACATGTTCTTTGTCCATTCATCCATCTATGGACATTTGGGCTCTTTCCATACTTTGGCTATTGTTGATAGTGCTGCTATAAACATGGGGGTGCATGTGTCCCTTAAAAACAGCACACCTGTATCCCTTCGATAAATGCTTAGTAGTGCAATTGCTGGGTAATAGGGTAGTTCTATGTTTAGTTTTTTGAGGAACCTCCATTCTGTTTTCCAGAGAGGCTGCACCAGCTTGCGTTCCCACCAACAATGCAAAAGGGATCCTCTTTCTCCACATCCTTGCCAACATCTGTTGTTGCCTGTGTTGTTAATGTTAGCCATTCTGACAGGTGTAAGGTGGTAGGTAATTCATTGTGGTTTTGATTTTTATTTCCCTGATGATGAGTGATGTGGAGCATTTTTTCATGTGTCAGTTGGCCATCTGGATGTCTTCTTTGGAGAAGTGTCTATTCATGCCTTCTGCCCATTTCTTCACTGGATTATTTGTTTTTTGGGTGTTGAGTTTGATAAGTTTTGTAGATTTTGGATACTAACCCTTTATCTGATATGTCATTTGCAAATATCTTCTCCCATTCTGTCTGTTGCCTTTTAGTTTTGCTGATTGTTTCCTTCACTGCGCAGAAGCTTTTTATTTTGATGAGGTCCCAGTAGTTCATTTTTGCTTTTGTTTCCCTTGCCTCTGGAGACGAGTTGAGTAAGAAATTGCTGCGGCCAAGATCAAAGAGGTTTTTCTCTGCTTTCTCCTAGAGGATTTTGATGGCTTCTTGTCTTACATTTAGGGCTTTCATCCATTTTGAGTTTATTTTTGTGTATGGTATAAGGAAGTGGTCTGGGTTTATTCTTCTGCATGTCTCTGTCCAGTTTTCCCAACACCACTTGCTGAAGAGACTGTCTTTATTCCATTGGATATTCTTTCCTGTTTTATCAAAGATTAGTTGCCCATACATTTGTGGGTCCTTTTCGGGGTTCCCTATTCTATTCCATTGATCTCAATGTCTGTTCTTGTGCCAGTACCACAGTGTCTTGATGGTTACAGCTTTGTAGTATAGCTTTAAGTCTGGGATTGTGATGCCTCCTGCTTTGGTTTTCTTTTTCAAGATGGCTTTGGCTATTCGGGGTCTTTTGTGGTTCCATACAAATTTTAGGATTATTTCTTCTAGCTCTGTGAAGAATGCTGGTGTTACTTTGATAGGGATCTTTTTGAATATGGAGATTGCTTTGGGTAGTATCGACATTTTAACAATATTTTTTCTTCCTATCCAGGAGCATGGAATCTTTTTCCATTTCTTTGTGTCTTCTTCAATTTCATTCATAACCTTTCTATATTTTTCAGTGTAAAGATTTTCACCTCTTTGGTTAGATTTAGTCCTAGGTATTTTATGTTTTTTTGTGCAACTGTAAATGGGATCGATTCCTTGATTTCTATTTCTGTCACTTCATTGTTAGTGTATAGGAATGCAACCAATTTCTGTGCCTTGATTTTATATCCTGCAACTTTGCTGAATTCATGAATCAGTTCTAGCAGTTTTTTGCTGGAATCTTTTGGGTTTTCCATATACAGTATCATGTCACCTGTGAGGAGTGAAATTTGACTTCCTCCTGGCAGATTTGGATGCCTTTTATTTCTTTGTGTTGTCTGCAGAGGCTAAGACTTCCAATACTATGTTGAATAACAGTGGCAAGAGTGGACATCCCTGTCTTGTTCCTGACCTTATGGGGAAAGTTCTCAGTTTTTCCCCATTGAGGAAGATATTAGCCTTGGGTTGCTCCTATATGGCTTTTATCATCTTGAGGTATGATCCTTCTATCCCTACTTTCTTGAGGGTTTTTATCAAGAAAGGATGTTTTATTTTGTTAAATGCTTTCTCTGCATCTATTGAGAGGATCATACGGTTCCTGTCCTTTCTTTTGTTGATGTGATGCATCACGTTAATTGTTTTGCGGATATTGATCCAACCCTGCATCCCAGGTATAAACCCCACTTGGTCGTGGTGAATAATTTTTTTAATGTATTGTTGGACACAGTTGACTAATATCTTGTTGAGGAATTTTGTATCCATGTTCATCAGGGAAATTGGTCTATAGTTCTCCTTTTTAGTGGGGTCTCTGTCTGGTTTTGGAATCGGGGTAACGCTGGCTTTATAGAAAGAGTTTGGAAGTTTTCCTTCCATTTCTATTTTTTGGAACAGTTTCAAGAGAATAGGTGTTAACTCTTTCTTAACACCTATTGGTGTTTGGTAGAATTCCCCTGGAAATCCATCTGACCCTGAACTCTTGTTTTTTGGCAGATTTTTTATTACTAAATCAATTTCCTTACTGGTTATGGGTCTGTTCAAATTTTCTATTTCTTCCTGTTTCAGTTTTTGGTAGTGTATATGTTTCTAGGAATTTGTCCATTTCTTCCAGATTGCCCATTTTTTTGGCGTATAGTTGCTCATAATATTCTCTTATTCGTTTTGTCATTTTGAAGGGAGAAAAGGAGTTAATGAGGTAGAAAATTTGAAATTAAATAAATTAAAAATAAAAAAATATTAAAATTAAAAATTAAAAACACATACACACAATAATCGAATAGATGATGCTAGATCCTAGGTGTGTTTTGGTCTGGGTGTAGAAAGTGGTTTGACAGATTAGAGGAATAAAAAAAAGGGGGGGGGGAGAGAGGAAAAAAAATAAATCATTTGAGAATTTGAAAAAATGAATACACTAAAGTATACTAAAATGCACAAAAGTAGAGAATGTAGTAGAAAAATTATTTTTAAAATTTTAATAAAAATTAAAAAGAAATATGAATTTTTTCATTTTCTGTATAAAAGGAAAATGAAAAACGAAAAAGAGAGTAAAGATTTTTAAAAAAGGAAAAGAAAAGACAGAAAAAAAAGAAATCATTTGAAAATTTGAAAAAGTGAATACAGGGGCGCCTGGGTGACTTAGTTGGTTAAGCGTCCTACTTCAGCTCAGGTCATGATCTCACTGTCCGTGAGTTCAGACCCTGTGTCAGGCTCTGTGCTGACAGCTCAGAGCCTGGAACTTGCTTTGGATTCTGTGTCTTCCTCTTTCTTTGCCTCTCCCCCACTCATGCTCTGTCTGTCTCTGAAAAATGAATAAACCTTTAAAAAATTTAAAAAAAGAGAAAAGGTGAATACACTGTAGTAGACTGAAATAAAATGATGGGAGTGACATAGCATTTGAAAAACATTACATAAAAACAAAAAATATAGTAATCAAAATTAAATAAAAATATTTCCAAAAGAAATTGAAAGTAAAAATGAAGTTTTTCTCTTTCTGCATTCAAGAAAAAGACAAGAAATGAAAAAGAGAAAAAAGAAAAAGAAAGAAAAAAAAGAAAATTGTTTGAAAATTTGAAAAGGTGAGTACACTGAAGTAGACTAAAATAAAATGATGGAAGTAAAGCAGAATTTGAAAAAATTTATACAAAAGTAAAAAATACAGTAATAAAAATTAAACACAGATATTTTTAATAAAAATTGAAAATAAAAATTAGTTTTTTCTCTTTTTGTATTCAAGAAAAAAAAAGAATTGTAAAAGAGAAAAAGGAAAAAGAGAGAGAAAAAAATGAATAAATGAACCTGCTAACAGATTGAAATAAGACTGAAATTGCTTCATTTTCCCCTAGAGGTCAGTCCATGTAGCTCTTTATAGTCCATAAATTAAGCTGGCGGTGAGGTTTGTGTTCTTGAAGAGCAAAGTTGGACCAGTTGGTCAGGTGCTCGGTGTAACAGCTCCTCTCTCCAGTAGATGGCGCTGCTGGCCTACTGGGGTAGATTGTTGCGGTGCTCATTGGTGCAGTTGCGCATGCACAGGAGTGGTGAAATCTGGCACCACCCAGCCACCCAGTCCGGTGCCACCCGGATCAGGAATCGTGCACCAGTCCTGTCTTCAGCTCTCATCCACTCCCCACTTTTCCACTCTCTGTGACCAGGCCCCAGGCAGTACCTCTCTCCCGAGTTTTGTCTTAGATTCGGCGGCTTTCCCCTGCCCCTTACTTCTGAAGGACTGTGGCTTTGACCTGCTCCACCCCTCTGTGGGAGGGTCTCACCAAGCAATGGCCAAATGAGCAATGGCCAAATGTCGACTGCACCCAGGAATGCCTGCTGTACCCTGCTGTTGCCGGTGCCCTGAGACTGCAGCCAGGGGCCAGCCTGCCCCAAGAAAAGATCATGAGACAATGTAGCATCAGCGTTTCAGGGACCATGGAAAATTGCAACACACATCTGGGTTCAGGCTTCATCCTCAACAACCTTGCCCTAGCACCAGCAAATGCAGCTGCCCTCTGGGGTCTGCTGGCACCAGGTGGCCCCAACAGTCTCTATCAAATGTCCCTCCAGCAGTGAAACCACTTTTCCCCCTGTGTGGCCCGAGAACCTCCCAGACCCCACTCTGTTCCTGGGGATTTACCTTTCCCACCAGAGCACCACCAGGTATCGAGCTGTGGAGTTGCAGCCTTTGCGCTCCCCTTGTTTACAGTCTAATGGAATTTAAACTCTCCCCTTTCTCCTTTCACCCTTTTTAGTTTAGTCCTTGTGGCTGTTTCTAATTTTCTACTTTCTCTCCAGCTGCTTTTGGGGAGGAGTGCTTTTCCCGTATGCTCCCCCCACCCCCAGTCTCTGTCCTCTCTCTGCCCGCAAAAGGGGTTCCCTACCTTTCAGGGCTTCTTGCTCCCCAATTTCAGCTCTTCGTGTCTCATATCTGCTGAATTCTGTGGTTCAGTTTGTGCAGATTGTTGTGTTAATCTTCCAATCATTTTTCAAGCTGTGTAGGATGGTTTAGTGTTGGTCTGGCTGTATTTCATGGATGCGAGACACACAAAAAGCTTCCATGCTGTTCCGCCATCTTGGCTTCTCCCCTTCAGCCCATTTTTTAATTGGATTATTTGTTTTGGGGGTGTTGAGTTTCATAAGTTCTTTATATGCTTTGGATGCTAACATTTTACCAGATGTCATTTGCATGGAACGTCTCCCACTTCATAGGTTGCCTTTCAGTTTTGTTGATTGTTTCCTTCACTGTGCAGATCTTTTTATTTTGATAAGACCTAATACTTTATGTTTGTTTTTGTTTCCCTTGCCTTAGGAGACATAACTAGGAAGAAGTTTTTATGGTCGATGTCAAAGACACTCCCTGTGTTCTCTGCTAGGATTTTTATGGTTTCAGGTCTCACACTTTGGTCTTTAATCCATTTTGAGTTTATTTGGGTGTATGGTGTAAGAAAGTGGTCCAGTTTCATTCTCTTGCATGTAGCTGTACAGTTTTCTTAACACCATTTGTTGAAGAGACTATCTTTTCCTCATTGCATATTTTTTCTTGCTTTGTTGAAAATTAATTGACTGTATAGTTGTGGTTTCATTTCTGGGTTTTATATTCTGGTCCATTGACCTATGTGTCTTTTTTTTTTTTTTTTTTTTGGCCAGTACCATAGCATTTTCGTCACCATGACTTTGCAATACAACTTGAAGTCTCCAATTGTAATGCTTTCAGCTTTTCTTTTCTTTTTCAAGGTTGTATTGACTATTTGGGGTCTTTTTGTGTTTTTATATAAATTTTAGAATTGTTTGTTCCAATTCTGTGAAAAATGCTTTTAGTATTTTAATATGGATAGCATTAAATGTGTAGAATTCTTGGATAGTATAGACATTTTAGTAATATTTGTTCTTCAATCCATGAACATGGAATGTCTTTCCATTCCTTTGTGTCATCTTCAATTTCTTTCATCAGTGTTTTATAGTTTTCAGAGCACAGGTATTTCACTTCTTTGGTTAAGTTTATTCTTAAGTGTCTTATAGGTTTGGGTGCAATTATAAATGGGTTGGAATCCTTAATTTCTCTTTCTGCTGTTTTATTATCAGTACATAGAAATGCAACAGATTCCGTATGTTGGTTTTGCATTCTGTGACTTTACTGAATTCATCTATCAGTTCTAGCAATTTTCTTTGGTGGATTCTTACTTTCATCTTCAAATAAGAAAAGATTGACATCTTTCTTGCCAATTTGGATGCTATTTATTTATTTATTTATTTATTTTCGTGTCTGATTGCTGTGGATAGGACTTCCAGAACTATGTTAAATAAAAATGGTGAGAGTTGACACCCTGTCTTTTTCCTGACCATAGAGGAAATGCTCTGTTTTTCTCCCCTGAAGACGATATTAGCTCCGGGTTTTTCCTAGATGACCTTTATTATGTGGAGGTATATTCCCTATAAACGTACTTTGTTGACGGTTTTGATCATGAATTAAGGTCATACTTTGTCAAATGCTTTTTGGGAATCTATTAAAATGATCGTATGATTCATATCCTTTCTTTTATTAATGTGGTGTATGTGAAGAGACACATGCACCCCAATGTTTATAGCAGCATTATCTACAATAGCCAAATTATGGAAACAGCCCAAGTTTCCATCATCTGATGAATTGATAAAGAAGATATGGTATAATATATACACAACAGAATATTATTCAGCAATAAAAAGAGTGAAAACTTGCCATTTGCAATGACGTGGCTGGAGCTAGAGAGTAAACAAAATAAGTCGGTCAGAGAAAGACAAATACCATATGATTTCACTCATATATGGAATTTAAGAAACAAACAAGTGAGCAAAGGGAAAAACAAAAACAAAAACAGAGTGAGAGGGAAACCAAGAAGCCAACTCTTAACTATAGAGAACAAACTGATGGTTATTGGAAAGGACGTAGGTGGAGGTTGGGCTAAATTGGTGATGGGGATTAAGGAATTCATCTGTTGCAATGAGCATTGTGTGTTGTGTGGAAGTGTTGAATTACTATATTGTGCTCCTGAAACTAATTGTATGTTAGTACATTGTATGTTAGCTGGCATTTAAATAAAAACTTTTAAAAAATGGCATTGACTCTAAATCTTCTTGAAGTTACTTCAGTCAGAGTAGGGACTTGAAGCAATGAGGACATGTAAAAGTAATGGCCTCTACTGGCCTCTCCTTTTTTGGCATCTCTGTGATCAGAATCAGCAATCAATGTTCAGAGTACATATCTTCAATATTTGGAGGACAGAGTTCTTTTTGTCCATCCAGGCTCTTGCAAACTGTGTGCAAGCTACTTTTGGAATACATGCATATCTGCCTGCCATGTGGCTGAGGGGTGGGAGATGGATGGCTACTACTGTGCTAAAAGCTGAATTGACCAAAATTAACCAATATACCAACCCAGTTTTCCCCCTGGAAATTGCAAGCCTTCAATAGACTCCAGAGTTCCAAAATAGTTACATCAGACAGATTCTGTTAGTTCAATTGTATATATGCAAAGACATATTTCTGGTGCTTCCTACTCTGTCATCCCTTAACTGAATCTTTTACAATCAATTCTCAAGTCACATCCATGTGCACAACCCTGTTGTCATTTTCATTGAGACTGAATTAAACTCGATAGTACTTTGGGTAGAATTACTCTTTTACAATGTGAATCTTCCAATCTAGAGACATGGTTTGTTCCTATGCTTATTTAGGTCTTCCAAATTTATATCAGTAATATTTTATATCTTTCATATTAAGGCTTTATATGTCTTTTGCAATGTTGATTATTAAGTATTGGACATTTTCACTCTATAATAAGGAATTTCCCTTTAAATTTTTTTTTAAATTTTATTGCTGGCATAGGAAATGAAAGCTAGTTTTGTCTTTTATTTAGCAAATTTTTAAACACATTTTAAATTATAACAATTTATGTTTAGATACTTTGGATTTTCTATGAACAGAATAATGTAAATAATGAAAGTTTTATTTCCTATTTTCTAATATTTTAATTTTATATTCTTGTCTTATTGCATAATGTTAAACAGAAGTGAGAACAATGAGAATTCTCTTATTACCCTTCAGTTTAAAGAAACTATTTAATCTAAATATGAAGTTTTCTACTATTTTTAAAAAGGATTACTTTCAAATTAAGTAAATTACCTTTTTTGTTTTCTCTATTCATTGAGATCATATACATATATTTTTACTTTCTCCATTATGAAGTGAATTACTCTGATTGATTTAGAAATGTTAAACCCAGCTTGAATTCTTAGAATAAATTTAACCATTAAATATTATCTTGAGTTATCAAGGTCTAGTCATAATTGGTACATTTACTCTTTTCCAGGCTGATCTCCATGGGGCTGGGTTGATATTAGGCTGATCTCTTAACATACATTGACTTTGTTATTTTTCAATACTTCTTTATCTCCTTCAGCTTTGCTGTTGATACTGCACTATAAGTACTTTACCTCATGTTATTTTCTCCTTTGATTATCTGTTCCAGCTCTTTATTAGACAATTCTGCTATATATAACCTCTTATTTAGGTGTGTGTGTGTGTGTGTGTGTGTGTGTGTGTGTGTGTATGAACATGGCTCATTATTTTTTAATAATTAATATGGTAACAATTATAGATGCCAGTTGCTGAGTGCTTTCCGTGTGTGTGCCATATTTCTCAGAGACTTCCAAATACCTTATCTTATTTCAGGAAACAAATATCCAGATCTAATAGGCACAGAGAACTTCTATCAAAACCCACGCCAAGACATATTGTAATTAAATTTGAAAAATATAACAATAAAGAAGGGAATTCCTTGGGAATTTTCAAATTTCCCTAGCAACCACTTGACAGGTTTTTAAAAATTTATTTAAATGTTTATTAAAGTAGCAGGAAGCCGTATAAATTTTACAGAACTAGTCATTAAGTGAAATATGTATATTAATTCATAAGGTAAATATTTTATAACTCATTTAGTCATTTGTATGGCATTTACACTAAATGGGTTTAGAGTTGAGAAAATTTGGAAAGATGGAGAGTAGAAGGACCCTGAGCTCAACCCATCCCAGTTTTACAACTACATATCCTCTACATCCAAGTCAATAAACCAGAGAGTGATCTGAATACTGGCAGAACAAATTCCACAACTAAATATAAAGAAGAAGCTGCATCTGAAAGGTTAAGGAGGTCAGAAAGGCAAAAGGAGTCTGCCCCCAGGAAGGAGAGAGCTGTGTGCACAGAGAGGGTAGAGAAATGGGCCCTTGCACCAGGGAGCTTACATGGAGAAGAATAATAATCTTCATTGGTTTAAAAACCAGAGGGGCTGAATTCTGTAATTTGGTAAAACCAGTGGGACTTGGAGCCTAGAGCTTTAAAAGTTGATTTAGTGCTGGGTGAGCTGGGGGGGGGGGGTGGTCAGAGACAACAACCTGCCCAGAGAAGGAGCACAAAAATGACAATTTGCATAATTCTGGGACAAACAGGAGACAGATCTGTTCATACTGATTTTGGAACGTGTTGGGGGACTTCTTTGAAAAGGAGGGAGCTGGTAGGTGCCATTTTTAGCCCCTGCCTTCCAGCATAAGTACAGAGCCACCTGCAGGAGGCAGGTCTGCGCAGACACTTGTAGCTTCAACCCAGAGATCAGAGAAAATTGTGTTAAAGTTTCACATGCATCCTGCCCAGTTGCATCATAGAGCCCAACCCCATGCCCCAGCCATTGTTGTGCTCCATGACCAGCCACCGGGTAGAAAGTTGCCACTGCATGCCATGCACAGCTGTGCACCCCAGCCACCATCCCACTCTAAGCCCAGCCCCGCACAGCCATCACTCAAGCCACACCCAGCCTCATGCCCCTGGCCATCTCAGCACACAGCTCCCAGCTGCCACAGTGCTTTGGGGGAACCCAGAATAGGACTAGTGTTCCAATGCAAATTTTGCTAACAGTGCTGCCCTACTTCCAAGTTCCCCTGTGGGCATACCCCTTCAGAGCCGGCCTGCCTGGGTCCCAGTAACACCACAGAGAGCAAGCACAACCCACAACATGCAGACTATCAGTGCAGATACCTGAAAGGAAAAATGACTCAGACACAACAGCAGGGCATAAGCAACACACATAGGATATTCTCCTGAAATTCCAGTTTCTGGTAAACATGGGACAGTGCACTGCAGGGCATTCCAGGAACTTTTCTTCATAAAGTCACTACTTTCAAGAGAGAGGAGGGGCGCCTGGGTGGCTCAGTCAGTTGAGCGTCCGACTTAGGCTCAGGTCATGATCTCGCAGTCCGTGAGTTCGAGCCCCACGTCGGACTCTGTGCAGACAGCTCAGAGCCTGGAGCCTGTTTCCGATTCTGTGTCTCCCTCTCTCTCTGACCCTCCCCCATTCATGCTCTGTCTCTCTCTGTCTCAAAAATAAATAAACGTTTAAAAAAAAAAGAGAGAGGACACAGCTGACTATCTTAACACAAAGAAACAGACACAGAGAGGCAGACAAAATGAGGAGATGGAGAAATTGATCTAAAATGAAAGAACAGGACAAAGCCATGGCCAGAGATCTAAGTGAAAGAGATATAAGTGACATGGCTGATTTAGAATTTAAAGCAATGGTCACAAGGATACTCACTGGACTTGAGAAAAGAATAGAAGACATGAATAAGACCCTTAGGACAGAGGATAAGGAATAACATAGCAGAGATAAATGGAGATAAAAGGCTTAATAAATGAAATGAGAAATATGCTTGATGGCATGAAGAGCAGAATAGAAGAAGCAGAGGAACAAAGTAGTGACATAGAAGACAGAGAAATGAAAAGAAATCTGCTGAAAAGAGAAAACAATTACACAAAAATGAGAAAAGACCTAGGGAACTCAGGGATTCCATCAAACATAACAACATTCATATTATAGGAGTCCCAGAAGAATAAGAGAGAGAGAAGGGAGCAAAAGTCTTATTTGAAGAAATAATAGCTGAATACATTCCTACTCTGAAGAGGAAAGCAGATATCCAGATCCAGGAAGCACAGAAAACTCCAGCCAAAATCAACATAAGTAGACATACACCAAGACATATTCTAATTAAATTGGCAAAATATAATGATAAAGAAAAAAAATCTTAAAAGCAAAAAGACAAAAGAAGAGAGTAACTTAACAAAGGAAAAGCCCAAAGGTAGGCAGAAGATTTTCAACAGAAACTTTGCAAGCCAGAAGGGAATGGCATAATATATTCAAAGTGCTGAATGGGAAAAATCTGCAGCCAGGAATATTCTGTCCAGCAAGATGTCATTCAGAATAGAAAGAGAGATAAAGAGTTTCCCAGACTACTTAACCAGCCCTGTAAGTAATATTAAAAAGGACTCTTCCAGTGGAAAGGAAAAATCAAAAGTGATAGTATAAAGTTGGGAAAAACAAAAGAAGTAAAAATAAACATTTCAGTAAAATATCAGTCAAGGAACTCACAGAAAAGTGAATGTAAAATATGCCACCATATACCTGTAATGTGGTCAAGAACAAAAAGAAAAGAATGTGTTCAAACTTAAACAATCTTCAACTTAATATAGACTGCTATATGCAGAAAAGGTTATATACAAACCTAATGGTAACCATATATAAAAAACACTAATAAACATGTAAATAATAAGGAGAAAGAAATATAAATATAGAACTAAACAAAATCAGCAAGCCACAAAAGAGAGAAAGACAAGAAAGGATCAGAGAAAATCTTCAGAAACAACCACAAAACAGGGAATAAAATGTCACTAAATACACATTTATCAATAACTGTTTTGAATTAAAAAGTACTAAGTGCTCGAATCAAAAGACAAAAATTGAAAGAATGGATTAAAAAAAAAAAACAAGACTCATCTATATGCTGCCTACAAGAGACTCATTTTAACCTAAAAACACCTGAAGTTTGAAAGGGAGGGATTGGAGAAACAATTATCATGCAAATTGATGTGAAAAAGCCGGAATAGCAATACTTACATCAGAAAAATACACATTAAAACAAGGAGTATAACAAGAGACAAAGAAGGACACTATATAAATAATAAAGGTGGCAATCCAGCAAGAAGATATAATAATTGTAAATATGTATGCAACTAACATAAAGCATTCAAATACATAAAATAATAACAAACAAAAAGTAGCTAATCAATAGTAATAAAATAATTGTTAAAGGGGACTTTAACACCACACTTACATCAATGGATAGATTATCCAAACAGGAAATCAACAAAGAGAGGCTTTGAATGACACACTGGAACAGATGGATTTTAACAGATATATTCAGAACATTCCATCCTAAAGCAGCAGAATACACTTCTTTTCAAGTTCACATGGAACATTCTCCAGAATAGATCACATATTAGGCCACAAAATAAGGGCTCAACAAATACAGAAAGATGGAAGCCATGGCATGAATCTCTTCTGACCACAATGTTATTAAACTAAAATCAACCATAAGAAAAAAATATGGAAAGAACACAAATAAATGGAGGCTAAATAACATGTTACTAAACAATGAATGGGTCAACAGGAAACCAAAGAAGAAATTAAAAAGTACATGGGAACAAATGAAAATGAAAACACAATGATCCAAAACCTCTGGAACACAGCAAAAACATTTCTAAGAGGGAAGTTTATAGCAATACAGGTCTCCCTCTAGAAACAAGAAAAATCTCAAGTTGAAAACCAAACCTTACATCCAGAGGAGCTAAAAAGAACAACAAAGAAAAATGAATTCCAGAGTTAATAAAAGAAAGGAAATAAGAAAGATAAGACCAGAAATTAGTGAAATAGTGACTAAAAAGACAATAGAAAAGATCAATAGAACTATAGTTTGTTCTTTAAGAAGATAAACCACATTAACAAAACTTTAGGTACAAAGTCTTTAGTCACAGAGAGAGAGAGAGAACTGAAATAAATAAAATCATAATGAAAGCAGAGAGTTTACAACATATACCACAGAAATGCAAAGAATATAAGAGACTACTATGAACAATTATACATGAACACATTGGAAACCTAGAAGAAACTGTTAAATGCCAAGAAACATACAACCTTCCAAGAAGGAATCATGAAGAAACAAAATACCTTATCAGACCCATGACTAATAAGGATATTGGAACAATATCCAATTTGAATTCAAATTTTTAATTTAAAAATTCCTTAATAATAGAAGCTCAGGACCAAACAACTTCACTTAATTTCTACCAAACATTCAAAGAAGAGTTAATATCAATCGTTCTTAAACTTTTCCAAAAAATAAAAGAAGAGGGAGCACATCCAAACTTATTTTTGAGGCCAGCATTACCCAGCTATCAAAACCAGACAAAGACACAAAAAAGGAAAATTGCTGGTCAATATCCCTGATTAATACAGTGAAAATGCTCAACAAACTATTAAAAAATCAAATTTAACAATACACTAAATGGACCATACACTATGATCAATTGAGATTTATTCCCGGTTGCAAGAATGGTTCAAAATCTGCATATCAGTATAGATGATATACCACATTAACAAAATGAGAAATAAAACCATACATATCTCAATAGATGCAGAAATAACATTTGACAGAATTCAAAATTCATTTACGATAAAAACTCCCAACAGAGTGAATATAAAGAGAATATTCTTCATCATAATAAAGGTCATATGTGTCAAGTCCACAACTAACATAATACAAAACAATGAAAGGCTGAAAGCTTTTTCTCTATGATCAGGAAAAAGACACAGATGCCCACTCTTACCAATTTTATTCAACATAGTATTGGAAGTCCTAGCCACAGCAAGTAGGGCAGAAAAATAAACAAAATGCATCCGAATTAGAAAAGAAGTAAAACTGTCACTAATGGCAGATAACAAAATATTATATATAGAAAACCTTGAACACTTTACAAAAAACAGTGTTAGAGTTAATAAATAAATTCAGCAGTTACAGGATACAAAATCAACCTACAGAAATCAATTGCATTTCTATACACTAATAATGAGCTATCAGAAAGAGAAATATTTTTAAATCTCGTATAAAATCACATCAAAAAGTATAAAACACCTAGATATAATTTAACCAAGGAGATTAAAAACATGTACATTGAACACTATAAAACATTGATGAAGGTAACTGAAGACACGAATAAATCAAAAGACGTTCTACGCTTATGAATTGGAAGAATTAATATTGTTAAAATGTCCAACCTACCCAAAGTAATCTTGGGTATAGATTCAACACAATCCCTATAAAAATTCCAATGGCATTTTTCACAGAACTAAAGAAAAAAATTCTACAATTTGTATGGGAACACAAAATACTTTGAGTATCCAAAGCAATATTGAAAAAGAAGAACAAACCCAGAGGTATCACACACCCTGATTTCAACTACATTACAGAACTATGTATTCAAAACAGTATGGTATTGGCATAAAAATAGACATATAGATCAATGGAACAGAATAGACAACCTAGAAATCAACCATGTGTCAATGGTCAACTAAGTTATGGCAAAGTATCCAAGAGCATGTGGGGAAAGGAGAGTTTCTTCAATAAATGGTGTTGGAAAAAAAACTGGACAGCAATATGCAGAAGAATGAAATTGGAGGAGTATCTGGGTGGCTCAGTTGTTTGAATGTCCAACTCTTGATTTCATCTCAGGTCACAATCCCAGAGTTGTGGGATTAAGCCCCACATCAGGCTCTGTGTTAAGCATGGAGCCTGCTTGAAATTCTCTCTCTCTCTCTCTCTCTCTTTTCTCTCTCTCTCTCTCTCTCTCTCTCTCCCCACCCCTCTCCCAAACTTGTGCTCTCTCTCTCTCAAAAAAAAAAAAAAAGATGGAACTGGAAAACTATCTTATTTCATACACAAAAATTAATTCAAAATGGATTAAACAATTGAATGTAAGATCTGAAACCATAAAATTCCTAGAAGAAACATAGATGTAGATAGTAAACTCCTTAACATCAGTCTTGGTTTTGCTTATGAGTTTTTGGGTTTATACAAAAACAAAGGCAATAAAAGCAAAAATAAATAAGTGGAACTATATCAAATTAAAAGTGTCTTCATGGCAGAGAAAACCATCAACAAAATGAAAAGGCAACCTCATAAATGGGAGAAGATATTTTCAAATCATATATCCAATAAGTGGATAAATCCAAAATATGTGAAGAACACATACAACTCTATAGCAAAAAACCAAATAGTCCAATTAGAAAATAAGCAGATGATCTGAACAGACATTTTCCCAAGGAACACATACAGAAGACCAACAGGTACATTAAAAGATTCTTGACATCACTAATCACCAGAGAAATGCAAATCAAAACAATGAGATATTACCTCACACTTATTAGAATGGCTATTACCAAAAAGAAAAGATATAACAAGTGTTGATGAGGATATGAAAGGAATTCTGTGCACTATTGATGGGAGTGTAAGTTGGTGCAGCCACTATGGGAAAGAGTATGGAGTTCCTCAAAAAACTAAAAATAGAACTACCATATGATCCAGCAATTACACTTGTGGGTATTTATCTGAAGAAAACAAAAAGACTAACTCCAAAAGACAGCTGCATTCCCATTGCATTACAACATTATTTACAATAGCAAAGATATGGAAATAAACTAAGTGTCCATCAACAAATGAATGGAAAAAGAAAATGTGGTTTATATATACACAACAGAATATTATTTATCCCTAAAAAAAGAATGAAATCTTGCTTTTTGCAACAGAATGGATGAAAATGGTAATGTATATTCTTTTCTTTATGATTTTCATCATAACATTTTCTTTGCTCTTGCTTACTTTATTGTAAGAACACAGTATATAATACATATATATCACACAAAATATGTGCTAATTGACTATCAGTAAGCCTTCTGGTCAACAGTAGGCTATTAGTAGTTAAGTTATACATAACTTTTTGACTGCATGGAATGGTAGCTTCCCTAACCCCCGTGTTGCTCAAGAGTCAACTGTATTACTTTTTCTATGTATGAAGGTAGCATAAATAATAAAATACTTAGGAATTAACCTAAGCAAGGATGTGAAAGACTTGTACAATGAAAACTACAAAATGTAGCTGAAAGAAATTACAGAAGAGTTAAATCAATGACAAAATATTCCCTGTTCAATGATTGGAAGACCTAATATTGTTATGATGCAAATTCTACTCAAAGGGATATACAAATTTAACACAATCCTTATCAAAATCCCAGTGACATTATTTTCTACAGAAATAGAAAAACATTTTCCAAATTCACATGAATCTCAAGGACCACTGAATACCTAAAACAATCTTGAAAAAGAAGAATGAAGTTGGAGGACTCACACTGAACCACAGTAAACAAAATAGTGTGGTACAGGCATAAAGACAGACTAAAAAGCCTAGAAATAAATCCTTGCATATATGGTCAAATGACTTGCCAAAGATGCCAAGATCATTCAGTGACAGAAAAAAAAGTATTTTCTACAAATAGTGTTTAGAAAACTGTGCATTCATATGCAAAAGAATTAACTTGAACCTTTACCTAACACCATATGCGAAATGAACTCAACATACATCAAAGATGCACATGTAAGAGCTAAAACTTGAAGAAAATAACAAAGAGGAAAGCTTCATGACTGAATTTGACAATTGGTTTGACAATGGTTACTTGCAATGTACACCAAAAGTACAGGCAACAGTAACAAAAAATAGACAAGGTGAACTTCATTAAAATTTAAAATTTTGTGCATCAAAAGACACTCTCAATCGAATAGAAAAGCAACACACATAATGGGAGAAAATATTTTCAAATCATATATCTGGTAAGAGATTAATATACAGAATATATAAAAAAACCTCCTATAACACAAAAATGAAAAAAGAAATAATCTATTTCAAAACTGAGCAAATCTGTGTAGACATTTCTTGAAAGAAGATATAAAAAATGGCCAATAAGCACATTATGTGGTGCTCAACATCACTAATCATTAGGGAAATGCAAATCAAAATAACAGAGACTTATAAAACAAAAAACAAAAATGGAAAACAGGTGTTGTTGAAGATGTGTAGAAATTGGAACTCTTGCTCTTAGGAATGCAGAATACTGTAGCCACTATCCAAAACAGCATGCCAGTTTCTCAAAAAATTAAATATATATTACCCTATGATCCCAAAACTGTACTTCTGGGTATACATAGAAAAGAATTGAAAGCAGAGGCTTGAATAGGTACACCAATGTTCATAGCAACATGATTCACAATAGTTAAAAGGTGGAAACAACCTACATGTCCACATACACATGAATGGATAAACAAATTTTGACATATACATACTGTGGAATGTTATTCTGCTTTAAAAAGGAATGAAGTACAAATATGTGCTATAACATGTATGAATCCTGAAAAAAAATTATGACAAGTAAAATGAGGAAGACACAAAGGAAGAATTGTTATATGATTCCACTGATATTAGGTACCTAGAACAGTCAAATTCTTCAGTGACAGAAAATAGAGCAGTAGTTAACAGGAGCTGAGGGTGGGTTATTTAGTAGTTATAGAGTTTCAGCTGGGAATGATGAAAAAGTTCTGGAGATGGATAGTGGTGTTTGTTGCACAACACAGTGAGTGAACTTAATGTCACTTAATTGTACACTTAAATAGATTTAAATGTAAATTTTATATTATATTTTACTGGTATTAAACAAAAGAGATGATTGTTAAAAGACAATTGACTAACAATTAACCTATGTAGAACATGTGTGACAACAACAGCAAATAGGACAGAGAAAAAATAGAAGCATATTGTAAGATTCATATACTATACATGAAATGATGTAATTTAAAGGTAGACTATGTATTATTTTAAAGGTATCTATTTTAAACCCTAAAGCAACTAGAACAAAACAAAATAAAATAGATACAACTACCAAGCCAGTGACAGAGAAAAGTGAAATCAGAATTAAAAATTGTAAATCTTTTTAAAAACCTCAGTTGGTTCTATTTGTCAGGTAACATAGTTTTTTTTAACATTTATTCATTTATGAGAGACAGAGACACAGCACAAGCAGGGGAGGAGCAGAGAGAGAGGGAGACACAGAATCCGAAGCTGGCTGCAGTCTCTGAGGTGTCAACACAGAACCTGATGTGGGGCTGGAACTCACGGACCAGACCGCGAGATCATGACCTGAGCCCAAGTCTGATGTTTAACCTACTGAGCCACCCAGGCGCCCCTATATTTGCCAGGTAAGGGGGGCAGATTGAAGGGGGCAGGCTAAGTGTAAAAAGAAAAAAATGTTCTAAAGAGCCCATGCCCACAAGTAGAGTGGGGTAGGATGAGAAGATGGGAATGTATGCTTATTATTGCTAAATCTGTTTTCTATTTTTTCTCTTTTAAGAAAAGCCAGAAATTTAGAGTAGTTATTTACTCACTCATTTGCTTATTTATTTATTAATGTGAAACCTGGTTTTTAATTGTCTCTAATATATTTTAAAGTTTATTTATTTTCGAGAGAGAAAGAGAGAGAGAGAGAGAGCACAATCATGCACATGAGTGGGGAGAGGGGCAGAGAGAGAGAAGAGAGAGAATCCCAAACAGGCTGTGAGCTGTTAGTGCAAAGCCCAAAGCGGGGCTTGATATCATGAACCATGAGATCATGACCCGAGCTGAAATGAAGAGATGCTTAACTGAGCCACACAGGTGTTCCTCTAATTTATTTTAAAACAGTGCTGGCTAATTAAAACATGGCCATAGTATACATGTAGCCTTCAGATTGCTAATATGTGAGCTGTAACTTAAATAAAGTGAAAATAAAATAAATACATGATGGATTGAAAACACAGAGTATGCTTTCTGTGAATGGAGTATTTATTACTTAGAGCATCCTGTACCTTCTACCCTTCTTCCTACTCTTTCTTTTGCTTTTTCTGATATTTTCTGTCCAAATTCTTTTTCTGAGTCCAAATCAGTTGTCATCTTTTCCTAGGAATTTTCCTTCTTCTAGTCAGACTTGACCTGTCTGTTTCCTTAACAGTCAAAACTCTCTTGGGGTGCCTGGGTGGCTCAGTCGGTTAAGCATCCAACTTCAGCTAAGGTCAGGATCTCCCAGTTTGTGAGTTTGAGCCCCGCGTTGGACTCTGTGCTGACAGCTCGGAGCCTGGAGCCCGCTTCAGATTTTGTGTCTCCATCCCTCTCTCTGCCCCTCTTCTACTCATGTTCTGTCTCTCAAAAATAAATAAACATTAAAAAAAAAAAAAAAAAGACTCTCTTGTTTCCATTTGGGCAAAGCACTTAAAATTGTGCTTTGAATACCTGAGAATCAATGAGTTTATCGTTCCATTAATGAAGTATTTATTAAATTCCCACCGTGGGCTGGCACTGTGATATTCTTACCTGTTTCTGGCCTGGATTTGTCTCCTCCCAACACTTTTTTTTTCCCCTATACAATTCCCAGGGTGAATCTCTTCTACAATCATGTCCTTCCTCGGACCAACAAAACTATTCAGTAGCTTTTTCTTGTTGGCAGGAGGAAGTTAACTCCTTAGCTCCACATTTCCTGTTTTCTTTAACCTGGCCTCTGTGTACCTGCCTCATCTTACCTCTTTCTTTCTTTACCCTCATTTTTAATAAATACAAAATTACATGCAGTTCCACAAAAATGCTTTATTTTGTTAAATGGGCTCTTGGCTTATGACATCCTCTACTCAACTTCTTGTCAAGCTCTGTTTCCTCATGGTGACATTGCTTCCCATGTTTTAGCCATCTCTGCAACACCTACTCACACAGAGCCTTCCTTCCCTATCTCTGTTTTGGATGGCATACAGTGGATGTTATTGGGGCAAATGCTCCACCCATTGCCCAGCATCCCCAAGTTCGGCTATTTTAGGCTCTCACACTGGAAACTAAATTAAAAGTGAGACTGGTTAACCCTGAGGTTATGTGGAACTGGGGTGCCCTCTACTGCTTTGCAGAAGTGTAACTATTTTTCTTTATGTCATTCAATAAAAGGGAAAATATTAATGGAATAAATGGGAATTCAGTTGATAGATCATTATTCCTCAGGGCAAACACTGAATTGTATATTAAAATAAACATTTTAGTTTATTTTAGAGACTGCGTTACCATTTTATCACAGGGAGACGGTAAGTATCCAAGCCCCATGCTTGAATACAATTTTAGATTTTACAAGTTTACATTGAATACAAGTTTAGATTTTACTTAACAATGTCCATATATTCAATAATATGTACTGAAATTAAAACTGATAAAAAGCTTACCCAAAATATGGAAAATTTTTAAATAATTCATCAAAAGAACATAAATTCACTTATATTTCATTATTTGTCCGTGACACCTTGATAAGGTATTATTGTGAAGAATTAATGTATGTAACTCTCACTAATCCAAAAGTAATTCCTGGAATATCCACAAATTTTTTTTTTCATAAATTTCTGAATGACTTTGTTTCATAATCTGTAAACTTTTGGATTCACTAGTTTTTTGAACCCTTTCATTTACCCTACGCTGTTTAATCCTAAGAGAAGAGCAGCTATCACAGGTATCTCCGAACCTAGAATCCTAACACCTAATAGGTGAGAATTACATTAAGTTGATTCTGATTGTTTTTAATTTAATGATTTTGACCATCAACAAACTTATCAGTGTTATCTCTTTTGAAAAATTAGAAAATGAAGAAATGTATGTGTTCAAGTTAACCAGTTTAGAACCAGAATTTCAAATAAGCCTTTTATGTAATTTGTATTTCATGTAGAACCACTAGAATCAGAATGATTTAATACTGTGGCTAAATGTATGTTCAGAATAACACCTCTTGTGTATTTGCAACATTCATACCTTTTTATGTCCTGTTCAGAAATATATTTACAATTACTTATTTTTGGAGAATCTTGGAATTTTTGAAATGTGTAAAAGTACCAGCAGGTAGCTTAGATTTGGAATACAGAGTATTAGGCATAACTGAAAAATACAGTGACTTCACACACTTAAAGATCCTTTCTGAAGCAGAGTTAGAAATTTGCCTTTTCTCACAATTATTCTGTTAAAAGTGACTATAAACAATGCAGTGTCACAAAAGATACAGGATAACAGTATAAATCTCATCGTGTTCTTGGTGGTTTAACTTTAAATCTTGAACATTTTCTCCTGGAGGCTTTCATAGTCAAGAGGCATCTACCTCCTGGGTAAACAAGATGCTGCAATCTTAAATTTAAGGAAGGTGCTTGCTTTTGCATCCATCTTGTTTTGTCGCTTGAAGGGGACCTTATTTCCTTCCAGTTGTCATTAGTGCCACCTCTTTGCTCTGCACCACTGAGACAGAGACAGACATACTCCTACAAACCCCAGTGTTGAAGCCCTTGTGTGCATGGGTGCAGTGCACCCATGTCTGGGTCCTAGGAGCGCTCCTTGGCGAGCTTCCTCCGCTCAACCCCAGGCCTATTCTCAGGTCTTCAGACCCACAGCCCCTTGTCATTGACAAGCGGCTTCTTGTCAAGAAATAACACTTCAGGAAAAAACAAACAAACAAACAAACAAACAAACAAACAAACAAACGCCAAATGTATACTGCAAGTAGGTAAGGGTTTAATTCTGATTTAATCCAGTTTTGCTCTGGCTTTCCCTCCTGTAGCAATGAATTGCAGATAAAATTATTTTTTAAAAAGTCTCATAAACGAGTTTATTTCTAAAGAGAATAGGAGATGAGGACATGGAGGAGTGTGTTGAAGACTGAGTAAGGACACCAGGTTGGGGATGCTCAGCGTTGGACTTAAAAAGAATAACTCCCAGCACTGGCCCTGGCTACAACCTTGCTGACACTCCCTTCCCAGTTCTTCTGTAAAAACGGGAAACCAGTGGTGTTACACAAGGCACCCAGTATGTTCCTGAAAGCCATCAAGAAACTTCAGAAGTATGGCCTATCCCAAACCAGGCCAAGCCTCTGGAGCTGAACCCTTCCCCCTCTGTTGAGCCGGCCCGAGGGCGCATTTGGTGAGAGTCTGGCGGCCTCTACCGGAGCGCCTCTGCAGAGGAACGTTCTTCAATCCTAGAGACGACATGTGGCGCTCAGGAGAGGTGAGAGCGAGCGCGAGAGTGCACTGGGGGCGCGGGGGGATCTGCAGCGGGGCAGCGCGCGGCCTCGGGCGCGGCGCAGAGCGGGGCCGCAGGGCGGCGGCGGGAGCGCGGGGCGGCTGATCCGCTCGGCCCAGGAGAACTGGGCAAGTTCGCGCTGGCAGCATGGGGCGGTGACGCCGCACCGGCCTTCCGCGCCTGCCAGCCGGGGGAGAGGAGGAGGAGGCGGAGGAGGAGGAGGAGGAGGCGGCGGAGGCGGCGGCGGCACCCTCGCCGACGGCTTGCCTCCCCGGCAGTGGGGTAAGAGATGCGGTCGAGGGTGAGAGGAAGGGCGGCCCCGACCGGGCACGCATCCCTCTCCTCCGGGCTCCCGAGCCTCGAACTGCATGGCTCGAGATGGGAGGTGGAGAGCAGGCGGGGCGCCTGGGGCAGCCTGGAGCGCAAACTTTCCCCCGGCGACTGCGGGGGCAAGGCAGAGCGGGAGGGCAGGGGCGGCCTGAGCTGTGCGGCTCGGCCGGACGGGGCACCAGGGCGCAGCTACCGCGGGCCCGCCGGTAGGACTTGGGGTGTGGGGACACCCGCCGCCGTCCCTGGAGCCGGAGGGGCGAAATTGCCCACCTGGAGGGCCCCGCCAGCCTCGGGGCTCTGAGGCGCGCGGTGTCCCGGAGCTGCTGGCGGGGTGGGTGCGGACTCCGCGGGGGTGTCGCGGGTGGGTCGCGCGGGCTTCTTGAGGCCGGGGGTCTCAGAGCCGCCGCTGCAGCACGCGTTTCTCGCTGAGGAGGCTCAGACCTGAGGCTGGAGCAGGGGAGAGTACGAGGGCCAGCAAAGAGCCGGGAAGGGTCGGCGAGACTGAGGCGCGGGGCGCGCTGCTGCGGACAGAGCGGGAGACCGACCCTGCCCGGCCGCCGGCGCCAGGGTGGCCAGGCTGCGGCTCCGCAATGCTGCCCCTGAGCCCACCTGCGCCCGTAAGATCCCGCCGCGGTCAGGGGACCGTGGGAGCGGAGCCTCTCTTTGGGGGTCCTGGATCAGGGCTGAGGGCAGTAGGAGGCGCCGCCCGGGCTTCCCGCATGCAGCGCGGAGTGCTCGCCGCCCCGACTCCCGCCCGGGTCTGGCGACAAGGCTCAGGACACGCGCCCAGGAGACCACCGCATGGCACCCTGCCCTTCTTGACACGAGGGCCTTCGCTTCTGAGGTGGAAGTACCTGTTGTATGTTTCCCAGTTCCGGAGTTTGCCTGGGGTCTCCTTGGGAAAATGTTCCTTGTGAACACGCGGTGTTCCTCTATCATGTGCACCTATTTGCGTTATGCGCATATTGAGAAATATGTTCTTTCGCTAAGGTTAGTTGCAGAGCCCAGGGACTGTGCCTGCCTGGACTTCAAATGCATTAATTAGGGCCCGGCACAGAGCTGAGAGACTTCCCCAAATGGAGGGATTATTAAGTTATTTAGTTATGGGGACAGAATGCTGAGAATGTGGCAACCCTCTTTTGAAAGCAGTTCTTATATTATCGTGATCCTATAGAAGCTTTGTTTCTTAAATGTGCCTTTTTTCCCCTCTTTCCACATACTTTCTCTCAGCACATTGCAGAACAAGGAGTAGCTTGCTGGCTTTGAACGCGTGGCAAATATTCAGAAAGGTAAAATGATTCCACTTGTGGATTTGACAAATGCAAAATACAGTTGATCAGATAATTTCAGATATTTGTTCTAATAATAGGACTAATCGGTCATTTGATAATAAGCTGAAAAGTAAAACAAAGTAAAACGTGGGAAAAATAAATTAGGAGAATGAGTCTGCACTCTGAGTAAAAGTAGAAAGAAATTAAGACATATTGTAACTCCTTTCCATGTCCCAACTTACTGCCCAGTGGACATAGGTAACAACCTGCTGTGGAGCCGTGCTGGGGAAGGACAGCCAGGTTCCTTTCTTTGTAAATTGTGCGTACTAGCAGTAGGATATGATTTCAGGAATGGACACAAAAAAATTCACATTATATGCTTTTCCCTGTTGTGTACCTTTCAGCTTCAAGATCAAGTTGAAGAAAGGAACCGTTATTCCAAATTCATCTGCGTCAACTATTATTCTCATTGGGAATGGACAATGGAATGTTTTCTAGCTTTATCATGATCAAAAACCTCCTTCTCTTTTGTATTTCCATGAACTTAGCCAGTCACTTTGGGTGAGTTACCATCTATCTTTTATTTTATGGTTTTCAGTGCACAGGTGCCTTTAAGACACTTTGCTGAGTAGTACATCAACAAACCCTCACTTGCCGTCTTTGCAGTCCCCTGCCCTTCAGTTTATTGTAAATAAATAGAGTCCTTGTCCTATACCACACTCTCATTTTGAGCAAGGCTGTGCCACGTTTGGGGTCTCTGAAGTGAGTCAGAGAAAAGAGGCAGATTATGTTTTCAGAAATGGTTTCAGAATCAGCTGTGTTTTCTTCTACTTAGGTTAAAACAAGATTCAAAAGCTCGCAGGCATAAAGGAGTTACTGCTTGTTGGACAAGACAATGTTCAATGTTTTGATTGCCTTCCTTGGTTCCATTATGCAAAGGGATTGCCTTTAAAGGCAAGCCCACGCTATGTGGAATTGACAGGACTTGGCAGCGGTTCTGGCCTGATCCAAAGGCCTTGAACTGTAGCCACCTGAATGCAAGTGGAGATACTAGAAACTAGTCGTGTCTGAAGGTCTGCAAGACACACCTGGGCATAGGGCATTATCGATTCCTTTAAGCTCTTTCATTTCAGCCTTAGTATCAGGGTACGCATTCTATGTTTTTTTTCCATCGAACTAGCGATAACAAACATTCCAGGTAAATGTTTGTATAGGTGCTGATATTCCTCCACACTTTTCTCCTCCCCAAAACTGTTCCAGCTAATCAAAAGGATTGTAACTTGAAGTTGATGGACCATAATTAATAAATTAAATTTAATGACAAAAGTTGCCAAGCACTTGTTCTGTAAAAATCAGCTCCAAAAATTCCACAGTGTACTCTGCACTGATGTAAATCAGAGAAAGATCTTAAGCACACAGTGGCTCTGCTACCCAGAGACCCCTCTGGGCCACACCTCTCTGGCCATTAAGGAAGACCCTCTTAAGGTACATGACATTCTCTGTCCTCTGGACATTTTCTTCTCTTCTGACATTTCCATGTCTCTACCGAGGAGTGAGGTTTGTGACCATCCCCACATGGGGACCGGTACCCAGGTCAGTGAGGGGCATGCCTGTCCCTCAGCACGGGACATGCCTGTGTTGCAGCCCTTTCAGCCATTCAGAGTATTCCCTTGGAACAGAGCATTCATTGTTATTCTTGCCTTGCTGCTCCTCTTGAGTGGACACCTCGCCTACCCTGCCTTCAGTTTCCTTATCTGTTCAATGAAAATTTTCCTTTCCAAAGTCTCTCCCATCTGTTAAGTCCTATAAAGTATGTTGTTCCAGGTGTTCCCGTGAATGAAAGCTGGGTAAGTAAAATCATACACAGTGCTTACATTTCCAAGTTAATACATTAAGTAGTATGTTTACTGACATACTGCATATATTTAGCAATATTTAAGAGGTAAGGAATATGCTAGGATTGGAAACATGTTTTCTTTTTAAGATTTTGGTTGAATGTATTATTGTGCTTTGCATACTCATGAAGTTTCTACACTTCCTGGTGGATGCAAGCCTGAAATATGAAGTAATGTGCATATGGAGGTTAACCATTAGACACAGCTATACTTTATTTCTTACTTAATTTGGTGGTTTTCTGAAGTTAACTTCAAAATAGAGAGATAATTGTTAGTCTCTGGAAGCTAACATTGAACAAGTGGTGTAAGACCCTTCAACTTCCCTAGAGAATTAGCTGCTGGAGGAGTTTTGAATTTTTAAGACATATGCTCAATAGTCAATCCTAAAACAATGCCTGCTAACTGCAAAAAATACATGAGACACAGAATATCAATTAAAAAAATCCTTAATTCCCCCACACAGAAATTATCATCCTTTATATTTTGGTGTCTTCTTCCCCTTATTTCTATGGATATTTTTATATAGTTGGGATCATACCGCACCTTCAGTTTTGTACTGTGCTTTTTTTTTCATGTCGTTTTGTTATTACAGACTCTTTAATATTTATGATTTAAAAATGGATGAGTATTATTACAGTGCATGAATGCTTCATCATCTAGTATTTTCCTAATTTAGGATGTTTATATTCTTTCCGATAATGCTGTTATAAATTGTCCTATAGTGAACATACTTGCGTATAACTATTTTAAGTATTTGAGACTATGTTTATTAGAAGATATTCCTGTAAGTGGAATTTTGCGTCAGGTTTCCAGACTGCTTCTAACTTGTGATCCTGTGGGTTTAGTTGCATTTAGTGAAGTAGGGTGTCTAGCAAAATGGGAAGGGGGATTTCAAAAATCTGGCTAGCAAGGTGTGGCTTCCAACAACCAGCCACAAAAGACATTTTAACATCTGGGAGCACAAGTTTCTATTGATTTCCTTTATTATACGAGGCTCCTCTCACTTGCTTATTACTTTAAACGTACTTAAGAATGATTTTGTTAATTGCAAAAAAAAAGTTTCTTAACACTCATTTGACTTAAAATCTTGACAAAAAAATAGCTATCACAATATGGAGCACCTATTGCTATGTTATCTGTTTTAGGTAAATCCTAGGAGGAACCTTATAAGCTAAGCATCATTAGCCCAGTCTTATAGTTAGAGAAGGGAAATTCGGGGAGCGGGGCTAACCCAGACAGTAACTGCTAGGATTTGTTACTTAGCACTCCTCAGTGATTTAACCCTAGTGGTCCTTGGCCAAACAGAGCTTGCTAGTAGGTCTGAGTCAAACAAATCTATAAAGGAAGGGAATGTAATTCTGAAAGCCATTCTATGCTTTGGGGTAGAGAGTGTTTTTTGTTTTGAGATTACGGGGGAAAAAGAGGAGTGGTAAGTTCTGTCTTTCCTCCCTAAAGAGTTTGTGTGATTGGGTTCCAAATAGAGATGAAAGAAGAAGCATGCAAGGTCCTAACTTGAACATTTTAGGACAAGAGAAATACTGACTCCTGCAAATACATAAAAGAAACGAGACAACTGGTGGAGGGTAAAGAGGGTTACACAAGACTGGTCAGTGAGCCAAAGGAAAGAGGCAAGTGTGAGCTTTTGTGCATATACAAGGTTATACTCAGTGTTTGTGACAAGTATGTGGATTTGGCAATCAGAAAATTTATAACTCTGATAAGTAAAATATATTTGGTAATTATATGATAATTAATGTGAAATTGCTTTTAAAGTATATGAGTATTGTTTCTTTTGCTTCTCTCGATTTGATTAGAGTCACCAGCAGCTCATTTTCAATAGCCTTTATAATTTTTTTATTAGTTTTAAGTTACATAACAGAGCATGAGTCAAACATATAATGGGACAGAGGCCTTATTTAACTGTCAGCCTTATGCTATGTCACATTTGGAGACATGGTATTATTTGAATCATTATAATTATTTTAATAAGACCAGTAATCAGAAGTACAGGGTATAAAAAAACTAGCACAGAAACAATATAATATCAAAATGCATAATATTAAATTTAAACTGGAATTAATTTATCATCATTTGAAAAATCACTTTATCGGAATCAATTGACAAATGATAATTATAAGATAAAATTGAGTATTATCAACATAATAATAGTAAAATCTGTTTCCATTCATTTATTTGTATTAAATATATTTTAGAGGTTTATCTATTGGAAAAGAAAAAGTGCATTAGAATTTTATTACATGGGAGCTACCATCCCAATGTACTTTGGTAAACAGTGTTTTATAATTAGCAATTAAAAGCAGACTCTTGTAGAAGTAACTTATGAAAATGAATAGATAAAGTTATTCTTTATCTGACTACATGCATGTGCTAACCTGTACCTTTGGTTTCATGAAGAGAGATTTTTCATACACATTCTCAAGGATGGTTCTTTTCTTTTAGCTTGAGCAGAAAGTGCAATCTCTGAATCATTCAGCTACTCACAATGTCTTTTTAAATGGCAAGTTCTCTCTTTTGAATCCCCAGATGGCAAGTTCTTCCTGTACTGTGGCTGCAGGTTCATGAGGTCCAGGACAAATGGTCACTGTAATAATTATCAAAAAGCACACAGAAGCACCGCCTAAGCAGTTAGGACACCGGCAGGTGATGGGACATCTTAAGTGGAGGGTGCAGAGAAGGCCAGAGATCAGAAAGGTAGATCTTGCATATAGCAAAAATTTGGTGATTAAGGTGATTAAGGTCTTAAGGTGATTAAGACCTTGCTACAGAGTAATGCCCAACATTTTTTAAGGTACCAAAAGAAAATACTTCCAATTACATGCTCTATAGAGGAAACTTTTAGCATGTTCCTCATGCCAACAGGCAGTGAGCTTAGCAAAGCTTAGGAGGACAGTAGGCCAGCACCAACCTAGCCGACCCGGTCTGGCGATCAGCTCCAAGATGAGTCACTGGCTTGGTTCAAGGGGAGAAGGAGAATATGGGCTTTTGGATTTTTACAAAGGTGCGATTGCATAACATGCATATTTTAATTTGTGTGAAATTTGAGAACAAAATATTAGAATCAAAAGTAAAAAGAAATCTTATCATAGAACTCTGTTGGTAGCAACAATAATTATCATTGTTTGTATGGGTTTATATTTCCTTCATTTCTAGAAAGCATTTTCAGAAAATGTACTATTTAATTTTCTACTATGAAAAAAACTCCTTTTGTAAGTGAAAAGAGTTCAGGCTGGAGAACATAGGGAAATGTGTCTAATTTTCAGAATCAGGATCCATATCAGGCCTCAGGGCCTGGACCAGTGCTCTCCATTGCAGGACCTTCTCCAGAATGTCTAATATTTAAGGTGCAATCAAAAGGGAAAGAATGAGGGTGGAAATCTATAGATTGGGAACAAAAGAATGTCCTAATCTAGAACTCAAATAACACTGTTCTAAAAATAGTGTGTCTGCCACAGCTCAAATAAAATCAAACACAAAATACGTCCTATGAAATAAAATATTATAGAGAAGGGATATGATAGTAAAAGTAAGATATGCTAGGAAACAGGCTTTAGCAGTTCACTGAAAACTCTATTTCATTTGTATTTATTTAACAAGTTATTTCAAAACCAAAAAGCAAACCTAAAAATAAATGAAATCCAAGACCAGACCATTTTCAATTTTAACAAAACAAAAAAATTGGGCCATCACTCTATAATCAAACTAGATCCTATTCTAGGACCCCTGTTAAGTTTATAGAGATAGCACTAGGTATCACTTTGACAGAGAGGAGTCAGGCTGCTCTGATCTCTGTTGCTGCATGCTCACTGTGTGGCTACAGAGGAATTTCTAAACCTGCCTGCAACTCAGTTTCCTAATCTCAAAGTGGAGTTAATAATGGATCCTACGTCACAGGGCTGATGTGAAGGATATGTTGCTGAATGTATGCTAAATGCTGAAACAAGGCCAGGTAGGGAGGGGTTGCTAAGTATAGGCTAGCTATCTTTCTGGATGTTGTGACCAGGAGACACCCAAAGTTTGCTAGACCTACAGGATAAGCTTGGTGCTGGGCCAGGGCCTAAGCATAGCAAAGTCAATAACTTTAATCACGTCTGCAAAGTCTTCTTGCCATGTAATGTAGTACATCCATAGTCACAAACTGAGATTACAATGTGAGCATCGTGGAGAACATTGCCCTGCTGCTAGTAGCATCAATGTGTATTGAGTCCTCACTATGTTCCAGGCACTGTTCTAGGTGCTGAGTTCCTGTGGTGGGCAGAGTAGAGCATGCCTTCAAGGAGGGTGCATTCTGGTTTTTACATGTCAGTTGGGTCACAATTGCTATTAAGAATTATTTAGAGTAGGAGACAGTGAGTGTACTGAAGGTAGATGCTTGAACAAACATCTGAGGGATGTGAGGATGTGAGCAGTGCGGTTCATGGAGAAGGCTGAACAAGTGAGAGGAGGAGCGAGTGTATCAGCATGCTTGGATGGTAGGCACAGCAAGGAGGCCAGGATATTGAAAGGAAAGACTGGTAAGAGGCATAATCAGAGGGTCAGTGGGGCGGTAGGGGAAAGAGTCATATGGTGAAAGAATTTGTAGGCCATCCTAGGGTAGTACCAGGAAGAGCAGTTGGCTCTTATTTTGTAAGTCAAAGAAGGTCTGGGATTGGTTTTAAGTAGGAGTGAAGTATGATCCAATTGAGGTGTGACAGTAATGTGACTTAAACTTTAAAACTTGCTCTGGCTGCTGAGTGGAGGATAGAACAGAATCTGGGGCAGGGGTGGTTAGTAAAGGAAGGAGCAGTCAGGGCAGTTAAGAGGCGAATGCAGTGACCCAGGGGAGGGATGATTTTTGGCCAGTGGGGTTTGTTAGTAGATTGACATGGGCATGAAAGAAAGGAGTCAAGGATGACCCCCTTCCCCCCACTGGTATTTGAGCTGAAAACATGACAGATTCAATTGCCTGTTGCTGAGCTGGAGAAGACAGTAGTTAAAAAGGTTCTAGTGAAAATCTTCAGTGCAGTTATGGACATGTTAAGCCCTGTTAGATATCCAAGTGGCCAGACAGCCATTGGATACAGAGGTCCAGAGTTCAAAAAAGATTGGGGCTAGAGACATGAACTTCAAGTTTTTCATATATGGGAGACATTTAAAGCCATTAGATTGGTTGATATCATTTAGGGATTGAATATAAACCAAAAAAAGGTCCCTGGACTGTGCCCTGTGTAAGTTTAGAAAGGCAAGGGGGTGGGGGCAAGTGAGAGGAGGAGGTCAGTGAATATAGGAAGAACAAAGAGGGCAGCATCCTGAGGCCAAGAGGAGGAAGTGTTGTAAGAAGGGAGATGTGGTCAAATAAGGACTGAGAGCTGATTGTTCGATTGGGCATTGTGCAGTAGCATCTAGAAGAAAGGCTTCTTTGGGATGTAGGCAGTGAAAGCCAGACTGGAGTGGGTCCAAGAGAAGGAAGGAAAGGCAGCAGAGATTTCTAGTATAGACAACTCTTCAGTGAGTTTTGAGTAGAAGAGGGGCAAAGAATGGAATGCTAACTGGAAGGGAATATAAGGTGAATGAAAGACATGTTAAAGACCTGATATGTTACAACAAATGTAATTGATGATAGGAATTATTAGGGATGGAGGGAAAACCATGTGTAATAAACACCAGGATGGTTCCTGTGCAGCATAATCACACACAGGGGGCATCCTGTGTGGTTGGGGAGAGTCTAGGGAAGTGGGTAGGTTTAGATGAAGGGGGTGTGGCCTATGAGATGGGAGACCGACTTTTTACCTTGTAGGCGGTATGATTCTGAGCTGGGCTGCAGTGAAATGGACAAGAGTAAAGAGACTACACGAAGGGTGCCAGCAGGGGTGGGTTTGAGCACTATTAGGGAGCTGATAGGCAGGGCTGGGGGTACCTTTGATGTGAGGTCCATGGCAGTGAAAACAACCTAAGTGTTCTGGCATAATGTTTCATGGCCATGACTTCGTCCACATGAGACACATTTCAAGTCCATGTTTCCACCACAAGAGGGGACAACTCTTATTTGGAAACTTAAGATTGACTTTCATTGTCTAGCTAGTGTCCACCATGTTTGTTATCTTCTTTTATATAGTTTTTCAAATGGTTAAAGTGGTGTGCAGTGGAAATTTAGATGTCTCAGGGAAACATCACACAACAGTGCCACTTAAAGGTACTTATTTAATGAGATTAAAGTGACAAGCAAATAAACTGAAGATACATTTCTTAGAAGTAATTAAATGTTGTGGAAAGAATGCAGAAAGAAATGCAATTTAAGAAGACAGGGAAACTGCCACTTAAAAGCAACTTAGTTCCATTCCCAAAGTAAGTTCATTGCCATTATGGATCCCATTTTATATAAATCAAAAATGGCTGTCAATATAAGCAGAGATAACATCACAAAGAAATGCATCACTCCTAGCCTTCAATAGCACCGTTTGTGGTACATTACTCAACAGACTTTTCTAAACCCCAGAAAGGGTGACATAACTCTTTAACTTGTACCCTTTTAAATGCCAAAATAAGACCTCATCAGGCATCATTTGGAAAATGAAATACCTTTAAAGATGGAATCTGCAACATATTGTTGTTGTTATTATTATCATTAGAAATTATAATACTGAGATAAAGTTATATTGGAGTAAAATCCTTCACAGTTCCTCAAGAACAAAATTACTCTGAGATTGAATTAATGCAACTCACTTTTCAGAGCAATGCATGGATTCTACTACAGGGTTAACTCTGTGTGGTAACTGTCTGATTTGGGGGGTAACTTGTTTGGGATTCCCTACCCTGCTGTGCTCAGACTCCTCCCCACATCTTCCCTAAGAAACCTTGCTGGTGGCTCCAGCAACCACATCTCTATCACCATTGCAATTGCCTGAGTAACTGGCCTCCATGCCTCTAGCCTTGCCCCTGCCAAGTCCATCATCTGCAAAGTGCCCAAGAGCCACAGGTAAAGTAAGTGACCCCTGTCTAACTGCTTTGAAGCTCCCACTACCTTCAGGACTGACTCTAGGAGTGCAGCATGGCATGTGAAGTCCTTTATGGTTTGATATGTGCTGCTCTCCACTGACATGCATTACTTTACTCACCAAGGTTCTTTACTACCCTCTGCAAACATCATCATTTCCTAACCTGAAGCCACTGCTCACAACCCCTTCAACATCTCCTTCTTTAGCTTGAGACTAGATCTTCATGTTTAAAGTCTCAGGTCAGTTCTCTTCTCCTCCTCTAGCACTGTACATAGTTCCTTCTCTTTCCTTTGTTTTCCTAGAATGTCCTATGTATCACATAGATCCCTACATCTACGATGTGCTATTGAAATCCTCTGCGAACATGACTGATTCTCTTAGAACACAGCTCTGTCTGACAGGTTGGGGATACCATCTTTGTCATCTTCACATCCTCGGTACTTACCACAACACCAGGAACATACATGATTGACATCCCAAATACATTTGTTGGCCTGAGCTGTTGGAATAAGCACTGAGCTCATCATACAGCCTCTTGAAGATGTAATGGAGGAGAGAAGCTCTCTGAGGTCATTTATAGTCACTCTGGCACTTGGCTTACAAACCATCCTTTCCATTTCCAATCTAGATAGTCCTAGAGCAGTTGCTCTCCACTATGGCTGCACATGAGGATCACTTGGGAATCTTAAAAAAAAATAATAATACTAGTAGCTGTTTCTCAGGGAGCAATTAAAGCCAAATCTCTAGGGCCTAGAAATCAGAATGAAGCTAATGCAGGAGTCCAGAATCAAATGCCTTGAAGAAGTCAGATGTAAGACAACTGGGAAAAGTGGAAAATTTGCACAATAGCAAGAGTTTACCCTTTCTGAAGACATTCATGTTTATTTTTCTTAAACAGTGTGTTAAACCCACTAGTGGACCAAATTTATTTTAATTTCTCATTCTCCACTTCACCTCCTAAGTGTCTGAACAGTCCAGAACTTATCTGATGGGGTACCATTGTGTAGCTTTTTGAAAAGACCTTCCACACCTCTGAGCTTCACTCTGCTATCCTACTGTGCCCACCCATGTCCCTGCCCATTTAACAATCACCACCTTCCTTTCTCAGGCTAGAATATGGTGCTTAGTGACCTAATTTCCTTATTTTTCAGGCTAAAATAATTGGAAAAGTGTTTAAGTTTAGAGATCAGGTCCTAGCATCTTTTGTAAGAACGAATATTTGAGCAAGGAAATCAGGGTGTTTTAACAAGTATGGTTGGTTCTGCATTTCCCTTAGGACCCCCTTTCTGGAACATCAATAATTTGGCAGTGTTGGAACTATTCACATGGACTAAATGTGACATGTTTTTATAGACAATATGCACTAGATATAAGGAAACAATTCATATTTTAAGAGAATCTAATTAATCCTAATACTGAAGCGTCAGCTGCCAAAATTTTCAAGTATTTCTATTATGTCCAAGGTTATTGTCAGTAATAATGGATTTTGTTTCAGCTCACAAAAATCCATTCCCCCAGAGAGCTGAGCTTATCTTTGAAGCAATTGTGTATTTACAGTTGACCTCAGGATCAGCAGAGTTCTTTGGTTATACTCAATACAGTTCTGAAATGGAATGTCGGCAAGCTCAAGCCTGCCTTCTGAACCTAAGTGGAGTGAGTGTTCAAAGAAATGAGAGAGTCTTGTGTTTCTACCCAGAGACTTCATAGATGTAACTTTGCATTATTGCTCATTGAAGGCATAGCCCAGTGTTTTTGTATTATTTTGGTTTCAAGTGGCTTCAACTAATCAAAATGGAACAAAGCAAGCTAAAGTTACTCTGTACCTTAGAAGCAGCCCTGGAAGATTATGCACCTTGAGAGAGGAACAGGTAAGTTTGCCAGACATTTGTGAGATTCTCCTGTGTGTAGGCACATCATTTGCTTTCTGTGATACAAAAAGGGCCTTTGTCTCCATGATTGTGGAAATGGTGCATTTCATAACCACATGCTGCAAATTAGTCATTTTTAGGATGACCTATGACCTGAGAAGGGCTACCAGTTGGTCCTGAGAGAAAACCTCTACTCCTGCTCTGAAAAGCATTTTCAGAGATTCTTTTAGAACTTGTTTCCTACCTCCTAGGTCCTATCCTCAGTAAAGACAGAGAAGCCACAGCAAACCCCAGCCATAGCTCTATCATGAATAGGCCCACAGATAAGTACAAGAAGCACTTATGTCAGAATAGGGCACATATTGAAACTTTTCCAATAAAACTGTAATGATGTGTGAAGGGGTATAAATAGCACCCCCCCCCACCTTTAAAAAAAAATTCTGGCCAATAAGTAGAAGGTGAGATTTGGGATTCTTAAGCTTTGCATCTTACTGGATTGATATTGGCAATGATTTGGGTATTTGTGAAGTAGGATTCAGAGCCAAATGGGATTGTGTTTCTTTGAAACTGTGGTGAAGCAGTGCATCAGAGGGCCAAGGAAAGCAGTGGTCATGGAGATGACCCCCACAAGTGGACAGTGTTGGGAATATCTCAAATGGTCAGTGATGTAGTTAAGTATTTGTCTCCTAATACTCTTCAGGCTGTTCGGATCAAATGTAATTTGAGAACATTTCACAACAGGTAATAAATAACATAGAAAAATATATTTGAAACATTGGTATGATTTTTCTTTTCTTTTTTTCTGATAGTGATGTTTTTTAATCAAAATTTTTGAAATATAATTGATAGTATAATGTGTTGATTTAATACATTTATATATTACAGTATGTAGCCTTAGCTTATACCTCCATCATGTCACATAATTATCATTTCTTTTTTGTGGTGAGAACATTTAAGATCTAATCTTTTAGAAAATTTGAAGCTTATAATACAATATTGTTGACCATAATCACTATGCTGTACATTAGATCTCCAGAATGTAATCATCTTCTAGTTGAAAGTGTATACCCTTTGAACAACATCCCATTTCCCCCACTCAGCCCCTGGTAACCACCGTTCTACTATGTTTCTACAAGTTTGTCTTTTGTAGATTGCACATGGAAGTAATATACTTTTTCTGCTACTGTGTATGCTCTCCCCTCTATTCTAAGTTAGAGAGCCAGTGAAGACTGGCCCTGCCCCCAAACTGGACATTTAGACATAGCCTAGAATTGAATGACCAAACGTACTGATAAAAGTTATCAACATCGTACGAGGTGGACAGTGAGGCCAGATGTGGTTTGAGCAGTTTACACAACTGGGCAAATGCAAAATATCACTGTTTCTTTCTCTCACAAATCTGGAAGTATTAAGGCCTTTTGTCCAGGTATTAGGTCTGTGAGACTGAGTTCTTCATCATTCTAAAGTGTGAAACTACAGCAGATGTCAGGGAAAAGGGAATTTAATATTTTCAAACACTAAGTCCCAGAGTAAAATATTGTATCCGTGGGCTGCATACGAACAGGACTGAATTTTAGCTTGTTAGAGATTCAATTATATGCAGTTAATGATGATGTGAAAATTAGATCAAAAGAACTTTATACTCTCTCATTCAAAACGGAATAGCTTCAGAGCAGTAAAGAATTGATTTGTTTAGATGCAATCGATAAAAATGACCCAAGTTTCAAGAACTGGGTGGGGCAAGCACACATCAATTCTACTCTCAGCAGCCAACTGCTGATGGTCAGTCTCACTCTCATTTCAGACAATTTATGGAAAAGAAATAGTCACATGGAGAGCTGGGGTACCACAGCAGGCACTTCAGAGAAGTTCCAGGGGTCTCCTGTTCTTCTCCCAAGCGTCAAGGATGCTAACTTCCTGGGGCCCACAGCTGGCTTTCAGCTGCATAAGTTCTCCTTGTATCCACACCAAATGTGTATGTTGAGTTTTTGAAAATTCCAAACATCTCGCTTTTTGCAAGATTTGAAAGCAGCTGTAGAATCCTGTGGTGTGATCCATGTTTCTGAGGTGTATTACCATCTTCTAGACCGGTGACTTTCTTTCCCTCCCAAGTAACTTCAATTTACCCACATCTGCAGAGGGCAGTTTCTCATTTCCATTTGCCCCATCTACATAAACTTTTGGGGCCTGGATAACTTCACTGAATTGAGAAAACCAGAATTGTTTTGGGTTTTTCTTTGAAGGTTCAGCCTGCTTTTCTTGGGGTTTTACTATAAGTCTGACATACTGGGTCATTCAGAATACTGTGCTTCTCGAGTCTCTTATCTGAGGCAATTCTGGGTAAACCCTAATAAAGGCTTTCAGACTGGTCTTTACACCTCATGGCTCCTGGGTCATGTGCTTTGTTTTGTCTGGACCTGAATGTGCCAGCAACAGGCAGTGCTGATGAGTAGGGAAGCCCAGAGAGATTTCATAAACTTTTGTTTCTATCACCATATGATTGTTTCTATCACCATATTCTGCATATTCCTCATAGCACAAATGCTCCCAATTAACGATGCAGCGAAATTTGGGCCCAAAAATCTTATCTTTCAGATTGCATAGATTTTGAAATGTCCTCTCCACACCCCACTGCTCATCACAGGTGATTCACTAATATGAAGACTCAGTTTTTCAGTATTTAAACCAAACTTCTGAAATCCCCTAAGAGTGGATTAGGTTCTGCTAGTCTATGGATAGTGGCTAATGTTTTAAAAATGGCTACACTGTGCCTCGGAATCAGGGAAGGATGGATTTTTGAGCATGATGTCAGGACGAACAGCCCAGAGCCAGCACACTCTCTGGAAATTCAAGAATTAAGGCTTATTTATGAAAAACAATATCCTGGATTAGTAGAAGAGACTGTTTTCAGGTGCCTTCCCTCCAAGACAAGTCACCATATTATGTTTTTGTTTTCTGTATTTTGAGAAGAATTTTTAAATTCTTAATGCAAGTTTTAACTCTTGTTTCTCTGTTAAAAAGCTTTTCACAAATGCCAACCAGTTCAGTAAAAGATGAGACCAATGACAACATCACAATATTTACCAGAATCTTGGATGGGCTCTTGGATGGCTATGACAATAGACTGCGGCCTGGCCTTGGAGGTGAGTGGGTTCTCAGCTGCAGCCCACTAGACCCCAGAAAAAGCTTACACTCAGTCTCAAGCTCACATCTGCTATGATTCAACCAATTCATTAAGTAGCTTTTTGCCAGAGTTTAAACTGATAGTTGTTGCCAAGGTTCTTACATCCTTTATATTCATTATCTAGGTACAAGAAGCTGGGGCATGTGGTCTCCATGCAAACTCCCTTTTCCTTAGATAATCCTAACATCCATTCTTTTTTTTTTTTTTTTAACGTTTTGTTTATTTTTGAGACAGGGAGAGACAGAGCATGAACAGGGGAGGGTCAGAGAGAAGGAGACACAGAATCTGAAACAGGCTCCAGGCTCTGAGTTGTCAGCACAGAGCCCAACGCGGGGCTTGAACTCACAGACCGAGAGATCATGACCTGAGCCCAAGCCGGCCGCTTAACTGACTGAGCCACCCAGGCGCCCCCCCCCCACCCCCCAAAACATCCATTCTGCTTCATTTAAGGAGGAACCAGTTCTTAGGTGTTACTAAAGCCAACACTACCTTAAGTTAAGAAATAATTTATAATCAACTTCCTACTCTTGTACTGATGCAAGTCTTTTTCACAAATACACTGTTTAATGCAATTGTTCTTTCCATCTTATATATTATGTTTAATCTTTTCACTAATCATTGTATTTACTTTAACCCCATGGAAATTGATAAAAATAAGTGGATAGCAAAATGCACTTTCTGGGTTCAATTTAGCAGAGCTTAATTTTGTGCTGAGAATTGTGTGCTGTTTCCAGGCATTTGCAATGCCATTGACTCGAGTCCATTTAGATGTAGTGCATTTGAACTTACTCCATTAAGTAAGTTTGAGACCCTCTAACAACTACATTCTTAGAGGAAAAAGTAGTTCTTTTCCATTATTACATTTTTGTTTATTTATTTTTGAGGAAGAGATAGAGTGCGAGCAGGGGAGGGGCAGAGAGAGAGGGAGACACAGAATCCAAAGCAAGTTCCAGGCTCTGAACCATCTGAACAGAGCCCAATGCGGGGCTCAAATTCACAAATTGCTAGATCATGACCTGAGCCAAAGTCAGACGCTTAACCGACTGAGCCACCCAGGTGCCCCTTCATTATTACATTTCTAACAGGGAGATTCACTTAAAGCATGAGTTGCCATTCTCTACCTTTTTGGCAAAGAAAAGTCCACAAAGCCTCCTTGACACCCCCTTATTCCACCCTCTGAGTTATGTCCCTGGGTCTCCTGTGTCCAGCAGCCTCTGTCCCTTTGAACACATCCACAAGGATCAAAACACGTAGAGAATCAATGAGTTGTTGCTATACAATATTCTCTCATTCACCCAGGATGTGTCACACTCCTGTGGAGCAAGATCCTGAGGACACCACATAGAGCCAAAGGGGCTGCCTGCTGGGGCAGGCATCTCAGTGGGAAGACAGGTGCTGAAGCACACAGCACCATACCTTAAGTTAAGAAGTACACCTGCACACATATAAATACACACCATGTACATATATGGTTACCACACAATGAGATGCAGGGAGAAAAAGCCCTGCCCCCTGAAGCTCTGAGTCAGTGGTGATACCATCCAGTGGTTTGGGGTTATTAATGGTGGACTGTAGTATAGTCTATTGTCCTCATTCATGACCACAGGGTGTTGCAAGGTGATGCCCAAGGAACACACACACAAATTTCCCCTCAATATTATTAGCTACTTTTATTGCCATATATATTTTAATAATTTTTATTGTTATAATAGTCTCTCATGATAGAAATTTCTAACAATTCAAAATGACATATAAGGTGACATATAAGGAAGCGGGTCTTCCTTTTCAAGTGGTCTTGTCCCAAGTCACACATCCTTTCCTCAGAGAACACCTAGTAGTGCAATTTTGATTAGAGATTCTTTTAAATCTTATCCCCTCATCACAATTGCCTAACACTTTGGAAAGCAGCTGTTTGTAGGAGAGTGAGGTTAGGCACTGTGAGGTTGGAATTACTGTTCCAGGTTTACGGAGGAGGAAACTAAAGACCAATCAAGGCCAAACAACCAGGATCCCTCTCTGCTCTGTTCACGACTGCCCCCAAAGGGGCAAGAAGTGTAATGAGAGCTAAGACCCTTTCCTTACATGATGGATATGTTAGTTCCTGCTATAATTTGGAGCAGTTTGATTTCATTTGGTGTTAGTCTAGTCCTCCAAATTTAAAAAAACACATTATAAAAGCCCTCTGATTGCCAAGAATGAAATTGGTTACTGGACTAAGGACATAAATACGCTATGACGGGTGGTTCCATGTGAGTTCGGTGCCTAGGCAGGAACCTGTGTCTGTGTTTCAGAGCGAATCACTCAGGTGCGGACGGACATCTACGTTACCAGCTTTGGCCCAGTATCCGACACGGAAATGGTAGGTCTCAGGGCATGGCCCCGCCCAGATCATTCTAAATAGGCACTGAACCAAATCCCCTAAGGGCCTTCTCTGCTAAGGCATCACCTGGTTGCCTTCCTTTGCATTAGGAATATACCATAGATGTGTTTTTCCGACAAAGCTGGAAAGATGAAAGGCTTCGGTTTAAAGGGCCCATGCAGCGCCTCCCTCTCAACAATCTTCTCGCCAGCAAAATCTGGACCCCAGACACATTCTTTCACAACGGGAAGAAGTCCATCGCCCACAATATGACCACGCCCAACAAGCTGCTGAGGCTGGAGGACGATGGCACGCTGCTCTACACCATGCGGTGAGCACGCACAGCGTGGGGAGAGGGCGCGCACAGCACTGGGGCGATGGCTTAGCCCAGACCCTGGTGCAGCGCTTGAGGTTGAGTGGTGGGGTGGGGTGGGGCGGGGAGCGGGGGGAGGGGTTGGCAGCGTGTCTGGCCAGGGGCGCATTGCAGGGCAAACGTAGCCACCAGTCTCGCCGCAAGGGTCCCGCAGCCTATTGAGTTCAAAAATTGCTGTGTGTGCGCGCATATGCGTACTTTGGGTGATTTTTACTTTTTGACCTGCCCATACTGATGTCCATATAGCTTATTTCCTTGAACTGCTATAGGTCCATGTGTTTGCTATCGGTCCACTTGTTTATTTGGTTCAAGATCGAAAACATCTTTCAGAGAGTGACCCAGAATAATGTAAGCTAGGGAGATTTTATTTTATAAAATTTGTATTTAAAACCCTCTATGGGGGTCCTTTCTTATTGCAGTTGTGCACTCTTGTAAATTGTAAAAGCCCATTTCTCATATGCTTTGATAACATCCCAATGCTGAGGTTAAATTTTAGTATTCCTAATTTAAAATGATCAGTAGTCATTTTTTTGTTGTTGTTCTGAATTATTCATTGCATCTGAGTAAATCAATAAATTGACTGGCAAGAAAGTCTCTTTCATAGCTTTTCAGTTTCCATGGTGGGCCTAAGTATTTTTCAAGAAAAGATTATTTTAAGTCAAAAGAGTTAAAAAGCACTAAAGCTAAATAAAATTTTAAAAACAGCATGTATTTATATGAGAATTATTGAAATTCCTTACTTAGAATTCTTCACAATAAACTTCATATTTAAAAGAAGTCATCATAGTGGAAATAACATTGATGTTGTCATCTTCTGAGGCTGCATGTCCTAACATATGTCCTGAGGAATGTTTGATACATTGTGTCCCAAACCTATTTGACAGCGTGTCTCAATTTTTTTTTATATAACAGTCCAATAAGGATTTTGGTAAATGAGCTTGTAATACATACCATAGCATTTTGTTCCATTTCTCACTCTTTCCTTTTCCCTACATTGATCTTGAACATGTTATGCCCATGGATGAAGCATGCATTGTGAACATCAGTGCCCCAGGACAGTGCCTTTTCCATGCAGAGAAGTATGTTGAAAAGCTACAAAATATCTCAAGTGGTGAAAATTAGTCCTTGGTCATCATTCTTGTAAAAGGTAGTCTGTGCAGTGAATCCAAGGGTACTTTGTTTAGCCTTGTGAGCAGAGGGTAGGTGTGAAGAGTCCCAGATCTTGGAAGATGCCGGTTGGGATGAATGATTAGATGCCATTAATGTGGGGGCGCCATGTGAGCCTGCTGTGCACCTTCACTCTGTTCATAGAAAAAAAATATCCCTAGTCCTCACAGGTTATTGTGCTTGGTTCACATCTGGTTTGTATCACCAAAAGATTATATTTGGATCCAAGACTATGATTGTTCAAACAGGGTGGTGAGGTAGGCTCCTTGTTTAGAGGGGGAAGAGGTAGCAGAAGGGCCTCTTACTGAGTGTCTGTGTACCTGGCAAATTCACAGGTCCTTCAGTCCTCAAACAGCATGGCCACTAGGTGACACCATTTCCATTAACCAAAAAAGGGAACAAGGCTCAGAAAGGTTTGATAATCAGCCCAAGGTCACATAGCTAGTGAGAAAGGCAGCAGGAATTTGAATTCAGTCTTAGCAATTTCCTTGTTTAATCCACCACATTTGAAAATTGGAGGGTTGCAACATTACTAAACATATAATAGCCTTTTTCTTACTCTTGTCAAATGTCATCCCCAGAAGGAGGACAGTGAGAACCAGAGCAACTTGTCAGCAGTAGAATTTTTCATTGTTTATGTAGAGGAAGTCTGCTAATGATTTTCAGAGTTGATAATGAGTTTTCTCTTCCAGTCATATACATTTGGAATGTGGAAATAGTTCCAGTTGAAAGTGTTATGAATTTTAATGTGATAGAACTATAGCTATAATTTGATGGCATTTTACCTATTGATTTGGCAAAGATAGTGTGATGTGACTAATCAAACGGCCAGTGGTGTCTCAGCACCCCACCCACCCCTTTGTTGTTACAGTTTTTCTGGTTAGCACTGGGGTCACCCCTGTCAAGCCTTGCAAAACCAATGATATACTTAGATCCAGGAATTCCCATGTAATGTCAATCTTAAGGAAATAATTAGAAATATAGACTAAGCTTTATGGGCAAAGATTTCTATTATTATGTTACTTATGATACCAAACATTTGAAGGAATATAAAAAAATTTAGTACATTTTCCAGCTAAAACTATATTTTTTTTACATTTTTATTCAAACTTGAGACCTAATGAAAAAGATGAAATATGAAAGTGTAGAACAAATTAGGGTTCCTGTGATGCACTGAGACAAATATCTAATAAAGTACTGTTACCAACGTCTAAAAATAACTCCATGCAGATTATGGTTTTTGTGTAAAATTTCCATGGTCCAGATATCATTTGAATAGTAAAGTAGTATTCTGAGATACACACTCCCCAAATGTGTCCCAAAAACCTTAGGTGCTTTCCTGGAAGTCATTGTCAATTTTGGTTCTAAAGAACTTTCTACCACCAATGGGTCATCTGTTTATAGGATGTAAAGGTAAAAATCATCAGCTGCTCAGGATAATTCCATAGAGTACAAACAAATATTTCCTGTTGGACCCTCAAGGAGAGGACACTTAATAGAGTACTAAACAATTTGTTTGAGGACAGTCTTTTGGCAAACAGAGTGATACATTTTATAGAATCATCCCTAGAGTTGTACTTCAGACATTAGACAAGTGGCCAGGAATCCTCAAAGGGAACCTCAGTGCAGCAGTTTTCCTGGGCCTTCCCTTCCAGGGCTGAAGAGAGAAGAGGTGCAGAGCCCAGAGCTTGACATTAGTCTATCTAGGGACTGAATGACTTGTCCTTCTGGCCAGGCTTGCTAATTGTTCTATTAACTGGGTAGAACTTGTGGTTGTCCTCACTTGCAGCATGTCCCGATTCCATGACCCAGCAAGCCCATGTGATATAGGACTACCACGTCTCTCAGGGAGCATGCCAAATCTGGTGATCCATGTTCTTTTATGAGCACATAAATTGGAAGACAGTGACCTACTCTCATCTCCCTGTCCCCCACATCTTATTTTTAAATTTTTTTTAATGTTTATTTATATTTGAGAGAGAGAGAGAGAGAGAGAGAGAGAGCATGAGCAGGGGAGGGGCAGAGAGAGAGAAATGAAGACAGACACTGAAACAGCTTTGAGCTGTCAGCATAGAGCCAGAGGCAGGGCTTGAACCTATGAACCGTGAGATTGTGACCTGAGCCAAAGTCGGACACTCAACCAACTGAGCCACCCAGATGTCCCCTCTCCCACATCTTCTAATAGTTCAAACTCTTGGGAGACGCACAGTGAGGCCCACTTTAGGGCATATTTTCCTAGTCTTTGGGCTCTGGCAGAAGAGCAAGTCTCTCTTAGTTTCTTGTGTAGGAAACCATAAACAAGAAAGAACTTACTAGAAGGCAGACTCTGCTAGTACCACAGACTTCTGCCTGTCTCTGAAAATCTGGCTGTCATTCCACCCAAGATCACCTTGCGTTTGCCTGTAATAAGAGACATTTTACTGTGCTGAGTATTGTGCTATTGGGGGTCATAGAATGCACTGATGTAGTGAAAGCACTGGACAGAGTCATGTACTGCATGTCACTCTGCATGGTCACCTTTACACAGTATGTACTTACCTGTGCTATTTTTATTTTGAGAAAGTCATATTTTTTACAACTTTTATAAAGATCTTTATTACATGTGTTTTAAAACACTACCCTAAATGCATTTAAAAATGGCGAACACATGTCTTCACTTAAAAAAAAAAAAACACACACACACACACCCACACACCAGGGCACCAGTGTCTGACGTTGGTCAGGTCATGATCTCTCAAGGTTCATGGATTTGAGCCCTGCATCTGGCTCTGTGCTGACAGCTCAGAGCCTGGAGCCTGCTTCAGATTCTGTTTCCATCTCTCTCTGCCCCTCCCTGGCTCATGCACTGTCTCTCTCTCTCAAAAATAAATAAACAGTAAAAAAAAAAACACCCCACACTGATCTTTTCCTAACAAATGAGTACAGAACTTTTAAGTTTAGTTATTACCATTGTTTTAAAATACTTCTTTACATGCATCATGGAAGATCTATCATCCATTCCTTAAAATAATAAACTCTCCTCAAAGTTTCCTGCACAAACAGATCTCATAACCATCTTTATTACATGTGTTTTAAAGCACTTCTCTTAATAGAACGGCATATCTTTATGAATGCTAACACTCCATTTACGTTTTCATCAGTAGAAAGCACTGCTTTGAATTGAGGGACTATGATGTAGTGAAAAGAGCGTGCACCTTAGGGTTAGGCTGACTTAGGCTCAAGTCCTGACTGTATCATTCAGTACTCATGAATCCAATATCTCTTAGAGTGATTTTTATTGTTGTTTTTCATTTTCTTTCTTCCTAAATTGTGTAGCTGTAGGGTCTGAGAAAGTTGGATAACTGGTAATATATACACTTATTCCTGGAATGTCCACTGGGAGGCAGCATAATCACATTTTTGCATAGTGATTGGCAGCATCCGTTAAGTGATAGTACAAGTAACTTGAAGGAAGTTATATGTATGTTATATGTGTTTAACTTGTGGAAAATATATTTAAAGGAAATTATGCATTTATAATTAGAAGTTTTTAACAGGGCACTGATAATGTGTATGTGCACCTATATACACATACAAGCATCTATATATCCATTTTTATACATACACACATACATACACCAGTGTCTATCTAAAATGTCTTTCATGATACCGACAGATGTATTGGCTAAATCTTGCAATTTTTAAGTTAACACTTATTTTAATAACAAAGATCAAATATGAATTAAAAATATGTGAAACATAGAATATCGCCAGATATGGAAATTAGTTCTGATAACTCTCAGGCCAAAGAGAATCAATGTTAAAGGTTTGGTGTGTATCATGTACATGTGTTTATGTGTGTAAGCACACATGTACACCTCTGTATATCTGTGTGCATCATTACACACTTTGTTATAGTTTTTGAGTGTTCTCATTCTCTGAAAACTATTTTGTAAGCAGCTTTTATAATTTGAAATATAGTGGAAACTTCTCCCCTGCCCTGTCACTAAACATCATTCTGAAACCTCATGGTCCATCACATTCCATCATGTGAATATCCTGTCATTATATGGTGTGTAACAAAAATTCCTGTCATTTCCATTTTTTTCCATGTAATAAACAACACTGCCACGCGAGCTTATAATTGTATCTTTGTGATAAATTCCAAGAATTGGCCAAAAGATAAGGCTTTTGATACCCACTTTCAAGTTGTTCTCTAGAAAATCTGCAGCAATTTCCTTTTCACCAGCAGTGGGAGTAGAGATCATCTCTATCATTTCTATCACTTCCTCCCTGACATCTTATATGCAAGGATGAAAATGGAGTACTGCCCCTTTTTGCTACAGGAGAAGTAATTAGCAACCAGTGTCTAAAAGTTGACTCATCCTGAGGTTTCTAGTCACATCGAGTTTCTTTTTTCCCTTTGAGAACTTACTCCCATAGAACAGCTCCTGCACTGACTTGGCTGAGAATGATCTTTGTTCCTAAATTTGGGGATGTTCAAGCTGTCCTGTACACCACCTCTCTGATCTCCATCACCCACCAAGCACACACCCATATCCTCGCCCAGTATCTTCAGTCATAGAAACCTGAGACTTCTCCAAAACTTCTTCCTGAAGCCTCCTGTTCTTCATCAGCCTGTTGTCACCCTGACTCACCTTGCAGATACTCTGTGATTTATGGCACCCAGAGTGATCTTGGTCCCTGCAACTGGCACCTGGGCTGGCCCTTGAAGGAGCTTCCTGCATGTTTATGCAGGAACAGTGATAATGGAATGCATGAGACTGCCTTCTCTCAGTCTGGCCATCTCACTTCTCAGAACTTACTTTGAGGGACTGAGAAAAGAGACCTACAGAATTTCTCTTTCATAAACATGCTCAGTGCTTAGGTTTCTGCCAGTTTGTAAACATTCAAATTGATGTTTGGCTAACAATGTGTACTTGTGGGACACAAGTGAGGACATATTAATACATATTTCTTGCATGTTTGGTTTGAAAATATGACTGGAATTATCCTGGGTCAATTCAATCTAGTCAGTCTGGACTTTCGGACTGAGGCACACATTTCATGAAGGACCACTTCATCCTTTGCAAATGGGCCACCTCCAGCACATTTTTGTCTTCTGAGGTCCTGACCTCACAAAGGCTGTCAGACATTCTCTCCTAGTGAGAGAGAACCTAGGCTTCTGGTGCCACTCTTGGCTTTCTTATCTACGCAGGGACCGTCTTGGAAATGAGCCACCTGCAAGCTAAGAGCCACATCTTTATAAGATTTCCAGGAATTTCTAGTGACCACTCTTTGGAGGTGGTGGTTGGGAGGCTCTGGGTAGAAAGCCCCAGGCAGCTGCTGGATAGGGTCTTGGCTCCAGGCCCCCAGCCTCACAAAGATAAAGTTCAGGCTTCAGTAATGTCTGAAAAGAAAGAACTACCTATGCTGGGCTGCTAATTACTTTTCAGAAACATATGTGGCCTTTATTATGTGCTGGGTGCTTCAGAAACAAACTCATAGCACGCTAAGAATTTAATACCATCATTTTACCTGTTGATAGCTGAGGAATTACACTATCACTAGAGCTCAAATGCCAAATCCACCTGCCTATATCTATTTCAATATAATATTTAAGAAGTTATGTTGCTTCTATGCACTCCTTTTGGCCAACATGTGTGAAAATAATGTCCAGCAGATGGTGCCATGCCAATTTAGGATAGAGTTCCTCAGTACCCTGTTACTTTATCAGATTAAAGCACTGGTTTTACGGAAACACTTTTAAGGAAAATAGACTGTTGCATTTATGGAATGTGTTCCCGTGGAAATGCAGCTGGCACATCTGCAATAGACCTGAGGTTGCTCAGAGCCAAAAAATCCATCCTTAGCCCCACTCTTTCCCTAGCTTGTAGTTAGCTTGCATCTACCACCAAATCACTGGGTCACCAGAGTGCTGACGTATTATCAAGGGGATGCTGAAAAAGTCCTTCCCTCCCTTCACCTGGAGAAAAGTAAATAACCAGCCCTCCTATTGTCAACTAAGATTACGGTCCTTTAGTATTCTGAAATTGATTATCTCATCCCATGCATACTCTCTCCATGCTTTGAATTTGAGATGGTCCATAAATATTAGTCAAGTACCTTCGGTAGTGTTAAATTCAAGGGGGTCATTGCCTCGGTAATGTGGCCAATGCAGTGAGGATTTCTGTATTTACCTTGAAAATAATTAGGAATTTGCCTGATGCTTATAGAGAAGGAAAAAGTGGCAGAGTCATCCGTGCTGAAAATTATTTCCCAAGTGGCCTGGGGTAATCAGGTTTTTTGTGTTTTGTTTTGTTTTGTTTTGTTTTGTTTTCAATAATCTGTGGTGTCCAACATAGTAGCCAATAGACACATAGTACATGTTAAACTAAATAAAATTTAAAATTCAGTTCCTTAGTCATACTTGTCTATGTCAAGAGGCCAATGGCTGGATGTGGAGTGGCTTCAGTATTGGCCAGAATAGATGTAGGACATTTAGGTCATCATGGAAAGTTCCATTGCAAATAAGCCTGGTTTCAGAGAAGCAGAAACATTATTTTAGTGCTCATCTTTGTCCACTGTCCCTGATCATAGTTGCACATACAGCATGTAAGCCAATAGGGATGAAGAAAAGATGACGGTCCGAGGATGCCAGGAATCCTCAGACTTCAATAACATTTTAAAATAGTTTGAGGATAGTTAAAACATTTATGCTACGATATTTTACTTATATATTTATTTTCCAGCTTTTCTGAGATCTAATTTTCCATGTGTAGAACATGTTTATTTGGTACACTTATATATTGTAAAATGATTATTACCTTAGCATTATCTAACACCTCCATCATATCACATAATTACCCCCCCTTTTTTTGGTGAGAACATTTAAGATCTACTTTCTTAGCAACTTTGAAGTATGTAATACAGTATTCCGTGTTTCTCATTTTACATATATACCACATTTTCTTTATCCATTTATCCATAGAAAGACACTTAGATTGTTTCCATGTCTTGGCTATTGTGAATAATGTTGCACTGAATATGGGAATGCAGATACCTCTTTGAGATCTGAGTTTTATTTCCTTAGGATATATACTGAGACATGAGATTACTGGATCATATGGTAGTTCTATTTTTAATTTTTTGAGGAACCTTCATACTGTTTCCATAGTGGCTATACCAGTTTGTGTTCCCACTAACGGTGTATAAGGGTTCTCTTTTCTCCACATCCTTGTCAACACTTTTAATCTCTTGTTTTCTGATGATAGCCATTCTGACGGCTGTGAGGCTATATCTCATTATGATTTTGATTCACATTTCCCTTATTGATAGTGATAATTGAGCACCTTTTCATGTTTCTGTTAACCATTTGTGTCTTGTTTGGAAAACCATCCTTTCAGTGCCTCGGCACATTTTTAAAATTTAGATTTTTTTTTTGGTATTGAATTATATGAGTTCTTTATATATTTTGGAAACTAATCCCTTATCACATATGTGATTTGCAAATTTTTTCCTCAATTCCAGTGTTGCCTTTTCATACTGATGATTATTTATTTTGATTTGCAGAAGATTTTTGGGAGCTTTTCCATATGTTTTCTTCTAGGAGTTTTGTGGCTTCAGGTCTTATATTTAAATCTTCAGTCCATTTCAAGTTATTTTTTGTGAGTGGTACAACATAGTGTTCCAATTTCATTCTTCTGCATGTGGTTGTCCAGTTTTCCCAAAACTATTGAAGAGACTGTTCCTAATAGTTTATTTGGCTCCTTTGTCAAGCATTAATTGGTTGTATACATGAGAGTTTATTTCTGGGTTCTTGATACTGTTCTATAGGTCCATGTGTTTGTACTTAAGACAATACCATACTGCTTTGATTATTACAGCTTCATAATATAGTTGAAATCTGAAAGTGTGATGCCTCCAGCTCTGTTCATCTTTCTTAAGACTGCTTTGGCTATTTATGGTCTTTTGTGGTTCCATATGAAGTTTAGGATTGTTATTTCTACTACCGTGAACAATGTCATTAGAATTCTGACAGGGGTTGCATTGAATCTATAGATGGCTTTGGGTAATATGGATATTTTAACAATATTGATTCTTCTGATTCATGAACACAGGATTTGTGTTTGTATTTTCTTCATTCAGTTTCTTTCATCAGAGTCATGTAGTTTTCCGCATACAGACCTCTCATCTCCTTGGTTAAATTTATTCTTAAGTCTTTTATTGTTTTTGGATGCCAATGTAAATGGAATTATTTTCTTTATTTCATTACCAGATGTTTCATTGTTAGCGTAGAGAAAAACAACTAATTGTTATGTGTTGGTGTTGTACCCTGCAACTTTACTTAATTTGTTAGTTCTAACAGTTTCTTGGTTGTGAGTTTTTAGGATTCTTTCAATATAAGATCATATGGTCTGCAAACAAAGACAGTTTTACTTCTTTACTTCCAGTTTAGATTCTTTTTATTTCTTTTTCTTCACTGATTTCTCTGGCCAGTACATCCAGTGTTACATTGAATAGGAGAGGTCAGAGTGGGCACTATTGCCTTTTTCCTGATCTTAGAGGAAAAGCTTTCAAACTAATCATTGAGTATAATGTTAGCTATAGGCTTGTCATATAGCCTCTTTGTGTTGAGTTATGTTCCTTTTATACTCAATTTGTTTGGTGTTTCTTATCATGAAAGGATGTTGTATTTTGTCAAATACTTTTTCTGCATCTATTGAGATGATCATATCATTTTCATGTTTGATTCTATTAATATGGTGTTTCATATTTATTGATTGGTGTACATTGAAACATCCTTGAATCCCAGGAATAAATCCTGCTTGATCATGGTGTATGGTACTTTATTTTTAGTTTTTACTTAAATTCTAGTTAGTTAAAATACAGTGCAATATTAGTTTCAGGTGTACAATACAGTGATTGAACACTTCCATACATCACCCAGTGCTCATCACAATAAGTGTACTTTTTAATCCCCATCACCTATTTAACTTATCTTCCTACCCAACTCCATTCTGGTAATCATCAGTTTGTTCTCTAAGAGACTGTTTCTTGATTTCCCTCTCCCTCTCTTTTCTTCCCTTTGCTCATTTGTTTTATTTCTTGAGTTCCACATATGAGTGAAATCATGTTTTTTTTCTTTCTCTGACTGACTTATTTCACTTAGCATAATACTCTCTAGTTCCATCTGTGTCGTTGCAAATGGCAAATGTTCATTCTTTTGTGATGGCTGAGTAGTATTCCATTGTATATGTACCACATATTCTTTATCAATTCATCAGCTGATGGAGACTTTGGTTGCTTCCATAATTTGGCTATTGTAGATTGCTGCTATAAACATTGGAGTGCATGCATACCTTTGAATTAGTATTTTTGTATTCTTTGAGTAAATACCCAGTAGTACAATTGTTGGATCATAGGGAGTTTCAGTTTTAACTTTAGAGGAGCCTCCATACTATTTTCTACAGTAGCTGCACCAGTTTGCATTTCCACCAAGAGTGCAAGAGGGTTCCCCTTTCTCCACATCCTCACCAACACCTGTTGTTTCTTGTGTTGTTGATTTTAGCCATGCTGACAGGTGTGAGGTGATTCTCATTGTGGTTTTGATTTGCATTTCCCTGATGATGAGTGATTTGGGCATCTTCTCATGTGTCTGCTGGCCATCTGTATGTCTTCTTTGGAAAAATGTTTATCCGTGTCTTCTGACATTTTTAAATTGTGTTATTCATTTTTGGATGTTGATCTTTATAAGTTCTTTATAGATTTTTGGATACTAACCCTTAATCAGATATGTCATTTGCAAATATCTTCTCCCATTCTGTAGGTTTTGTTTTAGTTTTGTTTATTATTTCCTTCACTGTGCAGAAGCTTTTTATTTTGATGTATCCCAATAGTTTATTTTTGGTGTTGTTTCCCTTGCTTCAGGAGACATATCTAGAAAGAATTTGCTATGGCCAATGTCAAAGAAGTTACTTCCTGTATTCTCTTCTAGGATTTTTATGGTTTCAGGTCCCACATTTATGTCTTTAGTCCACTTTGAATTTATTTGTGTGCATAATACAATAAAGTGGTTTCATTATTTTGCATGTAGCTGTACAGTTTTCTTAACACCATTTGTTGAAGAGATAGTCATTTTCCCATTAGATATTCTTTTCTTCTTTGTTGAACATTAATTGACCATATGTTTTTGGGTTTATCTGGATTTTATAACTGTTCTGTTGATCTATGTGTCTACTTTTGTGCCAGTACCACACTATTTTGATTGCTAAAGGTTTGTAATATAACTTAAAGTCTGGAATTGCGATGCCTCCAGCTTTGCTTTCTTTTTTTCAAGTTTGCTTTGGCTATTCAGGTCTTCTGTGGTTCCATACAGTGGTCATTTAAATATAATGTTGAATTCAAGTTTCTAATATTTTATTATGAATTTTTGCATCTGTATTTACCAGGGGAATTGATCTTCAGTTTTCTTCTCTTATAGTGTCACTGTCCAGTGTTGGTATCAGGGTAATGCTAGTCTTGTAAAATAAATTTTGGAGTCTTCTCTCCTCTTCATTATTTGGAAAAGTTTGAGAAGGTTTGGTGTTAATTCTTTAAATATTAGAAGATTTTGCCACTGAAACTGTAAGGTCCTGGGCTTTTCTATTTTGGAGGTTTTTGATTGCTGATCCAATCTCCTTACTCATTATTCATCTGTTTAGATTTTCTATTTCTTTCTGATTCAGTGTTGGTAGGTTGTATGTTTCTAGGAATTTATTTATCTCCTCAAGATTATCCAATTTGTTGGAAAATAATTATGTCTGTCAGGTCCATTTGGTCTGAAGTATGGTTCAAGTTCAATGTTTCCTTGTTGATTTTCTGTCTCGATGAACTATTCATTGTTGAAAGTGAGGTATCGTATTGTGTGTTTCTCTTTTCAGATCTGTTAGTATTCAATTTAGGTTTTACATTTTGTATTACGTGTAGGTTTTCCATGTTGAGTGCATATATATTTCTGGTTTTATCTTCTTGATGAATTGACCTCTTTAAAATTATATAATGACCTTCTTTATCTATTTTTATCTTTTTTTGGCTTAAAATTTATTTTGTCCTATATAAGTGTAACTACTGCTGCTCTCTTTTCATGTCCATTTGCATGGAATATCTTTTTCCATCTATTAACTTAGAGCCCATGTATGTCCTTAAGGCTAAATTGAATCTCTTGTAGGTTATATGTAATTAGGTCTAGTTTAGTTATCCATCTGGCCACGCTATGTCTTTTGATTGGAAAATTTAATCCACTTACATTGACAGATAAGAACTTACTAATGCTATTCTATTAATTGTTTTCTTGCTGTTTGGTAGTTCCTTTGTTCCTTTCCTCTCTCTTGTTGTCTTCCTTTGTGAAATGATATTTACATGAGGCTTCCATAAAACCAGAGCCTGGAGCCTGATTTGGATTCTGGATTCTGTCTCTCTCTCTGTCGTTCTCTTTCTCCTCCCCCCCCCCCCCACTTCTTCTCTGTCTCTCTCTCTCTCAAAAATAAAGTGTAAAAAAAATTTAAAAAACTTATGAATATCACAATCTATTTTATGCTGATAAAAATTTATTCTCAATCATATACAAATTCTCTACCTTGCTCTCTTGTTTTTAATGTCAGAATTTATCTCTTTATATTGTGTATCATTAATGAATTATTGTAACTATATTTGTTTTTAATACTTTTTTCCCTTTTTTTAAGTTTATTTTTTTATTTTGAGAAAGGGAGCATGAGCAGGGGAGTGGCAGAGAGAGAGAGAGAGAGAGAGAGTGAGGTGGAATACCAAGCAGGCTCCACACTGTCAGTGCAGAGTCTGATGTGGGGCTTGAAGATCATGAGATCATGACCTGAGCCAAAATCAAGAGCAGAACTGACTGAGCCACCCAGGTGCCCCCATACTTTTTGTCCTTTACCCTTTTTACTAGTATTGATGGTTAACATACCACCATATAAGAGTATTACAGAGTGTTCTTAATTTGTCTATATGCTTATCTTTACCAGTGTGTTACATATTTCATATGTTTTCATGTTACTAATTAGTGTCCCTTAATTTCAGCTTGAAGAACTCTCTTCAGCATTTATTATAAGACAGGACTAGTAGTGATGAACTCCCTCAGCTTTTGTTTGCTAGGGAAAGTCTTTATGACACCTTCATTTCTGAAGGACAACTTTATCAGGTAAAGTATTCTTTGTTGGCATTTTTTTCTTTTGCTTTAGTACTTTAGGTGTATCATCTCATTCTCTCCTTGCCTGCAAGGTCTTTGCTGAAAAATCCACTGATAGCCTTGTGGGGGTTCCCTTGTATGATAGAATTTTTTTTCTCTTAAGGCTTTTAGAATTCTATGTGTCTTTGATATAAGACAGTTTGGTCATAATTTGTCTTGGAGAAGATTGTTTTGGGTTGAAATTTTTGGGTGACCTACTAGCTTCATGGACTTCGGTATCCAAATCTCTTTTCAGGTTTAGGACATTCTTATTTATTTCTTTAAATAAGCTTTCTACTCCCATCTCCCTCTCTTCTCTTTTCTGATGATGATACATTTTTTTTCCTTGATGGTGTCCTATAAATTCCATAGGTTTTCTTCATTAATTTTCATTCTTTTTTAACTTCTCTGATGGGATAATTTCAATTGATCTGTCTTCTAGCTCAATGATGCTCTTTTTCTTGGTCAAGTCTGCTTGTGAAGCTCTCCATTGAATCCGTGTAGTCATTGTCTTTTTCAGCCCCACTGGTTGTTTTTAGTTCTTTGTTTCTTTATATTTTTGTTTCTTTATATTTTGTTGATCTTCTTATTATGACCATGATTATTTCCCTGACATTGTTAAATTATTTATCTGTGTTCCCCAGTAGTTCTCAGAACATCTTTAGAACAATTATTTTGAATTCTTTGTTGGGCAATTCCTAGATCTCCATTTCTTTGGAGTAATTTAAAAGAGGTTTACTGTATTCCTTCAGCGGAGTCATGTTTCCCTGATTCTTTGTGAACTCTGTAGCCTTGAATGGTTGTCTGCACGTTTGAAGAAACAATACCCTCTTTCAGACATTCTAGACTGATATCTGGAAGGGAATCCTTTCAATTACTGGTGGGAGCACACTAGATGGTGATATTACCTTGAGTCTAGTGGCATACAGGACCAAATGCAGACCATGTGTGACCCTCAGTCCAGGGGGCATGATGTCTCTTCACCTCAGTCACTGGGTTCCACAGCACTAACAACTGCATGGTCCTTGGCAAACACTTCACTGAGTGGCTGCCCTAGGAACCAGGGCAGGTGGCTGTGGTGGCCAGAACCAGTGGTGTGCATACACTGGCTGTAGGAGCCAGCTGCAGGTAACTGTGTAGTAGCAGGGGCTGGTTGCATGTACTGGTGGAATCCAGGAAAGGCCTGGGCCCAACTGTGGCCTCACTGGCAACACAGAGGCCTTGGATGTCTGTGTGCACTACCGTAGTTGCTGGGTTATACCACAGGTACATGGTGGTAGAGACTGGTGACTGGGATCAGGCTGGAAGATGCTTATTCACGGCTGGAGGGGCTAGCTGCAGTTCTTGGGCTCTGGCAGGGGTACAGTGAAGAGGAACTCAGCCAGCTGGCACCGGTGAATGTGAATACTTGAGGGGCAAAAGCTGGCAGAATCTGCAGGGTTTCCACTTTGGATGTGTTAGCCTTTGGTTTCTTCAATAGTAAAACCTACTAGTTTGCCTGCAGAGCAGATTACTGTAAATCACTCTTGCACCTGCTGTGTGGCTACTGCTGGCAGCCCCTGTGTTTATTCCTTGTTCTTCACCACCTCCATATGTGTCAACATTGCCAGTCTCAGTTGAGTGTAACTGAAGTGGGAACTTTATGTGGTGCCTCAAAAGGCCAGGGAAGCTGGTCATTCACTTAGCTCTTCCTTCGCTGGTAGGGATACTCTTCTACCTGGGGAGTGTCCTCTTGGCTCTGAATAATGCCAACTGGAGTGGGGGTGGGATGATGCAACAAAGTAAAGCTGTCTTCCTATCCTTTCTGTGTGGTTATCCACAGGTGTTTGTTCCACTGTGTTGCTAAAGTTTCTTAAGTGGACTCCAGGTCTCTAACAGAGCTGTTTTTGTTTGTGGATAGCTAATTGTTGATCTTTGTGGGGTTATAGATACCGGACTCTCCTAAGTTGCCATTTTGATGATGTCACTTCCCTACAATGTTTTAACTAGAGTGATTTTTTAAAAAAAAAGCATTGCAAAAGTGTGAATAACCAAATAGACTATAAGTATTTTAATAGACATCCAATAAGGAAATATTAAACATTGCTAATCTAATTTTTGTTATTGAAATTATTTTTGTTTACAGTTGAACCTAAATTTTTTCCACAATGCTTTAGGTAATATTAATAAGGTCAGTAAATACACACTATTAAATATAAGCTTAGGAAATGTTATTACCTGTTAGCATTCAGACACAGAGAAGAAAAAGAACATGGGAGAATAATCGGAGGGGCCCTTTAGGCTGGGAGTAGTGCCAGAATGGCTTCTTTAAGTCATTTTGCAAATGAGGCAGCATTGGGTGGGTAAGAAAAGGGGTATGAGTAGATGCACAGAGCTCAGTATTTTTAAGGAAATAAGCACAGGCTGATGTGGGGAGTGAGGTGCATTCTACAAAATGCATTGGGGACCTCTACTGTGATTTAAGCTTAGGAATCTGCTGCCTTGTGGAAAAATATAGTTTAAAGAAATCAGGCTTCCAAGTGGAATTAAGGAGCTTTTATGGGGTGCTTTCCATATCTAGGCAGGAAATAAGGAAGACTCTGCCAGAGGCTGAAGCCATAGGAAAAAAAAATGGACAGAGTCATTTTGGAGTGCGGATTGACAGGATTTGCTGATAGAATTGATACGGAGTGATGTATAAGAAGTGTCAAAAATGATTCCCATCTGTCTTGCAGAAGTTGTGCTATTCCTCAAATACTCCTTAAATCAAGAAAATGATTTGAAGGAATGAGTGAATGGGGACACTTTAAGGGCACCAGTGTTTCTTAAGAAGGTCAAAGAAAGGTTGAATTTTGTTTTAAATAAATTGAGCTTGTGTAGTCTCTGAGACTGCTAAGTGAAGGTATGTAGCACATACAAAATGCAATCAAACTAGGTGTTTTATGTTTGATTCTCAGTGAATTACTAAACCCTTTCCCTGCATGTGGAGTAGCAGAGACAAAGCTCTGGACAGCAGGTGGTCAGTGTACCAGAGCTCATGCTTAGGGGTTGGCAGACAGACATGATCTTTTCCTGGTTGTCTCTGGGTGGTGTCCACTGGGGTGGTGTTTACCTCCATCTCTTGTGTTCTGTCAGGCCCCAAGCATATACGCTATGCTTTGTTTACATAGATAACCAAAAATTTCAAATGCTTCTGAAGGACCTACTCCTTCCCCCCTCCCCACTCTGTTTTCTTGGTGCACAATTGAGTTAGTGAGAATATTCTTCATGAAGATGTCAGTACTGGAGTTCGAGCAATGTGTGGGCATGTGTGTGTCGAGGGGAGGGAGTGAGAGGATAGACTTTAATCTCCTTATTGAAAGTATATTATTAACCAGGGAGAGGAGAGGCAAGATGGATCTGTTTGGCCTAATCCTGAGTGTCCATTTAAATAACTAAGCAATTATCCCAAGAGCTGACCCACAGTCTGACTGCTTCCCTCCCTTTGCTCAGCCCTTCACTTAACCATCATTTTCTCTCCACTTGCTCTATCTCTTCATCAGTTTAAAATTACTTGAAAAGCTGTGCATTGAACACCATCCATGGAACCTGGATGTCACAGAGATGGAGGCTGGCATATTTGGGAATACACAGTGACCAAGGGGCAGGGGCCTGGCTTTGTGGGTTGGGGAGGGGCAACGTGTTCACAGAAATGATATCTGAGCTGAGTCTTGAGGAGGAGGAGTTGGGGTAAGGGATGGAGTTGTAAGGGTGTTCTAGACATAGGGACAAATGTACAAATGTAAAAGTATCAGAATCAAGTAGTTAGTTTAGAAGTGTGTGCTGTAGCAGGAATAAGACCTAAATGATGGACAGGGGCTGATTCAAAGGATCCCTATATTTGGAGCTGGTTACTTTTACTTTGGGCTGTGGGAAATTTTAAGGAAAGGATCAGACCCTTTCCTGACCACCCATATAGGCCACATATCTCCTTTCCTCCTCACATATCTGTGTAGGACTAGGAACCACCATTTCCTTTTAATAGGAGAGGAAGTCATGAGGTCAGAAGCCATGTCAAAATCACCAGGTGAAAAATAAGGGCTAGGTCAGTTTTGAACATTTTTATAATAATGCTAGGTCTGTATATTATATAAGGAAAAAAAAACTTCATCGTATCTTGGGATTTTATTCACATAACTTGTAAAATTACACACTTCTAAAATAGAAGTCAAATGTAAAAACCCTTCATGAAACGGTAGTAAAGGACTAAAAAAAAAGTCGCCAGGTGAGAAAGTCCTTCCCCAGACAGCAGGGTGCAGGAGGCTTGGACCTATGGCATGGGGACCACCATGTACAGCAGCTACAGCATTCACTTCAGAAAAAAAAAAAAACAAAAAAAAACAAAAAAAAAACACCAAAATAAAACCCTTCTGGAAGGGATCCATGTTTCCATGTAATGACTACGATTCTCTCTGAACACTTGGGCTACTTAAGGAGAAAGAGACTAACCATGTGTCTGGTCCATAAACTTTATTCATCAGACAGGCTGGCAGTAGTCTGGCTCTGCCACTTCACCGGGCAACATTATCTCTCAGAGTCTGGTTCCCATCGGGAAGATTAGAACAGTCACTATAGCATCTCCTTGAGTCAGAGTCATCAATGAGATGGGTGCAGACAAGGTTCCTGACACAATATCTGCCTGGGCTGGAGCCTCACACAGGAGGTGCTTCTGTGTACAGCCCGCATTATGCACAGGACAACACGCGTTTACTCACAGCTTTGGGCTTTAGCACTTTCTTTGTCACCTATTTATAACAGCAGGTCCAAGGTTGGCAAGGATCTTTTCCCAGTCACATCCAGTTTCCCCTCAGTTTTCCCTCATCTTCATCTCTTGGCCTTCAGAACACTGGGGCACTAAAACATTCATTATTCTTCACTGCTTGTATTTTCCTGTAATCTCCGGTCACCAGAACTATTCTTTCCTTGCTCACTAGGAAGGATGCTAAAACCTGTTATTCATAGCCACTCAAGGTGTGTTGTGTGCTGTCTCTAGAGGAGGTTGGGTATATATTTTGCCCTATGCTGTACATAATTTAACTGAGACTTGGCTGTGTGGACATACAGACGTAGCTGGGGCTAACAAAGTAGGGTTCCTCTAGTGTTTTGTCTTCTAGTGTCACTCTTGGTTTTCTTCTCTGAAAACTGATCTGCTTCTATGGGTCCAACTACTGTCTATCTACCTATATGCTTTAAACACAGTCAAGCCCTGATTAATGGCCCACAGGATACCATACCCTCATGCACATCCTGCCAAGTTCTGAAACTCATCCCAGAGTTTTAAAATTGTGACTGATTCCCTAGTTTTTTGTTAACCAGCTGGTTTTGTGTATCACTGCTGCTTTTTATTATTTCTCTATCATACTGCACTGGCTCTTCCAGGGACCACCATTTACCTAGCTAGCATGGTTTAGACCAATCAATGCCACTTTTAGGGAATCCACTGTGTACTGAGGACATGGCTGACCCATGGAGGAATTTTGTAGTGCTTGTTTTATCACCTTTTCTAAAATAATTCGCCTTTTATAAGTTGACGATCCTTGGGTACTGGTAGGCTTGAACTTAGTAATTTGAAGAATAGTGAGAGAAACCTGAAGCCTTTCTTGATTCACAGAAACTCCAGATAATCTAGAATATTTGTCTGCTTTGTAGGAATTATAGACTGTCACAAAATGAGTTTCTATAGATTCCACATGTAAGTGAGGTCATATAGTATTTGTCTTTTTCTGTCTAACTTATTTCACTTAGCACAATTCCCTCTAGGTCCATCCACGTTGTTATAAATGGCAAGATTTAATTTTTATTTTATGGCACAATAACTAATATTACATTACATGTGTGTGTATATGCATATATAGCATGTACTCTTTATCCATTCATAAAAAATGAACAAAAAAAAAAAACCAGAAACAGGCTCATAAATACAGACAACAAACTGATGGTGGGCAGGGGGAGATGCGTGCAAGGATGGGTAAAATAGACAAAGAAGATTAAGATGTATGGACTTCCTGTTATAAAATAAATAAGTCATGGAGATGAAAAGTACAGCATAGGGAATGTAATGAATAATATTGTAATAGCTGTATGGTAACAAATAGTAACTATATTCATCGTGGTGAGCATTTCATAGTGTGTAGAATTGTTGAATCATTATATATATACCTGACCTAATAAAATATTAGTATGTCTCCTACACCTCAATAAAACAAGGAATTTGCCATAGTAGAAAATAGAGCATTTTGAAATGTGAATTATAAAGAAGAGATTGAGAGGAAAACCACAGTGATTAAAATTGAGAGAAATGATTGGCAGTTAGAAAATCACTGTCAAGTCTCTGAGTATGGAAAAGGAAATCCTCTCTGCTCAGTAAATAAAGGCCAACAGAAAACAGCCCAAACCCTTGCATCATAGAGGATGCAGGCTGCCACTCTGATGTGGCCACCCTTGAACTCAGTCTTCTTAGCATCACTTAGTACATCAATTGTCTGTCTTTGCACCCACATGCTGCAACACTATATTAGCTCCCCAAAAGAAGGATGTGGTGTCATCATTGAAAAGATACTAGGTTATTAAAACATATTAAATAACATTCTAAAAGCAGCTAAAATTTCCCACTCATTATGTAGAGCATTCAGAAATCTGAAAGAAGAGATCCAGGAATTGAAAACAGCAGCATCTTTAGAGTGAAAGACTGGCACTGGTGTTGATGTCCCTGAGAGTTTTCACATCACTACTTAGCATGTGCTATGCCCTAAGCTCTAAGACCTCTTTGTAAGCCCAGTAGGCTGTTGTTTTTCTGTTCTTTATATAATTTATCCTGTCTTTAATATTTTCTTCCTTCAATTAGCTTTGGGTTTAATTTGCTTTTCTTTTTCCAGTACTTAATATATGAAATTAGGTTGTTGCTATGAGATTTTTCTTCTTTTTTAATTTAAGCATTTACAGCTCTAAATTTCATTTTGAGGACCGCCTTTGTTGCATGTCATAAGTTTTGGTATGCTGTGTTTTTTATTTCCATTCATCTCAAAGATGTGTTCTTATTTCTCTTGTGATTTAGTTTAGATTCATTTGTTATTTAGGAATGTGTTGTTTAACTTCCACATGGGGTGAAATTTTCATATTTCCTTATGTTACTCATTTTTAGGTTTATCCATTATGATCACAAGAAATTCTTTGTATGATTTCAATATGTTTAAATTTATTGAAACTTGCTTTGTGACTGAACACATGGTCTATCCTGAATCACGTTCCATGTTCTCTTTAAAAAAAAAAAAGTATATTCTGCTGTTGTTGGATGGAGTGTTCTATATATGGCTGTTTGGTTTCATTGGTTTATAGTGTCTTCTGTTTCAGTCTTCTGTTTTCTGGTCAATATTCTGTCCAGTTTTCCTAACCATTATTGAAAGTGATGTATTGAAGTGAGGTTCATCTATGTGTATAATTTCTATATATTCTTGATAGTTTGAGCCTTTTATCATTGTATAGTGTCTTTCTTTGTCTTTTATAACAAATTTGGTCTTAAAGTTCTCTTTTTATTATAGTTTTAATAGAATGTCTTTTTTTATGTTTTCATTTTCAATTTATCATATTTATGCTGTTGCAGGCAGCATAGTTCATATTTATTTATTGATTCTATGAGTCTCTGGCTGTTAATTGAAGTTTTACTCCATTTATATTTAACATAATTACTGACAAGAAAGGACTTTGCCTTTTTTCTATTTGGTTTCTGTATGTCTTATTTCTTTTTTATTTCTTAATTCTTCTATTAGTATCTTCTTTTGTGTTCAATTCATTTTTCCCTAGTGTACCATTTTAATTCTCTCACATTTCTATTACTGTATATATTTTTTAATTATTTTCTTAGAGGTTACTCTGGATTTACATTAACATCCAAATTCATGACAATCACGTTTGAATTAATACCAACTTAGTTTCAGTGACATATATAAACTTTGCTCATATAGCTTTGTTCCTTTATATTTCTACTGTAACAAATTAGATCTTTTAATATAATGTGGTCACAAACATAGATTTATAATTCTCATGTTATGAATTTGTCTTTTAAATCATATAGGATAAGAGAGGGGTTATAACCAAAAATATAATAATCCTGGCATTTATATTTATGTATGTTATTAAAACTTGGAACAATGCCCAAAAAATGAAAACTCTCTTAGTCTTTGCAGCTAAGTTCTGTGTGTGTTGGGCACTCCTTCATTACTTAGGCAGTTTACAACTTCCATAGCTTTCATGTCTTGCTTGTGCAACGCCTTTAGGTCAGCTGAAGATGAGAATTTAGTCTTCTTGGGTCTTTTCTAAACATGCATCCAATCCTGGACATGAACACATTTTTCTAGATTCTCTGGAATATGTGGAGCTTTCCAGCCCTTTCTTCCCCAAGAGTTTCTTTCCCAAGCCTCTCCTTCCTAGATTTTTCAGTGTGTCTTTTGCTTGCCCAGCTGTATACATTGCACCATGGCTGCAGTGAATATATTTGTATTTAAATGTTTTGAACAAATGATTCCTTAGAGGATACCCCAGCCCTGGAAATCTCTGAGTCATTCCTTCAGCAATCCACCTTCTGCTCCTCTTACCAGCAGCCTGCATCAGGAATGCATGCTGCCATTTTCAAGGCCACTGCAGAGCTAGAAAATGGGGACGGGTAACAGAATAAGTTCAAATACCACAGAGCTTGCTCACTGAAATTCAGGTATTCTTTTTCTTCATTAAGTATTCTCCTGGCTGTTGTAAGTTCTTTATTAGATTCTAGTTTTCTAAAAAAAAAAATATGCTGACACTTTTTGTCACCTTACTCATTGCATTTGTGCATGTTCCTTAATTCACTACTTTTGATGATGTCACTTTTACTTCTTTCCTAGAATTTTTAAAACATCTATCATGTGTCAGGCATTGTATTACATATTTATATTCAGGGCTTAAAACAGCACTGTATAATAAACTTTATAATCCCTTTTAGATGATAGTTTGTGCCCAAGATAGTTGAGTGACACAATAAGTACATGGAGACTGAGATGAGAGTTGAAGGGTCTGTTTGATTCCACTGCCTCTTCTATCTGCTTTCTCCTCCATTATGGTATTGTTGGCCTTATACTTTATTATTAAAGGCATACTTGAGTTTTATTTTGAGAAAGGAACTTCTTTACATATTTGTGCTCTTCCTTTTTTGCAACATGTTTTTATTGTTCAGGCTTGTCTTTATTTTTTTTATATTTGATCTAGTAAGAAGGATTATTGCTGGACATATGAATACATATAAAAATTTAAACAGAATATTTATATGCTCACATTAATTATTACAGAGCCTTCCTGAGAAATATGAGCCTTAAGAATAGATACCAGCCATATTAATCAAAATATATCAATAAAGTTTATCCCCTTTTGATAAGAAATATGCTAACTTTGCAAAATTATCTCACATATGCTAGTTTTCCCAACATAAATGAAAATTGCTGACATCTTATTTCCAACAATTGAAGAGGAATGCAAAGTTTAGAGAGAATTTTTAGCCCAGTATAATTACGATGGTTGGTCTCATGGATGTTCCTATTACATCAAGAGTACAAAATGAGGGGCACCTGGGTAGCTCAGTTTGTTAAGTGTCCAACTCCTGATTTCGGCTCAGGTTATGGTCTCATGTTTCATGAGGTCAGGCCTCAGCGCAGAGCCTGCTGGGACTTCTCTGTCTCCCTGTCTCTGCCCCTCCCCACTTGGGCTCTCTCTATCTCTCAAAATTAAATAAACATTAACAAACAGAGTAGAAAATGAACAATGAACTGACTAATGAAATCTGTAACTCAAGCTTGAAGTAAGTTGTAGAAGTTGGATCTATTGCTAAAAAGGAAACATTTATTATGTTATCTCAATAACAGATTTTTTTTTGAAAGGATGAAACTCTACAATTGTATAAACCAGAACATTCATCATCTTAGTGTATTCTTATTTGACCTTTCAGGTAATTCTCTAAATTCTGCTTTTTACAAGGTTGCTCTTCACTGAATTTAAATTCTATTACATTTTAAGCAGGTCACTTTTAGCTCTCCACTAGCTACTTCCCATTCCCATACTTCACCAACCACTCGCAAATTTGGTATCTCATCCATTTTTGAGCACAGGCAAAAACCCTGCCTGTGATTTGTGTAGGGGCAGGGTTAGTGCTAAGGTGAAGACCCCTTGGGAGTTTGGCTATCCAGGACAAGCACAATGTCCCAGCCATGAAAGCAACTAGGCTTGCAGTTTTGGTCTAGACCAAATCCAATTGCAGTAGGTCTACAACTATCACAGAAGGGACCAGTACACACTGTACAGTTAGTAAAAAGTCAAGGAAATGGATGAGCCTGCCAATCACCTTGGGCTTCCAAAATAACCTCTTCCCAGCTTGACAATGTTTAGATTTTAAAATTTCAGTTTTTATATGGTTGACTGAACTTTAGAATACATTTTTCTTCACTAGAGTGTATTATGATAAGTGAAATAAGTCAGTCAAAGACAAATATCATATGATTTCACTCATATGTAGAATTTAATAAACAAAACAGATGAACATAGGATAAGGGAAGGAAAAATAAAGTAAAAACAGAGAGGGAGACAAACCATAAGGGACTTTTAAATACAGAGAATGAAGTGAGGGTGTTGGAGGGGAGGAGGGTGGGAGATGGGCTAAATGGGTGATGAGCATTGAGTAGGGCAGTTGTACAGATGAACTCTGGGTGTCATATGTAAGTGAAGAATCACTGGGCTATACTCCTGAAACCAATACCACACTGTATGTTAATATGTTAACTAATTTGAATTTAAATATATAAATTATTTTTAAAAAAGGAAGGAAAGTGGAAGATACCAATATGTCAGTTAAGAATGTCCTGCCTCTCCACTCCAAAAACACACTTTGTTGCCTGCCCTGGTAGGAGAGATGGATCCTGTAAACATTTCTCTTTTGCCAACTGGCATAACGTTAAGCTTTGTTAATAAAATGTGCTGAAGGGGGGAAAAACAAAGAATACCTTTTTCCTCAACACATTACTGTAAATTGTGGCTAGGTTCCCAAGAACTGGTAATTCCTAACTAACCAACAGTATGCATGGTGCATCATGTTAGTAGTGATTGTTTATAAGAAGACCAGTGTTTTCTTGCATTCTTTTATTTGATGAAAAATTTGCAGTTTTTTTTTTTTTTTTTTTTGAAGGCAGGCATACATCAGAGAAAGCTCTAGTGGGACAGGGTTTTGGCATCAGGAAGATATCAAAGGAAAATTTCTGAAGGAGAAATAGCGCTATCTGTATTCCTATCACTAGTGACTTATTAAATGTATATAACTTATAATTATATATATACTATATATACATATTTGTATTAATAAAAATATCAATTTTCTGTAATTGAATGCATGAACAGACCTCTCTTCATTTGCTAATCTAGAGGTGAGTCAAATATAGGAAGAGGAGGCATATATACTCCTCAGAGCTGGGCTTCCTTTCAGACACCCCCTCACAGAAAAGCAGAAAAGATGCTTCTCACATGCAGTGTAAATATACAGTTCCATCAACTTTGAGGATGTAACTTAGCTATAGAGCAGGAAGAACTCTCTAGCAGCATCCCTACTAAAGGGTTAAAGGGTCCCTCACAGCCCCACACCAAAGGCAGCACGATGAGGCTATAGTACAAGATGTAAAGATGCTGCCAGCAGGAATGCCAGGTGAGTAGCATTATCTTTGCTCCATCTCCAAACCCTGAAGCCTTTCATAAGGGAACAGCTATTGTAAATATAAAGTTATCTACAGTAAAGATTCATCTGTTCTTTACAAAGACTCACTGGGCTAGAAAAGTGTAACGACCAATTTTGCACCTTATTTCTTTCCCATGACACCAATCATTAGAACTATTTAATTCTAAGAGTCCCAAAATGAATTTCATATATTGCCTGAGAGTCACTGTAACATCTTTCTAGAGAGGTTATGTTTCCACTGAGTGAATATAACTCATGTACATGGTGTACAGTTCAAAAACTGACCAAGCCAGGGCATTTTGCATGAAATGCTATTTCATTGTCAAGGTCTGAGTTTTCATTGTAGCAAGCATTTTGTGAGATGTTTATATATTGGCTAATATTACCAAATTTCTTTTTTAACATTGGAAAATGGTTTTAATATATACATGGGAGGGTGCCAGGGTGGCTTAGTTGGTAAGCATCTGACTCTTAATTTCAGCTGAGGTCATGATCTCACAGTTTGGGAGACTGAGCCCTGTGTCAGGCTCTGCGCTGACAGGGTGGAGACTGCTTGGGATTCTCTATCTCCCTCTCTCTCTGCCCCTCCCCTGCTTGCATGGGTTTTCTCTCTCTCTCTTTCTCTCTCTCTCTCAAAATAAAGTTTTTTAAAAAACAAAATATGCATGGGGTTGCTGTTCAGCACACTAACAACTGGTTATTTGATTAGTAATACTATTTATTTGGTGAGGGGGAGACTACTATATTTATTTCCTATTGCCACTGTAACAAATTACCACAAATATAATGCCTTAAGGCAATTTATATTTATTATTCACTGCTCTGGATACCAAAAGTATAAAACAGGTTTTACATGGCTAAAATCAAGCTTTTGGCAAGACTGTGTTTCTTTCAGATTCTCTAGGAAAGAATATATTTTTCCTTTTCCAGCTTCTAGAAGATGTGTGCCTTCCTTGGCCCATGGGCCATCACTCCTTCCATAATCACATCTTTCTCTGATTCTGATTCTGTTTCTTTCTTATAAGTAGTCCTGTGATTACATTGGGCTCACCTGGATTACCCAGGATAATCTCCCCATCTCAAAAGCTTTAATACCATCCATTTGAAAAGTTCCTTTGGCTATGGTAGGTAGGAAGGATTAGGACATGACCACCTTTGAAGGGGTTATTATTTTGCCTACCACAATCTGTGTTCTGGTCCCCTTCAAAACTCATGTGTATGTCTGACATGCAAAATAATTAACCCCATCCCAATATCTCCAAAATTCCAAACTCGTTACAGCTGTTAAATTAAAGTCCATAATCTCACCCAAATCTTGCCAGTTCAAAAGTTCCAAACCTCATTATCTGAGTTATCTAATCAGCTATACAAGAGGATCTGGGTATGATCTACTCTGAGTGCAATTCCTTCCCATCTATGAATTTGTGGAACTCAAGAAACAAGTTTCTGTTCCCAAGATCAAATGGCTGGACAGGCGTATAACAATTACAGATATTCCCATTTGAAAGAGGAGAAAATGTCAGGAAAAAATGAAGCACTATTCCCTCTCTCTGTCCTTTTCAGTACAAATTGGCAGTGTTTCTGCTGGTATAAAATTCTCAGAAGTCTTGTGTGTTTCCTATGTGTGTCTCAAGAATTCACACCATTAGATAAGAGGTTCCTACATAAATCTTTCGTTAATAATCTAGTCTTTATTCCTGGCTTTTGTTTACATGATTAAGGGGACTCAGGAGTCACACACCTAATCTCAAAGAGCCTACTGTGTGACTGCATACTCTGACCTTTTGACACTTGAGGCTTTAGCAAAAGGTCGCCCAGCCACACCCTAGTCTTTATTTTAAGAGCATTCTTTCCTGATAGTGAATCTCCTAATTATAGCATCTTTTGCAACCCGGATAATCTGAGAATTTCCCAAATCATCAAGTCCTGGTCCCCTTTTTGTTGGCAGTTCTTCCCTCAACCTATCTTTTCCTTCTCATGTTTTACTATAAGCAAGAGGAAGAAAACAAGACACAACTTCAACACTTTGCTTGGAAATTTCATCTAAATATCCAAATTCATCATTGTATCAGTCTCCTGTGACTGCTGTAATAAATTACCACTAACTTGGTGGATTAAAACAGCACACATTTATTCTTTTATGCTTCTGGAGGCCATAAATCTGAAATCTGTGTCAAAGGGCAAAATCAGGGCCATATTTCCTCTAGAGGTTCTAGGGAAGAATCCATTTTCTTGCCTTTTCTAGTTTGTAGAGCTGCATACCTTGCATTCCTTGTCTCAGGGCATCTTCCTACATCTTCAAAGCCAGAAGCAAAGAGCATCTTTAAACCACCCTCTGCTTTCATGCATCACCTATATTTTTCTATGTATGTTGTAATCTACTTTTACTTTTCTCGTGTAAGAATCCTTGTGACTGCATTTAGTGCCACCTGGATAATCTCCCCATCTCTGGACCCTTAACTTACATCACATCTACAAAGACCCTTTTTCCATGTAAGATAGTGTTTACAGCTTCCCAGAATTAGGATATGATATCTTTGGGGGTCATTATTTAGCCTACTACAATTGCTTGTAAGTTTTGCTTTCCACATAATTATAAATATAAATCAGCTAAGTTTTCTGTCACTATATAAGAAAGATTTCATTTCTTCCAGTTAGTTTCCAATAACATGTTCCTCATTTCCTTTTGAGCCTTTGTCTGCAAGATCTTTGATGCCCATATTCCTATCAACAGTGTCTTTATGACCATGTATTGTCAGTTTTCTCTGCCATGCACCTCACTTCCTTGCAGGTCTTCAGCACAGAATAATTAACATCCATGTTTCAATTAACAATCTGTTCAAGGAAGGAAAGTTTTATGTATTGTAAATCTCTATATGAATTTCAGCATCTGCCTACTGCCCAATTCCAAACTTATTTTCACACTTTTAGGTATTTGTTACAATAGTACCTCACTTATAAGTACAAAACTTTGCATTATTTTCCTATTGATGCTGTAACAAATTATCACAAATTTACTGGCTAAAACACAATTAATTCATTTCCTGATAGTTCTGGAAGTCAGAAGTCCAAAAGGGTCTTACAAGGTTAAAATAAGTTATAGGTAGGATTGCATTCTTTCTGATTTCTCTAGGCGAGAATCTGTTCTTTGCCTCTTCCAGCTTCTAGAAGCCACCTGCATTCCTGAGTTCATGGCCACAGACTTTGACCTCTGCTTCTGCCATCACATCTCCTTTTCACATCACATCTCCTGATACTCCTGCCTCCCTCTCAAAATAACCCTTGTGATTATACTGGGCCTATATGGATAAACCAGGATATTCTCCCCTGTTGCAAGGGCCTTAATTTAATATACCTGCAAAGTTCCTTTGCCATTTAAAGTAATGTATCTATAGGTTTGGGGGTTTGAGGGGTAAGGACATGGGCATCTTTGTAGGACCATTTTTCTGCCTACCACCACCACATCTTCTACTGCACTGATGCATTGTTTTCATATAAATGAAAACGCTCAAATCTGAAGAGAATATTGGGTGGGAAGCTAGAGACTAACCTCCTTTTCACACTTAACTATTTTTTTCTCAGAGAATAAAAACAACTGTTATTATGTGTCTTTTTCAAATGGGAAGACTGGACCAGAGAAGTTAGGCAGTTTTACAAAGGTAAAACAGTTAGTTAATGGCAAAGCCATTAACTCTAGAATTTCACTGTTTTAACCATTTAAAGTTCTCTCCACCGTGACCTGCCCCTGGTCAAGCAGAGAATTCTTTAGTGAGTTTAGGACCCTAAACCCTTGATTAGGATGATATAAATCCAAGTTGAAGCAAATATTTTAACTCACAAAATGTCCTTTCTTGACCCTAAAATTAAAATGTTGTTGAAAATTGGGATGCTTGTTTCAATAAGTTAATGCTTGAATGTCTTAACAGAGATTAGGAGCAAAATAGAAATTTGACCTCTGGGGCAAGAGTGTGGAAATGCTGGATTTTTGGATCCACCAGTAGTTTAGAGAAGTTTTTTCTGTAAGGCATATTTCTTAATCTTTTGGGCTTCATTTCCTTCAACTGAAAAGTGAAGGTTTCTGGTAGGTAGTCTGTATGACTCCTTTGAGCTAGGACAATCCATTATTCCATAGAGTGCTTTGATCTCAATTCTATATGAAGGAGGTTGGTTATACATCAAGGTACTCTATATTTCAGAGACCCCATCAATGGAAGGCTTGCTCTTACCTAGAGATATATATTTTTTTGTATTATGAAAGCATAGGCCATTTTTGAAATGTTTAAAGGGATAAAAAATTTAAATGTTGTTCCCCTACTGAGGCTGAAACATTTACTTAGGGGATTTAGCTGAATAATGTGTTCATCCTTTAGAAGAAAGACACTATCATATATTTTTCCAGTGTTTGGAACTCTAATCCTAAGGAAGTCTGTTAAAATGGGGGAACAATCCATGATGCTTTAATGATAGCATTTATTGAGATAGGAATTGTAGAATTACTATCTTTTTATATATTTTTTATTTTTTTAATTTTTTACTGGAATTATTTCTTCTTTAACATATTCTTCTTTTTAGATTCAGCTAAATTCTGTCCACATGTCTCTGCCCACCATCACTACACCCTCCATTTTTCCAGCTATATGCTGAAAGCAGACTCCTTGGTGTACAATCCTTATCATCTTTTTTATATATTTTTTTATTTTTATATTTTTTTATTTTTATATTTTTTACTGGGATTATTTCTTCTTTAACATATTCTTCTTTTTAGATTCAGCTAAATTCTGTCCACATGTCTCTGCCCACCATCACTACATCCTCCACTTTTCCAGCTATATGCTGAAAGCAGACTCCTTGGTGTACAATCCTTATCATCTTTAAATGTCAGTGCAGTGGTTTTCAGAAGGTAGGCAGCTCTCAGGACCAAGGAACCAGAATAAAGCAGGACAGAAGATGCATGCTGTCTTTAGTAAGAGTTGAGACCACTATGGCAAAAGGAAAGGCTTCTCATACCTCATAAATACAGGGTGTTGGCCAAGAATGAAGGAAGACATGAGGAGAAGGGAAAAATCCAGGAGTAAGCAGTGTTTCCAAGGTGGGAGGTCAGGTCTCTCTGAGGGGATCTTCTCTGAGAAGTAGGAGCAAACAATAGAAATGCCAGGTGGTGGTGCCTCCAGTGGCCATTGACATAGAAACAAAGTACCACCACAAAGCACAGAAGGAAGAGAAATTAACTCTGATTCACCACACTGTCAAAAAACCAACAGATCTGGCTTCAAGTCAGCCTCCAGACCCAGTGGGCAATAAAGTGTTTCTTTATTTCTCAGTTATGTGAGCTGGCAGACGTGGCAGTATCTAGAGGGAAGATTCTGCCCTGGAGAGACCATCTCCACATCAGCCTGATGATGGGAGTGGGACCATAAAGTTGTCAATATTGTATGTGTAGGGGGCAACTTGAAGACTGCAGAACTGGATCTGCTGGTTCAAGTCTGTAGTACCTGTGGCTGGGCTAGGATGGCCAGGATCACCTGAAGCATCCCCACTTCCACTCCACTCCACACTACCCCAACTATCTGAGCCCAGGGTCTTCCTTACACCTAAACTATTTGAACAGAGGCTGTAGACCAGCACAGAATCTCCAAATCAAAGCTGTTCTCCAAGCTCCTACAGCACTGTTATTTCTTGTGCTTATTTTTGCATTCATTGCTTTGAACCTGGCATTGTAGCTTTATATACACTTTCTATTTTCTTACTAAAAAATTTCCTTCTGAAGAAAATTCTAGATTTTCTGAGTTCAGTGTGAATTTATTCTCTAAAACATATTTGACTCATTTAAGTTCTCTGTCCCTCTATTTGCTTTACCTTAAAAATTTCTTAAATTCACTAAAAGCCAAATGAAGTTAACATTATTTTCTTTTGTGCTGACTGAAGGCTTTCCTCACAGGCTGTGATTTTTAGGTCATAATTTTCTTAATTCTAGTAAGTAAATACTTACCTTATCCACTTCATAGTCTCTAATAATAGTCCTTATACATAGTTTATGCTTGAAGAAGTCCATTGCAGTTTACTTATCATGTAAAACAATTTAAAAGTCTAACAATAGCTAGTTAGTTTAATATATATACATTATTATATTATTTATTATTATACATAATTGATTTAATATGAAATATATGCATATATATGTATATATGTTATACATACACATATATTATGTATGTGTATATGAAATATATATTATATACGCATAGTATGAAATATATTATATATGTATATTTGTATATATGTTATGTGTGTATAATATATATAGTTATATATTCTATATATACACACATACATATAGTCCAGACATCTGCATCCTATAATTATATAGTTCATCTTTCAAAGTAATCATTATGTAGAGATTTTCATGTGGGAAATATCCTGTTCTAATGTTAGATATACAAAAGACAAGAATGAAAGAAAATACATGTACATGTCAAAATTATCTGTACAGGGGCACCTGAATGGCTCAGTAGGTTAAGCATCTGACTTCAGCTCAGGTCATGATCTCACTATTTGTGAGTTCGAGCCCCACATTGGGCTCTGCACTAACAGCATGGAGCCTGCTTGGAATTTTCTACTTCCCTCTCTCTCTGCCCCTCCTACGCCCCCCTCAAAATAAATAAATAAACTTAAAAAAGTTTTTTTTAATATGTAGAAAAAATTTACCAAGTGAATTTACAAGTGAAATGATACCTACTTGTAGTTTTCTCCTTTAAAATTCTTTTGTATATTTCCATATCCTTCTATGAACATATACCACATATCATTTTAAATACTATCTCCCTGCCTGCATGTCATACTTTGATGATGTGTTCTCATCTATGTGCACTTATACCATCTAAAAGTCACTCCATCTTTGGGGGAATGGCCCCTCAAACCAGAGACAGCAGAGGATTTCTTCTCTTTGATAAGCACAGACCTTTCTTGCACTAACACATAAATTTGTCTCATTCACAGTATACATACATTGACTTCTTTGTCTGTAATCATTAACTATGAATTAGGTACTCAGAGCAGAAGGCTAATCTGTTTTAACAGGAGGAAGTAGTGAAGGTAAAAATGAATGTTTTTACATTTTTATTCTCACTCTGGGCACAAAGGCAAGATCTGGACTCAATATAAGAGGGAAGGACCAATGGTGCTAATATCTTGAATTATTATTTGTCTAAAAATATAACTATAACATCTGTTTAAAGGTGAATATTTTATATTTTGATTTCATTCTATATAATTTAATTTCGTTTTAAATAGCAGAAGAAGGAATTTAAGAAACAAGATTAACTCATTAATGAAATTTAGATTCACTATCTAATTAGTAAAGTCTGTAGGGAAATAAAAGCACAACAATATGGCAATTTTGGAATTGTACAGAACCCATTCCCACTTAGTGTGTGGTGGATGTGCTGTCAGGAAGCCACTGCAGTCAGAGGCTTGGGCTTAAATCATTACTCCCTGACTTCATAGCTCTGCATACTTGTCCTGATCTTTTAATATCTATGCATCACTTTCCTTTCTCGTAAACTTGGATGTTAATAGCAACAAATCTCATAATGCTACTCTGATTAGATGTGTTAATGCAGGTAAGGCACCTATCACAGTGCCTGACATACAACTGGTAGATATGTCCATTGCTGTTTGAGTATTGGTGGCAGTCGTAGCAGGCAGTAGTATTACTATCTGCAAGACCAGACATGGGTTAAAAACAATTAGGTTGTACCAGAAGATTGCTGTCATGACACAATTCACCTACTCTGTTTCATGTTATCAGTCCAGTACACAATAATTGTAACCAGCTTCTGGTCAGAATTTGGACTGAGAATTTATTATACATTTATATTTCTTGAGCTTATAAACTATTTTATAAAATACATATATTTCAACCTTGTCCAAGGAAATGTTTTGATTTTTCTGAGTTAGGAATGGGAAACAAACAATAAATCATTTTTAAAGGCATCTGGAATTACTTTACAAGTGGTAATGTATGTATAGACACACGAAGCCACAGAACTGACTAGATTTTATTTAATCCATATTTTTAAATGATATCCATCTTCAATGCAAACCTATATAATTTGGTGGGTCAGGCAGACAATTTCATAAAAGATGGTAATTAAAATTATGACTGAAGTACTTAATATAGCTCTATGGAACATGGTGGTTGCTCGGTAAATAGCCAGAATTGGTGAGTCATTTAAAAAGTCTTCATGTCTTATTTTTCAGCTTGACTATTTCTGCAGAATGCCCAATGCAACTTGAGGACTTCCCGATGGATGCCCATGCTTGCCCTCTGAAATTTGGCAGCTGTAAGTTATTTTCACAAGTAAGAACCACGGATATACTTTTGGGGTTATTTCCACATTCATTCAGAACTTGGGTTCCATATGTGAATAAACACAATATGGGTGGCAGTCTGCTTGAGAAGACTGGAATGCTGTGGAGTCCTCATACTTTTGTCCTCACAGACTAGTTTTCTTGTCTCTAACAGAGAATTATGTGTCGAGGCACATACCATAAAAATATCCTGGAGAAGTGTTTTCAGGCCCTCACCTGGCAGTTCTTTCTTTCTCTTTCTTTTTTTTTTTTTAAATTTTAATGTTTATTTATTTTTGAGAGAGAGAGACACAGAGCACAAGCAGGGAAGGGGCAGAGAGAAAAGGAGACACAGAATCCAAAGCAGGCTCCGTGCTCTGAGCTGTCAGCACAGAGCCTGATGCGGGGCTCAAACCCACAAACCACGAATCATGAACTGAGCTGAAGTCGGACGCTGAACCGACTGAGCCACCAGGAGCTCCTGGCATTTATTTTTACTTCTCAGACTGCAGGTCATATCCTCTAAGGAGCCAACATTCATGACTCAATTTCCAGTACCCAGCCATGATCTTCACTTCTTAATAGAATATTCCATAAGAGCAATGACACTGTCTTGTTCACCCTTACTGCTCACCCTGTACACGTTTTAGGAAACGTGTTTCTTGAACAAATAATTATTCATTAGGTGAACACCTTTGCATTCCAGCCATTCCAGATAGTGCAGTGATGACACTGTCCCTGAAAGTGTGCCTGCAGCCCCATCCTCCCTTCTGAGATGTTGGGAGGCAGGGTTAGAACCAAACTGTTTCCTTCTTTCTTTATGCTATCCATTTGTACTCATGCTATGCTAAGTTTTGATTTTTAAAAGCAGAAGAATGTGTTCCTGGAAATTAATCAGCAGACTTGTACTATTGTATTACATTTTTAATAATTGATGAACCAACATTGTTACATTATTATTAATTAAGGTCCATAGTTTATGTTAGGGTTCACTTGGTGTTATATATTCTATAGGTTTTGATAAATGTTTCCAACATTATATTATCATATAGAGTAATTTCACTGCCCTTAGAATCCTTTGTACTCCACTGATTCACCATCCCTTCCCTCAATCCCTAACAGATCTTTTTACTGTATCCATAGTTTTTTTCTTTTCCAGAATGTCATACAGTTCCAGAATGTTCATACATAGTACAAAGCCTTGTCAGATTGCTGCTTTTAGTTAGTAATATGTATTTATGGTTTCTCCATATTTTTCATGGCTGAAGAACTAATTTCCTTTTAGTGCTGAGTAATATTCCATTGTATGCTTGTACCATAATTTCTCCATTCACCTACTGAAGGACATCTTGGTTGTTTCCAAGTTTGGGCAATTATGAAGAAAGCTGATAAAAACATCTGTGTGCGGGTTTTTGTGTGGACATACATTTTCAACTCCTTTGGTTAAATATCAAGAAGCACCAATGCTGGATCATATAGTGTGCATATGGTTAGCTGTGTAAGAAATTGACAAATTGCCATTCCCACCAACAAAGAATGAGAGTTCCTTTTGCTCCACATCTTCACCAGCATGTGGTGTTATCAGTATTCTGGATTTTATCCATTCTAATAGGTGTCTAATGGTATCTTGTTTTAATTTACAATATCTTTGTGACATATGATACTGAATATCTTTTCATATGTTTATTTTCCATCTGTTTATCTCCTTTGGTGAGGTGTCTGCTCAGGGATTTTGCCCATTTTTAATCTGGTTGTTCATTTTCTTATTGTTTAGTTTTAAGAGTTCTTTATATATTTTGTGTACCAGTTCTTTATCAGCTGTGTGTTTCACAAATATATTCTCCAAGTCTACAGGTTATCTTCTCATTTTCTTGATAGTATCTTTCACACAGACTTTTTGTTTTGTTTTGTTTTAACTAAATTTTTCTTTCAGTGTTTATTTATTTTTGACAGACAGAGACAGAGTTGGGGGGGGGGGCAGGGCAGACAAAGAGAGAGACACAGAATCTGAAGCAGGCTCCAAGCTCTGAGCTGTCAGTACAGAGCCTGACATGGGGCTCGAACCCACAAACCGTGAGATAATGACCTGAGCCGAAATTGGACGTTTAACCAACTGAGCCACCCAGTTATCCCCACATAGCAGACATTTTTAATTTAATGAAGTCCAGCTTATTATTTATTTAATGGATCACATCTCTGAGGTTATATCTAAAAACTAAGGTTATCTGGATTTTCTTTGTGTTTTCATCTAGGAGTTTTATAGTTTTGAATTTTACATGTAGGTCTGTGATCCGTTTTGAGTTAATTTTTGTGAAAGTATAAGGTTTGTGTCTAGATACTCATTTTTTTTCTTTGCATGTGGATGTCCACACCAATTTATTGAAAAGACTATCTTTTATCCACTGTATTGCCTTTGCTCCTTTGTCAAAGATCAGTTGACTGTGTGGGTCTGTTTTTTAGCTTTCAGTTCTGTTCCATTGATCTATTTGCCTATTCTTTTGCCAATACTATACACACTGTCTTGAGTACTGTAGCTTTACAGTAAGTCTTGAAGTTGGGTAGTATCAGTTCTCTGATTTTGCTCTTCTCCAGTATTATACTGGTTATTCCTTTGTCTCTCCACATGAACTTTAGAGTCAGTTTGTCAATATCCACAAAATAACTTGCTGGGATTTTTATTGGGATTGTATTGGATCTACAGATCAAGTAGGGAAAAACTGACATCTTGACATAATTTAGTCCTCGTGTTCATGAACATGAAATAACTCCATTTGTTTAGCTCTATTTTGATTTCTTTCATCAGAGTTTTGTAGTTTTCTTTATATAAGCCAGATTGCCTTGGCACCAAAACCAAAGATACTGCAAAAACTACAAAACTTTGGACAAATATCCTTCATGTATAGAGACACAAAGAAATTCTTAACAAAGTATTAGTTCATTGGGTTCAACAACAAAGTGAATAATACACAATGACCAAGACCAAGTAGAATTTAATCCAGGGATGCAAGGCTGAGATATAATCCACTATTTTAACATAATAACGAAGAAAACTAAGATAATAATATCAATTGAGGCAGGAAAAGCATTTGACAATATTAACACCTATTCATGGTAAAAATTCTCAGAAAACTAGTAATAGATGGGACATCCCAGAATGTGATAAAACACTTCTACAAACAGTCACAATGCAAACGTGTAATTAACATTACAATTAATGTAAAAAAAGACTAAATGGTTTCCTAAGAGTTAGAATAAGGCAAGGATGTCTGCTTTTACCACTTTTACCTCAACATAGTGCTGGAAATTCTAGCCTGTGCAAATAAGGCATGAAAAGGAAATAAAGGTGTACAGATTAAAAAAAACAACAACAACAAAAGAAAGATAGTTTTGTTTATTTTTTCTTAATCTTTTCACCTTTTGTTTCCTTTTCTTATAATACTGCGTTAGTTAGGACTAATGTTTACAACTTCCTGTCTAGTTGTTTTACACCAATTCTTGAGAAAGAGATATTGAAATCTCCAAATATAAATGTGGATTTGTATTTTTCTGCTTTTAGTTCAATCAGTTTGTTATGTTTTGGTGGCTTGACCATTTATCATTATATAATATCCCTTTCTGTCTCTGGTGATTTTCTTTGCTTTGAACTCAGTCTGATATCCACATAGACACTTTTGCTTTCTTTTTGAATAATATTTGAGTGGTATTTATTTTTCTTATTTTTACTCTTCAACATTTATATATCATTATGTTAAAATAAGTTTCTTATACACATCATATAGCCACGTAATATTTTTTAATGACTTGGTCAATCTATGTCTTTTAATTGGTATATTTTCATCATTTACATATAATGTATCTTTTGATATGTTAGACTGTCATTTTATTTATTTATTTTTGTTTTTTGTTCTTTATCTTTCTCATTTCTCTATTTTCCTTTTTCTGTCTCCCTGTTTGTTAACTGGACAATTATGATTAGTTGTTTTATTATGATTACATTTTGACTTATAATATTTTTATACAGTTCTTCCTCAACTTGTGATGGGATTGCATCTGATAAACCCAGTATAAATTGAAAATATTGTAAATCAAAAATGTATTTATTATACCTAATCTACAGAACATCATAGCTGAACCTAGTTTACCTTAAATATACTCAGAATATTTATATTAACTGACAGTTGGACTAAATCATCTAACATAAAGTCTGTTTTAACAATAAGGTGTTGACTATCTCATGCAATTTATTAAATACTGTACTAAAAATGAAAAACATGCAAATGGTTGCATGGGCACAGAATTGTTGTAAATATATCAATTGTTTACCCTTGTGATCACATGATTGATTGGGAGCTTTGGTTCACTGCCACAGCCCAGAACAAATATTGCTAACTTGGGAAAAGAGAAAAATTCAGAATTTGAAGTACAGTTGCTACTACATAGCAATAAGTTTGACTCCCCAAAACTTAACTACTAATAGCCTACTGTTGATGAGAAGCTTTACCAATAACCTAAACAGTCAATTAACACATATTTTGTATATTATAGGTATTATATAATATATTCTTACAATAAAGTAAGCCAGAGAAATAAAATATTACTAAGAAAATCATGATGAAGAGAAAATACATTCACAGTATTATGCTGTAATTATAAAAAAATATATCTGTGTATTAGTGGAACTGGACGTTCAAACCCATGTTGTTCAAGGGTTAACTATATACATAACTTATCACAGTCTACTGGTGTCTTCCTTTAACCAGATCAAATGAAAAATAAACCTTACCTCCGTTTACATGTGCTTACCTTCCCATAATTATAAATACAGTTGCCCTAAAGATGTTGTCTATATACGTATAGAACCATATCAGAGAGTTTTAGAATTTTTATTTGAACCATCATACTTAATTTTACAAACCCAAGACAAGAAGGAAATTCTATTGTATTTGCTCATATTTTTACTTACTGTGTTTTTTCATTCTAATTGTTCCAAGATTTCTTCTTTATAACTAAGTTGTTTTATAATAAAATAATAACAAAATATTTTATAATAAAACTTATTTATAACTAGCAAACTGTCTTTAGGTATTTTTGGGGCAATAAATTATCTTTGGTTTTTTTTTTGTTTTTTTTTCATTTGAAGAGGTTTGATTTTTCCCTTCATACCTGATGGATATTTTCATAGGATTCTGTACTGATAGTTCTTTTGGCACTTGAAAGATGTGCTCTTTTATGCTTGCTTCCTTGTTTTCTAATGAGAAATCTGATGCCATTCAAATCATTTTTTGCTTGTAGGTAGGATGTCATTTTTCTCTGGTTACTTTCAAGATTATTTTCTTTGCCTTTAGTTTTTAGAAATTTAACTATGCATTGGTGTAGATTTCTTTGAGTTTATTCTGCCTGGGCCTTGCTAAGCTTCTTGAATCTATAGATTTTTATGAAATTTAGAAGTTTGAGCAATCATTTCTTTAAATACTTTTTCTGCTCCATCATCTTTCTCTTCTCATTTCCTGATTCCAATGACATGAATATTAGATTTTTTTATATATCCCCATAAGTTTTTTTTTTTTTAGGTGTTAACTCTTCTTTATTTATTTATTTTTTTAATATGTGAAATTTATTGTCAAATTGGTTTCCATACAACACCAAGTGCTCATCCCAAAAGGTGCCCTCCTCAATACCCATCACCCACCCTCCCCTCCCTCCCACCCCCCATCAACCCTCAGTTTGTTCTCAGTTTTTAACAGTCTCTTATGCTTTGGTTCTCTCCCACTCTAACCTCTTTTTTTTTTTTTCTTCCCCTCCCCCATGGGTTTCTGTTAAGTTTCTCAGGATCCACATAAGAGTGAAACCATATGGTATCTGTCTTTCTCTGTATGGCTTATTTCACTTAGCATCACACTCTCCAGTTCCATCCATGTTGCTACAAAAGGCCATATTTCATTCTTTCTCATTGCCACGTAGTATTCCATTGTGTATATAAACCACAATTTCTTTATCCATTCATCAGTTGATGGACATTTAGGCTCTTTCCATAATTTGGCTGTTGTTGAGAGTGCTGCTATACACATTGGGGTACAAGTGCCCCTATGCATCAGTACTCCTGTACCCCTTGTATCCCCATAAGTTTTGAGGCTTTTCATTTTCTCCTATTTTCTCCCTGTTTCTCATGTTATTTAATTTCTGTTGTTTTGTCTTTGAGTTTACAAACTCTATCCTTTCTTTCCTCCATCCTCTTTATTCACTCATGTATCGAACTTTTTATTACAGTTATTGTATTTTTCACTTCTGTGAAGGTTAATTTGTGTGTCAACTTGACTGGGCGATGACATGCCCAGATTTTTGGTCAAACATTATTCTGGGGGATGTCTGTTAGGATGTTTTTGGAAATGATTAACATTTAAATTAATAGTCTGAGTGAAGCAGATTGCCTTTTCTAATGCGGTGGATGTCATTCAACTAGTTGAAGTCTTGAACAGAACAAAATGTTTGGCCTTCCAATGATATGGGGAAATTCCTCCTGCCTGACTGCCTTAATCAGGGCCCCTGGCCTTTTCCTGCCTTGTACTCAAACTGAAACACCAGGTCTTGCTAAACTTCTTGGGCTCCCAGTCTGAGATGCATAAGGTAAGAATAAAGCCACAGAACTCACTACTGGGTCATCTCTTGAGTACCAAGATCCCAAGACCTGTCTGCCTTATTCTTTCTACATTTCAGATTCTTCCTATATTTTATGTCATATCCAGATTTTCTAGTTATATTTAGTGAGAGGAATAGGGGAAAACACATCTCCATTCTCCTGGAAGCAGAAGTCCCCTTGCATGTGTTTTTATTATTATTTATATTTCCTAGGGTTTACTGAACTTCTTGAATTTCTAAATTTGTCTTTCACCAAATTTGAGGAATTTTGGCCATTATCTCTTCTAATATTTTTCTCTCCCATCCTTCTTTTTCCATCTGGAGTCTAATCTAATTAATTTTTAATGTTTGTTTATTATTTATTTATTTATTTATTTATTTATTTATTTATTTATTTTGAGGTAGAGAGCACAAGCAGGGTAGGGGGAGAGGAAGAATCCCAAGCAGGCTCTGTGCTGACAGCACAGTCAAAATCAAGTGTTGAACACTTGGGGAACCTGGGTGACTCAGTGGGTTAAATGTCTGACTTTGGCTTAGGTCCTGATCTCAGGGCTCATGAGTTTGAGCCCTGCCTTGGCTCTGTGCTGAGAGCTCGGAGCCTGGAGCCTGCTTTGGAATCTTTGTCTGTCTCTCTCTCTCTGCCCCTCCCCCACCTCTGAAAAATAAATATTATAAAAAAGAGTTGGATGCTTAACTGACTGAGCCACCCAGGCACCCCTCTTTATTCTTTATATTGGATAATTTTTATCACTCTGTCTTCAAGTTCACTGACTTATGTCATTTCAATCTGTGGCTAAATTCATACAAAAAATTTTTATTTAGTGTATTTGTCAGTTTTAGAGTTTGTATATGTTTCTTCAAAATAATTTCAATGCCTCTGCTAAGACTTACTCTTAGTTTTTCATTACATTTTTTCATTACAAACCATTACATTTTTTTCCTTTACACTCTTAAGCATAGCCATTTAATCTGCTTTAAAATCCTTATATGCTAAATCCAGGATCTGAATCCTCTTAGGAGCATTCCACATTGATTGTATTTTCTCTTGAGTCTGGGTCACTTTTTTGTGTTTCTTTTACATTTAATATATATTTTTAATTCTTTCCTGGCTATCTCAGTGTTGTATTGCAGAGACTGGATTCTGTTAAATTTAGAGTGTCATTTTTTTTTCTTTTTTAGTTAATTAACTTGGCCAAAGGAAAACTCCAAACACTGTCTTTCCTATAGTAGGCAACAGATGAAATGTCAGATGGTTCTTCTACCTTAGTTGGGCTGGTAGGATTATGCTCCATGTATGTATAATTCAGGGTAAGTATACATATCTGGGTAGAATTTACATACATCCATTACATCAAATTTGTGATTTCTTCTCTGTGGCTCTTTCCTTTCTAGGATTTTGCGTGTCATTTTTCAGATGTGCTATTCTGATAGTCTACTTTTCCTTTGGTTCTTCGAGCCAGGAAGACCAAAGGAATCCATCCAAGCTTTAGCCACTTCACAGCTCTGACTCAAAGCTTTTTAAGTAGAAAGGCATTCCCTTCCTCTGAGCCAACTCCCTCCAGTCTTTTCCTCTATTTGTTCACTCTCCGGTGCGCTTCAGGGAGTTCTCTTTTACATGGTGTTAATAGTAACAACTACTAACAACCACTTTGCTGTTACTGGCAGGGGAAGTTTGTTTGATTCCAGGGGTTTCCTTTTGTATTACTTCTATCATTTCAAACAGGTTTTTGGGATTAGGAAAGGTGTATGTGTGTGATGAGCCAAAAGTTGGGTTGGATGGAAATATTTTTTTTTCAAACTATGACCTTTAAATGCCAAGGAGAGATTCAACACACATTTATTTGGGAGAAGCAGCATAATGGAAAGCGACTTTCACCAGGATTTATTTAAATAATATGTTGCCATGTGGAGGCTGTGCACATCAGTGCTTGAGACGAAACCTTCAAAAGATCCTGAGGCATCTTATTTGGGAATCACTGATTCATGTCCCTGAAGGAAAATAAATTGTTCATGTCCCCAAGAGGAAAATGAGTTGTATAATGTAAAATTAGACCCCTCTTTGCATGTGAAAATTATGCTCTTTATTTGATCAAAGGCAAGACACTAAAAGTGAAATTGTCATTTTTTGCATCATTAATTAAATAAGATCAAGTTAATGGGATATAATGACAATGGTTTACAGGATAGGCAGCACAAGAGCAAATTTTGGTTAAAGAAAATATGTGACCCTCTAAATCATTCTTCACTAAAATATCTCCTATTCAACAGTCAACCAACTATAGTTAAGTCATTTATTACATTCAGTGATAAAATACACATCTGATAGGATCTCATCACTTCTATAATCAGTCATACCAAATGGGCTCAGTTTGTGTGTGTGTGTGTGTGTGTGTGTGTGTGTGTGTATTTTGAACTCAGTAGAGAGCCCCAAATAAATATAAACATTCTTGAGATTTTGAACTCTCATGATAAATTTTTTTTTTATCTGCCTGATATTTTGAAGATTGGTTTGATTTAGATGTTGATTGTTTCTGTATATCTGCTATTAATATCATTGCTATCAGGGGCACCTGGGTGGCTCAGTCTGTTAAGTGTCCGACTTCAGCTCAGGTCATGATCTCGGGGTCCGTTGAGTTCGAGCCCTGCATTGGGCTCTGTGCTGATAGCTCAGAGCCTGGAGACTGTTTCAGATTCTGTGTCTCCCTCTCTCTCTGACCCTCCCCCATTCATGCTCTGTCTCTCCCTGTCTCAAAAATGAATAAACGTTAAAAAAATTTTAATATCATTGCTATCAGATTCAAAGTGATTTAAAGGATTTTCTTCATACATCATGTGTATATACAGTTGCCCAAGAGATGAAAAACTGCACAAACTTTACCTTTCCTCAGCTTATATGGTTTCAGCTCAGGATATAATAATTTTAACAGAAGAAATGTTATTTAATTAAGTGTGTCTCTTACTTGTCTTTCATCTTTTTGATTTACTAAAAATAGCTGCTTGGCCAAGTAGTTCCCTCATTCCATGGGCATCTGAGCACAGTGCAGAGGCTAAATGTGATAGTATAATGAGTTTCAAATTACCCAGTCCAACAGTTCTCTGCTATTAGGAGACAAAGGAATGCAAATAGGTGTCATTATTCTAATGAGCCACATGCTCTGGCTTCTCTAATGCAGGACTGAATTAACAGACATTTCTGTTATTGCTATCTCTACTCTCAAGAATTCAAACAAATGTTGAAATTAGCCCTAGTTTACAAAGGGATCTTTCTTAGTCCACAAAGAAATTCCTTAAAGATAATGGCATGGCTTATATTTGGAAGCAAGTGCTTAAATCAAGATTTTTTAAGAATTAAAAAAAGTTTATTTTTTGTTTATTTTATTTGTGGAATGATGCATTAAATAGTAAATTAAGTCATGAAACAACATCTGGATTCATGAAAATATATGCTAAATTAGATGCGGATGCCTGTTTGGTAAACATCCAGTGGAGAGAATTTCACAAAATTAGGGTAAATCTCACTGTAGTAAGCTATTAGTTCATTCAAACATGTGGAATTATGACACTGTTAACTGCATTCATCATGCCCAGCAACTCAGCATGAGTGTAGGTGATCTAGAACACAGGTTTCAAAGTGTCTAATCCGCATTTTAGTCTGTGAGGTCTGAGAAACACATTGAAGTTCCGTCTGTGTTGTGTCTTAGATGCACTAGTTAACTGTGATTACTTTTTAACAGCTACACTGGGTGTGTTCTCATGCTAGATGCAGTGAGAATCATAGAAGCATAAGTTCTGCTCCCAAGGAGTTAATGGACACGTTACATAATAAGGTTAAATAACCCTGTACAGCTGAAAAAGCCACTTGGAATTCAGATGGGGAAACTCATCATGGGGATGATATTTTATTTTATTTTTATTTATATATTTTTTATGGGGATGATATTTTAAACTGAACCTGGAAGGATTTGAATAGGAGGGTAACAGAAATAAGGACAAAGCACAAATGACTGGGGGTCACTTAGTAGAGGTGATGAACACCTCTTTTGGGCAAATGACAGGATGGCATAACCATTCAAATATGAAAGTGTAAAAGTAGTAGGCAGAGTGGGAGAGGTTTGTGGAGCAAGGGGAGGATGTGCTGGGCTCACTACTAGGTAGGTGACACCAAGAGCTAGGAATTGCCCTGAAGCACTAGAGACACTGAGAGTTGAGAACAGCGTGGTGACCAGATGTGATAAGGGTGCTGGCCAGATGTGATCCAGGATCAAAGGGGGACATGAGTCAAGGGTGGCATCATGATTTTAAGACTATGTGACTTTGGAAATCTATTTTCCCTAAGGAAATTGAAAGTGATTGGAAGGAACTGCTGGTTTCAGTTAAAAAAGCTGATTGGTTTATGAAGTGGTGGGAAATTACATGAAGGGATTTCTTCCTAATGTTACTTCTAGGCTTTTGCTCTGCTTCTCACTCCTTTTCACAAGGGGAGGGTCTTTTCTGCTGGGTGGTGACCGGCCTTAGTCCTTCTTTCCTGATTGGTTCCCGTTTAAGTCCATGGACACAGACAGTGTAGTCTTTTTGACTCTCTCTGTTAGACCAGGCAGCACAGTGACCATAAGTAATTTTACAGACTGGATTGTGGAGTGGTTATGGGCCATTTGATTAGCAACCCTCAACTATCCACTGTAATTTCTTTGGTAACAGGGCAGAAATGTTATCTGCTCATCTCCATCTGCAGATAGCTACCCTTATGTCTCAATTGATTCTAGGCAAGGAAAAAGGCATAGGTAACTTTTACCTACTGAATTCAAAGCAGAGATTTTGGGTATCTAGTAGGCCATTAGATATAATGTATCTACATACATTTATATCTTATGAAGTTTGTAATATAAATTATGCAATTGATGGGTCAAGTGTTGACTTGGATTTCAGCACAGAATACTGAGGCTCAAGGAGGTTGAGGACCCTGCAGAAGGTCATACAGGTGATGGTTAGTGAGGTCTCCTTAGGCAGTTATTCTGCTCATTGCCACCTTCCATTTCAGAAGAGAGAGGAGGGCTGAGGACATGGCTGTCAGAGAACTTAAATTCTGTATGTTTTCAAATTACCAAAATTCGGCTCATTGGGTACATACTAATCTGCATTTCTTCTAACATCATAGGCAATGAATGCACAAGGTAAAATGGATGTCCTGTCTGGTTATTGGCAGTTCCTGGGTTCCCAAGTGTCCATGCAACGTATCAGATGAGGCTAACCAATGGTCTTCACACATTGGGTTTGCTTTGACTGACAGTTAAAAAGTCAATTTAGGTTTGAAGATCTTTTCAAAGTTTGAAGTTTGGATCTGACACAAACCAAAATTCTTCCCAAAATATGGGTATGTTCCTAATATTTATTAAGCAACCTACTGTGTTAGGAATATGCTAAATGTCTAACATTGATGAATATACTTTGCCCTCGCAGTGGCCCTAGGATATGGGAGTTATTTTCCCTAACTTACAGATGGGGAAATAGAGGTTTAGAGCATATATTGGCTGTTGAAGCTCAGAGTCACACTGCTATATTTCTTTCATAGTTTAGCAAACACTCATTGCTTTTTAAAGTCCTTATAAATAAGGGTTAAAAGTGACATCTCTACCTTCTAATCAGGATTTGCAAAGCTAGACCTGGATAAACAGAAAGTGTCAACCCAGGAAAAGGAGCCACTCAGAAAGCAGTGATGAATTCCCAAGTCAGTTAAGAGTAAAAGTATTTAAAACCTTCCTGCCTTGCTGTGCTGATATATGGTTGACAGGAGGCGAGTATTATGTTTCTAGAGCTCTAACTCGTAACAAATGATAGCACAACAAAACTGATTGCCTCATTTACTGTTGTGCATGGCTAAAAGATGGAATGCCATGCAGCTAACACAAAGAGAATAATTTAGTGCTAAATACCCAGGGTGAAATGCACATGAGTGTCATTTATTCTCACCCTTAATTTGATGAAGAGAGAAGAACTTAGCAATACTGAACTGAAATGACAGAGGCCACACTGGCTCTTGTTATTATTAATGCTATTAACATTATCAATATCAATAGGCTATTTAATACTAACAGTTTGAAAAGCAAGATGTTATGAATTATTAGTTTGCCTTATAAGATACACTCATATATCACTTGGTGATTTCAAGTAACTTTTATATAATTAACAATTATTATTTTATTGGGTCTTTATTATAAATATTATTATACACACACACACTCACCAAAAATGGAGAAAGAGGCTGAGAGATTATATGCCCAACAAGCCTGCATGTATCAGAGTTAGCCTTGTGCCCAGCCAGTGATCCCTGCAGCATAGACGTGCTTCCCTCCTCAATATGCCACTTAGCCTCAGAGCTCAAGGAGAGCCATCTGCAACTGTATGCCATCTCCAATACCACTGTAGAAAGTAATTCCCAGCACTGCAGTCAAGAGAGCAGATGGGGTGGGGTCTGTGCCTTCCATAGGCCTGTACCAGTCTTCACACCCACCTCAGTGCCTCCTCCACCACCCCAGGACTCCTATCTGTGACCTAACTCCAGGCCACCAGAAAGGACACTTGCACCTCTAGACCTCTACCACTTTTCAGAATGCTCCATGTGTCCTGATGTCCTCTCTCTCCTGCCTCTTATATGCTCTTCACCTCCTTTCCCTTCTTTCTTGAGCAGATTTGGCACCAAGTAAGCAGCTCCATGGGGGAAACATTATTTCCTGTGTTCTGTACTCTTTTTAGACACGTCTGTGTTCCCAGATGTTCCTAACTCTCAGAACTGACCCTGGTCACTCCAACCTATTGCCTTGAGATTTGAGTTCCCTTATTGAGCTTTAAGATTAACATTTTCTGATCTACTCACATTTCCCAGGGGTTGGGGGGGTCCCCTTCTCTTGACCAGAGGTCAGACTTACATCTCCCCTATGGATTGGGAAATGGAATGAGGAGTTGTTAATGGGACATCTGTAGCCCTTCTCACTAGAGTTGTAGTCAGAGGGAGGCCAGCTTCACAGGCAGCAGCTCTCCCCATTGTGAGGTGGATGAACTGAGAAAAAGATACACAGCAGGTGTATAAGACGATAGAAACAGAAGCTTCCTGAGCCAGTCTGGGGACAGTAAGAAGCCAGGGGATATAGTCTCATACCATCTACTGTCTGCTCCACACTCACAGCCTTGACCAGAATCCAGCAGGGCTGCTCTGCTTAAGTCCATGTCTGAGTGCCACAGCTCTTTAATAGTCAGGGTCCTATAACATTTACAAAGTAGGAGGGAGATAGAAATCTCACTGTCATTTATTTAGAATGCAGGGAGCCCTCACAGTCTTATTAGCACATGCCCAGTGGTGCCTATGACCAGACATTTGGAAAGCAGCTTGCCAAGGTAGAGGCATCATCAGCCCCCACATTCATCTCTCCAGAGAGAGAGCCACCCATCTCCCCAGGAGAGAAGGGAAATTACAACAGAATGTACTTGTGTCAGGGAAGCTTTAATGTGAAAAATATAGTTATATATTACCTAAAACTTGAAAATGAAGGTATGTTAATTTTAAAAAAAGGCAAGAATACCACTCAACATTTACCTGCAATGTGAGTGAAGTCTAGCATCCATGATATTTCACTAACTGTTATAATGGAGTCTATTTACTTCCATTTCAAATCATTAGTATGCAGATAAATCTCAGAGTCATCAATCATTTTAATGGTTCTGACGCCACCCTTGCTTAGCAACTTTCTGGTAAGTTGGCTTATCACTTGCCCTTTGCTCAAGGACAGAGTACACTGGTTACTGAAAAAGAATATTGAGTATCACACATCTAGGGGGAGACATCCAGCAAAAAGATAGAGAATGAGGGGTGCCTGTGTGACTCAGTCAGTTAAGCATCCAACTCTTGATTTTGGCTCAGGTCATACTGGATGGGTTCATGAGTTTGAGCTCTGTGTTGGGCTCTGCCTGATAGCACGGAGTCTGCTTGGGATTCTCTCTTTCCTTCTCTCTCTCTATCCCTCCCCTGTGCATGTATGCATGTGCTCTCTCTCTCCCTCTCTCAAAATAAATAAACTTTTTTAAAAAGATAGAGAATGATACAAACTTATTAAAAATATTTCAATATAGAAAACTTTTGGGTAGGCCTCAGCCTATCAATAGTGATGCTATCACTTAGGATGCCTGGGCACTTTCCTGGCCATATTACTCATAGTGAAACCCTACAGACATTTCTCTTAGTGGAGCCAGTGCTGTAGTGGGACCAACTCTTGTGGTTCTCATTATGATTGCAAGATTAATCTCAGCAACAGTCATCAGGGAACTTTGAAAAAACATTTATTACTCACAAGTCCTAGAAGGTACACAGCACACCTGGGGGCATATGGCAAGGTCACAGGTAGAGAGAGGGAAAGAGGGAGCACAGAACCAGAGTTTTCCTTTATTTGGGTCTAGGTTGGGGTGCCTAGGGTTTGGCAAGTTCATTCTTTATTGTCAAATTTAAACCATAAGAGCAAGAATTAGGGCACAGGAAGGGAAAAGTGGGGTCACTCAAGTGGTCAGCTATCTAGGTCACACTGGGCTTTCTAAAAGGGGAATATCATGGGTGGGGTGGCCTGGCTTTTTATTTAGTTGTGTAGCTATCAGTATGTTCTAGAAGGCTGCCATGAAGTAGATGCCTCAGCAATCAAAAGCTTAACATCAGGTGCTTGCCTTACAATTAAAAAAAAAAAAAAAAAACTTATTGTCAAGCACTTTCACTACAAAGACCTAAATACATGGAGAGACACATCATGTCCATAATTAAAAAAAAAAATACAATACCGAAAGATGTCATGTCTCCCCAGTCTATAATATATACATCCAGTTCAGTTCCAGTATAAATCTCATCAGAGTATTTTTATGGAAGCCTAAGCCAATTCCAACATGTATATGGGTGAGCAGAGGAATAAGCAGGGTCCCCTGAAGAAGAAAAGAGGGGTATGTTACCCTTCCAGTTATTGGTGTTTTCTAAAGCAGGACCGGAAAAGAGAGCTTAGCAGAGGACCCAGCAAAGAGAAAACCAGTGCATGACGGAAACCTTACTTGGCAGAACAAACCCTGAAAGTGAGTGGCTGGGAGAGATGGCTTAATAATTTTGGTGGCAACACAGAAAATCACATGGAGAAAATGCCATTGGATACTTCTGTGTGGAAAATATATACAGAAGTCAGCTTCTAGTAAGTAAGGCCCAAATGGTGAAAGACAATGTGTTAAAACTTTGATAATGCACCTGTAATATAGTGTGACCTCAGAACAGCAAGGGCCTCTGAAATAAGATGCAGAAAAATGAAAAGACTGATAAATTTGACAAACATTAATTTTATCAAAAAATTAAAAAAAAGAACACAGTGAAATAGCCAAAAATTTGAAGATATTTGCAATACATAGAACGAAAAGTGTCAGAATATGTAAAGGAAATATGAGTCAAAACATGAACAGATTTCACAAAGAAGACATAGGCAAAGCCCAAAAACAAAACAAAACAAAACAAAACAAAACAAAACAAAAACCAACTTTGTTTAGTGACTTTTGCTTCTGCCCAGGAAGTAAAACTACAAAGCAAACAGTGCAATGGTTATCATAAAATTCAGAATACCAGTTTGTAGGGAGGATGTGAGTTTTCAGTGCGTCATGCACAGGGAGTCGTGAAGCTTCTTCTGTTTTCCTCTGTATTATGCTGAGTGCAACATGCTGATTTCATTATTTTTCAACTGTATGGATACTCTTTTGCACATAAATGAAGAATAAAGGTAGCGATGTGCATTAGCAAAGAAACTTCTACACTTTTTAGTAGAACTCTTGATCATTCCAGAGCCCATTCTTCTGACTTCTACCTGTTAAGATCTCTGATCCAAATGCATAGTTTTGTTGGCCTGATCTAATAGAATTGCTGCTCCAGGGGATCCTTCACATTGCAGTGGGCTTACTCAGCTTGGAGTGGAGTCGCAGAGCATGCTGTCATACTGAGGGATGGCTCCCCTGCCACCAGTGTCATCAGACCTCTGCAGTTCATCCCTCATCTCCTGAGACATCTACAGATACCTCATCTCTATGGGTACATGGTTCCTTTCAAACGTGCTTGAGGGTCATGCTCTGCTTAAGCAGCTGGGAGCAAAGCAGACCTCTTTGTTCGAAAGGTGTCAAAGTGGTTGGATGTGGCATCTATTCAGATTCATGGGCCTGATCATGGGACAGGTATGCTGGCTTACCTTCAGGGGCCTCAAGAGACAACTGGAACAAATGAGCCTGTCAGTTCTTCAAAGCCAGCTGCTCTTATGTAACTGCTTTTGCCACGGTGGCCAGATGCTGCTAGGCCCTGTGACCACTCCTGATCCATCATCTGAAGTCTGTGACACAGGTCTCCCGGACAGCACATTCCCTGTGCCCTCCCACCACAGTGCCTGCTGCTCCGGTGGCTTTGCTGTTTCCCCCTCACCTTCTCATATTCTGCACGCTGCAGCATGCTAGGAAGTCATTTACCACCCTTTTTTATCCACCAACACTACTCAGGTGATCTCATCAGCCCAGGCTTCAGTTGACATCCATACGCTGGCAACTGGAGAGATCCCATGTTCACTCGGTACCATTCCCATGAACTAACTTATATAGCCAACTGCCTGCTCAGGATCCCCAAGTAAACCCCTTGTAGGTATCATTTCTGATACATTGCACCTGTACTGCTGCTGTTTCACCAGAAGCCAGGTCCTTCCAGAATCTTTGCCATCCTAAGTGCAAATGAACTGTCCAGATGTCCAGCCTGGCCACCTTCTTTCTGTCACAGGTTACATGATTCATTAGCAACTGGACAAATCTTCTCTTTAACATGTATCCCTAATTTCTCCTCTTTTTGCCATTGCCCACCGCTGTCGTATTCCACCTGGACTTTTTTTAAAGTTTATTTATTTTTGAAAGAGAGAGGGGAGGGCCAGAAAGAGAGAACAACACAGAGGATCTGAAGCAGGCTCAGTGCTGTCAGCACAGAGCCTGATGTGGGGCTCGATCTCATGAACCATGAGATCATGACTTGAGCCTAAATTAAGAGTTGGACGCTTAACTGACTGAACCACCCAGGCACCCTTTCACCTGGATTATTTTAATGTTGCCCTAGGCAGTCTCCCATTTCTGTCTGGTTCTCACCGACATTCTATTCTTCCATCTCAACCAGACAGATCATTTTAAAGCATGAGTTATAATATGTCACTTATTTGCTTAATCCCCCATCCCTACCTCCATGTCTTCTGATTAGCTCACAGCAAAAGCTATAAAATATCCTCGAGACACTGTTTTATCTGATGTTTTCCTCTTCCCTCTGCCCTCTTCCCTGTCCAGCCACACTGCCTGCCTGGCTTCTCCTCAGGTATTGCAGGCATGCTCCTGCCTCAAGACCTTTGTAGCACCCATTCCTGGGATACTCTTCCTCCTAACAGCCTTGTGGCCAGCTCCTGAACATCTCTTGGGTCTCCTAAGTGAGGTCTTCCTAGAGAAGCTCACTTAAAATTGTACCTCTTCCCTCTTCATAGCTTGTAGCTCTCCATAGCAATTACTCACCTGTTGTATGTTTTATGTGTATTTTTCTCCCTCCTCTTGGAAAGAGCCTCTGTTCTCCATCTAACTGTTCTAGTTTTCTATTGCTGCATGACAGGTTATCACAAAGTTAGCAGTTTAAATCAATATGTAACTAACCTTACTGTGGTAATCATTGTACAATTTATATATCTATCAAGTTATTACAATGTATATTTTAAATTTAAGCAATGCTACATGTCAATTATATCTCAATAAAGTTGGAAAAAAAGAAAAAAAGAAAAACCACCTTTATTGTCTTATAGTTTCATAGGTCAGAATACAGTGTGTTTGCCTGATGTCTCTGTGCTGGGTCCCACAGGCTAGAATTATAGTGTCAATAGGGCTGACAGTAGCAGGGCTACTTCCAGCTTCATTCAGGTTGTTGGCAGGATTCAGTTCTGCATGGCTGTAGGTTGGAAGTCCCTGTTTCCTGCTTGCTGTCACCTGGGGGGTCATTCTTATCTTCTAGAACCTGCCCACTTGCCATGGCCCCTTCCTCCATCTTCAAAGCCAACAATGACAGCCAAGTACTTTCTTCATGCTTCAAATCTCTCTGAGACAGATTTCTGACTGGCTCCAGCTGGAGAAAGTTCTCTGTTTTTAAGGGCTCAAGTGATTATATTGGGTGCACTGGGTTAATCCAGGATAATCTTCTGATTTAAAGGCCCATAGCCTTAACTCCATCTGCACAGTACTGTTTGCCATATAAAGTAACATTCATAGGCATGACACCAAGGCAGGTCATATGTACCATGCCACCCTCCCACCAGGACAGTGTCAGACAAGACAATAAGTACCAGTTGCAAAGTGGAACCTTTATCATAGCTGATGCACTCAGGTGCTCCTCCACGTGCTCTATGCATTTGGTCATTATGGAGCTTGTATCATGATAGCAGGAGCCCTAAGAAGTAGCTACTGTAACCATCCCATTTTACAGATGGAAGAACTGAGGCACAGACCATAAGTTACTTGCTCAACACCACAGAGCTGGGAGAGCCCCTGGCACTGTAGTCTCAGCCCATGTGATAGCATACCCTAAAGAGCAAATACATACTGGGAAACAGGCACTGATTGCTGACCACTCAGATCTCTAGAAATGAGAAGGCCCTACCTGAACAGTGGTGGCATCTGCCTTGGTTTGACCACCTGTGCAGTCTTCAGGTCCTTTAACTTTCCAACCATCTCTCTTGCTACTTTTATACACATCGTTGGTTGTGCCAGGCTGAAAATAATTCCATGTTTATACCACCTTCTGCGCTCCAATACAGATGCATATCCTAATTCCGAAGTTGTCTATGTGTGGACCAATGGAACCACTAAGTCAGTGGTGGTGGCAGAAGATGGCTCCAGGTTAAACCAGTACCACTTGATGGGGCAGACAGTAGGCACTGAGAACATCAGCACCAGCACAGGTGAGACCAAGAGACAGAATGTCACACCCTGGGAGAACTCAGTGTTCCTGTACCATGCTGAGGGTGGGGGGAGGGGGCATGCCTCCTAGGAACACCTGAGTTCTACTTAGCAAGCTGGGGCACAGCTGTGGTTGTGTGGTGCTGTCCACAGGAGCTCTCCAATTCAGATTCCCGTTCTTGCAGCTGCACACAGAGCACCAACTGCAGTGGCTGCCTAGCAGCATGAAGAGCCATGGGAGGCATTGATCTGTGATGTGTTTGCCCTCATGTGAGCAGGGCCCTGTGATCATAGGCTCTTCCTGGAGGTGACATAGACTTCCTTATATAATGCAGTCCCTGCTCCCAGCATTGAGACATAGAGGCAGTAGTCTTTTCAGGAAAGGTAGACAGCTTCCTACAAGTACTCCTATTTACCAGCTCCCCCTACCAGGAGGTTTTGAACATTTCTAAGAAGATGTCCCAAGGGTTGAATTTTGGGGAGTACAACCAAGCAGAATAGAAACAGCTGAGACCTCACCAAGAAAGAAGCAGAGGCTCTCACTCTCATGTACATAGGGCCGGGCTGAGTACCACAGGGGCAAGCCTGGCTTCACCTGATTTAAAATGGGTGAGGTGTTCCAAAGGAACAGGATATGTTCAAGTTTCTGCACCTGCAGGGTGCATCCTTGGCTGCCTCCTGGCCACAGGAGGCCCAGCCCCAGCAGTCAGGAGGGGAGGAGACCCCAGGGTGCCAGAGAGTCTCCATATGGCAGAGAAGAAAAGTATAACAGGGATGGAGTGGGCCTTGTCATGGGGATGAGTTCTGTGCTCCAAATGATACCCCGGTCAGCTCCAAATGATACAAACCTCAGGGCTGGAAGGAAGCTCATGGACATTGAGTGCATGTCTCCTCTACACACAGGCTCCTAGAGCCTACCCATTAGCCTGGTGCTGGGCATCCTGAGGAGAGGGGAGAGAGAGCCTGGCAGGATGGTGAGGATGGTGGCACCATGTGGATGCCTAGTTAAAGAGAAAGGAAGAGGAAGCAGGCCTAATTTTATGGGAACAAGTGAAGAGGTAGCATGGCAGATGTTTGGGGTAAAGAAATGTCATGCTGATGGAGGATGCTGCTGTTTGGAGTTGTTTCATACAGTTCTTTAAAAATGTATAAATGGGGTTTCTGCCTCTATCTGCATTCTAAAAATATGGTCTTTTTTTAAACATTATCTGATATTGCTACCCTTAACTCAAAAATAAAACAAATGAAAGGGGGGTGAACGGATGGGCAAAATGGGTGAAGGAGAGTGGAAGATACAGGCTTCCAGTTATGGAATGAGTAAGTCACAGAAACACAAGGCACAGCATAAGGAATATTGTCCATGATACTAAAATATTGTAATAGGGATGTATTGGCACAGATGGTAGATACACTTGTGGTAAACACAGCGTAACATATAAACCTGTTAAATCATTATGTTGTACGCCCTAAACTAGTGTAAAATTGTGTGTCAACTATACTCAAATTAAAAAAAAAAAACAGAATGAAAAGAACAACAATAAAAGCATTATAAGTAGGAGAGTAATATCAAACCCTACTGCAGAGAAATAGACTGGTATTTCCCCTCTTCTTGGGTGTTAAGAAGAGGCAATATTGGATCATTATAAAGATTCAGTTCTTGCTATTAAACGTAGCTCATCCTCCTTCTCTTTGTCGCTGTTTCCTTCTGGTGTGATAAAACCTGCTCAGTCCCTCTCTGCTGCTCTGACCTGCCTTCAGGCTATGGGGAAAATGTGGCCTGCCAATGCTGGTGTGTCGCAGACACTGCTAGGAATTTTGTGTTTTTTTCTGGAAGGGGGCAGATTTTGCTACATGTGATCTTAATGGTTCCCCCTGCCTCTGACATCTGGCATGCTGAGAGAAAAGGCACGTAGGGACCTCCACAGCTGGCTATGCTGAGCTCTGGGCTTTGATTCCAATAGCACATGGCAGATCTGTGCTATCTGACTCAAAGTACCAATGCTCCACATTGGTTTCTGGCAGATCCTCCCCCCTCCCCCAAACAGATGGCTCCCACCCAGGTCTGCATTAGTGGCAGCCTCAAGCCCTTTCTCCCCACTTTGCATTTCTATCCAGCTCCCCAGCCACACCATCTACTCCTTGCAATTCAGCAAAAGAACTCTTGTCCTCAGATCAGCTTAACTCTGCCTCCACTCCTCAAAGCAGCCTCCCCATCTTCCTAGGGAGGTGTATATTCAGGTAGCAGTCACACAGATGAAAGGCACAACGTAGAGTACAGACAGTAGTAATTGTTATTATGTTATATGGTGAATGATGGTGACTACACTTATCATGGTGAGCATTAAGTAATGTACAGAATTGTTGAATAACTATGTGGTACAACTGAAACTAATACAACGTCATATGTTAACTATATTTTTTTCAGAAAAAGGAATCTAGCATTAGAGACTTTCCAGTTGACATCCATTTATATACCCTCCAACCACAACCCATCTCAGCTCCTTACCAGTTCACCATCAGGGCAGCGTCATTCTCAGCAATGAATGGGAGGTCCCCGCTGGCCTCCCACACAGCCAGGCAGATCCAGAGAAGGCACTGGGGCATCTCCAGGGAAATGCCCCGATCTCCCCTGGTAGGTGGCAGGAGGGAGGGGCTGCCAGACCAGTGGCCTCCTCAAACTGCTGTTCTTCAGCCTCCACCTGGGTCTGTCACGGAGTGCAGAGCCTGTGGGGAGTGCTTTCCCCAGCTCCTGCCAGCTTTCCCTGGCTGGGAAATAGGGAGAACAATTCTCCACCTGCAACAGGGCTCTGTGATGTCCTGAGTTATATCTGGAGAGGCTAAATCCTGAAATCCTGATGGCAGTAGCAGTGAGGGGGTGGGCAGAGAGTGGCACAGATTGTGACCAGGGATTAGGAAAACACACAAATCTGATTTTCCCCAGGAAAAACATCCACCAGGAAAGGCTCTTCAGAGGCTGGGGCTCAAAAGACTTACAGAATGACGGCTAAGAAATCTATGCATCCTCTTTCATCTCCTTCATCCTAACAATACAAACAAATAGTTGTCCAGTGGGAAGGTGGAAAGAAGGGGACTTCTGGACTGCCTCTGGTTCAGGGGCAGGAACCATAGGCAGGACTGTAGGACAAGTGGTGGCCCGAGTTAATTTGTTTATTTGCAGGTGAATACACAATCATGACAGCTCATTTCCATCTGAAGCGGAAGATTGGGTACTTTGTCATCCAGACCTACCTTCCCTGCATAATGACCGTGATCTTGTCACAAGTGTCCTTTTGGCTGAACAGAGAATCAGTCCCTGCCAGGACAGTGTTTGGTGAGTGTCCCCAAGCCAGACCTACACTGGTGTTTTGTGACTGCTTCTAACTACCCGCAAAGAACAGCCTCTGAATGACTAGTGCTGTCTGTTCTGTGACCTGGAAAACAAACAGACCAATTAGTAAAGAATTCAATGTTAAGGATAAGGATTTAGGATTGCACTCTAACAAGGTTTTAGGAAATGACACTTGGTCTATTTGATCATTGTTTCCATTTTGAAAGCTTTTGCTGGTAGGCTTTTTTTTTTTTTTTTTTTTTTTTTAGGTTTGAAACTGGTAGCAATCTGTCTTATGTGAGATTTTGCTACAGTATTTTCACACTTCTCCTAAAGTACTGCTTTTTACGTTATCAAGCAGTTTTCTTTGAAACGTGATATCACTTTAAAATTAACTCCCAACAGGCATTCAATTTACCATATGTGGTATGGTAATAATAAATTACATATCTATATATCATATATACCATCATATGGTGTCTATGATATGAATATATGGATATTTTCATGTATAAATAATAAATATATATTATATACACATATATATAAACATACATATACAAATATATACATGTACACATACATACACATATAGGATAACCATTTAGTAGAATAACATCATTTGACATCCCTAAGACATAAATGAGGTTTAGCAAGATCTAGTTCAGGAGGTACCTCAGCATAGCAGACATAGTTCAGCATTTGACTCTTACCTGGAAATTCTGCTTCCTCACATTTCAGTAGTGATACTAAAGGTAGTTTTGCAGGTCAGTTGCAGTAATGGAGGCTCACATATTTCTAAACTGTAAGGTATACTTCATGCCTCAGCTCTTACTGTTGCACTTTCCCTTGAAAAGAAGGTAATCGTGACCAGAATTTTATGTTAACACTACCATAATTCTGTAGGAAGCTTGAGAGCCCAGGGAGTTTCTAAGTGAGTGGCCCAGGAGTGTTCCTGTCAGACTATCTCTCTACCTCCACCTACATGGCCAGCTTCACTTACCCTGCTTCATCCAGCTTCAGGAATGTTTCGGAGAGGTGTGGAGGTTGACTTATGGCTCCAGCTCTTTAGGGGAACATTAGTAGGTGGCTGAGAAAAAAAAATAGTTTGGACAATGTTGCATATTAGCATCTGTTTCTTCTTGGAGATTCCAGATGCACATTAGGGTGTTAAAGGACCCAAAAAGTTGCAAGAAGCCTGTTAAAGGTCATGCCAGAACACTTTCCAAGTACAATGATTAAGTGGATTTCTAAGAAAAATCAAATATGCCTACTATTTAATAATTAATATTTAATTTATTAATATTAATAGTGATTTCTCTTAATTCTATTAAGAATTAAGTGGATTCTATTCTATTAAGAATAGTGGATTTCTATTAATTCCACACATGGTACCATGTTCAATAAGGACATATAAATACCTTTGAGGGATGACATTGGATGAAAACTAAGCTGCTGTGACCACCAGTGACATTATGCCCTTGGTGCTGTACTGGTTTCCTAAGGTTATATAACAGAGTACCATGCCCTGAGTGGCTTAAACAACAGAAATTAATTGTCTCAGATCTGGAGGCTACAAGTCAAAATCAAGAGGTCAGCAAAGCTTGTTCCTTCTGAGGGTTGTGAGGGAAGGGTCTATTTCAGGCCTCTCTCCTTGTTTCTGGCAGTTTCCTGGCTTGTGATAGAGAATTCCAGTCTTTACTCAGTATTCTTCCTGTGTTCATGTCTGTGGCACCTGTCATGTTGCATCAGGGCCTGCCTTAACAATCTCATTTTAACCTGATTATTTCTGTAAAGGCTATATTTCCAAGTTAGTTTACATTCTGAAGTTCTGGAGGTTAGGACTTCAACATATGAATTTTGGGCAAACACAATCCAACCCATAGCAGGTGCATTGTGCCCACACCCTATGCACACAAGTGCACCCTTGTGCAAACAAAACTGGGGTGAGGAGGAAGACACAGAGCATGTGGAAGTTGTGTGGGCTATAAGGGTCCTGCAGATCCTGGTCTGAATATGGGTTCTCAGTTGTCAGCTAGTGAAATGGGGTACATTGCTAAGTATTTTTAAATCTTTAAACATGTCACCTGTGAATGGGGATAATGACACCCATCCAGAATGTAGCTTAAATCAATCTGGCACTTAGTGGATGCTATATAGATGGCTTGTAATCTGCCAGTCCTGAACGTTCCCCTCCACGTATCTGGCCTTGCTGCATTATCACTGCAATGTTTCCACAGAAGCCAAGGCAGACTGGCCACAGACACCCTGCACAGTGGCTTTTAGGGGACATTGATCCCTCTTGGATGGAGGAAAGTACTGAGACTCAGATTCAGACATGGTGCTTCTACTGCACTCAGCTTCTCAGTTCCTCAAGGTCTGCAAGTTGGATTAATACATGTAAAAGCAGGTTTGTCTCTTCAGGTTGCCTTGAGTCCACTATTCATAGGGTGCCTAGCAAATTTTTGTGAAACACTTCACTAGATGCTATGTGAATGTCATTACCTGTTCTCCATTGGGTATTGCCCCCATGGAACAGAGGAACACTACCTATTCAACACATCTTTGTTGAACAAGAGCTATTTGCTATTTGCTTGGTTCAAGACAATGGGGACACAGAGTATGTGTATATATCAGACCCAATCCCTACCCTCCTCAGCTTGTATTCTCGAGGAAGGAGCCAATTAATAAGGTAAATAAAATAAGCAATAAAATAGCAAATAAATGCTATGAGTGTGTTAAATGTTATGAAACTGTAGAGAGGGAGGTTCTGTCTGGTAAAGATAACTAGTTCACTGATAAAGGTAACTAGTTCCTTTCCTGTCTTCATCTGTTATGGTCAGGGGTGTTATACTAGGGTCTGGGGGCCAGTACTGATCCTTGTTTCCATTCTCCCTACCCATCCCCTCCCACACCATCCCCAACCACCACAGGGGTGACCACGGTGCTGACCATGACGACCCTCAGCATCAGTGCTCGGAACTCTCTACCCAAAGTGGCTTATGCGACAGCCATGGACTGGTTCATAGCTGTGTGCTATGCTTTCGTGTTCTCTGCGCTGATTGAGTTTGCCACCGTCAACTATTTCACAAAGAGAGGCTGGGCCTGGGATGGCAAAAAAGCCTCAGAAGCAGCCAAGGTCAAGGTACTGACTACATTTCCCCCCCTTCCTCCAGAGAAAACATTTATGGTACAAAATATCAAATATAAGACAAGTGTTTCTCCTCCCTATCTCCCACCCACCCCCAACAAAAAAAGGACTCCTTCCCTTGTGTTGAGGGTCTCTACCAAGTCTTACTTACAACAGGTCCTATTTCAACTTTGTTTTGAATCATTAGCTTCGATCAAGCAAAAGGTCTGGTGTCAGGTGAATGGCTTGAGCTGTTTAGACATAGGTCTGCTATTTTTGCTAATGTACCTTCTGTCTGTTCAGTGACTACTTGTCCGGTTCTGAATTGTATATTCTCTGTCACTCTCTTTTGCCACTACACCATACAGTAGATCTTCTGCAGGGTGGCTTTAAGGGCATGTGGAGAGCATGCAGCTTACTGGAGGCAGCAAACCCTACCTGAGGAAGAGATGATTTGGTTCACTTAATGATGCACAGTTATTGTGGAAAGCATTACTCTGTTCAAAGCAATTAATTATCAGGTATTTAGAGGGTGATTTGTGCCTAAATCTAAGGAATATTTGAAGAAAAAAGGTTGCACAGAATTCCAAGCTGAACCATGTCCTTGGGGAGGTGAGAATAATCTACATGGAGCAGAAAATGAAACAACATTTGATAAACTGCTAATTACACCATGCATTAAACAAATAAGCAAAACCTTTGCTCTGAAGAGAGTAGATCAAAGTTATCAAAGTAGACTTGAAATAAAAATCTGTCCTTTGAAAATTCAGCATGAAGGGAGTCCTGGAAAGTATTATAGAAGACTAGAATTGTCTGACCTGACCTCTCAGTCAGGGCCACAAACCAGGAACAGCCACCCAGGGCTGTCTCTTTTTGTTGAGGACACTTATCAGTGTCTCATCGGTGGCCTCATGCTTGCTTTTTGCATTTAACACAACTATTTTCTTTCCGGTGAAAGTCAGAGGTTATGACTTAAGCTGACACATCTGATTCTTCTCACTTCCAAGGGCCAGGTATCCCTTCCCATGTCAGAATTCCAGTCATGGAAAACTCATTTTGAAGTCCAGCTTGCCTGGTTGGAGGAAGGCCAAGTGGGGTCTGTGCTGGGCCCTCTCAAAGGAGATAGGATGGGAGGGAGGGCCCTGACAAGTAGCAACCTTAGGAGTGGATGTTTTGGGGGTTGGGGATGGAGTGGGGGCACAGGAGTTAGCTGACCACAGTGGATTGGTGGTGACCTGGGAAAACATTTGTAGAGGCAAACTAGAGATTTTTGACCCAATCTTCTGGACTTGATGGTAAAGACAAAAGGAGCTATGGAGGATGTTTGTTGGGGGAGGAGCATGAATGAAATTGGGAAAGAGGGCTTCCCAATGCCCAGCCCTGTGTTGCCTGAAGTGAAATGATTGCTAAGGGTCTGAGTTTTGATGGCTATGTGACAGTGGACTGGAGATACTCAAGTATGAGTACAAGAGCAGATGGGAGTTTATTGCATGAATTGAGGCCTTCAAGCACACATCTCTGAATCTAGGAGGAAAGAATGAATGGAGAGCCCTAAAATGTTGTCAGGTAGGCTCACCATCCTTGTCAGCCTCCACTTTCACACTTGGCCCTACTTTTATTACTACTTGCCATAGATCTGGCTGGCAAGACCTTTGGAGAGGGAGGAATGAAGCCAGCATGGTTTACCTAGTCCTAGATTAGCACTGATCTTTTAGAATAAGCAGCATGCCTCACTGTCTTGTGGAACTTCAGTGCTTCATGTTGTCCTTCAAAGGCTGTAGTGCTGGAGAATCCCACCACTTAGGACTGAAAGGTTCTGTGCAGTTGAAGCATCAGGGCATCTAAAGACATTTGGGTGGGTAAGTCATACTATGAGACATGGGTAGTGCACATGAATTATTAAACATAGTGTTAGCCTACTCATGTAAATTGACTTTTACTTAGAAGTATAGAGCTTGAAAAATAGACTGTGTTCACCATTGTCACATGTTGGGATCTCCAGAGGCAAATGCCAGGTAAGAGTTTGGAGTGCAAGGTAGTTTGTAAGGATGAATACAGATGAAAGAACAGAGAGGAAGTGACATTCAGCAGAGGAAGAAGTTGAAGTCAGCCCTGAATGATTTGGAGCTGAAGGCTGTCTCCTGGCTGCTCTGTCTGCATCTGAGCAGCAGGTGGACCTAGAAGGGGGACTGGGACACATCTCAATGAACACCACAGCCATTGTAATTGTGCTGAATTCTGTACTACTGCTCATTCCCCCAAGTAAAACACATGTTATCAACACAGATTAGTATCTTCTAAAGCATCTGTTCTTTTCTTGGCTACACCAAGAGTTGGGAGCCATTCAAGGCAGTAAATTCATAGTTATGCTTATCAGTTTCTTTTGGCAGACCAGTGTGGGTGTGCACATGATCACTGATATATCAAAGAACTGTAGTATTTCTGAAGAGTAGGCCAGAGGGTCCCTACTGTAGCCCAGGACTGGTGTAGCCTCTCTCACCATGTCCCCATGCTCTCTGCATCTGGTTCCATATTGATTCTTCCTCTCTTTTCACTTACTTCCTCTCACTCCTTGCTCTATGTGCTTCCTTCCTATTTGTTATCTTTTTCATAGTTTTAATGGTTGACATATTTCCTTTAAGTTACTTTCCTGTGTTTTCACAAATAAATTTTATTTAATGGCACTATATTAAGGAACAGCTTTTTGCAGCATTTTATTTTATACGTTTGCAAACAAATGTTTGTTATGTTTAAAGAATTTCACAATGAAAATCTGTCATTACTGTCTAATTTTCATCTATCTATCCATTCACTCATCCTCAAACCGCCTTTATACTCTTATGCATTCCAGAGTAAATGTTAAAGGACACTATATTTCCCACTAAATATATTTATATGCATGTAAATATATGTATATCATTAACAAGGGTTCAATATTGGTTTCCATTTGATTCTTTCAAAGAAAAATTTGCATAGTGTAAAATGCACAGATACCAAGGATACATTTGATGAGTTCATCTGTGTAAGCCAAATCCCTGTCGAGATAAAGAATATCACCAGTTCTCCAAAAAGTTCACCATGCCACTTCCCAGTCAACAAAGCCCTTTATAGTCTCCACCTCAACAAAGATAACCACTATTCTGATTTAGAATTACTTTGTCATTCTAGAATTTCATGTTCAAGACTGACCATGTGGTGTTGTAGGCTTAAAAGTCTGTGGAGAACTTCCCTCCCCTAGAGCTAAGCTGATGTTTCTGTATCTCTCTTTTGAGAGATAAACCTTTAGAACCTTCAAAAATGATTTGACAATTGCCTGAAAATAGCATGCCCTTACAGTTTTATTATATATTTTGCAGAAGAAGGAGCGGGAACTCATACTAAGTAAGTCAACAAATGCTTATACTACTGGGAAGATGACCCACCCCCCCAACATCCCAAAGGAACAGACCCCAGCAGGGACCTCAAATGCATCTTCAGCCTCAGTAAAGCCTTCCGAAGAGAAAACTTCTGAAAACAAAAAGACTTACAACAGCATCAGCAAGATTGACAAAATGTCCCGAATTGTATTCCCAGTCTTGTTTGGCACTTTCAACTTAGTTTACTGGGCAACATATTTGAATAGGGAACCGGTGATTAAAGGGGCTGCCCCTCCAAAATAACTCACCATACTCCCAAACTCCAGGAGAGCCATACTTCCAGCAGAATGGTTACCAAGGAGAGGTTGAACTCAGAGGGACTCCATATTCGGGCACTGTCTTTCAGGAAATTTTTGCATGTTTAATAATATGTACAAATAATATTGCCTTGATGTTTCTATATATAACGTCAGATGTTTCAAAGATGCCACATTGATAAACAAAGCAAACTACTTTCTAGAAAAACAGGAGACAATGGCTCTGACACTCAGATACTCAGTATCTTACACTGATAGTTTACAAACAAGATAAGTATATTTTTAACTGTTCCAAGTGTTACCTAACAATGTTTTTTATACTTCAAATGTCATTTCATACAAATTTTCCCAGCAAATAAATATTTTAGGAAATGCTCCATGATATTACTTGACCAACTCTCTTGGAAGAAACATAGATCACAAAGAGCACATTTTTCATTAAAAAGGAAACTGTGGGCATTTATGTACAAAACTAATTGCCTTTGATAATTCTTACTGTTCTGAAATTAGAAAGTACTGCATGATATTACATTAAGAAATAGATTAGGCAAATATTTATGCAGATAAATTTAATAACAGAAATATATGATATGCTAGATGAACAGATAAAATATTTCCCCAGGGAAAAATTTAACTGCTTAAAAAAATCCTTTTTTTCTTTATTTTGGAAAAGAAACATTTCTCCCCACCCCCACCTCCCCATCCAACTGAATAATGATCAGTGAAAGAAAAGGAAATGTTAAAACAAAAAGTTATGTGATGACAGTCTTGGCATTTGGCCCATGCATTCACTGGCTGAAACATTGACCACCTCTTGCTGCAGCCAGCGTGTAGTGTTTCAGTGGTGAGAAACTGTAATTGAGTTATTTTCCATTTTATTTCCTTGTACTTATTTCATGACTGACTAATTGCTCTGTTAGCTTTTGTATATGAACCTTAAATGTTCATTAAAAAATAAAAAAAGAACTGATCTTGTGGATAATGTCATTGTTTGAAAAAAAAATCCATATTTTGATGGGCTCATTGCCTAAAAATGACATAAAGAAAACCAATCATGAAATTCCTTGCAAAAAAAAAAAAACTCTTGGTGATTCATGTCTGTTTCAATCTAAGTCTCTAGAGTAGAGTACCAAAGAGAAAGCAATTTCAACCACACGGTAAATAGGTAAAACCAGAAGTTTTTTCCCATACATACATCACATGGGTCTCTCCTTGATAGAACCTTCCCTGACAGTGTTCCCAAGCTGGGTGCTTGCTATGGACAAGGTAACTGCTCAGTTCTTTCTCCTTCCTTTTGCTGTGTGTGAACAGTGATGCCAAGTACTGCATTTAGACCATTTACTTACTGTTGGAGGAAGTATCCAAGAATAACGTGTATAAAATGAACACTTCCTGCCTCCTCTATGACTCAGTTGGAATTATAAAAGGGGAGTTATGATCGGGACCCTGGGTGACTTAGTTGGTTAAGCATCCTACTTTTGATTTTGGCTCTGGTCATGATCTCGCAGTTAGTGAGTTTGAGCCCCATGTTGGGCTCTGCAGTGACAGTGCACTGCTTGGGACAGCCTGCTTGGGATTCCTTCTCTCCCTCTCTTTCTGCCTCTCCTCTGCACTCTCTCTCTTTCAAAATATATAAGTAAACTTTAAAAAAGGAGTGGTTATTGGGGCACCTGGGTGGCTCAGTCAGTTAATCATCTGACTTCGTCTCAGGTCATGATCTCATGGTTCATGGGTTTGAGCCCTGTGCCGGGCTCTGTGTTAACTGCTCAGAGCCTGGAGCCTGTGTCAAACTCTGTGTCTTCCTCTCTCTCTGCCCCTCCCCTGGTCATGCTTTGTCTTTCTCTCAAACATAAATAAAACTTAACAAAAATTTTTAAATAAAAAATAAATTTAAAAATAGGGGATTATTTATGATAGTTAGCAAACAGTATCAAAATTATACCTGCCTATATTGACTACATAATGATACATAGTTGTTAATTTTTTTAAGTTTATTTATTTTGAAAGAGAGAGGAGGAGAGCAAGCAGGGGAGGGCAGAGAGAGGGGGAGAGAGAGAGAGAGAGAGAGAGAGAATTCCAAGCAGGCTCCGCACTCTCAGTATTGAGCTCAATGATGTGGGGCTTGAACTCATGAACCACAAAACCATGAGTCGAAACCAAGAGTTGGATGCTTAACTGACTGAACCACCCAGATGCCCAGGTACATAGTTCTTTAATACCAATTTACCTGACTGTGTTTGGTAGACATAGACATGGCCATGGCCATGGCCACTCACACAGGCAGATATTTAGCAGCACCTTTCATCTTGAATAACCATGTAAACGCCACTAACATCCATTCATTGAGAACTCAAAGGATTCATCCCATAAAGGCTTTTCATAGAATTCAAGGTCACTGATCATATTTTATCAGAGTAGAATGAGAGATCATTCTTCAAAAAGATGGGTGTCCATTTTCCGCTATCTCTGCCTGATTTCAGGATATTACACATATAAAGGTAAAAGTCAACAAAAAAGTGCGATTAAATCTTCAAGCAGGAAGTGTTTCTCTATTACAAATCGTGCTATATTTGTAGAATAATGTATGTGGTTTTCTTTATACAACAGCATAGAATCTGCTATAACAAAAGGCAAACCTGAGGCTCAGTCTGAAGCTTCTATTTTATCTATTGTTTAGTTATTCTTTCTCTATGGTCTTTTTTTTAATTCTTTTTTTTTTAACATTTATTCATTATTGAGAGACAGAGAGAGACAGAGCATGAGCATGGGAGGGGCAGAAAGAGGGGGAGACACAGAATCTGAAGCAGGCTCCAGGCTCCGAGCTGTCAGAACCCAACGCAGGGCTTGAACTCACAAACTGTGAGATCATGACCTGAGCCTTAGTCAGACACTTAGCCAACTGAGCCACCAAGGCACCCCTGTGTAGTCTTTACAGTTTAGCATTGCATTGTAGTTTGGAGAAAAATATACTATAAGTTAGGTCTAAATGGCTATACATACAAACACTTTAAACATCTAATGGAAAATGATATCTTCCATATCAAGTTGCAGTAATTTTCTTGAAAAGTTCTAGCCTTTGTTACAGAGCACCCTAGGAGCTCTGCTGGGTGAATTCCAGTTTGAAGATAGCTTATTGCATTTACATTCTGCTCAGTCTTAAAAATGATTAATATTTAGTGAAAAAGATCACATTAGTTTTCTGCTTACTGATTTTATATTGTAGATATTTTGGTGTTTGTTATTTTTAGTGAGGACATAATAAAGAATCACCTTGGGAAGAATGATAACAAGGTAAGAAATAAAATTTTTTGGAAATAATTATAAATTACAATGCCCTACTTTTAGAATGAGGATATGTATTTAAATGTATCTCTTTTGACATTACCATAAATAGAAAGAATATTCTAATAAGCCAGCAATCAGAATTACTTCTGTATTTCTCAGGAATCTATGGATCTATATAGGGCAGGCTTTGGCTAAAGTTGGTCTAAATGCTAATTTACAGTAATGGGGTTCAAATGCTTCTAGAGTAACTATCAAAGTTAAAATGGTTTAGCAAACACCACCCCACCCTTTGAAGGTTGACAAAGAGGTTGTAAATCTTCTAACCTATTTGTATGGAAATGTCTTACAAAGTGGTTTATGTCTCCTATGAAACAAGCTATGGGAAATAGGTACAGTAAATGAGAAATCTGTTTTACAACTAAGGATATTGAAACCAAAAGATGTTAATCCACAGGCTCAAATCATATCACATGTTAGAAGAAAAAACAGGCCTAGATTTTAGTTTTCATAGTTTCTAACTCTGAGTTCACAACACCATGTGATTGCTTCCAGATGGAAGTAGATTTAGAACCAAAATATAACCTACAATGAAAAATTGTGCTTTGTGCTCTGGTTGAATGATTATCTATCTATTAAGAACACCTTAGAGAGTTTTTGGGCTTGTTTTTATTTTGTTTGGGTTCTTTTTTGGCACTGAAAGCATTATCTTTAAGTCTGTCCCTTCCTTTATAAAAACTCTGTGATCTTAGAAATTCCTCTGATAGAATGGACCTGTCAGGATAGCACTCTCTATCCCACCTCCCCCTCAAAAAGAGAAGCAGAGAAGGGGGGAAGTGATAAGGAAGAAAGATGCAGGGAGCAAGAATGGGCAGAGGAAGGAAGGGAGGTGAGGGAGAAGCACTGATTGACAGGAGCCACATATCTTGATGTGATTGCCCCTTCCAGAGGACTGACATAAGTGATTATGGTTACTGCATTGGGAGAAGTCTGCCTCAAGGAGAAAGCAAAACTATGATGTGACATCAAGTCTTCAATCAACATTAGCTTCCATTGTAAGAACTAGCTTCAAATCAAAAAAGTATTTTTGAAAATTGGAAATGCCATAGTTCTCTAGTGAAAACAGTGTTTTAAATATTTAAAAATTAGTCTTAATGTCTTTTTTACAACACTAGCACATCTGGGGCAATCAATGCCATGAGTAGACATGGCTATGAATTTGAATATGAATAACTCTGATCATTCCAATTTACTTGCCAGATTTTCAGGTAATGCCTTTAAAGTGTGCAAAAGGTTCATTTCATCAAAGATTTGCATGATTATCTGTTTGGCACTGTCATTTTCAATACTCTCTCAATCCTAAACTTGGATTCCCTGTATCTTATCTTGAAATGAGCATGGGTTCTTTATGGAAAACTGTGATTCAAAAATATTTACTGCTTAAAATGTTCCTAGTATAAAAGTCTGAAGAAATAAATTTCCTTAGCTTTTCTGAGTTCAAACTGAAAGACAAAATCAAAGATCAGATACTATATTTTATACTGTATAATTTTAGAAAGCAAATTTTGAAATGGGCTGTAATTGACACAACACTAATTTAAGTCCAATTTATTCTACAGTCTTCATGTTGCCACCACTGTCTCTCTAGCACCTTGCACTATTCCAGGGCAGCAACTGCTCAGTGAATGTTGGAGGGAATGAATATTGGATAGTGGATGGACTGGATGTCATGAAACCTCTTTTTGGGTAGGGGTGGTTATATCCCAACCAAACAAAATATGTTAAGAATGCATAAGATAAAAATTTCAAGATTTTTACGAACTTATCAGTATTTCACATAACAATACTGGGAACAGATTCCCACATTGTGACCACAGGCTTGGTCTGACAGGTTGACCCTTGCAGTAAAGCGATCAAAAAATGTATTAGCCAGAGGTGAGACTTCCAGATGGTGGAGTTAGTACCTCAGAAAATTCTCTCCCCTCAGAAAATGACAGCACTGGCAAAATTATCAAAATCAACCATTTCAGAACTCTGGAAATTTAACCAAAGACATACCACACATTAAAAGTACTTATTAAAGAAAAACTCCTAAGCCTAAGTTAGAACAGTGAAGTCTATGACACTTGAAAATTTTTTTTTAATGTTTCTATTTATTTTTGAGAGAGAGAGAAATGGGGGGAGGGGAGAGACTGAGCATGAGCAGGGGAGGGGCAGAGAGAGAGGGAGACACAGAATCTGAAGCAGGCTCCAGGCTCTGAGCTGTCAGCACAGAACCTGATGCAGGGCTTGAACTCATAAACCACAAGATCATGACCTGAGCCAAAGTTGGATGCTTAACCGACTGAGCCACCCAGGTGCCCCAAGTCTATGATATTTTAATTTAGGAATACTCCCATCTCCCTACCGACTCTTTAGAATGATAACCTGAAGACCAGCAGTCTTGCTGCTACCAGAGGGGGCTGAGGTGACTTGGAACTCTGCAAAAAACCCTGCCCCTAGAGCTTTGCTACTATTTAACTTGACTTAGAGCTTCATAGAAAAGCTTTATTCCCAGGGCATAGCTGATAACAGTAGAGACCAATAGCAGTCAAGGAAGGTAAATATCATGACTTCCTAAGGCTATGATATCAGCTGGGCAAGAAGGAGCCCAGCCAAAAATTTAAAAGGAAGATCTAGGCAATTACATGTCCACAGTGGGCCAGGAACACCTCTGACATATTCCTGAGGATCTGGAATGCTGTTCACATGGTCAGAGTTATGTGAACAACAAATAAAGAGCATAAAGAGCCATGCAGATGCAGGAGTGATACCTAGGAGGCCAGGACTAAAAATTAAACAAGAATTAAAACAAAGATACTTCACACTACACAGGATACAGACACTACAGAACTGGTCCTAGGAAGTCACTAAACAAAACTAATCCCCAACAACAAAAATAGTGCAACAACAAACAGTGGAAAGGTGGGAAGGATGATCTGATTTCAACATTACTAAAATATACATCTAGTATTTCCAGTTGTCAACAACTATTAGGAGATATGCAAAGAAACACTGAAGTACCGTCTGTATACAGGAAACAAAACAATCCAAAGAAACTAACCCTGAGGGTGCCTAGATGTTTTACTTAGTAGGTAGACTTTAAATAAGCTTTTATAAATATGTTCAGAGAACTAAAGGAAACCATGTTTAAAGAATTAAATTTGCTTTACCAAATAGATAATAGTTATACAGAGATAAATCATTTTTATAAAGAAGCAAATAGAAATTTTGTAGTTAAAGAGTACAATAAATGAAATGAAAAAAGTCACTAGAGGGTGTCAATATCAGATTTGAGCAGACAGAAGAAAATAACTAGCAAACTTGAAGGTATGTTAATAGACATTTTTGTCCAAAAAGAAAGAAAAAAGAATGAAGAAAATAAACAGAGCCTATGGAACATACCTATGGAACACCATCAAATGACTGACGTGTGCATAACGGGAATTTCAGAAGAGTAGAAAGATAAAGAAAAAGAAATATTTGAAGAAATAATGGTCAAAACTTCCTAGAATTGATTACAAACATTAACCTACACATCAAAGAAACTCAGCCAACTCCAAGTATACTAACCGTAAAGAGATCTACTCCTGGACACATTATATTCAAGCTGTTGAAAGCCAAAGACATAGAAATAATCTTGAAAGCAACAAGAAAAGATATTTCTCATGTACAAGGGATCCTCCATAAACTTAGCTGACAACTCATCAGAAACCATGGAGGCCATAACAGTGTTGAAAGGAAAGAGGGGGAAAAAAAAACACACTCTGTCAACCAAAAGTTTTACATCAAGGAAACTTATCTTTCAAAAAGGCAACTGAAATAAACAGAATCACAGGTAAATAAAAATAGAGAAAATTAATTTATAGCAGACCTACCCTAAAAGAAATATCAGATGAAGTATTTCAGGTTGAAAACACATGACGTTACATGGTAACTGGAATCCACACAAAGGAAGAAGATCAGTAGAGGAAATTACATACGTAAATATAATAGAAAATATAAACGTATTTTTTACTCTTTTTTTCTCCTGATTTTAAAAGGTAATTACATAGAAAATCATAAAACTATATTGTTGAGTTTACAAGCAGTAATTTGTTGGATAATAATATCACAATGCGGGGAGGACAGAGCACTATACTAGAAAAAAATTTCTATATACTGTTGAAACTAAATTAGTAGTAATACAGTAAAACGTTGGATTGCGAGTAACTTTTTCTGTGAGTCTTCCACAAGACAAGCAAACATTTCTAATAAAATTTAACTTGATAAACGAACAATGTTTTGCAATATGAAGAGTACATGTTGCCAAATGTCACATGATCACAACTGAGCCAATGGTTCTTGAAATTCACTTTGATATACAAGTGCTTTGGATTACAAGCATGTTTCTGTAATAAATTATGCTTGCAAACCAAGGTTTTACTGTAATTTCAACTATATTGTTTCAAGTTGAAACACATATTTAATCCCCAGAACAACCAGGAAGAAAATAAATAAAAGGAAAAATAGTAAATGATCCAACAAAGGAATTAAAATGGTGCACTAGAAAATAAGGCAAAAACAAATAACACAGGGACAAAGGATATATGAAAACAAATAGCAAAATAGAATATGTAAATCTAATCATATCAATATTACATTAAATGAAATGTATTTAGGGCTTCAATCAAAAGGCAGAGATTATTCAGACTGGATTTTTTTTTTTTTAAGATCCAGCTATATGCTGTCAATAAGAGACAGGTTTTAGGAGCTCCTGGGTGGTGACTCTTGATTTCCACTCAGGTCATAATCTCACAGTTTGTGGTATCAAGCCCCAGTGGAGCCTTCTTGGAATTCTCTCTCCCTTTCTCTGTCCTTCCTCCCTCAGTAAATAAATTTTAAAAAAAGAGGGGCAAATTTTAGATTAAAAAACACAAACACATTGAAAGTAAAGGGATGAAAAATATATACCACACTTGCATACAGTACCCAAAAGACCACTGGAATGGTTAAACCAATAGCAGAAAAATAACTTTAATGAAAAAAATATTAGTACAGTCAAGGTGGGAAATTTATAATGATAAAACAGCTAATTCCTCAGGAATATGTAACAATTAAAAACAGATACATACCTAACGCCAGAGGTCCCAAATATATGAAGCAAAAACTGTCAGAATTTAAAGGAGAAATAGTTCGGTGATAATAGTTGAAAATGTCAATACTCTACTCTCAGTAACTTATAGAACAACAGACAGAACATCAACAAGGATGCCAAAGAAAAAGTAGCACTATCAACCAACTTGACTTGACTGACGTCTATAGAACACTTCACCCAACAAGAGAAGATACACATATTCTTCAAATGCACATGCACCATTCTCCAAGAGAGTGCATTTTCTGTGCCATGAAAGAAGTTTAACAATTTTAAAGAGACTGAAACTGTATAAAGTACGTTTTCAAAACACACTGGAATTAAATTAAATATTTATTGCTCAAACCAGCAATAAATATTTTTTTAATTTTTTTAAGTTTATTTGTTTATTTTTGAGAGAGAGACAGAGAGAGTGAGCCGGGGAGGGTCAGAGAGAGAGGGAGAGAGAGAATCCCAAGCAGGCTCTGCACTATCATCATAGAGCCCAATGTGGGGCTTGAACTCACAAATTGTGAGATCATGACCTGACCCCAAACCAAGGGTCTTTGAGCCAACCAGGTGCCCCCAAACCAGGATACTTTTAAGAGGGGTTCAATACTGATAATTACACCAGGCCAACAGACATAAATGAAAACTAACTTGAGAAAATCAAGGTATGTGTTCATCCTGCCTTTAGTAGTGAACCCACTATACACTTTCCCATAGTCCCTCTACTCTGCTTCAGTTATGTCCATGGTGAAGCCTACCTCACCCTGTAGACTTTCAAGTTTGCAACACATCTTCTAGAACAATTTGAGTTGGGTTATTTCACTTTATTTTCAAATGAATTAATCTTAAATTCATTATGCCCTGTCCTTATTTAAAACAATATTTAAACACACAGTTAGAATTTTTTTTTGACTTTTGTATTAAATCCATATGACAAAAGGTGGGCTATGCAACCCTTAAAGAAAAGTTTGACTTTTCCCCTTTGTTACATTTGGCTACTGACTTTGTCTTGGCCTTGGGGATGCTTGGCATTTTAAAATGGTTAATTTCTAGTTATAGTGTCTACCTGGAAATTCTAGAAATATATACCATTCCAAATTTCAAACATCCTAAAACCTTGATATGGTAAATAAGAGATGGAATGAGATATATTCCACTTTTCTCACCTAACAAAGCCTGATTGTATGGAGGGGATATTTTTTAAGTTTATTTATTTATTTTGAGAGGGAGAACATATTCATGCACAGGGAAGAGGCAGAGAGAGAGGGAGAGAGAGAATCCTGAGAAGGTTCCACGCTGAGAGTGGCAGAGCCTAATGTGGGTCTCTATCCTACGAACTATGAGATCCTGACCCGAAATCAAGAGTCAGAAGTTTAACCGAATTAGCCACCCAGGCACCCCTGGAGGGGATTTTGTTAGCAAAAGTATTCCTGAGCATAAGAGGGACAGAGGAAATGTAAATGTGTGACCATATCCACTCTTCTTCTGAACTCCTGACCATTGTTTGTGAAAGGAAGTGGTCTGAATATTTTTGTGATCCATTTAATGTGCTACTAGAACTAACAGTATACCTCCAAATGATTTTAATGATTTTGTATTCGTCAGCAGTAAACCAGAGAACTAAATCAGCAGGATATATAGATAGATAAGATAGATAAGATAGATAGATAGATATAATTACTTGCGCAGTGTGGGAGCTGGCTAAGAAAATTCAAAGTCTATAGGGCAGGCCACCAGGAAGGGACAGTCAGAAGCAGGCTGAAACTCCATGGGCACAGGCCAAAACTGTTGGGAATCCTCTCTCTTTCTCTTTTTCTCTTTCTGTGTCTCTAAAAAGTCTCAATCTTTTTTTCAAGGCTTTCCATCTGATTAGGTCAAGTCCAGTGAGGATAATCTCTCTAACTTAAACTCAACTGATTGTGGATTTTACATCTTCATAACAGCACCTAGATTAGTGCTTGATTAAATAATCAAGCAAGTTCACACATCAAAATGCCACCAGTCTACCCTTTGTCAACTTAGCACCCATACATATCTCCTTTAACTATATTTAATCTCCAAATAATAGCAAAGTCATATTTCTGTATAACATGATACAACTAACCTACCTACAACCAAAACACATCAACACTTTCCCCAGATGACTACACGAAGTCCTTGGGTGCTATTCATTCATCTTGATATCTTATAACTTAATTAGATATAAAATTAAGTACTATCAACATATTTTTTATTAAATGAGGGGATAATAAGGAGAAAAAAACAAAAATATTTGTATACACATACAAAAATATTCACACTAAAATAAAGAAGAAATATTCTTAACTATTAGTCCTCAATTCTGAAATTGGCCTCATGGTTGGCGCTGGTATTTACAAGTATCTTCTTCCATGAATCTATCATATTTGCTTTACTATCTGTAAGCATTTCAGTTGATGAAGTGAACCAGATGCTTTCCTGATAGGTATCTGTAATTAGCACTCCTGCTGAATTGGGTTGTTGAAGTTTTCTGTTGGCTTTAATCATGGAACGTGAGAGTACTAAAAGATGCCTTAAGAGATCTCCAGTATTCCAGATATACTTTTTCTTATCTCCATTGTGAAATAATAGTCCCATTTCCTTGGTAATCAGGATTAGTCAACCCAGCCAGCACAGTGACTCTTTCTTGGCCTATTGATTCAGAAGCATGAGGTGCCCAAAATGACTGGCTGCCAGTCTCATCTTTTAGTTTTCAATGAAATCATTGTCCCTTGGTGGAAGCATTCCTTTCTTTGGAACTTGTACCTCTAGACCAACAGAGTCTAAGGTCAAAGGATGGAAACCAAAATTTTGCTAGGTATTATCAATTAACTGGTGTCATAGTTGAGTCTTTACAGAGTATTTGTCTTAGCTGGTTCTGGTTGCTATAAAAAATTATCAGAGACTGGGGGGGGAAACAAAAACACCAATTTCTCGTAGTTCTGGTTGATGGGGAACTCCAAAGTCAAGGTTCTGGCAGTGTCTGCTAAGAGCTCACTTACTGGTTTTCAAATGGATGTCTTCTCATTGTATCCTCATTATAGAGGATAGAGGAAAGAAAGGAAGAAAGAAAGAAAGAAAGAAAGAAAGAAAGAAAGAAAGAAGAAAGAAAGAAGAAAGAAAGAAGAAAGAAAGAAGAAAGGAAAGAATGAACAAAAGAAGGAAAGAAAGAAAGAAAGAAAGAAAGAAAAGAAGAAAGAAAGAAATTATCTTCTCTTCTAAGGACACTAATTCCATCATGAAGGCTCCACTCTTATGACCTAATAACTTCCTGAAGTCCCTCCTAATACTATCACAGTGGGGGTAGTATTTCAACATATGAATTTTAGGTGAATACAAACATTGTCTATACTAGTACTACTACTCTACCATTCTATTAAGAAAGCTGCTATAGGATAGCAAGGAACATAGTAAGACCAATTAATTCCATGAGTGTGGGCCCATTGTCATACTTTGTTGTGAAGTGAAATTCTTGATCAGAAGCAATGCTGTCTGGAATACCATGGTAGTGGATAAAGAATTCTGTAAGTCTACAGAAAGTAGTTTTGGCAGAAGTATTATTGGCAGGGAGGGCAGATTTATATCCAGAGTGTCTATTCTAATAATTCTGTCCTTTTATAAAGGAAGCAGTCCAATGTAATCAACACTTCACCAGGTAGCTGGCTGATCACCATGAGAACCGGTGCCATATTGAGGACTCAGTGTAGCTCTCTGCCACTGGAATATTGGGTTCTCACAGTTGTGTAGCCAAATTGGCCTATTTGAGTGAAAGTCCATGTTGCTGAGTCTGTGTACAACCTCTTTTCTTCCCATCATGGCCTATTGGTCAATGGCAAAAAGTGCGTGAAGAAAGAGGCTGTCTAGTATCCCAAGCATGGGTCTTATTATGTACTTACTAAAATTCATCTGTGCTGAGGTCATTTGCTGGTGAGCATTCACACGGGACATATATGTCTTCCTTATGTACACATATGGAAAATTATTTCCACATACACCTTCTTTAGATCACCTTGTTGCCAATATTCCAACTGTATTTTTCCTCCAAGTCTCAGATCATCCAGCCATACCACTAGCCACAGTCCATGAAGTAGAACAGACTCAAATGTCTGGACATCTTTCTTTCCATGTAAAATGGCCATGGGCATTCAAATATCTTCCCTTTTTTGGATGGAAAAGGTGATCAATACTTCTGTGGGAATAAATATGACATAAGGCTAATGACTTGATATACAAGGCTGGAAGTGGGAGTGAGTGGGTGTAGCTATAAAAAGACAACATGAGATATCCTAGTGGTAAGGAAGCTATTCTATATCTTGATTGTATTACTATCAATACCTTAGCTATATATTGTTCCATTGTTTTGTAAGTTGTTACCTGTGAAAGAAATTTTTTAAATGATCCATGAAATTTATTTCTCTGTATTATTTTTTACAAGTTCATATGAATCTACAATTATACAAAAATAAAAATGCTCAATTAAAATACCATACTTTTCCAATTTAAAAAAAATACATAGAAAAAAAGCCTAAATGAATGTTAAATTGATTTCAAATTAAATTCCATACCCAGGACAACTATATATTTAAAGAAGAAAATATAGTGAAGACATATTTATGTTAATAAAATCTGAGATCTAATGTCAAATGCTTTTCACTAAAGGAAATTCTAGGACATGGAAAAATATCCTAGAAGGAAGTTCTGATATGAAGAAAGAAATGTGAGCAAAAAGGCATATAGAAAACAATTTAAACATTGCTTACGTGTGGGAAGAACATAAAAGATAAAAATAAAGTCCTGGACAACTATAGCATACGATGTAGCAGGAAGAGTGTGCCTAATTTGAGTTAGAAAATCCTATGTACTCATGTTATCTTTGATAGAGTAAAGATTTTATTACTTTTAAACCTGACAAGCCTCAGGAAACTTCATTAAAATAACTGATGGTGAGTATTCAATACATTTAAATTTGGATCTAAAATTAAAAGGGTGGGAATGAAGGTAGGAGAATAGTGTACAAATCATAAATACTGTGACAAAGGAGAAAGAATAAAATGAGAAAATGAGAAGAGGAAAGAGAGAGAAAGGAAAAAATAGAACTACTTCACTGACTGTTATAGAGGTAATAGGCAAAAGAGAAGGGAATTCAAAACATCCAAACCAGACAGAAAAATGTTTTCTAAAATCAAATCCAAAAATAACAAAGAAGACATACCAGACAGAGAAAGTTGGGACCTGGTACCAAAATGAGTCTTGTCATAAAGGTAAAGGAAAATATTTTTAAATAGGTTCATAAAGCAGAACCCAACTTTATGTTCTATTGAAGAAACTCCCATAAAACCCAGTGATCCAAAAAGGCCAAATATAAAAGTAACAACAAAGATATAGAAGGTAAATGAAAATTGGAAGAAAGCAGGGTTTGAAATTCTGGCATTGGACAAGGTAGCAATCAGGCATCAAGTAAACTAACATGACAAGCCACAACCAAAAAAAGATATAACAGTTAGAATATCTAGAAATACTCTAAAGAGTACAACCATCAGCTACACAAAGCAGAAACTGCAGGAGATGAAGGAAGACAGAGATATAAATACATACATATGAGAAACTTTAACAAACCAATATTAGGGCAAAATAAATCAAGAGAACAAAAAATAAGTAAAGGTAAAAAAAAAAAAACACTAAACAGTAGAATGAGGTAGGACTTATGGATATACATTGCATATTAGTTTCTCATAATTAAGAATATACTTTCTAGGGGTGCCTGGGTGGCTCAGTCAGTTAAGCGTCTGACTCTTAGTTTCAACTCAGGTCATGATCTCAGGATTAGTGGGTTTGGACGGCGCATCAGGCAATGCACTGAGAGTATGGAATCTGCTTGGGATTCTCTTCCTCTCCCTGTCTCTCTTCTGCTCCCCCACTTGTGCTCATGCTCTCTCTCAATAAATAAATAAATAAATAAATAAATAAATAAACAAACTTTCTTCTCAAATAGACATGGAATGGCAAAATTAACTATTTATTAGTTTACCCATTTATATTAAAAATATCGGCAAATTTTTAGAGTAGAAATTTCATGGATAGTATTTTGCTCATAAGTAATAAAACCAGAAATTAAAACAAAATTCAAAGGGCGCCTGGGTGGCTTAGTTGGTTAAGCATCCAACTTGGGCTCAGGTCATGATCTCACTGTTTGTGAATTCAAGTCCTGCATCAGGCTCTGTGCTGACAGCTCAGAGCCCGGAGCCTCTTCGGATTCTGTGTCTCCCACTCTGTTTGCCCCTCTCCTGCTTGAGCTCAGTCTCTCTGTCCTCTGTCTCTCTGTCTCTTTCTCTCAAATAAATAAAAGAAAAGAATTTCAAAAACATTTCAAAAAAGTCTCTTCCAACTGGAAATTTAAAAATTCTTCTATTAACTGATACTGGAATGAAAAGGAGACATAACAATTGCCAAAATTAAAAAAAATCAAATGTAATTAAAAATTACATTTAAGGGTGTACAGGATACACTTAAAGCATATCAGAGAAAAATTCATATTCTTAAACACTTATATTAATAAAAATTTAAAAATGTGGAAGAATTAAATTCTCACTCAAAAAGCTAGAAGTAGAACAATGAAATAGACCAAAAGAAAGCACAAGGTAAGTATAATAAAGATAAAAGCAGAAATTAATTATGTAGAGCATTTAGAAACAGTAGATCTAACTAATGAACCCAAACTCTGGTGATAAATAAACTGAAATATACAATCCATTTAAGGGGAAAAAAAGGGAACACACACAAAATAAGAAATGATACTATATATACAGAGGCAAAAAAAAAAAAAGTCAAAACAAAAAGAGAGTACTTTAGTACACCTTTATTCAAAAACATGGAAACAAGGGTGCTGGAGTGACTCAGTCAGTTGAGCGTCTGACTCTTGATTTCAGCTCAGGTCATGATCCCACGGTCCTGGGATTAAGCCCCACATCAGGCTCTGCATTTAGTATAGAGCCTACTTAGGATTCTCTCTTCCTCTTCTCTCCACCCCTTCCCAACTTGTGGATGCTCTCTCTCTCTCTCTCTCCCTCTCTTTCTCTCAAAATAAATGAACAAACATTTAAAAAACACACAGATATAATAGACGATTTCTTGGAGGAAATACAGTTTACTGCAATTAACCTCATTAAAGATAGCTTTAACTTAAAGATGCCATTTTCCATAGGGGGAAAAAAATAACTTTATCAAAATACTTCTACACACACACACACACAGAGAGAGAGAGAGAGAGAGAGAGAGAGAGAGAGAGGAGCCAGGTGTCTTCACAAGAGAATTCTACTAAACTTTCAAAGACATATAATTCCAATGCAAAAAAAACTTGTTCCAAAACATAGAAAATAAAGAAAAACTTCAAACTTTATTTTCAAGTGTGTAAGAATGGTTTAGTAATAGGAAATTCAGTATTATTATTCACTGTATCAATAATCTATGAAGAATAATTTGATTGTCTCCACTCATGCTACAAAAGCCTGAAAAATTTCAACATCCTTTCCTGATTTAAAGCAAAAACAACAGTTCAAAAAATAGTTAGCTGTGGGTCTTTCCTTATTCTCCTTCTATCTGTCTCCCATGAAGATATCCTACAGGCTTTCCATTATTATTTGGGATAAGAAATTTCCTCCACTATTTCCTTTACTCTTTATCATTATACAGAAGATATTAGCCACTGCAAGTAGACAAACAAAAGCTATTGGAGGTATAAAAACTGGGAATGGGAATATATATATATATATATATATATATATATATATATATATATTAGCTCAGTCCTCTAGAAAGCCTCAAAGCAATGGTACTTCAGAACAATTAGATCTTGTTTTCTAAATATCATACCCAATTAAAAGGAACCAGGAATAAATTGTGGCTTCAAGGGTTGGAAAATAAAATTATGGAAAGATCTGGAAAATCTTGTACTACAAAGTAAGAAGGTGCTCAAAACTATATTGGGGATATAGAGGACATAGTAAAAGGAGTCAGGAGTCAGCTTAAAGAGACTCTACTCTAAACCTTGGATAATATGAGAATAACAAATAATTACAGTAATGAATTAAATGCATTGAATAAGACAAGAAACCATGAGTCTATGCTATAAATAATAAGAGGAAGAGGGAAAGTGCTTTCTTATAGCATACCAACTCATAAATGTAGAAAGAACAACAAAATTACCTTTTACAACTAGCAGGCAAGAACCATCAATATAAGCTAAACTAAAATAGTTAAATGTTTTCAAAGAATTTGTCCCAAAGAATAGTCAACCATTCAAAAAGAAAAGCAAAACAACAACAACAACAACAACAAAGTAACTTCAATGGAGAAACAGACAGATAACAATTTAACTACATGATCAGCATGATCCATAATAGGACAAACCAACAGTATGTGCTTCTTATGTGATGCACTGAGAAAAGCAACATTATTTATGTCAGATTTCTGCCAAAAAAATGCATCACTTGATTCTGAACATGAGAAAACAGAACAGAGATCCAAATCAAGGTGCATTCTACAAAATCACTTTCTCTACTGAAACTATCAATGTTACGAAAGACTAAGAAAGGACAAGAAATGTTCTAGATTAAAAATAGACTAAAGGGACACAATAAGTGACAAACACTGTCACCCTGAATGCGATCTTAGGGTATACAAGGGTAAATGCTATTGAAGATGTAATTGGAACATTAGTAAATTTCAACTATGGACTGTAAATTCTATCATATTGAATTTTTGTATTATTTTTATCAGTTTCTTTTTTAAGCTTGTGAAAAATTTGGAGTAGTTTAAAATTTTTGGGTAAGCTTAGTTCTATGGAAATGCAAACAGCCTAGAGCAACCAAAGAAATAAATTCAAAGTACTAAAAATAATACTAATATTAAGAACCATTTTAAAGCTTTAGTAATTTTAAAAAGTGTGGTAATGGTGCAAGTATAGACAAAGAGATTGAGAATAGAGCCCAGAAAAAAAAGATGCATTCATATATGTTCATCTGATTTATGCAAATTTAGTGGGAAAAAGATGGTGTTTTAAATAAATCATTCTAGGTCAGTTAGTTGTCAGCACAAAAGTAAACAATTATTCATAAATAAAATCATCCACTAACATTAGAAATGAAATCTAGACCTAAAACACGAGTTTTTTTCTAACACTTTTAGAAGAAAACATGGTAGACTATATTTACAATGTCTGAGTAGGCAATGGTTTATTGTATAGTACACAAAGCATTAATGTCCATAAAACACTATTCAGAGAAAACTGAGGGTTGATGGGGGATGGGAGGGAGAGGAAAGTGGGTGATGGGCATTGAGGAGGTCACCTGTTGGGATGAGCACTGGGTGTTGTATGGAAACCAATTTGACAATAAATTTCATATAAAAAATAAAATAAATAAAATAAATTGTTGAATATAAAAAAAAAAACTATTCAGAGAATAGTAAAGGCAAACTACTGACTGAGAGAAGATATTCATCAAATGCACTTTAAAGGACTCATATAAAAATACATAATGAGCTTCTATAAACAAAAAAGAAGATGAACAGGCTAGTTTTAAAATGGCCAAAAGACCTGAATGACAGTTCATAAAATATTATGATGGCTAGTAAGAATTTGAAGGAGCGCAGTGAAATTAAAATTGGAATAAAATATCAGTATGGTTATAATTAAAAAGAGTGATACGGCTACATTTCACTGAAGTTATGTATGGACCTCACTCATAGCTAATGGTGGTAAAATGATACAACTACATTGAAAATCTATTAGTAATATTTATTATCAGTAAACATATACCTTCTAAAAATTCCATTTTTAGTCAGATAACTAAGAGAAATAAGCACATATGTCCACCAAAAAACATGTACCAATATATTCATGTCAGCTAAATAATATGTAGTATATTGAACACCACAGTGGAAAACCATGTGCAGCAATAAAACATAAGGAGTGACTGCTACATGCAGCAACATGGATACATCTTGCAGACACTATACTGGGTGAGATAAACCACATGTTAAATAGAACATACTACATGATTCTATGTGAGCTTCAAGAGCAGGCACAGTCTACTGTGACAGAAGACAGAATAATGTTTACCTAGGGGTAGTATTGACTGGGAAGATGACCCAGCCACTGGGAGGGAGCATCTGGAAAATATTCTATATCTTTATCTGGATGATATACACATGCTAGTCTTATACATATGGAATATACATGTGTAAAAAATTCATTGAGCCCCAATTTTAAGATGTGTGCGTTTTGTTGCATGTGTTCCTTTGATAATATTTTAAGTGTGGTGGAAAAGTTTTTTTTAACAGCTATGAAACATCATAATACAATTCAGAAGTATAATTTTGAGAGCAGGAGAGTTTTTATTTAAACGCAACGTCCAGAAGCAATAAAGAATAAGATGTAGAACTGATGCAGTGGACCAGTTATATTCAGCACAGTGACTCGCTCTGCTCCTTTGCGCCTGTAGGAGGTGAAGCGAGGCCATGAAAAAAATCCTTAGACGTATTTCTGAGAAGCCGCAAGAGGATTCCTAACCAAGGCAGCCAATCTGGCCACCTCCTCGGGTTCCTTCCCGCCTCCTGCAGAGATGCTGCTCAACCCACACTCCGCACGGGGCAGCCCGGGTCTTTCCCCGGAAACCTTGAGTCTGGATCTGATGCAAACGCTGGAAACAAACAGCATGCATTGCTAGATGTTCGATATTTACAGAAGTGTACGTGCTATGGGTCTCCAACCCTTACTCCTTTTGTTACGTTTTATTTTCCTTTCTTTTCCTGTGATTTGGGATTGAATGCAAGTCCCGCGCGCCTAAGTGGAACTGTCAGTTTCTCTGGTGCTGAAGATGGAGAGAGCTGAGGCAAAACAGTGAATACCGCGCATGCTCTGTAAAGAATCTCTCTCTCTCTCTCTCTCTCTCTCCCCCCCTCCCGCCCTCACCTCCTCCCTCCCCCTCCTCCCCACCCTTCATATCAAACTGGATAAAGGAAAATCAAAGCCTGAAAGTTTGTTCTTTGAAGATTCTAGATTTTGGAACTTGCATTTGGCTTTTACACTTATGCCCAGAAGGCTTACCTCGGATTTTCTTTCTTCTCAATTCAGGTTATTTATGAGAAAAAAGGAAAATAAAAGGAGAAAAGAAAGAGAGAGGGGGGAGAGAGAGAGAGAGAGAGAGAGAGAGAGAGAGAGAGAAAGAAAGAAAGGAAGAAAGAAAGAGATTGTTTTGTTCCAGACCACAACATGAGAAGGGGGGTTTTGAAGGTAAAATGTTCATGTCTACCAAGCTGACCCACTAAGTCTAATAAGTGGAACAAAGCATTCCAAATATCAGAAGATCTCAAATTGCATTCATTCATAATAATAATACATTGAATATATTCAAGAAAGAAATAGGATAAACAACACAGGGATGTAAAAAGAGCATCACATTTTCTTTTCCACTGGTTGAGTTGTAAAAACTTAACAGGATATTTATCATGATACTGATAATTAAAAAAAAACACTCAACTATTGGTCTGTTTTTATTTTTATTTTTTTAAATTTTTTTAACATTTATTATTTTTTTTTGAGACAGAGAGAGACAGAGCGTGAACAGGGGAGGGGTAGAGAGAGAGGGAGACACAGAATCTAAAACAGGCTCCAGGCCCTGAGCTGTCAGCACAGAGCCCGACACGGGGCTCGAACTCACAGACCATGAGATCATGACCTGAGCCAAAGTTGGACGCTTAACTGACTGAGCCACCCAGGCGCCCCTGGTCTGTTTTTATTATAAACAATTTGTAAGCATTTTACTTAATCTCAAGTAATAAAGAATAGAGGGGCGCCTGGGTGGCTCAGTCGGCTGAGCGTCCGACTTCGGCTCAGGTCATGATCTCACAGCTTGTGGGTTTGAGCCCCGCGTCGGGCTCTGTGCTGACTGCTCAGAGCCTGGAGCCTGTTTCAGATTCTGTGTCTCCCTCTCTCTCTGACCCTCCCCCGTTCATGCTCTGTCTCTCTCTGTCTCAAAAATAAATAAACGTTAAAAAAATTTTTTTTTTTTAAAATAAAGAATAGAGCAAGGACTCTAAAACTTAGTTCAAAGAAGCAAACAACAATTGTGTGCTGAGCTCCTACTCATCTGAGAGGCAGCATGACATAGTGATTAAGACTGGGACATTGGAGGGGCACCTGGGTGGCTCAGTTGATTGAGCATCTGACTTTTGATTTTGGCCCAGGCCATTATCCCAGGGTCATGGGATCAAGGCCTGTGTCAGTCTGTGTGCTGAGCATGCAGCCTGCTTGAGAGTCTCTCTCTCTCTCTCTCTCTCTTTCTGCCCCTCTCCCCTGCTCACGCTCTTCCTCTTTCTAAACACACACACACACACACACAAAACAAACCTTAAAACAGATTCTCTTTCTCTCTCCCTCTGCCCCTCTCCCTATCTTGCATTCTCTTTTTAATCAGTCAATCAATTGATCAGTCAATCAATAAATGACTGAGACATTGGAGCTGACTCTCTGGGATTTAACCTCCAGTTCTCAATCTGTGTGATCTTAAGGAAGTGACTTAACTTCTCTGTACTTTTCCCTCCATCTTTGAAATAGGAATAATGCAGTGAGAGTTAAAAATGAGTTCATCTACATAAAGTCTTCACATCAGCCCTGGGCCCCTATTATGTTATTAAGGTCTGTTGATTACTTTGACTTGTGTTTCTTATTGCTGTGTTAAAAATTGAGGGCCAGAATTGTTTCTTTACTTGCAGTTTTTCTCACAGCACACAAACTATGTGAACATTTGACATATTTCTATAAGCAATTAACAAATGGTAAGTGGTTATCTAACTGATTTTTAAAGTGTTCAGATGTGTGATAGAGAAAATTAGAGATTAGGGCAGGGTATGATAAAGGCTCACAATCCCCCGAAGCTGAAAGATGTTCTGGAGGTGGAGGGATACAGGAATATTGGGTGTCTTCTTAGAAAATAAGACCTGAATAGGGTCTGTGCATTTAAGTAGGAGAGATGTGGCAGGCAGAGGAAGATGTCAGAAGGAGCCCTGAGAAGGAGTGAGCTGGAGTGAGCTCAAGGCCACACAGAGACAGGGAGATGGCAATGCCAAGGCAGCTACAGCTCCATTGTTAAAATCACCAATGCTGCCATCACCAACAACTGCACTCCATGCCATTGTATGACCACGTTCATATTGATGAACTGAAAATAGCAGAGAAAACACCAACGTTCAATTATTCTTCTATATATTTTATGAACAAAAGTATTTGACAATATTAATGAAACAGTTATCATACTCTTTCATAATTCTATAAGTAGTAATTCAAATATGAAATACTTTGTAAGAGCTATTTTTGGCAGTACAAAAGCAAACTTCTTAGTGGATTTATTCTAGGCTACGGTAACATTGTAAAGATTGTAATACATGGTGAAAGACTAGCTTTTGGCGTGATTATTACAAATGAGAACATAAATGCAATTTTCTGTCTTTGGGTGGTGAAAATACACTGAATGAAGTGCTCTTCATGGTTCAATAAAACAGGACGACTTTTACTTTTTGACTTAGGGTGAGTCTTTCTCCTACATTTAATTGTGTGTGTGTGTGTGTGTGTGTGTGTGTGTGTGTGTGTGTTCCCCCACCTGTTTATTGTATGTGTTAGGATGGTCCGTATTGGGAATGCTTTTTTCTAAATATCCCTAAGAAGCCACTTTTTTCACACAGATCTTAGTAGTGCATAGGAGCTCAGTAGACCTAGCAGGGCATGTGCATGGAAAGGGCGCCTTCAGCAAACCGTTTGCTATGGCTACCTAGCTGAAGACACGCGGGGAAGAACAGACAACAGTCGGTCAGGGAGCGCGGGAGAACCACCGCGTTTGCTGAGAAGACAGAAGGAACGTACTGCGTCGGACTCGGGGGCTCACTCTTAACCTTGAGATGCCAATCCCTGGGATTCTTCTAAAGGCTTCCTATGGGATCCCCAAGCCTCCCCTCCCCCGCTGAGCCCCGCCCCCTCCCCGGCCTCAAACTCTGAGTCCATTCAAACCTTGCTTTCTTCGCCGCACGCGTTGCCAGGCGTGTAATAGGGGAAACTCCTCCCCGCCGGGGCCGCCTCGCAGGCGCTGCCAGAGGAGCGGCCGCCTTGCTGCCCCCACCTCCGAACGTGCGGCGGCCGCACACCGAGCACAGAGCCCACCGCCTGTGCACCCGCGCGCAGCTCGTGGCAGAGGGGGCAGCGCCGCGCGGGGCTGCGGGGAGGCGGGATTAGGGACTGCTCGAGCCCACCCGCTCCCGCCACCAGGCTGTGCTGACCTGGCGCCCAGGCGGCTGGAGGCGGCAGGCGCGCGGCGGGCAGCGGGCGGGGGCGGCGCGCCGCGGTGGCAGGGTGCCCCGCGTGCACCCCGCATAGCTGGGCGCAGACCCGCGGGCCGTCGGGGGCGCGGCGGCCCGCCCGAGCCCACACCTGTCCGGCCGTGGTGGCCGAGAGCCCGAGTGGCGCCGCAGTCAGTGGCATCAGAGGCAGCGAGGGAGGGAAGAGCCCGCGGAGGCGAGGCCCGCGCTCCGGAGGAAGCCGCGCCTGGCTGGAGGCCCCAGACCCTGCTCCCCGAGCTCCACCGCACCATGGCCCCGAAGCTGCTCCTCCTCCTCTGCCTGTTCTCGGGTTTGCACGCCCGGTAAGTGGCGCCCGGGCCCTGCAGCCCTGGAGGCTCCGAGCGGGACGGGGAAGGCGGCGGGGGGCGCTGTCTGCCGGCCAGGAGTCCCGGTGCGTCCCGCCGTCGGCTGGGCTGCGGCATAGCCCCGCTGGGGCCGGCCCGGGGGAGACGGAGTCCGCCTGCATCTCACCTGTCCCAGTCTCCCCTTTGACAGGGCTATCTGCCTCTCCAGGCTGGGCGGCTGCAGCCTTCTCTGCAACCAGGAATGTGGGGACTCTGAGATTAATGGGGCTCTTCTCTTGAAGCTTTTCGCATATGGTGGTTTTAAGGGGTTTTGAAAATCACTATCATAAATGACCGGCGGTGTGTACCTCCCATTTACCCCTCTGTACAAGTGTTCCAGGGGTTCATACAAACACATTGACTGACGTTCTGTATAATTTCCATCACTCTGAAATTTCCCAGGACTAAGAAGTCATGATTTCCTAGCTGCCTAGTTTAGATCACACTGGCAAAGAGCATCCAGGCTGGAGGCAGGCAGAAGAGGATTGGAGCAAGGGAAAGAACCCTTCTCAGAAATTATTCTCCTCTCCAGGTTCTGCAAACACACACTATACACATGCACCCCTTCTAGATGAGCCAGTTTTCACATTCACAGACATACACACTTACTCCCATAAAGCATGTTGATAATTGATAATAAGGCTTTTCCTGGCAACTGTAAGACATTATCTTACCATAAATACCCATAACCTGCATCCTAGAATAACAACCAAATAATGGGAGCTTAGAGACCTCCAGGAAAGGATGAAGATGGCTCATGAGGGTGGAAGGATGATGGGACCAGAGGGGTTAAACCCTGTTGCTGTAAATATAACAGGATATTCTGGGTTTGGTTTCTTTAGTTCTGTCTCCTAGACTAGATCTCTGGCCCAGACTTTGGAAATCAGAGCAGCTCCATGCCTCTCCCCCTATCCCCATCCCAAGAATCTTGGGACACCCACTTCCCCTAAACACTCTTGTTTTGACACCTCTTTATTTTCTGTATCTGGAAGCTAGAGAACTAGAGAGCCTTCCTATGGGCAGTAAGCGCTGCAAGTGTCAGTAGACAATGACAGGCTTACATTTTCATTCATGTGAGGAAGGAAGGAAGGAGGTACATTAACAAATCTTAAAAGACGTAGTAGGAGCCCCAGTCTCATTCCCCACCTTTGGCAGGGGTGTTTGGCTCTGAAGAAGAAAGCCCTGGCCATCCCCTCTATACCATTATCCCCACTAAGAGGTGAAAGTGTGAAAGGCAGATAGTGTGCCAGAGACTGTCAACTGGTGGCTCACAGGCAGCTCTCTCCACCAGGCATAGTACTCATTGGGCCTTTCAACTCCAGTTTCTTCCCGTCTAAGGAGAGAACTGGGGAAGGAAATGGAAGCCCACTTTCTGAAATTGATTCTGCCTGGATGTATCTCTGTCTAGAGCCAGAGAGACCAGCAGCAGATAGCACCAGGCATAATGTAGAATTCCGAAGTATATAATCCAGATTTGAAGTCATATCCACATGATCTTTTCTGTTGCCACAAACTGGATGAAGTGACCTATATTTCAGAGTTATATCATTAATTACAGATACTTTAGATTTATAGATACTTAATATGCTAAAAGGAAAACTGCTCATTGTCCTCATTAGTTTATGTGCTTAGGAAGTAGGAAGATGTCTTAGTATCTAACATGAAGCAGTCAGGTTTCTAGGGAATTCCCAAATACGTGTCCAATTTCTTGGGATTCTTCATACTTAAATTTCACCAAGGCACATGTAATGATTTTAATATGTTCTCTATCTTGGTTCATTCCCTGGACTTCAAAATAGAAGTTGTATATCAGTTGCAAGAAAATCCAAATTTTAAACTAATTATATTGCTATACGCCTCTCCTTTGAAAGTGTCTTCATTCTTTGAATGGGTTTTACAGACATGTAAAATAATCTGATGACCAGTGTCATCTTTCATAACTGTTATTAATGCTGAGAGGGTTCTTGTTTGCAGTCTGGAATGCCCTTCTGGTGTTCAAAATCCCTGGAAAATGTTCTAACAGTGTGCTCTGTGGTGATGGCTTGGCAACTCCATGGATAGAAAAGCACCCTGTTCAGACCCCCCATGGATGTGCTTATTATGCATTAGAATGCACTAAGTCATGCCTGGAGCTTGGTGATACCTTGCAGACACTTAACTGATTTCTGAGGTTTAGGAGCTCCTTTTAATATTTAAAAACACTTCAGACTTTGTCCTTCTAGTCAAAGAGAAGGTGTAAGATGTGAAAATAACATCTAAAAATGACGATACATTGCTGGTTTGTTTTTAAGAAAAAGCTAATTGCAGTTATAGTATTTAGGATCCAAAATCCTGATAACAGAACACTCGTAAAGATTATATATAACCCACTTAGAAAAGCAGATCATTCGTGTTTTATTTACATTCTAGTGGGTCCTCTGAGATGAGATTTGGTTTTCATCAAAGGGAAGATTTTCCTGTGGGGCTGGTGGTCTGACATCAGCACTGTGAGGCTTTTATTTCATTCTCTGAAGTCCTGCAGCAAACTGACGGAAGATCAGAATTGGGAAAAGCTCAGTGTCAGTCTCTAAGGAGACAAGGGGATCTCTGCCCACTCTTTGCAACTGTGTACCCCAGCCCAGCCATCAAGCTGTAGGTCCTGGTTGACCTCCTAAAGGGGTGGGAGAGGATGCTGCTGCTTTTCCTTCCTCCTCTCTCCCACTCTCACCTGCCTTGGCCTCTAAGGAAGACGCTTATGCAATTTCAGGAAAACCCTCTCCTCACCACTAGAGGGAGAATTAGGCTCATTATAATACCTGCATTTGAAGTAGTTAAAAGAATTTTTCAGAAACGAAGACTGTGTATATAGAGAGAACTGATGAAGAGTTAATGTTCTCAATCTATGTACATATGACCATTGGGGCAATAAAAAGTAGCAGAGCACAAAAAGCATAGTCTGGTCTGTGGAGTGAGCTGTCTTTGGGGGTGGGGGAGGGGACTTAGGGAGATGGGTAAGAGAGAAAGGGATGGGAGGCAAAGAGAAGAGAGAAGAGAGAGAAAGAGGCAGAGAGACAACAGAGGGATAGAGGAAAGGACTGTGGCTGAGTTGGAACATGTCTTGAGAATGTTATATGTGATTCTGCCAAGGTGATCTGTCCCTCTGTCCCCAGTCTCCCAAATGGTTTTGCTGTGGAATGAATTGCCAGGTCCTGTGGGCAATGATTGCTTCTAGCTAACCAAGTCCTACAGAGCCTGCTTCAGCCTCTCTTTTTTTTTTCCCAACATGGTATTCCTGACAATATTTCTGATAAAATATTCTACAGTGACATTTTAAATTCTATATTGTTATTTGTAAAAGTTCAGTTTTACAAATAATGAAATGCAACATGTCACTTCTTGAATGTGTCCCAAATTTTTTAAGTTCTTATTGATGGTGAATGTTAAGTGCAAATAAAAACTCACAGCAATTTATAGTTTCTATGGATGATTTATTTTAACCTTCTAGCCGATACATATTCAAGAAATATAATTACAGTTTAAGATAAGCCTAGGAAAAACTTCAGTGAAATCAATCTGCCAGACATATACCATGTACTCATTTTCAAAATCTTATATAAATGTGTATAGTCATCTGAGACTAGACTATGTGACACTGCCCTAATCTAGGTTAAGGCTAGTTAACACTCATAAAAAGACTATAATGTATATAATATATGACATATACGTATGATTACATATTGCATAAAATTATATAAACTATTATACTATAGATATAATTATGTGGTTATAATATAACATTATATATATGATTATGAGGATTTAAACAAAGTAGAGATCATAAATTTTTGAAAATTTACTCTCTTCATTTCTTTCATGTTCATTGTAGATAATTTAGACAATTCCAAAATTTAACTTAAAGAAACTTGTGTCCCAGAGCACAGTTGCCCTGGGATAATGTTAACATTTTGACTTCTCTCTGGGAAGCTAAACAGAAATGAGCTGATACCAAGTCAGGACAAATAAACCTCAATACAATTTTCTATTCCATATTTTGTTCTCTTTGGTGAAAAGTCACTAAGGCATTTATGTTGACAGAGTATAAGCAAAATTGTTTGTTGTTTTACAGGCTTTTTTTTGCCCTAGTAAGTGCAGTCCACCTGGAAATGCTGCTTTGATGCAGAAGGAGACTCTCCTCTTTTCAAGCCCAAAAGGCTGTGCTGTTGAGGTGGCCTCACTCAGCTAAGAAAACTAACTTGTCATTTTGATGCCTCTCCATTCAAGTACTCCTGTCAGTGTGTATCACCCAGGAGAGGTAGCTGTCATGTTGCACGAGACAAGCTCAAAGGTGCTCAAACATTCATTTTGATCCATTTATTGAGGGGCCAAATGATTAAGACATATTAGAAATATTTTAATTTTTAATGTCTGTATTAGCCTGCTCTGTAAGAAATGAATCAGTTTGTGTTGGAGGAGGCATGTCAGATTGCCAGAAGTTATTCACCAAACACCATCTCTGTTCCCTGTCACCACACATTAGTGCTGGCCAAACAGACCACCTGATAATGTGCCCATGTCTACTTTGACCGAAGGTTCCAGTCTCCTTAAGAACAGAATTCAGACTCAACTATTTTTCAGTGAGTGTGATTCTGCAAAACCTATTCTCACCTTCAACTAAAATGAGGTCTTGGCAGTAGGGGGTGGAAACAGCATGATAAAGTCACCATCTGACAAACATCTGGAAGGTTTGTGTTTTGACCTTCAGAGGTTTTCAAGGTGGATCCAAGCAAGGGTGATTGCTGCTTGGCTGACCTTCTGGCATTGATTTACTTATCAGTCTATAGTTTAATGTACACAAGGAATAATTTTGTGACATTTAATGAAAACATCATGACATGTTAAGAGCAGTGGCATTCCTCCAATTGGATTCTTTCTAAAATGTGTTTTGTTTTGTTTTCATTTTAGATGTAACCCATTGATTGGGCTGTGAGTATTGGGGACTTTCTACTTATGTCAATGGTGCTTGAGTGGGCCAAGCTTAAGACACTTCCTGGAGCTATTGCTACAACTTATACTTCACACTTTGTGCCATAATTACAGGTCCAGGAAGGTGGAAGAGGATGAATATGAAGATTCATCATCAAACCAAAAGTGGGTCTTGGCTCCAAAGTCCCAAGACACTGATGTGACTCTTATCCTCAACAAGTTGCTAAGAGAATATGATAAAAAGCTGAGGCCAGATATTGGAAGTGAGTGTTGATGTTTGTTATTCCAATAGAAAATATACCGTGATGATATATTCTTTAAGTTTTTACTTTAAATAATGATAAATTCAAAGGAAATTGCAAAGATAGTGCAGAGTCGCATAATTTATGACTGTAGTATCATGTCAGTATGAAGAGATTGACACTGTTACAATGTGTGTGCATGGTTTCATGTTGTCTTATCATATGTAGATTTGTGGAAGGACCACTGCAATCAACATACTGAACTGTTTTGTCATCATAAAGATCCCACTCCTGCTGCTCCTGTAGTCATACCTACCTCTCTCCTCCAAAATTCCTAACCCCCGTCAGCCACTATTTGTTATTTCTGTATTTTTGTCATTTTTAGAATGTCACATTCATGCAGTCATTCAGTATGTGACCTTCTGAGATTGGCTTTTTTTCCCTCAGCAAAGTGATTTGGAGATCCATTCAAGTTGTTGTGTGTATTCATAGTAGTGTGTTCTTTCTTATTACTACATAAGTATCCATGGCAGCAATGTACCACAGTTTGTTTATCCACTCACCTCTTGAGGAACATTTTTGTTGTTTCCAGTTTTTGTCCATTACAAATAAAATGACTGTGTGTATTTGTTTACAGGTTTCTGTGTAGAAATAATATTTTATTCTATGGGGTGAATGCCCAGGAGTATGATCGCTAAGCCATACGATAAATGTCTGTTTAGTTTTTTTTTTAAGAAACTGTCAAACTTTTTTTCCAAAGTGTCTGTACCATTTTCTGTTCCCACCAGCAATGTATGAGAGATTTAGTTTCTCTGTCTTCACCAACAATGTCACTATTTTTATTTTAGCTGCTCTAATAGGTATAAATCTACTAGATTGATGCCTAATTGTGTTTTGATTAGTATTTTCCTGATGGTTAGTGATATTGAGTTCCCTTTATGTGTATATTTGCCAGCATTATGTCCTCTTCATTGAAATGTCTCTTCATATTGGTTGCCCTTTAAAAATTATTTTATTTTATTTTATTTTATTTTATTTTATTTTATTTTATTTTATTTATTTATCTTATTTTATCTTATTTTATTTTTTCTGTTCCATTATTGAGTTCTTCATATAATCTAGGTGTGATTCCTTTGCGAGATATAGTTTGCAGATGTTTTTCTCAATATGTAGCTTGTCTTTTCATCTTCTTAATAAGATCTGTCACAGAGGAAAATTTTTTAATATTGATGAAGTTCAGTTTATTGATTTTTAATCTTTTATGGAACATGCTTTTGAAGTAATGTCTAAGAACTCTTCATGAAGCCCCTGTTCCTCAAGATTTTCTCCTTTGTTTTTTTCTAAAAGTTTTATAAATTTATGTTTTACATTTAATTCATTATCTGTCTTTATATAAAATCAGGGTGTGAGGTTTAGAGCTAAGTTCCCTTCACCATTTTTTTTTTGGTATGGATATCTAGTTCCTCTATCACCATTTGTTAAAAAGACTGTCTTTTCTCTGTTGTATTGCATTTACACATTTGCCAAAATCAACTAGTGTAGGCTATTTCTGGGTTCTCTATTTTGTTATTTTCATCTTTGTGTCTATCACTGTGTCAATACCCACAGTCCTGATTACTATAGTTATATAGTAAGTCTTAAAATTGGGCAGATTAGTTCAGCCTCTTTATTCCTCTTTTTAAAAATTATGTTGACTCTTATAAGCCATTTGTTTCCCATATGAATTTTAGAATTATCTTGTCTATATCTAGAAAAACCTTTAAGTCTCTGTATTAGTTTTGGAAAAATGCTGTCATTACTATGTTGAGTATTCAGACCCACAAATGTGATATGTTTTTCCATTTTAGATCTTCCTAACTTTTTTACATCTAGTGTTTTACAGTTTTTAGTATACAAGTCCTGAATATATTTTGTTATATTTTCCCCTTAAATATTTCATGTTTTTGGAGTGATTACAAATGGTACTGTTTTTACAATTTTCTTTTTCCCTGTGTCATTGCTAGATATACAGAAATATAGTTATTATTTATATGTTGATTTTGTGTTCTCTGACTTGCTGAAACTCACTTACTAGTTTTAGGAAGTTTTGTGTGTTCATTTTTTGATAGGTTCCTTGGGATTTTCTCTGTACACCATCATGTCATCTGAAAGCTTTATGTCTTGCTTTCCAATCTGTATGTCTTTTATTTTATTTTATAGCCTTATTTCACTGGCTAGAACTTCCAACACTCTGTTGAAGAGCAATAGTGTGAGGGGACACCTTGCTTTGTTCCAGATCTTAGAGGAAAGGCATTCAGTCTTTTATTATTAAATGTAATGTTACCTAGAGTTATTTCGTATATGTTCTTTATCAAACTGAGAGAGTTCCCTCTATTTCTAGTTTTCTGAAAGTTTTTTTTCTTTTTATCATGAATAATGTTGAATTTTGCCAAATTATATTTATATATATGAGACAGTTAATATGGTGGATTAGGTTGAGTGATTTTCAAATATTGAATCAGTCTTGCAACCCTAGAATAAGCCCCACATGGTAATGTGTTTGATAACACTCTTTTTAAAAACATCTGTTTATATATTGCTAAATTCTATTTGCCAATATTTTGTTAAGAATGTTTGCATCTCTATTCATGAGGAACATTGGTCTGTAGTTCTTTTTCCTTTTTTTTTTTTTCTTGACAGTCTTTGGTTTTGGTATCAGGTAGCACTAGCTTCATCTGTTTTCTGGAAAAGATTGTGTAAAAATTTGTGGTAACTACTCATTTAAATATTTGGTAGAATTCTCCAGTGATACTCTCTGGGTCAGGAGATTACTTTTCTGGGATTTTTGTCATTACAAATTAATTTCCTTAATAGTTATAAGTCTCTTCAACTTATATTAGGTAAGTTATGATGGTTTGTGCTTTTCAAGGAATTGGTCCATTTCCTTTAAGATGCTAATTTATGTGTGTAGAATAGTTTCTGATATTCCTTTATAAACCTTTTAATATCTTTAGGGACTATAATATATCCTTTGCTTCATTTCTGATAACAGTAATTTGTGTCATCTTTATTTCTTCTTTGTCATCTTGCTAGAGATATGATTGACCTTTTCTTATTTATTTATTTATTTATTTATTTATTTATTTATTTTAAATGTAATTTATTAGAATCTCCTTTTTGTTTCATTGTTTTTCTCTATTGTTTTTCTGTTTTCAATTTCATTAAGCTTTGCTTTTATTTTTATTATTTGTTTTTTCTGCTTTCTTTGAGTTTAGTTTGCTCTTCTTCTGTTTTGATGTAGCACTTAGTTTCTTGACATGAGACTCTTCTTTTCTAATCTAAGCAAGGGTACTTTAAATTACCCTCACTGCACTAGTTTAGCTATATCTCACAGATTTTGGTATGTTAGACTTTCATTGTTTATTAAGTTCAATGTGTTTCTTTCTCTTGAGTTTTTTTCCCCCCTTAACTCATAGACTATTTGGAAGTGTGTTTTTAGTTTCCAAGTGTTTGGAAGTTTTCCTGTTACCTCTTACTTATTTCTAGTTTGATTCCATTGTGACCAGAGAATATACTCTATATGAGTTAAATTATTTTGATTTTGTTAATGTTTGATATATGGACCAGAATATGGTCTATTTTGGTGAATGTTCCATAGGCACTTGAAAAGAATGTGCATTTTGCTGTTGCTGAAGGGATTGGATCCTGTTGTTTGGTGGTATTGTTGAGTTCTGCTATATCTTTGCTGATTTTCTGTCCAGGTTTTCTATCAATTGTTTTGATAGATTAATGATAGGTTGATTTTAAAAGTGGATTCTGATCCAAGACCAAGACAAAAGTGGTGTGTTTGGCCAGGAGAGGAATGCATACAGTTGTTGGTACAGGCCTGTACCATATTCTTGGTGATGATCAGAGAACATGGGGATTGTGGCAGGCACATTTTTCATAGGATGAACCAAAACTGTAGCTTATTTATTCTTCTCTGTGGGGCTGAGTTTCATTTAGAGTCCAGCAGCTTGCTAGCTTCCATACTATCCCAGCTGCTTTGTTCCTCTGGTTTTCCAAGTTTGAGGCTCAGGTGTCCAATTTATCAGTAGCAGGACATAGAATTACACTGGTTTCAGTAGGCATAGAACATCAAAACCTTTGTGATGTAGTGTGCAGAGAGTTTGGAGATACATACCCAGTGCATTATTGGAGCATTCATGTCATCTTTGCGTGTTTCTGTTGCCTCTTCTATACAATGAAAGAAGGGCACCAAATTACTCATAAACTTCCTTGCAGCTTTAAGACATTTATTCAGTGAGCAGTACATCTAAATTACCATTGCACAAGGTTCATAAATTCAATTGTCACCACATTTTCCCCTTAAATGAAGGGTCTATGCAATGTGAAGAGTGCAGTAATTCTGCATTAATATGGAAAGAGAAGATTGAGATAATGGTGCTAATTTCCTCATTAGTTGTCAGACACTGTGGTTGGCCCCAGAGCAAAGATAAATAAGACTTGTTCCTTGCTGTTCTGGGTAAGTATAATCCTTTGCTTATCTTGTATTACAGTATAGCACTACACCTTCAATCTATGGTATTATTCAACACCACATTTGTCTTCTGAAGTGGAAAATTGGACATGGGTAGAAAGTGGGTGAGTTCAGCTTCCAACCCAGATCTCTGACTATAGCTAGATCACCTAGCCACATTACTAGTTGTAGAAAATGCCAGGCAATCCTATTAAAAAACAGAGAATCCCTTCTATACACACACACACACACACACACACACACACACACACCCCAAAACACTCAGAAGGGGATATATTAAGGCAAAAGGCAAGCACTATTCACAATTCTGGAGATTTTATTTTTCCATTATGTACATAAGGAATTTTGAATTTTCCAAGTGAAACAGCATAATGCACATAAAGGAAGAATACTTTTTAGATGGCAACTCTTCTAAAGCCTCATGTCATCAGAAGGGCTCTGTGGTTTTTGAGTGAAAGATTTTGAACTGTAAGCCAGGATACACATATTTTGGTCTATGACTTTAAAGTTCCACCATGCACATTGTCATGATCCTTGGGGCAGCAGAATGACCTAATGAAAGTCTGAAGGATCACTGGTGCATTATAGGATCTTCTTCCTGCTGCATTTAAACAATATCTGAATGGCTAATTCCTGTAACTCACTGATGCTCAATCAGAATAACTGCCCAAGATCAGCTCTCCTGGTCAAAGATACTGAATTATACATGATTTTCTTTCAGGATTTAGAAGGGCTTTGTTTTAAAGGACAATTTTCCATGAAAATCTGAATTTATTTTCTTTTCTCACTACTTTTTTCACATGTAGCCCATTTTATGTGCTATAACCCTGATGCCTCTTCATCAGGATACAGTCAACTTGTATTTCATAACATAGTGCTATACATGGATTTATTATTAGTTTACTGTAATTACCAATTTATCTGCTCACCTCTCTATCACTCTCCCTCCTCCTCCCAGTCAGTCCCTATTTACTGTGCTTTCACTCTGCACCAAGCCCTGGACCATGGACAGGTGGGGAGCAACATAGATGCTTGTTTTTTTCTAAAGAGGATGGAAGGGGGTAGGGTCCCCAAAGAAAAGCACTTTAGGAGTTGATATTGCGAATCCCACTTTGGAGTAAGGCAAGCCTGTTTAAGGCACTCTTTAACTTAAATTCATTCAAACTCCACTTGATTCTAGGATAAAATCAAGCCCCTAGAATGAAATTAAGAGGTAAGCCACTATCTGGCCCTTACCTACTTCCACTTTCACTTCCTCAAACTCCACATCTCACATGTTATACCTTTTGGGGACATCAACCCTCCTGCTTTCCTTATCTGGATACTTGATTTTTCTATTCTTTCATTCCAGGTGTGATTATATTAACACCCTTCTCCCACTTACACACTAAGCTTTTTGCTAACTTTCTTCAAGCCTAGATATTACCTCCTACAAGAACCCCTTTTCATGGTCTGCCCCCTCTTACCTCCCAGCCAGAGTGGAACAAGTGTCTTCCTTGAATTTAAGTATCAGTTCCTCATCTGTACAATAGAAATAGCACATATTGAAGGACTGTCTTGAGGATGATGTCATGTGTTGCAGCCATGAAACTGCTTCTGCAACACTTTTGTGTACTTTCCATAGTTCTGCAGCTGAGAATTGATCTTCTTTCCCCCCACCCCAGGACACAGTTCGCAGTTCCTAACTATAGATGCAGTAGTTTATGTTGGCATCTCCCAATATACATAGTCTAACTGCGTCCTCAGGAAATAAATAAAATGGCTCATCACTGTTATTGTCAACAATAAATAGATGGAATCGAACAGACTCATTTATGTTGCATAGAAGTAACATATCCACATGGAATCTTCTACTTAGTTTTCATAATACAAATTGTGATCATTATGTTTTAAAAATACTCACTATTTTTCCAGCTATTCTCTCTCCTCAACTAACTTCTAAATTATGAATGTATCTGTTTTAGTTCTCCATCTTTAACTATCCATCATTCTAAGTAATACTTCTGCTGTGTCCTTTACTAGTTCAGGGTTATTTAGGGTATCATTTATCTCAGGAACAGATCTTGTCATGTGAGCTCGAAAAGGCTGGAGGAGGATAAACCTTCTAATAAGAGAATGGTGAAAAGGAAAGGAAATGAACCTGAGTGAATTTCTCTCCCTTCAGGATTTCAAGAAATTTGAACCACTCTCCTGAAAATAGAGTATTACAGAATACAAATTCCCTGTCCATATTCTGGACTGTCTATACCAAGTAAAATCAGTATTGGGAAAAATAAAAGGTTATTTGTTGGCTTTTAAAGGTGAATGAACACCGAATACATGCACAATGCATAGAAATGACTCATGGACTCATTTAATCTAAGCAGAACATCTGAATAATCTTTTCTTGGCTATGTCCATGATAAGAAGGATTAATTTTCTATCCCTCTTCTTCAGGTATTTGCATATCTGGACTTCTTTTCCAGGCTTTTCCAAAGTTTATTTTCCCAGTTTAGTTCAAACTGCTTCTAAATGAGGAATGATGAGCATCCGGTATGAGAAGAAGCTGGTTGCATGAGTGAGAAGGTGATCTCTGCCACTGCTGTAACTTGGTGGCAGAAGACAAAGGAATCCTAACCTCCTCCTCAGTGGGGAATGCTCCACTGGCTAAAATGTCCTGAGCTTCTTTTCTTCACACCTCCCAGAACTGGACATGGTAGCTCCACACTGATTCAGGATTACTGAAGTGACCTAGAGAATACCCTGCTGAGTGCTATAGGAGGAGCTCCTACCCATCTCAGGGTCATGTTGCTGGATGACGAAAGGGAAAGAGACAATACTAAGTATGGGAATATGACCCCAGATAAGTTAGGAGTTAGTTTTGTTGTGGATAATGCATGTTAAGCAACTAAGAGACATAATAAGTGGGCTTTGAAGTATAATTTTTAAAGCATGTCTTATTGTGTTGCTCTTTGATAGCTTTCAGTGAAAAATTATGGGCATGATTGAGTAACCAAAGAACTATAAAAAGAATGCTTAAAGACTTTTGGTCACAGATGTGATGTATCGGAGAGAAGCCTGGAATAGCCACTGGAAAGGCAGAGAAAACCCTCATGTCTTTCTGAGCTGTTTCCTGATGTGTGTAAATGTGACAACTCCTACCATGTCCTTCCATAGGGTTTTGAGAGTTCAAGTTAGATCACAGAATTTGAGAGAATTTTGAAATGTGTGAAGGGCTGTACAAAGAATCAAATGTATTATTAAAATATGATTTATAATGGATATATACAATTGTCCCTCATCCTGATGGTTTTTATATTTTAAGAAAGAATAAGAGACAGAAGGTTTTAATCCAAAGAAATGAAGTTCAAGTGTTGAAGTGTCGGTGCTTGTATGTTAGAGGAAAAGAGTTGAAGGTAAGGTGTGCTATATTTGGGGTCTCTAATGCATAGCTGACTAACTGCCTCAGCTGGGCACTGATTTTCAGATGACCTTTCTAACAATCTTTTCCTTTCTTAATGAACATCGGAGGGCTGTTTCAAGTGTATATTTAGGTCAGCTTAGTTAGTCTTCACCTAAAAACCACAGCCTACTACACAGATGGGTAAGTTGTCATTTTTCAACAATTACTGTATATCCAGAAAACAATTCAAGTGTATTCACTCCATTCGCAGAACAGATGTAGGAGGAGAGGAAACAGACATTCTTAATTGCTGTCCTTGAAGTAAAAGCTATTACTGTAGACTTAGTTAACTGATTCTCTCATAAAGCTAATTCAAATGCATAGGGGGGTGGAGAACAAATTTTGTGGAGAAATTATACCTGTCATCTCTTTGGGAGACTAAGTAGGCATCCAGCAGACACTGGGTTAATACCCATCACCTCAGCTCAACACATGGTGGTAGGTGACCCTTCCTCACATAATCCCCACATAATGCCCACATTTTGGGCAGTGATCCTTTGCACACACATACCTTAGACTTAGGATTTTATCATGGCATTGTTTTACCTAAGGCAGAATTCTTTGTAAGGCAAGCCTGTATTAGAGCATATGCATGCAGTTCAGTTCATTAAAAAGACTTTTTTTTTCCACCAGGCTCTATTTTTGCTTGTAGGAAACATATAATGAGATTTCAGTGTATAAGTATTTTTTTATATGTAATTTGGTAAATAACTGAGATCACATGTCCCTAGGAATAATCTAATGACTGGACTTGATTTGAATATGCAATTCCATTTATAGAATAACAAATGATCTGTTTCTTATGTTTATTCATTACTACTGCAGGAATTGAGCAAAATAGCTTCATGTGGCTTAGAGAGGGTTTGAGTAAGAAAAGAGCTGGACTCAAATAATGGGTTCTTCCACCAGTTGCCAGCAGATTCACTGAGAGAAAGAAACAACTTCACCACTTATAGATTTCCATCTCTAAATGGGATAATTAAATCTAAGTCCTGTTGTAAGAATTATAGATTATAACACCTGGCTCATAGAGAGAGAATGGAAAGTGTCACATGCCTTCTGTCTGCTGTGTTCCCAGACCCACACACCATCTTGGCTGCTATTCAGCCTGGTTTATGAGTAGTGGAATAGAACTCTCAGCTCCAGTGGCATAAAAGCTCTGTCTTAGACTGAGATTTTTTTTTAGCTGTCAGCATTTCATCAGTATGTAATTAACATCCTGATCCAAAATATCTTACAGATCCTTTTATAAAGTATTACTGTGCCCATACTGATTAGGTTGTTATCCTACTAATTCACATTTGAGGGACAAATGCAGATGTCAAAATTATAGTTTCATAGAATATCATGGCTTGAAGGGATTCTAGAGGAAATCTGTATAACAGTTCACAAGTCTGGCTTTATATCAGAATTATCTGAGAATTATCAGAATTATCAGAATTTATATTCAGAATTATTAGAATAATTCTGATATAAAGCTCTTTAAATCAGAAGAGCTGGGAAGCTCTTTAAAATACAGAGATCAGGGCCCAACCCCAAGACCTACTAAATTGGAATATTATTTTTCTGTTTTTTAGTTCACTGATTTCCACTTGGATCTGTATTGTTATCATTCTTCTACTTGCTTTAAATTTAATTTGCTTTTTTTTTTTAGTTTCTTAAAGTGGAAGATGAAGTCACTGATTTGACATCTCATCTAATTTTAGTGTTTAGTGCTATAAATTTCCTCCCAAGTAATACTATAGTGGCATCCCACAAATTTCAATGTTTTGATTTCATTTACATTCAGTAAATTTATATATACGCATATATAAATGTAAATGGCCTAAAGAATCCCATTAGAATGTAGAGATCATTAGATTGAATTTTAGAAAAGCAAAACACACCTATATGGTGCCTACTGACAAATATAGGTTACATGTAAAAGAATGGATAGACCTATTCCATACTAACACTATGCAAAAGAATGCTGCAGTATCTATTTTAACATCAAAGTAGATTCCACAAAAAGAATGCTGCCAGGAACAATTTTTTTTTCTAGTGATGATCTGGTCAATTAATCAAAAGGACATAAAAATCCTAAATGGTTTTACCCCTAATATCACTGTTCCAACATCCATAATTTAAACACTGATAGAACTGTAAAGAGAAATGGGCAGATATACAGTTATTATCAGAGATTTCAATACCCCATGCTCAATATTTAGTAAAACTAGGCTTAAAAAATCAGTAAGTAATAAATAAGTTATGAGGCTGAAAAGTACAACACAGGGAATATAGTCAATAACATAGTCAATATATATGTAATTTCCTTTTTGATTTCTTCTTTCACCCTTGCATGGTGTTCATTTCAATGTGTGGTATTCATTTTCCAAATATTTAAGATTTTTCCAGTTACCTTTCTGTTACTGATTTCTAATTAAAATCCACTGTGGTCAATGAACATACTTGTATGACCTGAATCCTTTTAAATTTACTGAGACTTGTTTCATGACCCAGAATGTGATCTATGTTGGTGTGCACTTGGAAAAGAATGTGTATTCTGCTATTATGAGGTGGAGTCTTCTGTAAATTCATTTAGGTGAAGTTGGTGCTTATTTTTATAAAGATCTACTTGCTGATGTACTTATTTTTTGTTATTGATGCATAGTTTTTTTTAAGTTTATTTATTTATTGTGAGAGAGAGAGAGAGAGAGCAAGAGAGAGAGAGAGAGCATGGGCGTGCATGAGTGGGGCAGGGGCAGAGAAGAATCCCAAGCAGGCTCCATTCTGTCAGTGTGGAGCCCAATGTAGGGCTTGAACCCAGGAACGTGAGATCATGACCTGAGCTGAAACCAAGAGTCGGATGCTTAACCAACTGAGCCACCCAGGCACCCCTGATATTGAAGTATAGTTAACATACAATGTTATATTAGTTTCATGTGTGATTCAACTATTCTATACATTATGCAGTGCTCACCACAATAAGTGTAGTTACCATCTGTCACCATACAACATTACAGTATTATTGACTATATTCCCTGTGCTATGCTTTTCATCCTCACTACTTATTTATTGCTTACTGATTTTTAAACCTATTTTATTAAATATTGAGGGTGGGGTATTGAAATTTTTGGTAATAACTGTGTATCTGCCCATTTCTCTTTATAGTTCTATCAATGCTTAAATTATGGATGTTGGAACAGTGATATTAGGGGTAAAACCATTTAGGATTTTTATGTCCTTTTGATTAATTGACCACATCATCACTAGAAAAAGAATATTTTTGTACCTGGAAGTAGTCTTTTTGTGAAATCTACTTTGTCTGATGTTAAAATAGATACTGCAGCTTTCTTTTGCGTAGTATTAGTATGGTATAGGTCTATCCATTCTTTTACTTGTAACCTATATTTGTCATTAGGTCTGAAGTATACTTCTTGTAGGCACCATATAGGTTTGTTTTGCTTTTCTAAAATTCAATATAATAATTTCTACATCCTAATTAGAGTCTTTAAACCATTTACATTTAATGCAATTATTGTGTTTAGATTTAAATCTGTCATATTTTTATTGATTTTCTTTAGATTCTCTTTGCTGTTTCTTTTCCCCTCTTTTTATGATTCTATTTTATTTCCTTTGTTTTCTTATTATCTATAACCCTTTATTTTGCTATTTTAGTGGTTTTATGAAAGGTTTGTAGTATAATCTTTAACTTATCACAGTGTACCGCCAGGCGATTTTATACAAGTTTACACATAGTATAAAAACATTGCAATAGTATATTTCTATCCATTTCCTCCCAGACTTTATGGTTGTGTGGTTATTCATTTACTTAAACACATACATGTTTATAAACCTTATAGTGCATTGTTATTGTTTGTTCAAATAGATGATTATCTCTAAAAGACATTAAATTATAAGATTTTTTAAATATATATATTCACTCATGTCATTCCCATTCTGGTGCTTTTTCTTCCTCTGTATAGGTAAATATTTCTGTCTTTTATAATTTTCCTTCTACTTAATGGACTTCCCCTAACTTTTCTCTGAGTATGAGTCTGTTTATTATGAGTTCTTTCAGCATTTGTAAGCCTGAAGAAGTTTTAGTTTACTTTGTTTTAAAATATCTTTATTTAGGGGCACCTGGGTGGCTCAGTCGGTTAAGCGGCCGACTTCAGCTCAGGTCATGATCTCGCGGTCCGTGAGTTCGAGCCCCGCGTGGGGCTCTGTGCTGACAGCTCAGAGCCTGGAACCTGTTTCAGATTCTGTATCTCCCTCTCTCTCTGACCCTCCCCCGTTCATTCTCTGTCTCTCTCTGTCTCAAAAATAAACGTTAAAAAAATGTTTAAAAAATCTTTATTTAGATATAATTCATATACTATACAATTTATCCAAAGTATACAATTCCATGGTTTTTAGATGTTCACAAAGCTTTGCAGCCATAAGTTAGTTTGAGAACATATTCCTTATCCCTCCCAAAAGACACGTATCCATTAGCAGTCACTGTTCATTATTACCTTCCCACTTTAAACTGTAGGCAACTACTAATCTCATTGACAACTCTTTAGATTTGCCAATTCTAGAGGTTGCATATAAATGGAATCATAGAAATATGTGCACCTTTGTGATTGGCTTCTATTACTTAGCCCAATTTTTAAAGTTCATTTATATGATAGCAGGGATCAATATTTAATTTTTTTGATGAATAAGATTCTATTGTATGGCTATAATGTGTTCATCCCTTCATCCATTAATAATAACAAAATTCAATAAAGCATTAAGATTGTTTTCACTTTGGGTTAGTTTGAATAATGTTGCTATGCATATGTGTGTATTTTGTGCAGATAGGTATTTTCATTTCTTTTCTTTATATTTTTTAAAGTTTATTAATTTTGAGAGAGAGAGAGAGAGAGCACAAACCGGTAGGGTCAGAGAGAAGGAAAACAGAATCCCAAGCAGGCTCTGCATCATCAGTGCATAACCCAATGTGGGGTTTGAATTCACAAACCACAAAATCATGACCTGAGATCAAGAGTCGGTCACCCAGGCACCCCTATTTTCATTTCTTATAGGTATACATGTAGAAGTGGAATTTCTGGGTGATTTCTTTTTTTACCCATTGTTTGTTTAGAAATGTATTACTTATTTTCCACATATTTGTGAATTTTCCAAATTTGTTATTTATTTCTAATATAATTCCATTACAGTTGAAGAGCACATTTTTTATGATTTCAATCCTTTTACATCTGTCAAGGCTTGTTTTACAGCCTACCATATGCTTTGTCCTATATAATGTTCTATCTGCAATAGAAAAATACAAATTCTGCTGTTGTTTAATAGAGTGTTCTATGTAGAAGTCTATTAAGTCTTGTGATTTTGTAGTGTTGGTCAAGTTCTTTATTTCCCTGTCAATTGCTTTCTACTTGTTCTATCCATTATTGTAAGTAGAAAATAGAAGTAAAGTGTGATATGTGGAATTATCTGTTACTTCTTTTAATTATGTTATTTTTGTTCTTTATGTAATTGGGCTGCATTAATACTTCCAGTATTTACCAAAATAATGACTCTTTATAACTATGAAATATTTCTCTTTATTTCTAGTAGGATTTTTTTGAGACAGAGAGAGACAGAGAGAGGCGGGGCAGGAGGGAGAGGGAGAGGCAGGGCAGAAGGGAGAGGGAGAGGGAGAATCTTAAGCAGTGTCCATGCCTGGTTCAGAGCCTGATGCAGGGCTCGATCCTATGACCCTGAGATCATGGCCTAAGCTGAAATCAAGAGGAAGATACTTAACTGACTGAGCTACCCAGAGGCCCCTGTTGTAGCCTTTTTAAATTTAAAGTGTATTTTATCTAATATTACTATAGCTATTTCATTTTCTTACAGTTGTTGTTTGCATCATACATCCTTTTCCATCATGTTGATTTCAAACTATTTGTATCTTTGACTCTAGAATATGTCTCCTGAACAGAACCCAGTATTACATCTTGTTTTTATATTCTTTTGGACTGTATTGTTTACTCATTTTACTTTTTTTAAAATTTTTTTTAACGTTTATTTATTTTTGAGACAGAGAGAGACAGAGCATGAATGGGGGAGGGTCAGAGAGAGAGGGAGAAACAGAATCTGAAACAGGCTCCAGACTCTGAGTGGTCAGCACAGAGCCCGACACGGGGCTCTAACTCATGGACCGCAAGATCATGACCTGAGCCGAAGTCAGCTGCTTAACTGACTGAGCCACCCAGGAGCCCTGTACTCATTTTACTTTTAAGGATATTATTGATATGATTAGATTTATATCTGACATTTTGCTTTTTGTTTTCTATGTCTCAAGTTTGTTGTTTATTTTCTCTGGCTTTCTTTACTAATTTCTTTTATATTAAATGGATATTTCCTGGTATAACAGTTTAGTTTCTTTAATGACTTAAACAGTTTTTAGAGCACTTTCAGGTTTACAACAAAGTTGAGAGGAAAGTACAGAGATTTTCCTTATACCCCTTATTCCCATACTTGCATAACTTCACTCATTATCAGCATCACCACAAGAATTATATACTTTTCGAAGTATAAGCCTAGATACATCATGGTCACACAGAGTCATAGTTTATCTTAGGGTTCACTCAGTGTTATACACATTCTGTCAGTTTGGACAAATGTATATTGACATGAATCCATTAGTATAATATCATACAGCCTATTTTCATGGCCTTAAAAAATCCTCTGTGCTCTATCTATTCCTCTTCCTCACCAACCCTGACAACCACTGATCTTTTTACTATGTCCATAGTTTTACCTTTCCAGAATGTCATATACTTGGAATTATACAGTATGTAACTTTTTCAAATTGGTTTCTTTTACTGGTAATAAGGATTTAAGGTTTCTTCATGTCTGTTTATAGCTTGATAGCTTATTTCTATTTTTGTAATGAATAATATTTATCTGGATGTACCACAGTTTATCCATTAACCTACTGGTGGACATCTTAGTTGCTTTGAAGATTTGGAAATTATTAATAAACCTGCTATAAATCTCCCTGTGCAGGTTTTTATATGGACTAATGATTTTTAATTATATATATGTAGCTATTTTATTAGTATTTGCAAGCCTATTACAACATACATCTTATCAAAATCTTTTCTACTCCAAACAATATCTACCTTAGATCATACTAATTAACACAAATTAACTATAGAAATTTACTCTAATGTCTTCATTCACTCACTCATTGTTGTGTTATTATATATATTAGTGTTATATGTATTATAAACCCAATAATTTATTCTTAAAATTGTTATTTTATATAATCTTATGTCTTTTAAATTATATTACTATTTATTTTTTTATTTTTAATTATTTTTTTATTTTTTAATATTTATTTGAGAGAGAGAGAGAGAGAGAGAGAGAGAGAGCAGTATGAATGGGGACAGTCAGAGAGATGGGGAGATACAGTATCTGAAGCAGGCTCCAGGCTCTGAGCTGTCAGCACAGAGCCCAATGGTGGGCTCAAACCCTTGAACAGTAGATCATGACCTGAGCCAAAGTCTGACACTTAACCTACTGAGCCACCCAGGTGCCCCTATTTACTATTTAAATGCTACTTATCATTTCTGATTCTTGTCATTTTTTCCTGTTAGGTTAGAGTTATCATCTGGGATTATTGCCTATTCTGAAACAGCTATATTCCCACCATCCTCCTTGTACTCTTATTATTAAAATGTCACTTGTCTTTTTGTTATTGTTAAATGTATTTCATCAAATATATTTGTTACATATTTTTGTTAATTTAAAATGTATTTCTTGTTATAGGCCTAACAATATAATTATTATATGTACTGTATATGTACTTTTTTTGCAATTACTTTCTAAATTAGCTAAGAAGAAAACAGAGAAGATATATGCAATTATATGGTTTTTCATAATTGCCTACATAATTATCTTTATTAGTTTTTTTGTTTGAATTATTGTTGGGGTCATTTGCTTTCCATCTGAAGGACTTTCTTAGTGTTTCTGATAAGGCAGTTCTGCTAGCAAGAAGTTCTTTTAGTTTTCATCTTGGAATATATTTGCTTTGCCTTTATTTTGAAAGTTTTTTTTTTATATTTAGGAATATGAATATGTCATCCCGCTGCTTTCTGCCTTTCATTATTTCTGATGAGAAGTCAGCTTTTAGTTTAATTGAACTTACCTTGTATATGATGTTTATTTTTCTCTTTCTGCTTTCAGCATTTTCTCTTTATCTTTGAGTTTCAACATTTTGACTATTACTTTTGTGGATGTGAATTTCTTTGTGTTTGTCGTACTTAGAGTTAAGTTTCTTGAATGTGTAGATTAATGTTTCTCATCTAATTTAGGAAGATTTTAAATCTTATTTCTTTGAATATATTTCTTGCCACTTTATCTTCTTCCTTCTGATATTCCCATTAGGCATATATTAGTGTGTTCAGTGGTATCCTGCATTTCTCTGGATCTCTGATAATTTTTTTTTCTTTATGTCCTTCTACTGACTTAACCTGAAATTTGGTGATTCTTTTATCCGCTCAGATCTATTGTTGAGTCCAGTGACTTTTTTAATTTTGGTTATTGTACTTTTCCATTTTGGAATTTCCATTTGTTTCTTTGTTACCTTTTATCCCTTTATTGATATTCTCTATTCCATGAGACTTTGTTATCATATTCCTTTAATTCTTCAGATATGGTTTTCTTGAATTCTTTGAACATATTTAGTTTATAATAGCTCTTTTTAAATTTATTTTTATTTAATTTTTTTAATTTTTAAATTTGTGTGTGTGTGTGTGTGTGTGTGTGTGTGTGTGTGTGATAGAGAGCGCACACACGCAAGCTGGGGAGGGGAAGAGGGAGAGGGAAAGAGAGAATTCCTAAGCAGGCTCTGCACTGACAGTGCAGGCTCTATCCCCTGATCAACCATGAGATCAGGATTCGAACTGAAATCAGGAATTGGATGCTTAACCAACTGAGCCACACAGGAACCCCTATAACAACTCAAATAGCTGTTTTGAGCTATTATAGGGGTCTGTGTCTGTTAAGTCCAGTATCTGGGACTCTTGAAGCGTGTCTACTTTTTTTTTTCTCCTTGCTTGGGTCACACTTTTTTGTTTGTCCATATTTTTTTTTTGAAAACTTGACACTTTAGATAATATATTGTAAAACTTGACAATTGACACTTTAACTTGACACTTTATATAATATATTGTAGCAACTCTGGATACTAATCCTCCATCATTTAGGCACTGATATTGTTTTTATTTGCTTGGTCCTCCTTTATTTATTGGTTTCGTGACTTACCTGTATTAGCTCTGAGAAATTTCGCCCCCACTCTCCAGAACAGTCAACCTCTGATGTCTCTGCTCAGATTTTTTTCCCCATTATTTTCACCTTTTAGCCTTGTTACCTAGTGGTTGTGTCTTGCCTGTGGCAGCAGATCTACTTATTGGACAATGGTTCTCCTTAAGTTCCTTTATCCAATTAGATGTTTTTGTTTTTTTTTTTATGAGAGTATGTCTTTGTAATTTGGAGACTACTTTCACAGTTTTGAAATTTTACATTTTACCCCATGTTCAACTAGAGGCTCCTAGTTTGGATATCCCTGTCTCCCCCGCCCTCCCACACACACTCAAGTCCTGAGATGTTGGGTCTTTGTCATGCGCAGTCTTCCAGACTTCCAAGTATGCAAATGATTTTATTTAAAGTCTGATATCCTTAGGAATTGCTTCTGGGTCAGAGTAGTTTATTCTTCAGCCAGTGTTTGGTCAGTGGTTGTGTTTAAGCTAATAAGGTTTCCAACCTTTATTGATGTATCTGTTTTTATGGGTTGGGGAATGTTGTCAGTGTACTCATATTTTGCTCTGATTGCTCCTTAGTAAATATAGTTTAACACATATGCACAGAATTTCTGATGCCCAAGGTTGACCGTGATTCCAGGAGCATTCTTTGTAGGTATTTCTTTCTCTGATTCTCTTTGGTAAATTTTGGTTGCTCTGTTGTTTTGTTTTGTTTTGTTTTGTTATCAGTATCATAAAGCTAAGATCTTAATTGCTGTTTTCTAAGATCTCCATTGTTTGCAGCAACATGCTTAGACATGATATTATCCACACTCTGTGCCAAATAATATCATCCTTCTTATGCAGATAGCACTTCATACTTATGGCCTTCCTCTTCTGCAAAGAATCTCTATAGCACTGGATAGTCCTGGGGATTGGGACTGCAGCCCGCTACTCTCAGAGTGACATCTCTGGTGCAGGCACTGTGGGGGAGGGGGGTTGGTGACATTGGCCTATTTGGCTTGCTCTATCCAATGTGCAACCTTCGCCGTACAAGTGTACAAAGTACCTGGAATAAGCTTCTCCCCTAAGCAGAAGGCCTCAGTGGATCAGTCCTACCTGCCTACCTGAAACAGAACTACTGAAAAATAAAGCTAGGGAGAGTGAGAAATACTGGTGACCTGCCCCTCCCAGAGTGAAACCATAACCCTAATCTCACAGCCTGGAGGAGTGGAAACCTCTGCTTTCTTGGAAAACCCACCCAACATAGATTGCCAGAATAGAGTTTTTAAAATGAATCTGGGGGTGAAGTGCAGGGAGCATTTTGTGGCTAAAATGCCATAGATTCTTATCTTATCACTGATATTTAGTAGATTTTTTTAAATGAATGTATCTCTATTTGCTTAGGATACAGGGACTTTAAATTATTCTCCCCTCCCCAGCTTTGTTGAGGCATGATTAACAAATAAAATTTTAAGATATTTAAACTATACATGATGATAATTTGATGTGCATATATATTATGAAAGGATTCCTCTCTTCTAGTTAATTAACGCATCCATTATCTCATATATATATATATATATATATATGATATGTAAATTCCTGTCTTAAACAATTTCAGTTAAAAAAATACAGTGCCATCCAAAAAAAATGGAAAAAGATTCCATGCTCCTGGATAGGAAGAACAAATATTGTTAAAATATCGATACTACCCAAAGCAATCTACATATTCAATGCAATCCTTATCAAAATAACACCAGCATTCTTCACAGAGCTAGAAGAAACAATCCTAAAATTTGTATGGAACCAGAAAAGACTTCGAATTAGCCAAAGCCATCTTGAAAAAAAAACAAAGCAAGAGGCATCACAACCCCAGACTTCAAACTATACTACAAAGCTGTAATCATTAAGACAGTATGGTACTGGCACAAGAACAGACACTAAAATCAGTGGAACACAATAGAAAACCGAGAAATGGACCCACAAACATATGGGCAACTAATCTTTGACAAAGCAGGAAAGAATATCCAATGGAATCAAACAGTCTCTTCAGCAAGTGGTGCTGGGAAAACTGGACAGTGACATGCAGAAGAATGAACGTGGGCCACTTTCTTACACCATACACAAAAATAAATTCAAAATGGATGAAAGCCCTAAATGTGACACAGAAGCAATCAAAATCCTTGAGAAGAAAGCAGGCAAAAACCTCTTTGATCTTGGCCACAGCAGCTTCTTACTCAACAAGTCTCTGGAGGCAAAGGAAACAAAAGTAAAAATGAACTACTGGGACTCATCAAAATAAAAAACTTCTGCACAGCAAAGGAAACAATCAGCAAAACTAAAGGCAACCGACAGAATGGGAGAAGATATTTGCAAAAGACATATCAGATAAAGGGTTAGTATCCAAAATCTACAAAGAACTTATAAAACTCAACACCCCCCCAAAAAAACAAATAAACCAGTGAAGAAATGGGCAAAAGACATGAATAGACACTTTTCCAAAGAAGACATCCAGATGGCCAACCGACACATGAAAAAATGCTCAACATCATTCATCATCAGGGAAATGCAAATCAAAACCACAATGAGATACCAGCTCACACCTGTCAGAATGGCTAACATTAACAACTCAGGCAACAACAGATGTTGGTGAGGACTCAGAGAAAGAGGATCTCTTTTGCATTGCTGGTGGGAATGCAAGCTGGTGCAGTCACTCTGGAAAACAGTATGAAGTTTCCTCAAAAAATTAAAAATAGAACTACCCTACAACCCAGCAATTGCACTACTAGGTATTTATCCAAGGGACACAGGTATGCTGTTTGGAAGGGACATATGCACCCCAATGTTTAGAGGAGCACTATCAACAATAGCCAAAGTATGGAAAGAGCCCAAATGTCCATCGATGGATGAATGGATAAAGAAAATGTGTGTGTGTGTATATATATATGTGTGTGTGTGTGTGTGTGTGTGTGTGTGTGTGTGTATACACATACAATGGAGTATTACTTGGAAATTAAAAAGAATGAAATCTTGCCATTTGCTACTACATGAATGGAACTGGAGGGTATTATGCTAAGTGAAATTAGTCAGAAAAAGACAAATATCATATGACTTCACTCATATGAGGACTTTAAGACACAGAACAGATGAACAAGGGAAGCAAAAATAATATAAAAACAGGGAGGGGGACAAAACATAAGAGACTCTTAAATGTGGAGAACAAGCAGAGGGTTACTGGAGGGGTTGTGGGAGGGGGGATGGCTAAATGGGTAGGGAGAATTAAGGAATCTACTCCTGAAATCATGGTTACACTATATGCTAACTAATTTGGATGTAAATTACAAAAATAAAATTAAAAATAAAAAAAAACCAGTGCCATCAACCATAGTCACAATGTTATACATTAAGTCCTAATAATTTTTGCCAGTTAAATGGCTATTTTATTTTGTAGTGGGTCTACTGAACTCCTCATCCTGCCACTCTGGAAATCCCATCACTTGCCTTCATTTTTGATATAGGATTCAGGGTTAGTAACCATATTTTGTTTTGTTTTGTTTTGTTTTGTTTTGTTTTTGTTTGTTTGTTTATTCCTTTTCAGTACTTAAAAGACATTGTTCCACTGTATTCTAACTTGCCTTTTTGTGATAAGGAATATGCTGTTGTACTTGTCTTTGTTCCTTTGTGATAGCTATGGTTTTCCCCCTGAAAATTCTTTTAAGATTTTCTTTTTATTACTAGATCTGAAGAATTTGATTATGATTTACCTGGTGGCATTTTCCTTATAATTGAGTCTCCTGGGGCTTCTTGGATTTGTAGGTATATACTTTTCATTCAGTTCTGAAGATTTCAGCTATTATTTCTTCAAGGATGTATTTACTCTGATTCCCACATCACTTTCCTCGTCAGGGACTCTAAATGCACATATTTTAGGCTGTTTGCTGTTTTTATATGGGTTACTCATGCTCTTTCTACCAAAAAATATTTGTTTTTCTAAGTTTCATTTTAGATAGTTTCTTTACTGTATCTTCAAGTTCACCATTCCTTTCTACTTCAGTGTCTGATCTTCTGTTACTCTTTGTTGTGTAGCTTTCATTGCAAATATCATAGTCTTTGTGTCTAGAAGTTTGATTTAAGCCTCATTTATCTCTTCCTTTTCTATACTTAAATTTTTGAACATCCCTGTTTTTTTATGTATGAAACATAGTTAATAACTGTTTTATTTTTATATATTTTTAAATTTTTTAATGTTTATTTCTGAGAGAGACAGACGGAGTGTGAGTGGGGTAGGGGCATAGAAAGAGGGAGACACAGAATCTGAAGCAGGTTCCAGGCTCTGAGCTGTCAGCACAGAGCCCAATGTGGAGCTCGAACCCACAAACCTTGAGATCATAACCTGAGCTGAAGTCAGATGATTAACTGACTGAGCCACCCAGGTGCCCTTAGTTAATAACTGTCTTAATATCTTTGCTTCTAATTCTGGCATTTTTATCCATCTTGGTCAGTTTCTATTGTATCGATTATTTTCCACATCATGGATTCTGATAATGAAATTCTTTGCATGCCTGTTAATCTTTGTTGGCATTTTAGATATTGTGAATTTTACCTTGTTGACTACTGGATATTTGTACTTCTGTAAATATTTTTGAGTGGCATTTTAGGGTGTGGTTAAGTTACTTGGAAACAATTTGATTTTTTAAATCTTGCTTTTTTGATTTGTGAGACAGATCTGGAGAAGTTCTCTGGCAGATTCTAGGGCTAATTATTCTCTTGACATTTTTTTTAAATTTTTTTTAACGTTTATTTATTTTTGAGACAGAGAGAGACAGAGCATGAACAGGGGAGGGGCAGAGAGAGGGAGACACAGAATCTGAAACAGGCTCAAGGCTCTGAGCTGTCAGCACAGAGCTGACGCGGGGCTCGAACTCACGGACCGCAAGATCATGACCTGAGCCGAAGTCGGCCGCTTAACCGACTGAGCCACCCAGGCGCCCCTTGACGTTTTTGTTTTGTTTTTTTTTTTTTTTTGAGTACCAAAAACCCCATGGATTTTTATTTTTTCCACTCTGGCTTTTGAGGACAGGCACTGTTCCCAGTGACATGGGAACACAGGAAACCATTCTCTAATCTTTATGGATGGTTCTTACACTGGTTTCAGGTAGTTTTTCTTACTCATATGCACTGAAAAGTGCTCTGCCAGATACCAGAGAGGGGCTTCTGCAGATCTCCAAAATTCTCTTGCACGGCTCTTCCCTCTTCTGAATTGTGTTCTGTGAACTCTAATTGCCTTGGTCTCGTAAACTCTCAGCTTCATATCTTTAACTCAGGAAATCCACTGAGCTCTGACTGAGTGCTGTATCATGAGTCACAGCCTGAAAACTCTTTTAAGGAAGTGAGATGAAGCAGTTGTTAGGCTAATCTTACACATTTCTGGTCTCAAAGACCGCTGTTTTTCATTGCCACATATCCAGTGTCTTGAAAACCATTGTTTTATCCATTTTTTTCTGATTCTTTGCTGTTTCAAGTGACAGAGTAAATCCAGTTCCTATTATACCATCTTGGATAGAAACAGGAGTGTTCATTGTCCCAGCTGAGTTTAATATTGCAGCCTGTTACTTTTCTATAACATTTTTAGACCTTGAATTTCTTCTAGCTATTTGATTTGAGGAGCTATTGTTTAAATTGGGGGGCTACTGATTCTTTTTAACCATTTTCTTAGCAGGATACTCCTTAAGTTACATTTGTCACAAGGTAGGGGTGTGCAGTAGTTAGTATGTACAGTGGTTTTATATCCACAACATTCTATTACTTGTTTCTAGTAGATTGCAAGAAGAATGGAAAAGATGAGTTGACATGTCCATACTCTAGTGGTCTGTTTTCTCTGAGGCAGTCTCTGAATCTGGTTGAATCAATTGACCACTTTCTGCCTTAGGAACAAATGGAAGAAGAGGATATCTCTTTTAGAGCTGCCCATATCTAGCTTTAAAGACTCTGGTCAAGGCAAACTGGACTCTTTAGGGATAGTTTGGGTATTATCACCTATGGCAAATATTGTATGATAACTATCATGTGTGTGGAGTGATTATATATGTTTTTACAGTTGTTACATAGGAAACTACTTATTTTCAAACCACTTGTTTTAAAATATTCCTACCAGTAAACCAAATCCTCCTACAACAAAGTTTTTAAAATAGTATTTTACTCAAACATTGAAAACCTTCCTGTCATTACATGTACCTTGAGCCATAACTATAATGCAAAGTTGTTGAAAGCTACTGCCTGAATTCATACCCTGATGACATGCTACCATATTTTCTGTTAGGTCTCATCGGCCCACAGGGAGATTTTCCAGTGTCATCCCAGGGCAGAATCTGTTCAGTGTCTAAATCCATCTACTAATTCTCTCTGGCAGCAGGCCAGTCTTCAATGATAACACTTTTTCTCTAAACAGATCATTCTGATTTTATAAACTTCTTTAGAAATTTTCACAAGGTTTGGAAGTTTTGTTTAAACTGTATAACATTTTTCCCTCCACATTTAATTGTTAGTTATCTTAGTGAAGTAATCTGCTTTGGATGCAACATTTCATTTTTCCCTTTGGTTATTTTTATTTTTAATGTATATACAATACATTGTATTGTAGAAATGTGGGAAGTGTGAAATAGTATGAAAAATTAAAAATAAAAACAACACCTACCCAGAAGTTACCATATAGGAATATTTTGGCATATGTCTTTCAAGCTTCTATTAAAAATTAAAAATAGTGAAATTACAGGATTTAGTAGCCTCACTTTTTCCCAAAAAACATTATAAATTTGATATTCAAGTGTCATGAAATATTTTAAAACTGTAATTTATTTTACATCTCTCCATTATTGGACATTTATTCATTTTGTACTTTCTCATTACTATAAACACCACCAGTGAATCAATTTTTATCCACATTTGACATTGCTGTAAAATAACCAACTCCAAGTTTTAGTGGCTTAAAGCTAATTATTGTGTGATTTCACATTATGAGTAAGAATCAACAGAGGTGGGCTCAGCTGGAGGATTGGCTAGGGGCTGGCTGGTGCCTATTGGCCTCATTAACCTGCCGAGGCTTTAGGTGCCATGATTAGAATGACCAGAATACCTGGGCCTCTCTCTCCATGCTGTCGGCCTCTCCACATTGTCTCTCTTCCTCACGATGTCTAGTCTGGGCTTATTTACAAAATAGCATTTGAAATTCATAAGGGTCCAGAATCTGGTCATGTGCAGAAGTCACACAACTTTTCTTTTTTTAATGTTTAGTTATTTATTTTTGAGAGCGGAGATGGAAGCATGAGTCGGGGAGGGGCAGTGAGAGGGGACAGAAGATCTGAAGTGAACTCTATGCTGACAATAGAGAGTCTAATATGGAGCTCGAACTCATCAACTGAAACATCTTGACCTGAGCAGAAGTTGGTCACTTAACTGACTGAACCACCCAGATTCTCCCTCACAACATTACTTCTGTGATGTTCTATTGGTCAAAATCAGTCACAAGTCTTACTTAGATCAAGTAGACTATATACCCTTGTTAGTAGTTTTGACCATTTTCAACCTACCCTGACAGCTTTTCCCTAACATGAATGTATAGAAGCAGAACTATTTGGCAAAAGGATACAAACTTTCTGGAAAAGTTGCACTGATATTTACTTCTACCAGAAGGGCACAAGAGTAATATCTTTAAAAACTTACCAGTATTTTTCCAGTTCTAGATCAAAACTTTGAACATCATTAGCACAAGAAATGGTGAAAAGGGATAACTTTATTTGGTCTCCTAAATGGTTTTTGACCCTTATCTGGACCAGTGCTTTGGGCTTTATCTAGACATATATTTTCTAAAAACAAAATCTTGGAAAAAGTTATCTCAATAAATCTTATCCATTGTCCATCTTTCTAGAGAGTAATACAAACATATCAGAAACACTGTTACATATGACACTGGTAGTGAATTTAAATTAGCTTAAGTGTTTCCATTGTGTGGGTCATTTTAAAGTAATTCAGCTAAATAATTATTTTAGATTCACTGCTTTTATTTATTTTTTTAATGTTTATTTATTTATTTTGAAAGAGAGAGAGAGACTGAATCCCAAGCAGGCTCTGTCAGCACAGAGCCTGGTGTGGGGCTGGAACCCACAAATCTAAGGTCTAAGCTGAAATCAAGAGTGGGACATTTAACCAACTGAGCCACCCAGGTGGCCCTAGATGCAGAGCTTTTACATGTTACAAAAAATTTCATATCCAGGATCTGTTGAAAATACATATGTTGGGGTGCCTGGGTGGCTCAGTCAGTTAAGCACCGGACTTTAGCTCAGGTCATGATCTCACTGTTAGGTTTGAGCGCTTCATCGGGTTCTGTGCTGACAGCTCAGGGCCTGGAGCCTGCTTTGGATTCTATGTCACCCTCTCCCTCTGCCTGTCTCTCCCTCCCCCCTTTTCAAAAATAAGTAAACATAAAAAAATTAAGAAAATACATATATATTCACCTACTTAAATATGTTAGAGTACAGTCACTGAATACTTAGCGTTAGTGTATACTGTTATAGAATCATAGGATCACAGCTGGCTTTTGACTATTAGTGGAATTATGGAGCATTTGTCCTTTTGTGACTGCCTTATTTCACTTAATATAATGTTATCAAGATTTATCCATGCTATATATAGCATATGATAGAATTTCCTTCTTTTCTAAGGATGAGTGATACTTCATTGTATGTATATACCACATTTTCTTTACGTATTCATATATTAATTGACATTTAGGTTATGTCCACCTCCTGGCTGTTGTGTTTTGCACATTTGATGTAGCCCCGCTTATCTGTCTTTGCCTTTGTTGCCTGGGCTTTTGATGTCATATCCAAGAAATAATTGCCAAATGCAGTGTCATGAATATTTTCCCATGTAGTTTTAGGAGTTTTCTAGGAGTCTCATAGTTTTAGGTATTATATTAAGTTCTTTGATACATTTTGAGTTAATTTCTCTATATGGGGTAGGATAAAAATATACCCTCTTTCTTTTTCATGTAGATATACAGTTTTTCCAACATCATTTATTGAAGAGACTGTCCTTTCCCCATAATGTAGTTTTGACACTCTTGTCAAAAATCATTTAGCCAGGTACACAAGGGTTTATTTCTGTGTTTTTTTTAAATTCTGTTTCATTAGGTTATATTTCTGTCTTTATGCCATCACCACACTGACTTGTTTACTATTGCTTTGTAGTTTGTCTAAAAATTGGGAAATGTGAAACTGCTAATGTTTGTCTTTTTCTTTTTAAGATTATCGTGCTCCTTAAGGTACCTTGAGATTCCATACGGACTTTACAATAGGATTTTATATTTCTGCCAAAAATGTCATTGGTATTTTGGGTAGTATTGATATCTTAAAAATATTAAATCTTCCAGTCCATGAGCACAAAATGTCTTTCCATTTACTAGTGTCTTCTTTAATATCTATCACCAATGTTGTGTAGTTTGCCATGTACAAGTCCTTTGCTTCTTTGGTTTAATTTATTCCTAAATATTTCATTCTTTTTTAATTTTTTTAATGTTTATTTATTTCTGAGACAGAGAGAGACAGAACATGAGTGGGGGAGGGGCAGAGAGAGAGGGAGACACAGAATCAGAAGCAGGCTCCAGGCTCTGAGCTGTCAGCACAGAGCCCGACAAGGGGCTCGAACTCACAAACCATGATATTATGACCTGAGCTGAAATTGGTTGCTCAACTGACTGAGCCACCCAGGTGCCCTTTATATTTTATTATTTTTGATGCTATTATAACTGGAACTGTTTTCTTAATTTCTTTTTCATGTTGTGCATTGTTAGTGTATAGAAATCCAGATGATTTTTGTTGATTTTATATTCTGCAACTTTATGAATTTGTGTGTGTGTGTGTGTGTGTGTGTAGAATGTTTAGAGTTTTCAATTTATAAGATAACATTTCTGTATAGACATAATTTTCCTTCTTCCTTTACATTTTGGATGCCTTTTATTTCTTTGCCTTATAAGCTATGGGCTTTTCATGTATGGCCTTTATTATGTTGAGGTAATTCCTCTGCTCCTAGTGTGTTGATTTTTTTTTAATCATGAAAGGTTATTAAATTTTGTTAAATGTTTTTGTGAATCAATTGAGATTATCATGTGTTTTTTTCTTAAATTGTTAATGGTATATATGTTATATTAATTGATTTTCATATGTTGAACCACCTTGCAATCCACAAGTAAATCCCACTTGTTCATGGTGTATATTCCTTTTAATTTGCTGTTGATTTTGGATTGCTAGTTTTTTGTTGAGAATTTTTTATCAGACTTCATCAGAGATATTGGTCTGTACTTTTCTTGTAGTGTATTTATCTAGCTTTAGTATTAGAATAATGATACCAGCCTCACAGAATGAGCTTGGAAACATTTCCTCCTGTTTAATTTCTTGGAAGAGTTTGGGGAGGATTGTTAATTCTTTAAATGTTTGTTAGAAATAACCAGTGAAACCATCTGGTTCTGGGCTTTTCTGTGCTAAGAGGTTTTGAATACATTTTCAATCTCCTTTCAAGTTACTTGTTTGTTAAGATTTTTTATTTTTTTTATGATTCAGTCTTGTTAGGTTGTATGTTTCTATTAATTTATCCATTTATTCCATGTTATCCAATTTGTTGGTGTATAATTGTTATTGTTAGATTATTATAAACCCTTTATTTCTATGACATCAGATGTAATGTCTCCTCTCTCATTTATGATTTTAGTTGAGCCTTCTTTCTTTTACTCTTAGTGTAGCTAAAAGTTTGTGAACTCTCTTGATTATTTTGAAGAATCAACACCTGGTTTTGTTAATTTTAGTTTTGTGTTTTTCTATTCTTTATTATGTTTATCTCTGCTACAGTAATTATTATGTCCTCCCATCTGCTAACTTTTGGCTTAGTTTTTCTTTTTTAAATTTTATTTATTTATGTACTTATGTATTTATGTATTTATTTATTTAAATTAAGTTATTTAAATTCAAGTTAGTTAACATATAATGTAGTATTGGTTTCAGGACTAGAACCCAGTGATTTATCACTTACATATAACAGTCCTCATTTCAGCAAGTGTCCTCCTTAATGCCCACATCCCTTTCACCCATCCCCCCACCCACCTCCCATCCAGCAACCCTTAGTTTGTTCTCTGTATTTAAGAGTCTCATATGGTTAGCCTGCCTCTCTGTTTTTGTCTTATTTTTCATTCTCTTCCCCTATGTTCATCTGTTTTGTTTCTTAAATTCCACATATGAGTGAAATCATATATTTGTCTTTCTCTGACTGACTTATTTTGCTTAGCACAATACGCTCTAGTTCCATCCACTGCAAATGGCGAAATTTCATTCTTTTTGATTGCCAAGTAATATTCCATTGTGTGTATGTGTGTGTGTGTGTGTGTGTGTGTGTGTGTGTACATATAACACATCTTCTTTATCCACATCTTCTTATCTTCTTTGTACTAATCGGTGGACATTGGGCCCTTTCCGTAATTTAGCTATTGGTGATTGTGCTGCTATAAACATTGGATTGCATGTGACCCTTCGAATCAGTATTTTGTATCCTTTGGATAAATACCTAGTGGTGCAATTGCTGGGTCATAAGGTAGTTCTATTTTTAATTTTTTGAGGAACCTCCATTCTGTTTTCCAGAGGGCCTGCACCAGTTTGTATTCCAGCCAATAGTGAAAAAGCGTTCCCCTTTCTCCAGATCCTCACCAACATTTGTTGTTTCCTCAGTGGTTAATTTTAATCATTTTGACAGGTGTGAAGTTTTTGGTTTTGATTTGTATTTCTCTGATGATGTATGAGGTTGAGCATCTTTTCATATGTCTGTTAGCCACCTTGATTGCTTCTTTGGAAAAGTGTCTATTCATTTCTTCTGCCCAGTTCTTCACTGGATTTATTTTTTGGGTATTGAGTTTGACAAGTTCATTATAGATTTTGGATACTAACCTTTTATCTGATAAGCTATTTGCAAATATCTTCTCCTATTCCGTCGGATGCTTATTGGTTTTCTTGATTGTTTCCTTCACTGTACATAAGATTTCTATCTTGATGAGGTCCCAATAATTCATTTTTGCTTTTGTTTCCCTTGCCTCCAGAGAAATTTCTAGTAAGAATTTGCTGCAGCCAAGGTCAAAGAATTTGCTGCCTGTTTTCTCCTCTAGGATTTTTATGGTTTCCTATCTCACATTTATGTCTTTCATCCATTACAGCTTTGTAATACAGCTAGAAGTCCAGAATTGTAATGCCTCCAGCCTTGGTTTTCTTTTTCAGGATTGCTTTGGTTATACAGGGTCTTTTCTGGTTCCATACAAATTTTAGGATTGTTTGTTCCAGCTCTGAAGAAGTCTGGTGTTAATTTGACAGAGATTACATTGAATATGTAGATTTTATTTGGGAAGTATCAACATTTTAACAACATTTGTTCTTCCAATCCATGAGCATGGAATGTTTTTTCATTTCTGTTTTCCTTCTTCAATTTCTTTCATAGCTTTCTATAATTTTCAGTGTATAGATATTTTACCTCTTTGGTTAGATTTATTCCTAGGTATCTTATGGTTTTTGGTGCAGTTGTAAATGAGATTTAGTCCTTGATTTCTCTTTCTGCCCCTTCCTTATTGGTGTCCAGAAATGCAACCAATATCTGTATGTTTATTTTATACCCTGCAACTTTGCTGAATTCATGTGTCAGTTCTAGTTTTCTATTTAGAGTATCACGTCATCTATGAAGAGTGAAGATTTGACTTCTTCCTTGCCAACTTGGATGCCTTTTCTTTCTTTTTGTTGTCTGATGTGCTGAGGTTAGGACTTCCAGTACTATGTTGAACAACAATGTTGAAACTGGACATCCTTGTCGAGTTCTTGACCTCAGCGGGAAAGCTCTCAGTTTTTCCCGGTTGAGGATGATATTAGTTGTGGGTCTTTTATATATGGCCTTTATGATGTTGAGGTATGTTCCTTTTATCCCTACTTTCTAAAGGATTTTTATGAAGAAAGGATGTTGTATTTTGTCAAATGCTTTTTCTGCATCTATTGACAGGATCATATGTTTCTTATAATTTCTTTTATGAATGTGGTGTATCACATTGATTGATTTGTGAATATTGATCCAGCCCTGCATCCCAGGAATAAACCCCAGTTGACTGTGGTAATTGTTTTAAAGTATTGTTGAATTTGATTTGGTAGTATCTTATTGAGAATTTTTGCATCCAGGTTCATCAGGAATACTGGCCTGTAATTCTCTTTTACAGTGAGGTCTTTGGTTTTAGAATCAAGGCAATGTTGGCTTCATAAAATGAGTTTGGAAACTTTCCTTCCACTTCTTTCTTTCTTTTTTTTTTTCTTTAAGTTTATTTATTTATTTTAAGAGACAGTGGGAAAGCATGTGAGTGAGAATGGGGGAGGGACAGAAAGTGAGGGAGAGAGAAAATCCTAAACAGGCTCTGTGATGTCAACACAGAGCCTGATGCAGAGCTGGATCCCACAAACCATATCACCCTGACCTGCGCCGAAAACAAGAGTCAGATGTTTAACCAACTGAGCTACCCCAGTGCCTCTCCCTCCATTTCCATTTTTTTGAACAGTTTAAGAAGAATAGGTATTAAGTTTTCTTTAAATGTCTGGTAGAATTCCCTTAGGAAGCCATCTGGCCCAGGACTCTCTTGTTGGGAGATTTTTGATGGTTGATTCAATTTCTTTGCTAGTTATGGGTCTGTTCAAATTTTCTGTGAGTTTCTAAGACTTCGTCTATTTCTTCCAGAATCCCCAGTTTGTTGGCATATAATCTTTCATAGTGTTCTCTTATAATTGTTTGTGTCTTTGTGATGTTGGTTTTGATCTCATTCATTCATTATTTTATCTATTTGGGTCCTCTCTCTGTTCTTTTTGGTAAGTCTGACTACGGGTTTATCAATTTTGGTTACTCTTTCAAAGAACCAGGATTTAGTTTTATTGGTCTATTTTACTGTTGTTTTTTGTTTGTTTTTATATCATTTATTTCTGCCCTAATCTTTATGATTTCCCTTCTACCGGGCTTAATCTTTATTTGCTACTCCTTTTCTAACTCCTTTAGGTGTAAGGTTAGGTTGTGTATTTGGGACCATTCTTGCTTCTTGGGACAGGCCTTAATTTCTTTTTTTTTCCAATATATGAAATTTATTGTCAAATTGGTTTCCATACAACACCCAGTGCTCATCCCAAAAGGTGCCCTCCTCAATACCCATCACCCACCCTCCCCTCCCTCCCACCTCCCATCAACCCTCAGTTTGTTCTCAGTTTTTAAGAGTCTCTTATGTTTTGGCTCTCTCCCACTCTAACCTCTTTTTTTTTTCTTCCCCTCCCCCATGGGTTTCTGTTAAGTTTCTCAGGATCCACATAAGAGTGAAACCATATGGTATCTGTCTTTCTCTGTATGGCTTATTTCACTTAGCATTACACTCTCCAGTTCCACGTTGCTACAAAGGACCATATTTCATTCTTTCTCATTGCCATGTAGTACTATAATTGTGTATATAAACCACAATTTCATTATCCATTCATCAGTTGATGGACATTTAGGCTCTTTCCATAATTTGGCTATTGTTGAGAGTGCTGCTATAAACATCAGGGTACAAGTGATCCTATGCATCAGTACTCCTGTATCCCTTGGGTAAATTCCTAGCAGTGCTATTGCTGGGTCATAGGGTAGGTCTATTTTTAATTTTCTGAGGAACCTCCACACTGTTTTCCAGAGTGGCTGCACCAATTTGCATTCCCACCAACAGTGCAAGAGGGTTCCCGTTTCTCCACATCATCTCCAGCATCTATAGTCTCCTGATTTGTTCATTTTGGCCACTCTGACTGGCATGAGGTGATATCTGAGTGTGGTTTTGATCTGTATTTCCCTGATGAGGAGCGACGTTGAGCATCTTTTCATGTGCCTGTTGGCCATCCGGATGTCTTCTTTAGAGAAGTGTTTATTCATGTTTTCTGCCCATTTTTTCACTGGGTTATTTGTTTTTCTGGGGTGGAGTTTGGTGAGCTCTTTATAGATTTTGGATACTAGCCCTTTGTCAGATATGTCATTTGCCAATATCTTTTCGCATTCCGTTGGTTGCCTTTTAGTTTTGTTGGTTGTTTCCTTTGCTGTGCAGAAGCTTTTTATCTTCATAAGGTCCAGATAATTCATTTTTGCATTTAATTTCCTTGCCTTTGGGGATGTTTCAAGTAAGAGATTGCTACGGCTGAGGTCAGAGAGGTCTTTTCCTGCTTTCTCCTCTAAGGTTTTGATGGTTTCCTGTCTCACATTCAGGTCCTTTATCCATTTTGAGTTTGTTTTTGTGAATGGTGCGAGAAAGTGGTCTAGTTTCAACCTTCTGCATGTTGCTGTCCAGTTCTCCCAGCACCATTTGTTAAAGAGACTGTCTTTTTTCCATTGGATGTTCTTTCCTGCTTTGTCAAAGATGAGTTGGCCATACTTTTGTGGGTCTAGTTCTGGGGTTTCCATTCTATTCCATTGGTCTATGTGTCTGTTTTTGTGCCAATACCATGCTGTCTTGATGATTACAGCTTTGTAGTAGAGGCTAAAGTCTGGGATTGTGATGCCTCCTGCTTTGATCTTCTTCTTCTTCTTCAAAATTTCTTTGGCTATTCGGGGACTTTTGTGGTTCCATATGAATTTTAGGATGGCTTGTTCTAGTTTCGAGAAGAATGCTGGTGCAATTTTGATTGGGATTGCATTGAATGTGTAGATAGCTTTCGGTAGTATTGACATTTTGACAATATTTATTCTTCCAATCCATGAGCAGGGAATGTCTTTCCATTTCTTTATATCTTCTTCAATTACCTTCATAAGCTTTATATAGTTTTCAGCATACAGATCTTTTACATCTTTGGTTAGATTTATCCCTAGGTATTTTATGCTTCTTGGTGCAATTGTGAATGGGATCAGTTTCTTTATTTGTCTTTCTGTTGCTTCATTGTGAGTGTATAAGAATGCAACTGATTTCTTACATTGATTTTGTATCCTGCAACTTTGCTGAATTCATGTATCAGTTCTAGCAGACTTTTGGTGGAGTCTATCGGATTTTCCATGTACAATATCATGTCATCTGCAGAAAGCGAAAGCTTGACTTCATCTTTGCCAATTTTGATGCCTTTGATTTCCTTTTGTTGTCTGATTGCTGATGCTAGAACTTCCAACACTATGTTAAACAACAGCGGTGAGAGTGGGCATCCCTGTCGTGTTCCTGATCTCAGGGAGAAAGCTCTCAGTTTTTCCCCATTGAGGATGATGTTAGCTGTGGGCTTTTCATAAATGGCTTTTATGATGTTTAAGTATGTTCCTTCTATCCCGACTTTCTCAAGGGTTTTTATTAAGAAAGGGTACTGAATTTTGTCAAAGGCCTTTTCTGCATCGATTGACAGGATCATATGGTTCTTATCTTTTCTTTTATTAATGTGATGTATCATGTTAATTGATTTGCGAATGTTGAGCCAGCCCTGCATCCCAGGAATGAATCCCACTTGATCATGGTGAATAATTCTTTTTATATGCTGTTGAATTCGATTTGCTAGTATCTTATTGAGAATTTTTGCATCCATACTCATCAGGGATATTGGCCTGTAGTTCTCTTTTTTTACTGGGTCTCTGGTTTACGAATCAAAGTAATACTGGCTTCTTAGAATGAGTCTGGAAGTTTTCCTTCCCTTTCTATTTCTTGGAAAAACTTGAGAAGGATAGGTATTATCTCTGCTTTAAACGTCTGGTACAACTCCCCTGGGAAGCCATCTGGTCCTGGTCTCTTATTTGTTGGGAGATTTTTGATAACCGATTCAATTTCTTCGCTGGTTATGGATCTGTTCAAGCTTTCTATTTCCTCCTGATTGAGTTTTGGAAGAGTGTGGGTGTTTAGGAATTTGTCCATTTCTTCCAGGTTGTCCAGTTTGTTGGCATATAATTTTTCATAGTATTTCCTGATAATTGCTTGTATCTCTGAGGGACTGGTTGTAATAATTCCATTTTCATTCATGATTGTATCTATTTGGGTCATCTCCCTTTTCTTTTTGAGATGCCTGGCTAGAGGTTTGTCAATTTTGTTTATTTTTTCAAAAAAACAACTCTTGGTTTCGTTGATCTGCCCTACAGTTTTTTTAGATTCTATATTGTTTATTTCTGCTCTGATCTTTATTATTTCTCTTCTTCTGCTGGGTTTAGGCTGCCTTTGCTGTTCTGCTTCTATTTCCTTTAGGTGTGCTGTTAAATTTTGTATGTGGAATTTTTCTTGTTTCTTGAGATAGGCCTGGATTGCAATGTATTTTCCTCTCAGGACTGCCTTCGCTGCATCCCAAAGTGTTTGGAGTGTTGTATTTTCATTTTCGTTTGTTTCCATATATTTTTTAATTTCTTCTCTAATTGTCTGGTTGAGCCATTCATTCGTTAGTAGGGTGTTCTTTAACCTCCATGCTTTTGGAGGTTTTCCAGACTTTTTCCTGTGGTTGATTTCAAGCTTCATAGCATTGTGGTCTGAAAGTGTGCATGGTATGATCTCAATTCTCGTATACTTATGAAGGGCTGTTTTGTAACCCAGTATGTGACCTATTTTGGAAAGTGTTCCATGTGCACTCGAGAAGAAGGTATATTCTTTTGCTTTGGGATGCAGAATTCTAAATATATCTGTCAAGTCCATCTGATCCAATGTATCATTCAGGGCCCTTGTTTCTTTATTGACCGTGTGTCTAGATGATCTATCCATTTCTTAAGTGGACTGTTAAAGTCCCCTGCAATTACCACATTCTTATCAATAAGGTTGCTTATGTTTGTCAGTAATTGTTTTATATATTTGGGGGATCCTGTATTCAGCGCATAGACATTTATAATTGTTAGCTCTTCCTGATGGATAGACCCTGTAATTATTATATAATGCCCTTCTTCATCTCTTGTTACAGCCTTTAATTTAAAGACTAGTTTGTCTGATATAAGTATGGCTACTCAAGCTTTCTTTTGTCTTCCAGTAGCATGATAAATAGTTCTCCGTCCCCTCACTTTCAATATGAAGGTGTCCTCAGGTCTAAAATGAGTCTCTTGTAGACAGCAAATAGGTGTGTCTTGGTTTTTTTATCCATTCTGATACCCTATGTCTTTTGGTTGGTGCATTTAGTCCATTTACGCTCAGTGTTATTATGGAAAGATACCGGTTTAGAGTCATTGTGATGTCTGTAGGTTTCATGCTTGTAGTGATGTCTCTGGTACTTTGTCTCACAGGATCCCCCTTAGGACCTCTTGTAGGGCTGGTTTAGTGGTGATGAATTCCTTCAGTTTTTGTTTGGGAAGATCTTTATCTCTCCTTCTAGTCTAAAGAGAGACTTGCAGGATAAAGGATTCTTGGTTGCATATTTTTTTCTGTTCATCACATGGAAGATTTCCTGCCATTCCTTTCTGGCCTGCCAAGTTTCAGTAGAGAGATAGGTCACGAGTCTTATACGTCTCCCTTTATATGTTAGAGCTTGTTTATCCCTTGCTGCTTTCAGAATTTTCTCTTTATCCTTGTATTTTGCCAGTTTCACTATGATATGTCGTGCAGAAGATCGATTCAAGTTATAACTAAAGGGAGTTCTCTGTGCCTCTTGGATTTCAATGCCTTTTTCCTTCCCCAGATCAGGAAAGTTCTCAGCTATGATTTCTTCAAGTACCCCTTCAGCACCTTTCCCTACCTCTTCCTCCTCTGGGATACCAATTATGCGTATATTATTTATTTTTAGTGTATCACTTAGTTCTCTAATTTTCCCCTCATACTCCTGGATTTTTTTATCTCTCTTTTTCTCAGCTTTCTCTTTTTCCTTAATTTTATCTTCTATTTCACCTATTCTCTCCTCTGCCTCTTCAATCCGAGCCATGGTCGTTTCCATTTTATTTTGCAGCTCGTTTACAGCATTTTTTAACTCCTCCTGACTGTTCCTAAGTCCCTTGATCTCTGTAGCAATAGATTCTCTGCTGTCCTCTATACTGTTTTCAAGCCCAGCGATTAATTTTATGACTATTATTCTACATTCACTTTCTGTTATATTGTTTAAATCCTTTTTGATCAGTTTGTTAGCTGTTGTTATTTCCTGGAGATTCTTTTGAGGGGAATTCTTCCTTTTCATCATTTAGGATAGTCCCTGGAGTGGTGGGGAACTGCAGGTCACTTCCCCTGTGCTGTCTTGAATAACTTGCGTTGGTGGGCGAGGCCGCAGTCAGACCTGATGTCTGCCCCCAGCCCACCGCTGGGGCCACAGTCAGACTCGTGTGTACCTTCTCTTACCCTCTCCAAGGGGCAGGATTCACTGTGGGGTGGCGTGGCCTGTCTGGGCTACTTGCACACTGCCAGGCTTGTGGTGCTGGGGATCTGGCTATTAGCTGGGGTGGATCGGCAAGGTGAACTGGGGCGGGAGGGGCAAGCCAGCTCGCTCACCTTTCTGTGATCTGCTTTGGGAGGGGCCCTGCGGCAGCGGGAGGGAGTCAGACCTGCTGCCGGAGGGATGGATCCGCAGAAGCACAACGCTGGGTGTTTGCGAGTTGCAAGCAAGTTCCCTGGCAGGAACTGGTTCCCTTTGGTGTTTTGTCTGGGGCATGGGCAAGGGAGATGGTGCTGGTGAGCGCCTTTGTTCCCCGCCAAACTGATCTCTGTCATCCAGGGCTCAACAACTCTCCCTCCGTTGTCCTCCAGCCTTCCTGCTCTCTGAGCAGAGCTGTTAACTTATAACCTTCCAGATATTAAGTCCTGCTTGCTGTCAGAACACACTCAGTCTGGCCCCTCCGCTTTTGCAAGCCAGACTCCGGGTCTCTGCTTGGCCGGCAGGCTGCCCCTCCACCCCGTCTTCCTCCCGCCAGTCTGTGTAGCGCCCACCGCCTCTCCGCCTTTCCTACCCTCTTCCATGGGCCTCTCGTCTGCACTTGGCTCCAGAGAATCCTTTCTGCTAGTCTTCTGGTGGTTTTCTGGGTTATTAAGGCAGGTGTAGGTGGAATCTAAGTGATCAGCAGGACACGGTGAGCCCAGCGTCCTCCTACACCGCCATCTTCCTTTATCGACCTGTCTTTGCATGTTTTGTGTAGCTTATTATGTTTCCTGCCCTTGAGAGTACTGCTATATTAAAAAGGGGTCTGGGGTGCCTGGGTGGCTCAGTCAGTTGAGCCTCTGACTTCGGCTCAGGTCATGATCTTGCACTCTGTGAGTTTTAGCCCCACGTCAAGGTCTGTGCTGACAGCTCAGAGCCTGGAGCCTGCTTCGGATTCTGTGTCTCCTTCTCTCTCTGCCCCTCCGCGTCTCATGCTCTCTCTCGCTCTCTCTCTCTCTCTCTCTCTCAAAAATAAATAAATATTAAAACATTAAAAGAAAAAAAAAAGGAGTCTTACACTGTTCAGGGCCTGACACTTCAGGAAGTGTTTTTGGTGTATGCTGTGTGCAATCAGCTGTTGTGTTTTGGCTGCTGTCAGTCCTCTGCAGAGCTCCTCCTTGTCTAAGTGGGGTCCTTGAAATAGGTGTGCTTTGATTTGCTTGTTGAAGTAAGTCTGGGAAAAAAAAAGGGGAAAAACCAGATCCCTCCCCGTGCCCAAAAAAAAAAAAAAAAAAAAAAGAATAAAGGAAAGGGAAAAAAAAAACCCAGAGAAACAAAAACTATCAGGTTGATTCCTAAGGAAAAAAAAAAAAGGAAAAAGAAAATGAAGAAAAGGAAAAAATACGTAAAAACAAAGAATAAAACAGCCCGATCTAAAGAAAAGATAAAACGAAATAAATAAAACAAACAACAAACTATGAGTCTGGTTCCATAAGAAACACAGAAAGAAAAAAAAAAAAAACAAATAAAGTAAGCCTGGTCCTATTTCCACCAGAACTACAAGTGACTCTTTAAAGCGCTGGAGTTTCAGAACACTTGGTGCAAGCACAGGGCTGCCTATGCTGGTCTTCCTGAGGAGCAGCCTGCTTCCCTTGCTCAGTTAGTCTTGCTTCAGTAAATAAATAGTTTGGGGGAAGGGCGCAGGGGGAAGGTTTGGTGCAAGCACCTCCACTGGTGGCTGCTGTGCTGCTCTCTGAAGTCCATGGCATTTGTGTCAAGGCATAAATAGCATCATCCCAATCTCTTGTCCCCAGAGGGGGATCTCACACTCCCCACTGTTCAAGCAGCCTTCACAGAATAGCAAGGGCAGTTAGCTTACTCTGTGCCACAACTTTTCTGTTTTTTCTTTGGTGCATGGCTGGAATTAAAAATAAGATGTCTAGGGGCGCCTGGGTGGCGCAGTCGGTTAAGCGTCCGACTTCAGCCAGGTCACGATCTCGCGGTCCGTGAGTTCGAGCCCCGCGTCGGGCTCTGGGCTGATGGCTCAGAGCCTGGAGCCTGTTTCCGATTCTGTGTCTCCCTCTCTCTGCCCCTCCCCCGTTCATGCTCTGTCTGTCTCTCTCTGTCCCAAAAATAAATAAAAAACGTTGAAAAAAAAAATTAAAAAAAAAAAAAAATAAGATGTCTTAAAGGACCAGGCACTATGTGTATCTGTACCCCCCCTCCTCTAGGTTAAAGCCTCTCCATGCCATGTCTGAAGTCCTTTGTTCCTGAAAAACAGTAGCCATGCCTGCAAAGTGCACAGAATCTATGGTGTAGCACTGCTAAAAGCAGCAAATGTTATATTTGCTCTGGGTGCACCTCCGCCCCCTTCTAATGAAAGGCCTTTTGCTGACCCCTTCAGGGTCTTTTGCCTTTGGGGAGGCAATATGCCCTCTTTCAAAAGTAGTACAGGAAGGGCAATGTTCTTTCTGAGTGTGCCCCAGAGATTCCCTACACCATGCTATGTACTCCAGGTCCAGCTCTTTCCTCCCTAGGAGTGCATGCCACAGCTCTGCTCTAGAGAAAATTGCATACTTCCAAAACCTCAGAGTTTGAGCTCCAACTGCTGTTTGAAAAAAAAAAATCTGCTGCACTCAGAACTTCTAGGTCCCCAATGTGTGGTCCAGAGAAGTTTTCCTCTTATGTGAACCTATGATGTACTTTCTCAACCCTTCTCTTTTTCTCTCCCTCCTGTCTCTGCACAAAAAGGGCTCCTTCCCCTCTGGGGCACCACCATTTTGCTCTCCCCCAGTTCACTTCCACACACCTCACACCTGCCACCCGTCCCTAGTTTTTCTTTTTCTAGTTCCTTGAGATGCATAATTAGGTTATTCATTTAAAATCTTCCTTTTTTTTTTTAACATAAGTATTTACCAGTATAAAGTCTCTCCTCAGTACTACTTCCACTGTATCCCATAAGCTTTGGTATGTTGTATTCTTGTTTCCATTTGTTTCCAGATATTTTTAAATTCCCTGTGATTTCTTCTTTGACCCATTGATTGTTTAAGAGTGAGATGTTTAATTTCCACATATGTGCGTATTCTTCTATTTTCCTTCTTATAGTGAATCCTAGTTTCATTCCATTGTAGTCAGAGAAGATAGTGTGTATGTATGATTTCAATCTTCTTAAAATTAAGACTTGTTTTGTGGCCTGCCATGTAGTCTGTCTTGAAGAATATTCTGTAACATCTGAGAGTAATGTGTATTCTGCTGTTGTCATATGGAGGGTTTTGTATGTAACTGTTAGGTGCAAGTGGTCTATAGTTTTTTCAAATCTGGTTCCTTACTGATCTTCTGCCTGGTTGTTTCTCTATAAATGAAAGTAGGGTGCTGAATCTTCTACTCATGTGTGGCTGTCTATTTTTTCCTTCAGTTCTGCCAATATTTGTTTTATGTACTTGGGAGTTCTAATAATTAGGTGCATATATTTTTATATCTTCCTGGTGAATTGGCCCTTTTGTCATTATGTACTGATGTTCTTTGTTTCTTGTGACACGTTTGGTCTTAAAGTTTCTTTCATCTGATATAAACATGGAATACATTTTTTCATCCTTCACTTTTAGCCTATGTGTGTTCTTAGATCTAGTGTGAGTCTCTTGTAGACAGCAAGTTGGGTATTGTTTTTTTAATCATTGAGCCAATCTGTATTGGTGTCTTTTAATTGAGGCATTTAATCCATTTACTCTTAAAGTAATTGTCAGTATGGAGGGACTTCTATTGCCATTTTAGTGTTTTCTGTATGTCTTGCACCTTTTTGTCCCTCTTTTCCTCCTGCTATATTCTTTCATTATCATTTATTTAGTTTTTGTAGTGACATATTTTGATTCCCTTCTCACTTTCTTTTGTTTATATTCTATAAGATATTTTCTTTGTGGGTACTATTATATTAAACATCGTAAAGTTATAATAATCTATGTTAAATTGATAACAGCTTCAATTGCATATAAAAATTCAACTTCTTTACATCTCTATACCCCCTGAAAACTTTATGCTTTTTTAAAAAATGTTTATTCATTTATTTTTGAGAGAGAGAGAGACAGAGCACGAGCAGGGGAGGAGCAGAGAGAGAGAAGGAGACATAGAACCTGAAACAGGCTCCAGGCTCTGAGCTGTCAGCACAGAGCCCGATGGAGAGCCCCAAGTCACAAACAGTGAGATCATGACCTAAGCCGAACCCAGACGCTCAACCGACTGAGCCACCCAGGAGCCCCAAACTTTGTGCTTTTGATGACATAAATTACTTCTTTTTATATTGTGTATTCATTAACATAGATTTATAGTGAATTTTTACTTTTTTAAAAAATTCTCTATCATATTTAAAACCGATTTTTATACCTATATTAGAGTACCACAGGTTTCTGTGGCATATCTATATCTATATCCTATCTATCTATATCTATATATATCTATATATACATATATACATATGTGTGTATATATATATGTATATATATATATATATATATATATATATATATATATATATCTGTATGGTTTTGTGTTGCTATTTATTACCTTTTTGCTTTAACCTGAAGGACTGCCTTCAGCATTTTTCTAGGGCAGATCTAGTGATAACAAACTTCTTTAGCTTTTGTTTACCTGGGAGTCTTAATTTCTCCTTCATTTTCGAAGGACAGTTTTGCCAGACATAGTATTCTTTTTTTTTATTATATGAAATTTATTGTCAAATTGGCTTCCATACAACACCCAGTGCTCATCCCAAAAGATGCCCTCTTCAATACCCATCACCCACCCTCCCCTCCATCCCACCCCCTATCAACCCTCAGTTTGTTCTCAGTTTTTAAGAGTCTCTTATGCTTTGGCTCTCTCCCACTCTGACCTCGTTTTTTTTTTTTTTTTTTTCTTCCCCTCCCCATGGGTTTTGTTAAGTTTCTCAGGTTCCACATAAGAATGAAAACATGGTATCTGTCTTTCTCTGTATGGTTTATTTCGCTTAGCATCACACTCTCCAGTTCCATCCACGTTGCTACAAAGGGCCATATTTCATTCTTTCTCATTGCCACGTAGTACTCCATTGTATATATAAACCACAATTAAGACATAATATTCTTGACTGACAGTTTTATCTTTCAGCTCTTTGAATATATCATCCTTTACCACCTAGCCATCAAAGTTCCTGCTGAGAAGTCCAATAATGAGCTAATGGGGGCTTCCTTATATGTGATGAGTCACTTTTCTCTTTCTGTTTACAGGATTCTCTCTCTGTGATTTTTGAGTTTGGTAATGATGTGTATCTGTGTAGATCTCTTAAGATTATCCTACTTGGAGTTCCTTAAGCTTCTTGAATTTGTATGTCCATATATCTCCTCCAAATTGGGACATTTTTGGCCATAATTTCTTCATATAGGCTCTGCACTTTTCTTTGTTTCTTCTCCTTCTGGAACTTCCATATGCATATGTTGTTCTGCTTGATGGTATCTCATAAAGTCCTTAGGCTATCTTCATTTATTTTCTTTCTTTTTTTTTTTTCTTTTTGTCTTCCAGCTTGGTAATTTTACATGTCCTATCTTTGAGAATACTGAGTCTTTCTTCTGGTTGGTCAGGTCTGCTCCTGCATCCCTCAAGTGAAGTTTTTCAATTCAGTTACTATAATTTTCATCCCCAGAATTTTGGTTTGGTTTTTCTTCATAACTTCTGTATCTTTTTGATATTCTCATTTTGCTCACATACCATTTTTTAAATTTTATTTAGTTGTCTATCCGTGCTCTCTTCTTTCATTGAACATCCTTATGATGTTTTTTTGAATCCTTTGTTTGATTCCTGTTTGTTCCTTTGTTTATATTCCTGTTTCATTTCCTGGAGATTTAATATTTTTCTTTGAACACTGTTTCTCTTGTTATCAATCACTTCTCTCAGTCTTTGTGGTCGGTTTCATACAAGGAAGACTTTCATCAGTCTTTCTGCCTAGAGATTCTGGAAACTTCTCAAGCCTAGTCTGGAGATACACCCTCCCTGAGCTTTTTCTTGTAATATAATTGAAGAGGTTTGCCAGTACCACCCATGAGCCCCCCACCCTCATGCCTCTGTGTCAGACTGTGGTACTAAAACCTCTCCAGTACTGTAGCAAGCTAAGATACTGGAGCTCTACCTTAATGTCTTTGTGCGGTACTACAGATTTTGCTGATGGACCAAACCATATTGATGGCTCTTGTTCTTAGTAGTCCCCAGCCTGGTGTCCACTTCTTGTCAGTGCTTAAATTCAGGCAAGACATAAAACGGGCCCTGGGAAGTTCCCCCAAAAGTCAAAATGTTGAATGTATGTTCCACCCTTCTTTTTCTCTCCCCAGTGAGAAATTGGGACCTGGGAGGTTTGTCTTATTATTTACTCTCAATGTTAGGGGGAGAGTCTCTAGTGATTGTGTGCCATGAATTTTCCTACTGGACTTCCATGTGGCTGATTTCAAGTTCACCTGTGGTGCAAGGACCTCTTAACTGGCTTCTGGATTTCTCACAAACATAGTTGTTAAGTTGGGTTCTTTGTGGGGGTAGGAGGATCTGGGGCTTCCTTATTGTCAGTCTTGCTGTTATCACTTTGTTATGCATTTTTAGGTACAATAAGATCTGTCACATACCATGCCTCCCAATCATTCTCAATCTTCTGACTGTTTAAAGATGCAATACATTGATTTTTCATATCTGTTATGGGCTAAAATTTCTGTTGGTTAATACAGTTTGATATTCCCAGTCAGGTAGTAGAAAGGACAAGGTGCTATCATGAAGAAAGTTGTTAAAATGTATCTTTCCTGTTATAACCAATTGAGTTCATGCTTGGAAGGAAAACTTGCTTCAAGTACTCAGTTACAGATGTAGAAAATGAGCCCCAGAAAATTTAAATTATTTTTACAAGGTCATGTGGCTACTTCTGAGTCAAATTTATAAATTATTAGACTTTGCAGGTGACTTCCTAAGTTCTGTTATTTTTTATTTTAGTTTTGAAAAAGAGAGAGAGAGAGAGAGAGAGAGAGAGAGAGCAGAGCAAAAGGGGGACAGAGAATCCCAAGCGGGATCCATTATGTCAGTGCAGAGCCTGACACAGGGTTCGATCTCATGAACCTTTGGGATCATGATCTGAACCAAGATCAAGAGTCAGATGCTTAACCAACTGAGCCACCCAGGCACCTCCCTAAATTCCTTTATATTCTTACCACCAGACTCTTTCAAGACATGAAAATGTAGATGCCAGTTTTGATTATCTACCCATTGTTGCTCTGAAGTTGTGGTTCTGAATTTTAATACCAGTACTCTTCATTCTTTTAAGAATATGAATTCCCTGTCTACTTTAGTAATGCATTTTTATATGAGTGTATACAAAAGCAGAATCTCACTGTTTGCCTTCTTCCATATTACTTCTCAGGTATGACCCAGGTCTGAGGTGATAACTATTTGGTCTTGATCATTTAACTCTTATTGGCCCACTTGAGATCATATACTTAAAGAGTGATAAAGAGGGGCGCCTGGGTGGCTCAGTCGGTTAAGCCGCCGACTTCGGCTCAGGTCATGATCTCGCAGTCCGTGAGTTCAAGCCCCGCGTTGGGCTCTGTGCTGACTGCTCAGAGCCTGGAGCCTGTTTCGGATTCTGTGTCTCCCTCTCTCTCTGACCCTCCGTTCATGCTCTGTCTCTCTCTGTCTCAAAAATAAATAAACATTAAAAAAATTTTTTTTAAATAAAAAAAAAGAGTGATAAAGAAGTAAGCCTTTGGGATTGGCATCCAAAGTTTTGGGATTAGTGGAGATGGTATTAGCTCTAAACCTTATAATGAAAAGTCAGAACCAAGTTAACTGGCCAAGTAGGAACGCTGACAGAGCTGAAATGGGACCCACAATAGTGCTCTCAATTCTCCAATACTAACCTATGCCAAACATTTTTGAGTAGTCTTGACAAAACTGTAACAGTAATTAAATTTGCCCATTCTTTGCATCTGCTCTCCAAATCTCTTCACCATCTCTTCATAACCTAGTATTCTCCCAGCTAGAGAAAAGCATTTGAAAACACATCCCTACTGAGATGGTATAAATCGACATAATATATGCCTCAGAGGCAGTATTTGCATTTTAGGAAGAGCCTGGAAAGGTTATTTGTGATGATGATGATGATGATGATAAATGACTGAAGTCATTGTTACCCAGAATTCCTTTAAGCCTCATTACTAAAGTTAAGCCTCTGGGAAGTTGAGGGTGGAACCCTGAGATTTTGTTCCAGTGAGGCTGCAGAATCCTGGATGTCACCTCCTCAGTCATGTTTTAGCTGCCCATCTGTCAGATGGGAATGAGAATATTACATACTGATTAAATGCAAATGCTTATAACAATGTCACTTAATAAACATTAATGCTTTTGTCTGTGGGCATCAGCAGGAAGGGAGGCAGTACTTAAAGGGAAGTCAATGATGGTAGTGGGGGGTTCAGTCGACCTAATACATTGTTTTGCCTAGTGGTACTCTTGGTTCAGGTAAAAGGAGGCAATAAATTAGAGGGGCTGACAGCAGATGAGTCCCCACTTTTTCCCCAAAGGCAGTGAAGATTGTAAGGAAGGTTCTCAGCTACTGGAAGAACTCTTCTATTTAAACCTCATGAACATGAGTTGGTATTACTTACTTCTCTCTCTTTTTTAACTTATTTGCTGATATTTAAATATTTCTGTCAGCATATTTAAGCTTTTCATGAAAAAGTAGAATTTAAGTGAAAAGTGTGACTTTTAGACATAAATATTAGTTGAAAGGCAACAAATGCCAGATTTTAGCATTCTTTTCTGTGTCTAACTCCAAGCACCCCAGAAGCAATAGCAAACATATACTGAGCTCCTACTTTTACTTCACAACAGACTAACCACCTCCACCACGAATTAGGTTCTATCATCAGTTCATCTTGACACATAGTGGGACTGAGGCAGAGAGATGTTAAGATACTTTTCAACATTAAAGAACTGGTAAATGGCAGAGCCACTTTGTACAGCCAGGAAGCATGCTCTACTGGCTGTGTTGCTTTACATAGCACGTTTGCTCAGTGTCCTTTGGGGTCTCCATTCCTCCTCCCTCTTGCTGCCAGTCTGGGGCCAGCTCATGAAGGATTGCCTTCTGTGGAGAGCTATAATCACCTGGAGCCTCCCCCCACTCTGCAGTTTCTGTCCCTGTCAACACTTATTGGCCCTATATCCTGTCTCTTCTAATCTGTGTTTCTGTCATTGTCTATTTTCTTTCTTGTTTATGAATGAATATAAATGGTTTCATTTGTTTTCCCAGTGCCATTCTCAGCTTTTTCCTCTACCGGGGAGCTAATATAATTTCTGTTGTGACAGATGCCTATTTCCAGGATATCCTTGTCTTGGACAATCTTTTATAAGCTCTTGACTACTTGGTCTGGACTGTTGACTAATTGCATCAACCTGTGGTTGTCATCAGGTTCATAATTTAAAAATTACTCTTCCTGTTTCAGTTTTCAATCTGATGTGAACATTTAACACGTAAAATCCATTTAAAATAATAACTTAAAACCACAGTTTCAGGTACCATAGTTATCCAGTATTCAGTGAGTACCTACTGTGTGCCAGGAACTACGGCAGAAGCTGTGGGAAGGGGTGAAGCTGAGTCATGTGTAAATCCTTCTCTCCAAAGGCCAGTCCCCAGTGGGCATATTAAGGATGCTCATGACCTAAAAGTAGCAAGTGATCTAACAATATGGAGATTCAGAGAAAGGCTATACATCTTTTCCTCTCAGTTACTACATGAAAAAATAATTTTTCCTAAAAGACCCCATGCACTGATTCATAATTTGTATGGAACTATCTTTTATAAGAGATATTAATCAAATGACTCAAGCAAAACCAAATTATTATTATTACTGGTCCTTAGCTTCATTCCTTCTGGGGCTGATTCTCTGTCTTTAACCTTCCCCAGAAGAATTGACAACTGACTCCCTGAAGGCCCATGAATTCACATTGCACCAAGCATACCTCCTTTGTTTTCACTATAATTTTTTTTTTACTTTCTTCCCTATTTTTTTCTAAAGTAAAATAAGCTATCATAATTCTATAGTTTTATAGAGAAACTTTTGGGGGGTTTGAGGAGCCAGCTTGATACACCTTTCCATTTCCTCTTAGGAAAGTTAGGAGAAGAGGTGGAATCAGATCAGCCAGTCTGCCCTTACTTTGTAAGAGAAGCTCAGAGCTGACCTTATTTTGAGGGATGTTGGATACCTGATTTATTGAATGACATCAGTGCTCACCTCTGGGGGCCCAGGGCCAGAACAGTAACCACCAAATATGGCAAGCAGAAAGATGAAAGATATTTGTTAAGATTTATACATAACTGGGGAGCAGTAAACTGGTGGCAGATTACACAGAAATGTTTTTGTTACCTGTTTTTCAGGTTTGACATTTTAAACACCTGCTAGGAAGTACCCATTTATGATATAAATGAGGCCCCTTAACGGATAATTTTTTTGGAATTTTGGAAGTAAAATTTGATATATTTCTCTTTTCACAAGAGGGCTGATTTTGTTTAATAGGAATCTTGTACTATATTAGATGTGGTTTTGGATATCAAGGGTCAAAAAAATGGACTGTCTTGCACTGAAGCATAATGTATTTATGCTTCAGAGTTCCGTTTCTGTCCGCAATAAACAAGACAAAGAATCTGTTAACCTCCAGGCTGTAAGTAGCATTCTGAAGAGCAGAAGTCAGCCATGTGCCTCTAAGTCCATCAATGGACAGACCCACCCTGGCCCTACACTCTTCTTTTCACGAGGTCACTTCGACATGTGCCATTTATTGCCTGTGCATCTGGGTCATTTCTTCAGCTCCTAAGTGATAATTCTAGGATGCTTGTTTTAGCATGCAGAAGCCCCTGGTAGAGTGGAGAAAAATAAATGAACAAGTACGTTCATTGGTTTTGTGACAGAGGCATGTAAAAGTACAGTCTACATTATTGCCCTTTGGGCCATGTAAATCTTTCAAGGTAATAAATGTGGCCGATGCTTGTCAAGGCTTACTCAGTACATCTTTGCCATGTTCATTTATGCTGCACAATTTATGAGTTTGTGATTTGTCTCAAACATACTAATTCCAAATTTTTAGGAAATAATAATATCCAAATTCGTAAGGTGGAATTCAGATGAAGAATTGGAAAGTGAATCCATTTTTGGACAAACTGTATGAGACCCAGTAGCATCAGCCCTATTTTATACTCTTTTTCAATAGAATCTGCCCCTTTTCACTCAGAGAATCACCATCGCCTCTCCCCTTTCTCCCCATTTCTGGCTTCTTTACCTCTGTGTAACTGTTCATCCTTCTACCAACTTAGAATGGTTACCAACCATACCAGAGCTTAATCTTTTATTTTTTTTTTAATTGTGGTAAAATGAAGATAACATAAAATTTACTATTTTGACCACTTTTAAGTGTATGTTTAGTGGTCTTGTATACATTCACATTGTTTTGCAGCCATCACCAACGTCTATCTCCAGAATACTTTTCATCTTGCAGGACTGAAACTCTGCTCCCATTAAACACTAACTCCCCATTCCTCCTTCCCCCAGCCCTTAGCAACCACCATTCTGCTTTCTGTCTCTCTGAATTTTATTACTCCAAGTGCCTCATATAATTTGACTTATAAAGTGTCTGTATTTTTTTAAAAAATTAATGTTTATTTATTTTTGAGAAAGAGAGAGAAAGAGATAGAGCAAGCGAATGGGGGAGGGGCAGACAAAGGGAGACACAGAATCCAAAGCAGGGTCCAGGCTCCGAGCTGCCAGCACAGAGCCCAATGAGGGGCTCGAACCCATGAACTGTGAGATCATGACCTGAGTGAAGTTGGGCGCTTAAACAACTGAGCCACCCAGGTGCCCCTAGTCTGTCTTTTTCGACTGGCATATTTCACTTAGCAAAACATCCTCAATGTTCATCCACATGTCATTGTATTGTATATACATATACACATATATATACATATTTTAACTTTCTGAATATTATGATATTTTGATATCTTAAAAAACCTTTTTTGATTGAAGAGAGACTGCTCTTTTGGGACTAGCCAATTCTTAGAGATAACAAAGGGCCTAGCCAGGAGCATATCTTTGATATGCAAGCTAACCAATCCAGAGCCATATTTCCTCTCTCTGATCCTTACACTGCAGGAAACACTGTTCTTCTGCCTTAATCATCCCAGGACCATTACAGACCACAGGAAGTATTCAAACTAGTCAGTCCTACCTGTTTATCCTGCTCTCTGTGTCTTTCCCTTGGAAACCCTGTTTATGATCATGGCATAAGTGTCTTCTCCCTCTTCCTTGCCCTATCTTCTGTATCCTGACCACCGTGGTGTCTTTCCCATGTGGTCCTGAAAGGCATATCTCCTGTCTCTAAGACTTGTGAGTATAATAAACTTTGTTATTTGGAACCTCTTCTTTTGTGGCCACACATGGCTGACCATCACATAAAATAATACAAAACAGTCAGAATTTCCTTCCTTTTTAAGGCTGAATAATTTTCCATATGAATATACTACATTTGGTTTATCTATTTATCCCTTCCCAGGTACTTGGGTTGCTTTCACCTGTTGGCTTTTGTGAATAATGGTGCTATGAACATGGGTGTACAAATATATATTTGATGTTAAATCTTTGGAGAAGTAGAATTGCTGGGTAATGTAATTCTATGTTTATTTATTTATTTTTTAAGAACTGCCATGCTGTTTTCTACAGTGGCCGTATCATTTTACATCCCCTCAATGCACAAGAGTATCTTTTTCTGCATGTGCTTGCCACCACTTATTATATTCTTTTTTCAATGTTATCATCATAACGGATGTGAAGTGGTATCTCGTGGTTTTGATTTGCATTTCCCTAAGAACTAATGATGTTGAGCATCTTTCATGTGGTTAATGGCCATTTGTATATCTTTAGAGAAATGTCTAAGTCCTTTGACCATTTTTAAATTAGGTTTTTTGCTTATTTGTTGTTGAGTCATAGGATTTCTTTCTATGTTGTGGACATTAACCAATTATCAGGTATATGATTTGTAAATGTTCTCTCTAATTCTCTGGATTGCTTTTACACTCTGTTGACTGTGTCTGATACACAGAAGTTTAATTTTGATGTAGTTTTATTTATTTATTTATTTATTTATTTATTTATTTATTTATTTACTGTTGCCTGTGCTTTTGGTGTCATACCCAAGAAATCATTGCCAACTGCAATGTCATGATCCTTTACCGTTATGTTTTCTTCTAAGAGTTTCATAGTTTTCAGTTTTCCCTTTAGGTTTTCGATCCATTTTAAGTTAATTTTTGTACATAGTGTAAGGTCTAACATCATTCTCTTTCATGCGGATATCCATTCTACCCAATAACATTTGTTGAAGAGACTGTCTTTTTCCCATTTAAATGATCTTGGTGCCCTTGTCAAAGTTAATTTGTCAGGGCCTAATCTTGAGCCTTTGAATTATAAACCTTGAGCCCACCTGTGATCTTTCCCAAGTGCCACTGTCAGAGCCATTTTCTTAAAAAGCTCCTTTTACTTTAGCATGGTGCTGCTTTATAAGATCATTTGCTTCAAACAATTTCCCTGTTTTGTGTGCACATGTATGCGACCGTCCGTGTGTGTGTGTGTGTGTGTGTGTGTGTGTGTTTATTCCAAACTGTTATTCCTTGAAACCTTCATTGCACACTTAATACTCATTTGGCACTTCCCACTTCAAGTTGTTAAGGCTTTATGTCTGTAGGTCCTTTTTCATTTAATGAGATTAAGAGCTCTGGAAGCCTAAGCTCTAATACCATAAAACAACCAGAAAACTCTCTTGCAAAAAAGTAGGTTCTCAATGGACTGACTTAACACAGGCTTTTGTATGACATCACCAAAGGTTATGCAGTGTCTGGTGGAGATAGAAAACTTGCTGAATCCAATGAAGTTGAAAAAAGATGCTACTATTTGTAGTAGTTAACAAATCTCAGTCTAAAATGAAGAACAGTCATTTTATGAAATATAAACACTACATACATAATATATAGAATGGTGTTGGGTATTTTCCAAAATGCCAACAGCTTTTTGAAGCTAATATGACTTGCTTGTCCTGACAGATGTTAAGAGTGGTTGATGCAAACTCATAATCATTGTTTTCATTTTCATGGAGGCCCAGAAAACATGGCTTGGACTACAGACTGCTGGATATGCAATTTAATGAGACTATGAGCTCAGAAGTGCCACTTACAGTTTGAAAAGTAGAGTGAAGAAGTTCATTTGTGAATTATTAGTTATTTAGCAAAACTAAAGGAAGTTTATTGAAATGATTGCAGATACAAACAATCTTGTTTCCATTGAAGCAATTTGCTTCCTGTGCAAAGGTTTAGAGTCTTGTTCATGTTCCTCCGGGGCAGAAATATTCTGAAATCGGGGCTGTCATTCCTTTTATCAGTTGCTAAATACTGAGGAAAGAGAACCTCCTTATTTTCAGAAGTCATGAGCTCCTGACTCTTGCAATATCATTACTGGTCCCTACCAAGGAAAGAGAAATTGTTTTCTTTCAGGAGAAATGAAGCATTTTTACCTCTGATGCACAATGTTGGGTTACAGTCTCTCATCATATCCATTTTATGCCCTCGTAGTTGAAACTGTAATTCCTTGACTTACTAAAGTGTTGTTTTTAAGTTATAAGATTATAAATCTGTGGTATGTGTACATGTCTTTAAGTTCTAACAATAACAATTATCAGTATTCATTATTCTTCCCTGATGCATGTACTCTCCAGATCTTTGCTTTGAGTCACTTTGTTTTAGATCATTAGCTAGGCAGTCAGGTGATGGATAAGGAACTGGAGCCATCCCAGATATTACTCATCACTGAGGTTTTGCTTTATAGGAAACTGACATTAAATTACGTAGGTAGTGTCTTTTGTTTTTATCATTTTATAGTTTTTTTTCCGTATAATCAGCTTAACAAATATTGCAGAATATCTTTATAATCATCTATTCCTGGCAAATTTCAGTGTATTAAATGTCCTTTTTTCCCAAGAATTTATTAAATACAAGTAAGAATCTCTCATCCTTTGAGAATTTTAAAAAGGAAGACAGGGTTTGAATTGCAACTATAAGACAAATCCAAAAGAAAATCCATCCTTTTCCAACATACCCATGAGGTGTTAGCGCATGAGTCAAAGGAAGTTGAATACAGCTTTCCTCAGTCTCTCTGGCTCAAAGTGTTAACACACATGTATTTTTCTCCACAGTAAAACCGACCGTAATTGACGTTGACATCTATGTTAACAGCATCGGTCCTGTGTCATCAATAAACATGGTAAGAAGCTCTTTTCTGATCTGAGCACCTCCTCATCAGTTCTTGTTTACATTCTCATTGTGAGTTTCTGCTCGAGATTTATCATGCAGATTTAAGCTCACAATTGAATTCTTAAGTCTATAGCACTAATTGATAGTTTAAAAACTGAAAATAATTTTAAAAAGTCAGAGTGGAGTTTATGACCCTAGTAGTGAGACATGGTGTTTAAAAGTACCTCATTTCCTACCTTGTCCACACATGTATTTATTGCACATAGATTTTCAGATGAGATTATTTGCAGTTATGCAGTCATTGATTATATCTTATTTCATTTATATTAGGGATGAATATAAATGGCAGCTTTTGACTTTTGGTCAGTTTTTCAGGACTTTTAGTGTTTTAGTGTTTTAGGACTTTAGTGTTTTGCTTTAGGAAAGCATCTGAGATTATCCAGTGCATACTTTTCTCTTCAGTTTGAACTATGTGGGTAAATAAATTATCTTTTTTTTTTTTTTTTGAACAGGAGAAAGTATGAGATCAAGTATGTGATTTCCTTGAGAGGGTATTTTCACAGACTTAGAGGCAAAATGAGCTCCAGAAGTAACTACAATGTGAAAGAAGGCTTTCCCTGTAAAAAAGTGCTTAGCTATGAGGAAAGTGTTAGGATGCTGAAATACATTAGTGTAAAAGTGTCCTGCAAGATGCTACAGGCCATGGTGTGGCTCCCTAAGTGGTGTGCAGGGTTCTAAGACCACACATTTGCATTTGCGGACCCAGTGATTGCAGGAAATCTTGTATACTGGGGACCTTCTTTGTACTTCAGTGCTGCACACTGGCTCCTGGATTTGGGGGGTGAGGCTTCAGGGTGGGGGGATTGCCAAAATGCTGACTTAGATGCTGTCTTTTCATTGCAATGTTCTGTGGATGGAAATAATCCCTCCAGAATTAGTAGCAAAATCAGTTCTTTTCATTGCCAGATATTAAAAGTGTTCATTTTTTCTCTGATGATATAAAGTTTTCCATGTAGGGGTAAAATTATATTTATGGGTGACTCATTTAAAAAATGTGTCATCCATAAATTGGAGATGGGACACTGGCAAAGAGGTGAAGTGAATAAAAGATAATTCATTTTACACAGTCTATAGGCTACAGATTGTAAAATGTAAATCGTAAATGTAATATTTCCTTTCTTTGATAAATAATTATTTAGTTGACTGCATAAAAAGTATAATAACTTCTTAGTTCATTTGTTTCTTATTCTGGAGTTTTATTTTCTTACATTAGTTCCACATTATTTATCACCCTTATGTCCAACCCTAATTTATGTCTAATACTAAGAAAGAAGTGTCTCCATAGAGATAGAGTTACAAAATTATTTTAGAAGCAACTGCTTGCATTTGTATATCTTATGGATTTTCATGAACTCCTATAACTTTGAGATCTACTTTGTGCTCAGGATTAAGCTTTACTTTTGGAATTGATAGAAATTTCTGCCTGGAAGTCATAGGCTTCACAGGAGGAGGCTAAGTGACAATCACCTGCAGAATGCTATAAGGACTCTGCTAACTATAGGCAACCTCTTGGGAAAGCTGGCAGCCTTTGGAATAGATTTCTCTGATGAGGTCTCAATCTGAAACTTGATCGATAGACAGAGATTTGCCAAGTGGAATAGCATGGGGAGGTCCTCAGTAAAAGTCAGGAAGACGGGTGTGTGACCCGATTGGGGGATGAGGGGCTGGCATGTTATTTGAATGCCAAGGGAGCAGGGTGTGGGTAGGCAGCACCTTGGACCTACCTGGGACTGAGGCCCTGAAGCCTTTCTGAAGAGCTGGGCTTCATCCTTAGGTTTTCCTCAAATGGACCTTGGCATTTGGGAAGTGTGCAGACCCACTTTCATCTAAGTTATGTGTGGGTCATAATTCATGAGATTAGTTCATATCCAGCAATATGTCTAGTCAGACCCCTTTCTCCCTTTTAAAGAGAGACAGAGAGGAGTGCTTGGGTGGCTCAGTCAGTTAAGTGTCTGACTCTTGATTTCAGCTCAGGTCATGACCTTATGGTTGTGAGATTCTCTCTTCTTTCTCTCTCTCCCTCTGCCCCTTTCTCTCTCTCTCTCTCTCTCTCTCTCTCTCTCTCTCTCTGTCTTTGTCAAATAAATTAATTAATTAAATTAAAAATAAAAAAATTATCTTTAAAAATGAGAGAGAGAGAGAGAGAAAGTACATGGCATAGAAATGACAATGATTTAAAATCATTATTTAAAATAATTTACTCTGACCCCTTCATCAAGGTGGGGGGAATGATCTTAAAATGGTATGAGGTGTTGTAAGACCTCCATCATCTGAGAAAAATAATGAGCATTAAAATAATATACATCCTGTGGCAGACAAACCAAAATACTGGTGTTAGATTTTTTTAACATTTACTTTTGAGAGACAGAGAGAGGCAGGGCATGAAGAGGGGAGGGAGAGAGAGAGAGAGAGGGAGTCACAGAATCTGAAGCAGGCTCCAGGCTTTGAGCTGTTTGTTAGCACAGAGCCCGATGTGGGGCTCAAACCCACAAACTGCGAAACCATGACCTCAGCTGAAGGTGGACACTCAACTGACTGAGCCACACAGGCACCCCACCAGTGAGGAGATTGAGTAAAAAACTTTTCCAGTTAACACCCCCCCACCTTAAAAGATGCCCTGAATATCTTGAAAATTCATTGGTCCATTTGTTTTTTCTTTCCAGGAGGTGTGTCTACTGCAGTGAAAGGCTAGACCAATAAATGTCGGTTGCCTTTTATTTGTGAAAGTGAAGCAAGTGTCTAGGCAACAGTGGGCAAGATGAATGACAGGAAATGCATTGCTCTGGAAATAGGGACATGTTTATTATGGTCAGTTCTCAGAAGAGCTAGAGTTGTCTAGACTGACCCCCTGTCTGCTACCAAGAGGAATATTATTGTACTACTAACTTATGTCAGCTAAGCAAAGTGTAAGGCGTAGGCAAAGGTTTGTTACATAGATAGATAGATAGATAGATAGATATAGATAGATGATAGATTGATCTAGATACACAAAGGTACATTTAAATATTCAAGTCCTATATTCTCTGGGGTGAACTTCTCTATCTCCATCTTTGTTCATTCAGTAAATGTTTGCCATATGACTGTTGTGTGTCATGCATGGTGCTGGGTGCAGGTTAAGACAAAGATGAATGGAAGGAGTAAGGTCCAGAATCATGAACAAAGCATTATGGTACACAGGGGGACAAAACAAAGATAAATTCAACACTAAGTGTCCCAGAGGGGAGAGTATCCAGTAGCGCTGAGGAATGTTTCAAGAGGCTCATTAGTCAGGAGCTTCAGAATGTTTTTTTCACCACTGAGTAGTATTCCACCGTATGTATATACCACATCTTCTTTATCCATTCATCAGTTGATGGACGTTTGGGCTCTTTAACGTGGATGGAACTGGAGGGTATTATGCTAAGTGAAACAAGTCAGTCAGAGAAAGACAGATATCGTATGTCTTCACTCATATGTGAAATTTGAGAAACTTAACAGAAGACCATGGGGGAAGGGAAAGAAGAAAAATAGTTACAAGCAACGAGGGAAGCAAACCGTAAGACACTCTTAAATATAGAGAACAAACTGAGGGTTGATAGGGGGTGGGGGGTCAGGGGAGGCAGGGAAAATGAGAGAAGGGCATTGAGGAGGGCACTTGAGATGAGAACTGGGTGTTGTATATAAGTGGTGAATCACAGGAATCTCCCCCCCCAAAACCAAGAGCACACTATGTATACTGTATGTTAGCTAACTTGACAATAATCATATTTAAAAATTAATAAAATAAAATAAGCAGGTGGCAGAAAAAAGAATTGCTTTTATAAACGTAAATGTTTATTTTTTAAAAGACTTTTTTTTAGAGCAGTTTTAGATTCACAGCAAAATTGAGAGGAAAGTAAGAGATTTTCCACATATTCCTGCCTTCACATATTCACAGCCTTCCCCTTGTGACCACCTAGTGACTTATCATCACTCAAACATTTGCTTTAGGGTTCACTTCTTGGTGATGTACATCTGTGGATTTGGACAAATGTGTGAAGACATATCCACCATTATAGGATCATACAGAATAGTTTCACTACCCTAAAAATCCTCTTTATGCATTTGCTTCTTGAAGGATGACTATTTCTAACCTTTATGGTCCAAACTTGGAAACCACCAAACTTCCAAACTTTGCTTGGAAGTCACATGATAAAGGATTTCTTCTCGCATCACTGAATATATCACATACGTCCACTCTATCTATGACACCAAACAATGCAGTTTCAAAAGAATGTAAGGTTCTTCATAGTGGACCTCATGAAAAATAAAAGCAATTTAAGAGTAGGGGACTGATGGTGTAAGTGGGTATTGGGAATTGAGTCAGGAATAATAAAAAAGAAGAATATGGGGGAGAACAAGAATATCAAATTAAAGAATATATTATGGGGGGAAAAGGACAATTTAGAGATGTGTATGGGACTTAAGGATGTAAATTTCTATTGGGGTTTTGACTGTAATGCTTTAGGATTACAGGCTTTAGCCTGATAAATTTATTCCTTTCCTCCTACCAAACATTCATTTGAGTAGAGAGAGAGAAAACAATAATTTCTAGTTCTTTTTCCTGTCTTCCCTCCCACTTTTCTCCTTCTTAAATTGATATTATTAATACTTAAGATTCAGTTTCATACATTCTTCTTGCTAAATAAAAATGAAGCTGCATTTCAGTCTATTGTTTAACAGACTGATTTCATTGTCTTGTTTATCTGAGAATTGCTTATGGTTTTTCTAGTTATTGAATAAATCAGAAATGCTTACATGGGTTGAAGAGAATCTTATTTTTTGTCATCTTTAGTCACATTCTCTTTGTCACTACAATATATCTAAATGTGCACAGTTCTTTTTTAAAAATGTTTATTTATTTTGAGAGAGGAAGAGCAAGCAGGAGAGGCAGAGAGAGAGAGAGAAAGAGATTCCCAAGAAGGCTTCATACTATCAGCACAGAGCCTGATATGCGGTTCAATCTCACGAACTGTGAGATCATGAACTAAGCTGAAATCAAGACTAAAACGCTTAACCCACTTAGACACCCAGGCGCCCCTAAATGTGCACAGATCTTAATAGACATTGTGCATGGTTTGTTTCAAGACTGCGAGTCTGCAGATCAGGAGATCTGGCACATTTATTTTTGAGACTGTTCACCATAAGCAACCTTTTAGGAAAGTAACAAAGAAAAGTAATTCTTTGATATCTACTCAGTGTTATCGACCTCATATCCTTTGATCTTCACAAGGTCATGTTAGAGAAGACACTGCTCTTTCCCACTTACTGTGTTTGTAGTGAGTATGTGCAGCTCACAAAGATGGAGATCCCAGAGCAGTGCTTCCAACAAGGACCTACTGAACTTCTGCAGTCAATATCAAAATAAGGCAACAGCACGTACTGAGCCTCAGTTTTAACTTGGAAGTTGAGATGATACTGGCTCAGAGTGATTATAATGTTAGAACCATTTTTCTTTTTTTTAAAAAAAGAATAGACTTTATTTTTTTATTATTTTTGAGAGAGAGAGAGAGAGAGAGAGAGAGTGAATGAGTGGGGCAGAGAGAGAGGGAGACACAGAATCTGAAGCAGGATCCAGGCATGAGGCTGAACTCATGAGCCATGAGATCATGACCTGAGCTGAAGTCAGACACTTAACTGACTGAACCATCTAGGTGCCTTTTAATAGACTTTATTTTTTAGAGCAGCTTTAAAATGTTTTCCCAGCTTTGTTGAGATAGAATTGATATATAACACTGTATAAATGTACAGTTTACAATTTGACGATTGGATATACATATATTGCAAAATCATTACTACAATAAGGTTAGTTAACACCTCCATTACCCCCCTTTTTTTGTGACAAGAACTCTTAAGATCTACTCTCTTAATAACTTTTAACTGTATATTACAATATTATTCACTATAATCACCATGCTTTATATTAGATTTCTCGGAACTTATTCATCTTGATGCTGCAGGTTTCTGATGTTTGACCAACATCTCTCCATTTTCTGCACTCCCAGCCCCTGACAGCCACCATTGTGAGATTTCAGTTTCTTTAGATTCCATGTATAAATAATATCATACAGGGGTACCTGCGTGGCTCAGTTCGTTGAGCATCTGACTTCAGTTCAGCTCATGATCTCACAGTCCGTGAGTTTGAGCCCCATGTTGGGCTCTGTGCTCACAGCTCAGAGCCTGGAGCTTGCTTCAGATTCTTTGTCTCCCACTGTCTCTGCCCCTCCCCTGCTTGTTCTCTGTCTCCTCTCTCTATCTCTGTCTCTCAAAAGTAAACATTAAAAAATTAAAATAAGATCATACAGCATTTGTTATTCTCTATCTGACTCACATCATGTAGCATTTTTAAATGTACATAAAAATTGGCCAAAAATCACAGAGTTCCCGTATGCTTCTACACACACACACACACACACACACACACCCTTGCTCCCATCATTAAAGTATGGCATTAGTATGGAACATTTATTACAATTGATAAAAGAATATACATTATTATTAACCAAAATCTATAGGAAAGTTCACTTTTGGTGTTGTCCATTCTTTGGGTTTTCACAAATGTATACTGACATGTATCCACCATTGTGGTATTGTATAAAATATTTTCACTTCCTTAAAAATCCTCTGTGCTGTACCTGCTCATCCCTGTGTTCTAACCTCAGCAACCAGTGATCTTTTTACTGTCTCCATAGTTTGCCTTTTCAGAGAGTCGTATAGTTGGAATCCCACAGTATGTAGCCCTCTCAAACTGGCTTCTTTGCCTTTGTTTTTAAGAGAACTGGCGCTAAGTCATCTGAGGAAATCCAAGATGTGTACTGATTAAATCAACATGATGTGACTGTAATAGCTGGTTGTGATTGTGTGTTACCCAGAGATTAAGGGGGCAGCTGTACATGTCATGAGGGCAGGTTAAACATCACCAGAATATGCTCCATGGCCTAAGATACAAAACTTGTAGGAGGACATGCAGCCACGAGGGGAAGGGAAGAATTGTGGGCCCTTGAAGCTTGCTCTGACGTCTGTGAACCTCATCCCATCTCCTGTCACTTTTGGCTGCAGTTTTAAGAGGGGAAGTCAGTGAACCATGTGGAATCATAGAAGCCCAGGAGGGAGGAAGTTACATTCCATTACAGAAAGATTATTACTACAGGATGCCAAATGCTTCAAAAATTTTTCTGAAAGCATCTAAGTCCAGAAAATCTAAAAGAAGGAAGGTTGCAGTGCCACGGTGCCACCCTTGTTTTGGTATTCTTTGTATTTATTCTGCTTAAGGTTCATAGCAGGTTTGCATCTGTACTTTGATACCTTCCATCAGTTTTTAAAAATATTTGGCCATTATTTTGTAAAATCTTGCTTCTACGCCATTCTTTGCCCCTTTTCACTCTCTAATACTCCAGTCACATAAATGTTAAACAATTCCCTCACATTCCATTTGTCCCGTAGGTTTGTGGACTTTTTGACATTCCTTTACTTCATGCTTCAGTCAGTGGAAAAACTTCCAAGCTACCTTTCAACATGACCATTGCCCGTCATCTGTGTCCAGTTATCTGTGAAAGCCAACTGTTGAATTTTTAATTTCAGCTACTGTATTTTTCATTTCTAAAATATCAACTTGATTGTTTATAAGTTAGTTCTCTGGTAAAATTCTCCATTTTGCAATGTATTTCCTTGAATATATTAATCATTAAATGTGGCTGATAGCTGAAGTATCTGGCCATCTGTGGCACCATTTTTATTGTCTGTTTCTTTTGTTTTGTTTTGTTTTGTTTTGTTTTTCTTTTCTTTTCTTTTGTTTTGTTTTTCTTTTGTTTGACCCTATTTTCTGGTAAGTTAAAACCTGATAAGTTTGATTATATACAGAAACTTGCAGAGACTTCAGGTGATGTTTCCTCTCATGTCTGGAGGTCAGAGCTGGTTTGGGTTGGTCTTCAGTTTTCAGGAGGCTCAGTTGTGCTCTGTTTTCCTCCTACTAGAGGGCATAGCTCCCCAGAGGTCCCAAATGAAGTCCTTGGATGCTTCCCAGTGCCACTCCAAAAAGATCCTAAACTCTAATTTTTATGCTTCTGGCACTAGAAATTGACTGAAAATTCTGTTCTTCTTTTTAAGCCATTTTTTTTTACGACTGATGTTTAACCAATTTTTTATGCAGCTTGATCAGTAAATGTGTTGAGGGAAAACTAGTATGGCTCACTTCCTTATCATTTGTTTTCTCTGAAATCTCAGCCTCTCCAATTAGGACTCCTTGGCTGCCCCAAACTCCAGTTTTGCCTCAAGCTCTATTGAGGTCTATATTCTTAGCAGCCGTTCTCCACTCAGCTCCTCCACATCATGCACCAGACTACCAAGAAATACACTCTGGGGAGAAGGCAGTGTGTGGGAAATGTGGTCTACTATGGCCAGCCTGCCTTCCCATCTGCTCAATTTGATTTTTTAAATGTGTATTTTATCTAGCTTTCCTGTATGTTCTTAGTGAGAGTGTTGGTCAATGACAAGTTATCCCATCATAGCCATACACCTTTAGTTTGAACTTTTAAATTTAGATGGAATAAATTTTGATTTATAATAATCAGCAAAGAAGTGATTTGGGGCTCAGAGTAAAGCCCTAGTGAAACATTACTGTTGGATTTTTTTTCTTGCTTTAGTAATCTCCCTGAATGCCTTCAGATCAGTGAAGAAGATGGAATTTTCTAGAGACCAGGGTGTCCAGGTTTTCCCTATATAATGACTCTCCAAGAGAAACTAGAGAAAGTTAATGTTGTATTTCTTCTGGCAATATTAGTTTTAGAGGATCAGAGCACTTATCTGTTATAGATTGTTTAAGAGGATGGTCTTATATATGTAGTTTTAATATTCTTCTAAGAAATGAATAATAATACTTTCGCACATAAAGCTTATGTGTTTGAAATTTGGTTCTTCACAGGACAGAGAGCCATCTCCAACCAAGCTAACCACAGTCGAAATAATAATATGTAGAATAAACACATTGCTAAATAAATAGAACACACTGGAAGGGGTGGGCATCTGGCTGGCTCAGTCAGAAGAGCATGTGACTCCTGATCTCAGGGTTGTGAGTTTGATCCTGTGGGCTTTGGAGATCATTTAAATAAATAAAACTTAAAAAGAATAGGATACATTGGAGGAGCCACACAGTATAAATGACAATGACTTCTGTAATTTAGGAGGAATCCCAAAAATTGAGAAAGAAGATGATATTTAAAGGCTTTTTTCAAGTCTCATTCTGTAGCAAATGCCCACCTGACTATGAGCCCTTGAGCCAACACCCATATCTCTTTTTTTTAATTTTTTTAAATGTTTATTTATTTTTGAGAAGGAGAGACAGTGTATGAGTGGGAAAGGGGCAGAGAAAGAGACTGGGATACACAGAATCAGAATCAGGATCCAGGCTCTGAGCTGTCAGCACAGAGCCCAATGCAGGACTCAAACCCACGAACCATGAGATCATGACCTGAGCTGAAGTCAGACACTTATCTAACTGAGCCACCCAGGAGCCCCCATATCTCTTTTTGATTCCCCTAGAATTCAGTCCAGATGCCCTGATAAGTATGTGTTACATGTGTCTGCTTCTCCACCTACATACCCATTAGTGTATCTTTATGTGTGAAGATACACACATCCTGCACACCATACACTTTGCCATGTCATTAGGTTACAATTTTATTAGTTAATAAATTAACTTCTCTTTCTCTATTAATATTAGCTAACACTTTTCCAGTGCTTTCACTGTTGCAAGAAATCAATCCTGACAAACCTATAGAGGCCATTGATATCATCACCCAAGCTTCTGGCTAATAAAGCTAAAGTTTACAGTCCTCATGTCATATCTCAAAAGCTGTCTGGAAGATAGTAGAGCCACCACTCACACTTTAAAGTAAAAAGGAAATCAGTGGGAGTTATTCTAACAAGCATATCTTAAATGTAAAATCAATGCATTTTAAACTTGCACTATATGTCCTGTTTTCTTTGTCCTCTTGTGTGTTGGAATTTTTCACGATTTTATGCAAAATATCATTAGAGATACTACCTGGTAGGATGGAACATTAATGTCCATTGTGTGAATGGATGCAAACTTTTCAGTGATTTAAGAACAGAGAGATAGCTGTAATGATAATAAAGCATCTGTCTGTTTTTTGTTAGTGAGATATTGCACACAAACTCCTTCAAATGTATGAATAGATTTTTTTTCATCTTGAGGTTTTCCATTTCTGTTGTGTATTTCACAATTGATATCCTTCATTATTCACAAATGGGCTATGTGATGTACCTCTGAGAAGAGCACCTTATTTGTGTTGTATATAAAAACTATTTTCTGAAAAGGTGGGCCATTGAATTGGGACTCAATATTAAGGGATCTGAGAAAGCTGTCACATCTCAACTTGACAGGGTGCCCACAAGCTTTCACACAGGTCCAGATTGCCTAGAAGCAGGAAACAACACTCAGTTTACTGTGGCCTTAGTCTGCACCTGTGGTGGGTTTGGAAGGACCGGAGTGCCATGCCAAGGTGTTGCTGCAGGTGGCAAGGTACAATTACAGGCTCCTAAGGGTGGTTGGTCACATGTATCTTTCAGAGAAGTCCCTCCTGTACCATTGTGGGGGATGAAAGTAGGGGCTGGCAATACTGAGCGGGAGATGTGTAAGGATTGCCATGCAAATCCAGTATAAGAAATGTGAGTCCTGAACCTAAATAGTGGTGGTGGCATATAGAGGTGAGTATGGACTTGAGAAATGTAAATTCCTAGACATGACAATTAACTGCATTTAGGCATTAGAGAATTGGAGAAGTCAAGGATGACTCACAGGTTAGCAGAGTTTGTTAATCCAGTAAGTGTTACTGAACACCTGCTATGTGCCAGATGCAGAGGCGGATCATGGGATTTGTGTAATAAACCACAAAAGGCCACAATGTTTATCCAACTTCAATTCTTATGGCATGAAACAATGAACAAACACAAACACTATTACTTCAATTTATGAGCAGATCCACAAAGAAATTAAACACTTGGATGTGACCACACACTCAAGGTTTCCTTGTATGAAAGTGGAGACAGCTAGATATGATTGCTTATTAATGCCAGATAACATAGTAAGGTGTTTGGATTTTATTCTAGGTTCAGGAGGAAACCTATGGAAATTACTAAATAGGTAGATTATGTAGTTTATCTTTCAAAAATAATGCTGTACCCTGACTATGCAAATGTTGGAAGGTCAGCTTTACCCCTGTCCTCCAGTTCCCTGGAGGCAGCAGATATCATCTACAAATCTTATTAATGAGGCCTATGATGGGACTAATCGCATCCCCCCATCAGGACCCCCTGAACTGAAATTTGTTTATTGAAGTCTTTTTTCCCAGCTTCATTAGAATTTGACCTTATTTGGAAATAGAGTCATTGTCAGTGTAATTAGTTAAGATGTGGCCATAGTGGAGAAATGTGGGCCCTATTACAACAAGATTAGTGTTCTTATAAAAAGAAAATTTGGGGGTGCCCAGGCGACTCAGTCAGTTAAGTGTCCGACCCTTGATTTTGGATCAGATTGGGTCCTGATCTCACAGTTCCTGAGTTGGAGCATTGCATCGGGCTCTGCTCTAACAGTGTGGAGCCTGCTTGGGATTCTTTTTCTCTCCCTTTCTCTCTGCCCCTCTCCAACTCTTTCTCTCTCTCTCTCTGTCTCTCTCTCTCCCTCTCTCTCTTAAAATAAATGAATAAGCCTTAAGCCTTAATAAGAATATTTGGACACAAGCATGCACATAAGGAGGATACCATGTGAAGATGAGGGCAGAGGTCTACAAACCAAGGAATGCCAAAGATGGCCAGCAAACCACCAGCATCTAGGAAAGAGACCAAGACTATGTTCTCCCTCACAGGCCTCAGAAGGAATCAGCCCTGCCACCACCTTGATCTTGGGCTTTCAGCCTCCAGAACTGTGACACAACACATTTCTATTGTTTGAGCTACCCAGTTTGTGGTTGTTCATTATGGCAGTCCTAGCAAACTAAGACAGGGCCCGTCCCATATTATGCAGGTTCTGGTCATTTATAAGAGGTTGTCACTTTTCATGTGACATTGGCTTGCGGCTTCAAGGAAGCTGTAGTTCACCCACTGCCCTTACCCCTTTCACAGGACTCAGCATCACAGAAGGGATGATTGACAGGTCAGTGGAAGCAAGTGTGGCTTCCCTCTTTGTGTAGCTGCTTCCCTACTTGGATTGTGTTTCATACTACATTAGTAGTCTAGGACAGTCCTGTGAGTTAGGGATTATCATTCCACTTACTAATGAAGAACATGAGAGACATCTGGGTGTCTCAATTGGTTAGGCGTCTGACTCCTGATTTTGGCTCAGGTCATGATCTTATGGTTTGTGGGATCGATCCCCAAGTCAGGCTTTGTTATGACAGCGTGGAGCCTGCTTGGGACTCTCTCTCTCTCTCTCTCTCTCTCTCTCTCTCTCTCTTTCTCTCAAAATAAACTTAAAAAAAGAGAGAATATTGAACAACATGAGACCCAGCATAGAGAGTAAGTGGAAATAGGACTTGAGTCCAAAGCTGGTTCTAGAGGTATGACTGTGCTTCATGAACTTCCCACTGTGAGAAACCAAGCTATTCACTGGTTCAGCAAGAGCCATAGCTGGGGCTTGTGATCAGGCTGGCAGCTGTTCTCAGCTCATGGGCAATGAGGCTCCCTAGGTGGGCAAGGAAGGTGTCCATATACAGGTGTCCACTGTATATGACCCTTGGCTGAGATGGGCTTATGCAGAAGGGGGAATGGCAGTCCCCCCTCCTCCTGCCTGGGTGGCAGCCACTGGTGTCAGCTCATCCTGGCCACTATGCCCCATTTCATGCTTGGAGTGAGATCTGCAGGGGTTGTAAATGCAAAGCTCAAGGTGAACATCCTGTGTTTGGCACCCTTATAATTGCTCTGGCCAGAACACCTCCGTAAAAGGGATAACCACTTGTTTTCACATCCAATGAGACTCAGAAGTCCTCCAGGGCATGGATTTGTGTGTCTGTCATCCCCTGATTAGGACAGATGTATGATTCAGAGTAGACTTGAAGTTGGTGGGTGGGGTGATGTGGATGAAAGATAGAATGGATGAAGCACTCTGCGAACAGAATAACAGGGATAATATTTAAGGTTGTGAGTTCTGGAAGGCAGGATCCTTAGCATCGTTTTCACTAACAAACCCTAGTGCCTACACAATACCAGGCATGGGTCACTAAATACTGGTGTTGACTGGAAGTGCACACCTTTTTCCATTGAATCTAGGTTTTAGAGGCCCAGAGTTATAGGCTGCTTTCTCATTCTTGTGCCTCTTACAGTACCTGCTATGATGCTGGGCATGTGTCTATGTTAGATTATCTTAACCAGATAAGTATGTGTGTGCCTAGCCTCACTGAATCAGTTGGAAGGGGAGAATCAACAACACCCATAATAGAGAAGAAAATGAGGAGAAATGTGTTCACCTGTGGTTCTTTCCAGGTACAGTTCAGTCATTTTAATTACTAGAATGATTTAGATTCTTGAAAGAGATGCTGCAGTTCAAAATCATGTTTACAGTTAAACATCATTTTCCTGAAAACCACAATGCTATGACTAGGGATTATTTCCCTACTAAAGAATCTGACATTCTGATACTTTTTCTTTCCTAGAAATAACCACAAACATCATTTCAAATCGGCTATAATGGAAGCAACTTACATTGTGCGGTCAGGAATTTCCTGAAGTATACAGAAACCACCTGGAATAATATGAATAAAATATGAACACTGTGTTCAGGGCTCCACTTAGTCATGACATTCTATACCAAGGTCTTACCACTCCCCAGACCCAGACATTTCCTTTGCAGTGAAAGAGTACCATGAATACTGGTTATTGTCACTGAAGAAAGTGTCCTCCTTCTCAATGGCCTTGTTCCATTGCAGATGTGCCTGCTACCATTGGGTCATGGTGCTTTGTCACTGTTCTCCCCCTTTTCTTGAAAAAGCAGTCTGCTTTTGACACTACCAACCTCACCTGGTGGCCAGGGTTGGACCAGAAGAATGGCTTTGACAGTAGAAGCCTCAGGAAACCAGTTGATAACTTTCCCACTTTGGAGTGACCACCACATTCGCCCTAGTATCAGGATGTGGGGGATGTGAACAATGCAGTGTGGACATTCAGGAGTGCTTGGAGTTTGGTGCTTGCAAGGGCAGAACACAGGTGCAGAAGTGGCAGGAAATGTCCAGAGAAAGAGAGAAAGGTGTGCATATTTTATCTTCCTCATTTGTGAGGAATATGGAGATGACTGAGTGAGGCCAACCTTTAGAGAAAGATGGCACACTTTCCCCCTGTGCTTCCAGGACTGCAGGTGGCAACAAAGAACACCTTGTTTTATTGGAGGTGTCAGTCGTTCCTACTCCTTGATGCATCCTAGGCTCCAGCAACTGTTGTCTGGCCTCTCTTCTCCCTGCCCATCATCTTCTCATCCAGGCGAGCCCTGGGAGGGGCTCTTCATGGGCTCCCTCAGTCACATCCTGCCCTTCTCCTTCCTACATTCACAGCTCTCCTTCTGCTCCCTGGAACTTTGCTGCAGGAACTATTTTCATTTGTATCTTTAATTTTTTCTGCTCTGTCTTCAGGCTCTCAACCTGTTTTACTGGGCTACTTCAGCTTCCTGATTGGCTTTCCTGTATACAGTATTCTTTCTTTCCCACATTGCCTTCACACAGATGCCTCACTTGTCTACCTAGACATGGGTCTCAGTTCACTGCTCTTCTGTTGGAATGCCTTGTGTGGATCCCAGATGCCTGTGGAATAAAGGCTTGTCAGCCAGCACTGTGGCTCTTGTACAGTTTGCCTCCAGCCTGTTTCAGACTCACTACCCACTGCACTCCCAGAAACATGATGCTCCAGGCATGCTGAACTAACACCCCCAATTTCCCTTTCCTAGCTCATGTCTCTGCTCATCCTGTTCTTCTCCTGGAATGACTATCCAATTTTTCTTTCTGTAAAGATTGCATTCACTCATCAAGGCTCCCACAATCCAGAAGACACTTCACCACTACCATTTAGTTGATTCTTTCTGCAGCTACTGTTGCAGTAAAACAAACAAACAAAAAACAAACAAAACAAATAAACAAAAACAAACACAAATGAGAACTCTCAAATGTGTCACTCAGGTCATGCTTCTTCATATACCTATTGGCTGAATGTATGTATGACCCCTAACATTTTTAACTGCTTCTTCAGCTCAATCGTTGGGAACTGTTCTTTTTTTGTCTCAAGCTTTGATTTTCCAGGGTTCTGTGCACATAGAAGAGGATTAATAAATGTGTACAGGCTTGTGAAAGTCAGTTGTAAGAAAATAATCTTCAAAGTGGAAATGATGTTATGAATATTAAGAATTAATTCAACTCTGAAATTAAAGAGAAGTTATTTTTAAATATAGGTGTCTTAACGCTAGACCAGTCTTGAAAAATTCCCATCATGGAGTTCCCTTAGACTTTTTTAGCCGCTTACTTAAGAGAGTCTGCTTCTTGTTTTATCTTTCCAGAAAGTTCTTCCTTATTTAGACACTTTCCTCCTCCTTTGTGCTTCTGCCATCCTTTCTTTGTTCATCTTAGTTCTTCTTTCCTTGCTGTCTCTGCCAAGTTTTTGCTTTGGTGGTACAGCTGTTCCACTACCCATGTCCCTGCACTTGGTGCTGCCCCTGCAGCTCATGGCAGTAGAGCAGAACTGGGCCAGTTAGAATGAAGTGCGTATCCAGGCAGAATGGACATCCAGCTTATCCAGCACCATTTGCTGAGTTCACTGCCTTCAGGCTGCCAGGCAGCCACCCAGGACTGGGAGGATCCTGAAACACATTCTAATCTACAAGAACCACACTGTCCACTCTTTCTTTGTCCACCCAAGAGCACCTGAAGTTCTGTGATAGTACAGAACTGGAATGGAAAGAATGGCTGGGCCTTGGAGGCAGGCCTGTTGCACCTTCTCTCCCAAAGGGCAGAGGTGACTGCTCCCAGGTCACTGAAGTGCCCCATGAAAGCCATGGTTCTGGGGGTATTGTTGGGGAGAATAAACATACATGTGGGGTCCTCTCTGGTCTCTTCTAAAGTAAATGTCATATGATTTCATGAGCCAATGACACAAAGGGGAAATTACAAGAGATTTCGAGAAAGACATTTGAATGAGGAAAGCAATTAAGGTTTAAGCTTTTAAAAGGAATATACATGAGATAAAAAAGTGACCCTGTGAATTCAGTTTCCCTTTCTCCTCTGGAATTGTCCAGTCTTCTCTGAATAACTACGTTTTGATGAAATTGACCAGCAAGACCCCTTCTCTGTAAGGAGCTGACCTCTCTGTCAGGTGCACTGGTGGGTGAAACTCTTCCAGTATCCAGTATTTAAGGAACATCTGTAGACTATATTTGTTGAAAATCCCTCTCTGTCAAGCAGTGCTGGGCAGACTAACAACTACTGGAGAGAACGTTAGATGCTATATGCACTAATACACTATATACACACAGTGGTCCTTAATTTAACAATTCTGATTTGAGTATTTTATGAGGTTTTTATAGCCTAAGCTGTAGGAATGATTTCTGACTTATTCCTAGATCTTGTGTGGCTCTCTAGTAACTACTTTTTATTCAGAGATTCTTAACTAAACATCCTAACTTGTCAACCCAAACTTCTGCTTCTTGGTTTCCATATTGTTAGCAGCATATTCATTCACAAAATCAGCCAGTCAAAACAAATAGGCAGAGTCAGAATCATCTTTGATCTTGTGTCTTTTACTTTTCAAATATGTATTGTCATTAGGATTGCTAGACAGGTGATACTATCAGCATGGAGTCAGAGCTCTAAACTTATCTCTGCATCCACAGGAAGACATAGTGAGAGGAAAAGTGCTCAGTCCAAGGACTTAGGTCACTGCAGTTCCTGTTTGGTAGAGCTGATCTGGCCTTTAATGTGGTACAGGAAGTCCTCTGATAGGTCTTCATATCCATGAAGGAAGAATAACATCATTTAAAACAGGCCTCTACTACACGCAAAGCAGGTCTCCTGTTTTGGGTCTTATTTTGTGGTGTTTGATTTCTTTAGAGGAAACTGAGGCAGAAAGCCAAAGCTGACCTCAGTGAATGAGGTTCTCAGAGAACACATCTGTCTGTGAGGATGCAGCACCCAGGTGGCCTAGGTTGATGCAAAGGACTACCCTGGTGGGTACCCTCTGCATCCCCACTCTCACTGCTATTAGAAGAAATAATTCTTCATTGATTTTCCCTTGAACTAGAGAATTTCAATAGAATAGCTGCACAACCTCCCCACCACTACTTCTTAAATTCTTACACAGAATCGAAATATATAAAATGGTTGGATGTTGGAGCTTCTCTGAGTCAAGTAGGAGGATGAAACTGGAGCCGTGCCACTTGGACCCTCCCACAACTTCAGGGAGCCACCTGCCTCCTGGGCTCCATAGAACCCAGTCTGAAAATCCTTTACCTAGAATTCTGCAGCTCCCTCCTTCTGCTCCTGACTTTAGCTGCTTCCTCTTCTATATTTCCTGTACATGGCTGCCAAGGAACCCTCCAAAATGCACAAAGTGAGCTGGCCAGGCCTCTACTGAAAAATGTTTTAGGAAGCCCCATTGCCCTTTCATGTGGCTGTGTGATTTTAGCTGGCTAACCTTCCCAGGCTACCATCACCAGGCGCCTGCTTTCCCTTTCACCTGCTGGCACATTACCAGCCAGCTCTGGCATGACACTGCAGAAGGCTCCCTGGCCTGGGGCATCCCAGCTACTCCTCATGACTACCTATTCACATTCTTTCAATGTGAGCAATGCTTCCAGGCTCAGCTCCAAACTCCTTGCCATGGATGTCAGATTCTTTACAAGGTTTGTGGGACTTTGTACCTTTGCTGGTGTCATTGTTTCCACAAAGAATGCTCTCAGCCCCTCTATTTGCCTATGTAACTCTTACTGTTCTCCTCCCGAGCAGTCTTCTGCCATCACTCAAGGCTGGGCAGGAGACTCTCTGGTGTGATCATAAAGCCTGGTCCACATGTCTGTTAGATACTTACCAAATATCACTGTTGACTTTCTCTCTGTAGGTTTGTGTGTTGTACTCAGCCATAAGCCTGCAAATGCAGGACCTAGTAACTGACCCCAAACTATCTTTTGCTTCACCTGAATCTGACTAGCTTATATATGTTTCTTCCACAGTCTGAGTGCTTCTCACTGCCCAGAAAAATGATTTCCATGTTTTCAGCTCAACTCCAACATCTATTACTTCTTTAATAATGCTTTCTTCAACAAATCTCAGGAAGAATTGTTGATTGCATTGAATTTGGTGGCCTATTGCACTTTTCTACAGTTCAGAAAAACACCACATTTTTTCCCCTTGCTGTTTGGATGTAAATATGTATTTCTCCATCAGGTCAGGAGTATACAGTTGAGTATGGTGGCTCCCTATTGCTTTGTAATATGTTATCTTAACAGTGAATTAAATTGGCACATTCCTTGTCTCATAATTTTTATGGTCAGAAATCTGGACACGATTGGCTGGCATCTCAGCTCTAAGAGCTCTCACAGACTGCAAATGAGGCCAGACTTGCAGTCATCTCAAAGTTTGACTTGGGGGAAATCCATTTCCAGCATCACTAATGTGGCTGTTGGCAGGGCTTGGTTCTTCACTGGTTGTTGGACTTGGGCCTTTGCCAGAGCCTCCAGCATTTCTTGCCACACAAGCCTCTCCACAGGGCAGCTGGTTTTATTAGAGAGAAGCCATAGACAGAGTGAGGAAGGAAGGAGAGAAGGAAGGAAGGAAAGAAGGAAGGAAGGAAAGAAACAAGGGAGGGAGGAAGGAAGAAAAGAAGGAAGAAAGGGAGGTAGGAAGGAAGGGAGGAAGGAAAGAAGGAAGGAAGGAAAGAAGGAAGGAAGGAAGGAAGGAAGGAAGGAAGGAAAAGAGGAAGGAAAGGAGGAAGAGAGAAGGAAGATTGGGGAAGAGAGATTAGGTATGTAAGAGGCAAGTTTTTATAATCTAATCTGGAAGTCATACCCCATCACTTCTGATATATTCTGTTCAGCAGGAGCATACCATTAGGTCCAACCCACAGGAAAGGTGAGGATATCTTCAAGGGCTATAATGGCAGGAAGAGGAGATTTTGGGAGCTCTTTTAGAAGCTAATGACCACACACCTGCTTTGAGTCAGTCACTGTGCTAGGAGCAAAACTAGATGCAGCCTCTGAAATCAAGGTGACAAGTCCTGTAAAGTATAGCAGTCATGAATTCACATAACCACTGAAACAGATTATTGCACAAGTTGAGGTGAGCAACTTTGAAGTGATGTTTTAACAGAGCTGACCTGGATCAGAGACATCAGAGGATTTCTTGAGGAACTTGTGAAAATTTAAGAGATAAGTTGAGAAACGCCAGGGGAGCAGGTAGTGGGAGGCTTAGGGTTGGCATCAGGCATCCTGAACAGGAAGAACAGCAGGCATAAAGGGCTCGTGCTTAGTGCTGCTTGGAAAATTCAAGAAGGGCAAAACATCTCACCAACTCTGATCAACATAACGGACTTGAGAAAGTTACTACCCTATGCACCATCCTTATTGGTTTGCACTCAGCCTAATAGTTCCTTTATCCATTTCCTCTTTCTGGAGTGCACCTAGTGTCTACTGCAAGATAAACTATTTGGAATGAATGAGGTGATATATGCTTTGGCAACAATCAATTTAAACAGCTTTTGGCTAGAACACAAAACCATAAATCTGCTGAAATTGCTGGGTATCAGGGCATGTCAGCTGTCACACTACTTTGCTTTATCAAAAGCAGATGTACGTTCAATGAAAGAAAAAAGAGAGGGGAACTAGCATCTACTGAGTTCCCAACATCCACCAAATGATTTACCCAAATTATCTCATTTAATCCTCACAGAGCCCTATGAGGTCAATATTACCAGCATGTTTTCAGAGACAGGGAACCAAGTGCAGTTAGACACTGGCCTGAGACCCATGGCCAGGTCTGTCCACTCCAGATGCAGTGTGCACTCTGCAAAGTGGCTTTCCCTTCACTTTACAGCAAACCTCCATCTTCACCAATGGGCCAATTTATTCTAATTTCTTGAGAAACCTTGGCTAACTTTGGAGCAGAGTTTTGATGCCTTTGTAAACAAATGGTGATGCTAATTATGTTTGCTGTGTCAATGCAGTGAAGAGGGGCTGTGAATGTTAGCTTGACTCAAGAACTATAGAAAGTTCAGAGTGTAGAATGATGACAGGGAGCTGGGAGGCATGCCCTGAGTCCTTTTATTTTTAATAAATTATTTCTTCTTCCTCAGTGTCTCTGTGGCCTCTTCCTGTATTCTCCAGCAGTGGGAAGACAGCCGCAAAACTTCCTTTGCTGTGTTTCTAACTGCTATGCACTCTGAACTGCAAACCAAAGACCGACAAGGAAACAGGGTGTATATAAAGGTGAGGGAGATAGGTCACATGTCTTTATAATACATCCTGTTTCCTCATGAGTCTTTGGTTTGCAGTTCTGTGTTATAGGAGAAAACTGATACTTCATACTTAATTTTGCTCTCTAACATATTGACAGGATATTCTTTGAACTCCAAAATCAAAGCCATCTCATGTTCATGTTTTATTGTTCTTTGGTATGGGAGGAATGTTTTTTGGAGGTTAGAAAGTAGGCACATGGTTTTATAATATTGTTCTGATCCAGGAATGGAAGAGAACATTCATTATACCTTTGTCTTGCAGCCTTCTTGTGGTGGTAGAATATCATCAGGCACATCTGCAGCTCACAAATACTTAGAATAATATGATGTCTTCATGAAGAATTATACACAAACTCAACTGTTAATCATGGCTATACTTATATGTCTTTCTTGTCTTGTATATTTTGTTTGAAATCTTTCTTCAGTGACTTCTCTTTAAAACCCTGAGACAGTGAAAGACAACATAGGATAATGTCTTCAGTGGGACCATATGGTATCAGTTGCTTACTCAGCTAGTTGCATAACTGTTCATGCTCGCTTGCTTTCCAGAGACAAACCACCACACATTCATTTAAAATCCATGATTGGGCATTGTTAGGTGGTTTTTCTCTGAAGGAATATTGTGGTCAAGTGTCTATGTACTCAGTGAGACTTTCCAGTCTTGTGTTTCTTACATCACCAAACTTATTGATGAATAAAAAGTCCAGAGGTACACACTTATGTAAAGGATACATAGCATCCTCACAGGTCATCATGATTATCTGCAGACTCACTGAAGAAGAATGAGGCCCAGCACTTCCATTACTGTAGTTCTCAGGCACTGACTATCATTTGGATGACCAAAGATGTGTCAACAGCCTGGCTTGGAGGGAGCCCCAAGGTCATAGCATAATTAATTATACAAATCAGATATGTGTTCATGATTCTTGGTTCTCATATGTCTGTTGCACTTGAAAACATTCAGCTGAAGGACAAAGGTGGTTCCATATATACTGACATTCCAATTATTGAATATGGAAAAGGGAATTTTCAATACTTGAAATACATTTGGCAATACAGAGTTTTAAGTTTTTCAAATTTATACTTCACAAACATAAAACACATTTTTAGATTTTGAGGGTCATGATCAGGCTCTGTTTTAAAAGAAACAAGCTAGAAATATTATTGAATATGCTGTTGGGCTGCTACTGACTTTGCTGATCTGAGAGAAGCACTATAAATCTATTTATGGGCTAAAAGTGGAGTCAAGATGGATCACCTCAGCCTAGGAGACAACACTTAATTGTACTTTATCTTTATTTGGATCTATTAGGTTTTAATTAGAGTTTATTTTGCTAAATGTTTTGAACCTGAATAAGAATTTAATTTGTGAAACAACTGAATTACAGAAACTTAGAGAAACCAGTGAATGGGGGGGGTCCAAGCAAATGAATCAAGCACAGCTCATTTATATTTAGTAAAGTGATAACACAAACAGAGTTATTACTTTGTATGGGAGGGCTGAGTTGATACCCCAGCAGGGGCAAAGTGGGGCCCCACCTGGGGGATGCGTATTCTGCTTTAGCCTAGGAGGAGGCTGTGGCAAAAGGCCTGCAGATGACTGCCCAAGGGCTGCATACTCACTGCCCCTGGGAGTAAAGTTTATGCCTCTCAGGTTCTCATTACTCAGCTGAGGGCCTAGAAACCAAGCCTCTCTCTCTTCCTGAGAGTGGGCACTGGCATGGTTTCAGAGCCATCCCACCCTCTGATGCAGAGCCTTTGGACTTGGTGATCCAAGTGGACCAATCACGGACATCAGAATCTCTGGGAAAACCTCATAAACTCCAAGTGCCATGCCCTTGTGCCAGACCTTGTGAGCAGAAGCCTAAACAGACATATGTTTAGAAAGGCCACAAGGAGTTAATCTAGCCCTGGCAGTGGAGTATTCTGGGAATGTGCCCTGGAGAGCAGAGGAGACTGCAAGCTCAAGAGAGTCCGAGTGTGGCCCTTCCATGAGGACTGCAGGTACAGCCACCAGAATCCCAGTTCTTTCTGTTCCCCCACCCAGTCCCATGGTAGTAAACATGAGGATTTTAGCTTTCTGAGAAAAAGATGCAGGTTTCAGTCTCCTGAGACTGCCACTCATGTTAATATAAAATAATGAAATCATAACATCAGTTGGCTCCCTGAGAGCTGGCATTGCGATTCTCCTTTAAAAAGAAAGATATCTTCCTCTTAAATTATCACCTGTCACCTTGAATTTAAATATACCCCCAGAGACGTGGGGTGTTAATCACTGTCACCATGATATAACTTGTGTGCTTGCTAGGTAGTGGCACCCCTGGGCTCAGAATCCTCCAACCAGGTGAAGCTCAAGCCCTGGGATTAGCCAAGAGCATTGGGCTCTGTCTCTCCAACACCTGCCTCCTCTGGTTGTATCTCCCCTGCCCCTCTGCTGTCCCCAGCCTCAAGACTTGGTCCTTCTAACTCTCTGTCCTATATCTGTACAAAGTGTATATCTCACCTCCTGAACATCTTGATGAGATGGTCCATTTCCCCCATCTGTCTCCTCTACTTTATTTTATGACCCTTGGGATTCTTCTAGTATAGTCAGTTCCCTGACTTTCCTCCATGAGCCTCAAGGCCCCTGCACCCAGTGGTCATCATAGCCCAGGCTCTGTATATCTTTGTGGGGCATATAACCTGTTGGAGGAAGTCTGCACTCAGACACTAGAGAAAGAACACAGAAGTCAGAGACTGGGAAGTCAGAGACTGATGAGAAGCATCAAGCTGCCTTTGCAGGGCAGCTACATGGGTGAGCACCTATGCAGGCACATGGTGCCCTGCATGGGTTTAACACTCTTGTGTCACGATCTTCACATTCTTATTAATTTTTGACCAGGAGGCCCTGCATTTTCATTGTGCACTGGGGCCCACAAATTGTGGAAGCAGCCCATCTTCCAGTGAATCTGTACCTTCAAGTAGTGGGTTTGTTTCACTTGACATGGTTACACAGCCTGTAATCCCACAAATTAGAGCATCACCTGTGCAAAATATCATGCAGTTATACAATTTCAAAATCTTCTAGAAAGACCTACCAGCTTTCTAGAATAGCTAGTGGCTATTCACACTGTTTGTATCAGTGTCTTCCAATTTCTTTTTTTTTGTTTGTTTAATGTTTATTTTTGAGAGACAGAGAAAGCATGAGCAGGGGAGGGGCAGAGAGGGAGAGAGACACAGAATCTAAAGCAGGCTCCAGGCTCTGAGGTTTAAGCATAGAGCCCTACGCAGGGCTCGAAACCATGAACAGTGAGATCATGACCTGAGCCAAAGTCAGATGCTTAACCAACTGAGCCACCCAGGTGCCCCTCCAATTTCTAATCTTATAGTTTCTAATTTGCAGCTCATTTCCTTCCCAGGAAGCTTGCCAATCACTCACCTGAATTGGGACCAACTATAATAGTTTAAAGCCACACATGTGGTTGGTTGAGATACCTGCACAGTGCACTACAAAGACACTGAGATGACAACAATTGTCAGCCATGGAGTAAGACAAATCAGGGCTCACATTCTAACTCTCAGTGATTGAATATCATGCTTCTTATTTCCATATTTGAAAAATGGACACCAAAACATCTATCATATACATTTATAAGTATACCAGATATTGCATGTAAATTAACTAGTAGTTACTCCTTCAAAGAAAAGTGAAAAGGGTGAGTGAAATGTGCAAATTGCTAGCACTCAGGAGAGCTGGGTGTGTAGGAGTTTTAGTTGGGAGGATGAGGGGAAAGGGGTCTGGAAGGCAAGGAGTCCAGGAGTGACTGTATCCAGGACTCTTGTGTGCCCTCCCTAAGTCTCTGTTTTGTATTTTTTAAATGCTGTTATGGACGGGTTGATTGTGAGTTAATGAGATAATCACTCCAAGTACTTGTAATGCTCTCTGTATGTTGAATAAGACCTGTAATAAGTGAGTTCTTCTCTCTTGTTCTGAGATGGGTCTTTTTAAAAGCAGAGATGAAGCAAGAGTATTTTGGAAGAGTAAGATGGTTCAAATGTAATTGGTGGTGCACTTGTTAATTCTAATACCTGTGTATATTCCAGATTAAGTGAAATTTAGTCTCTGTAAGGGGCATGAACTCAATTAGCATCCATTTGTGCTTGGATAACACAGAAAGAGATTAGCTTTAAAAAAAAAAAAAACTTCACTGTTTTATTTCTGTATGAAAGAATGAATTTGCATTTTCCTTCTCCTTATGTTCTTATATGGGACGTATAAGAAACATACTGTTGCCTTCTCCTTATGTTCTTATATGGGAAGCTCTATCTCTTAGGCACTTAGATCAGCAGTGTTGACTTCACATGACACTCCATTCCATCCCCTGGAGCAGGGGCAGGCTCAGCCATAACATAAGACTTAAGAGCTCCAGCCAGCCTGAGCAGGCTTCTCCATCTGGACTATGATGGCACACTGTTTTCCTCCACCCATCTCCTTAGAGGGGATGCATCATTCCATCCTCCTTCTGCTGTATTTAAGATAAAGCACTGTCTTACAATGGATCTTAAGAGAATGTATGAATTTTACTAACAGTAAAACTGTTCTTGGATAAGGAAAGCAAGATTTCCTCAGATAAGTAAACAAAGTAATGTAGATCTGCTGAGTTAAAACTCTAAGATTCAGACTTCCTAGTGTTGGTTATTTTCATACTTAATGTGTTTTTATTTCCAAATTGATGACAATACATCATTTTTACAAGGTGTTTCTATTTAATTGTAATATTTTATCAATTAGGTGTTTATTTTAAAAACTGTAAAATAATAATTTATAATTATAATGAAATTGTAATGTGCCATAGTAATAAAATATTACTACTGGTTGATAAGTTATGTATGATAATATCACTGATAGTGTACGTAATTTTCTTACAACATAATGTTTAATACAGTGATTCTACTCTTCCAAATTTGATAGTTTTTTAATTCATATGAGGAAGTTAAGACATCCATCCACTATGTAGGATGAAAGAAAAATTATTCAAATATTGTTAAATGTCTATTTTTAGCTGTTGATAATTTCTAGCAAATAAATGCTGCACGAAGTCTAGGTGCAACCAGATGCGTTTAGGTAGCAGGATGCAAGTCACAAATTATATACACTTATTATGTGCATTTTTCTTCCTACTTGTCCCCTAAACTCGAAGGGCTTCGAAAGCTATGAAATCTAGACAACTACAATTCTTGAGTCTACTGTCTTTAATCATTCTAGGTAAGGATTAGACCTGCATCCTCCATTCTTAGTTTTACTTGTGGTTTTAGAACTTCAGAAGAAATCTGTTCCTTTTAGTCAGGGTTCTTCAGAGAAACAACCAATAGGAGAAAGAGAAAGAGAGAGAAAGAGACTGAGAGAGAGACAAGTGTGTACCAATCCTTCATATTGGTTCACATGATTATGGAGGCTGAGAAGTCCCATACAGTCCCATCTGTAAAATATAGATCCAGGAAAGCTGGTGATATAGTTCCAGTCTAAATTTGAGAACCCAGAGCACCAATGTCATAAGGCAGAAGACAGATGTCCCAGTTTAAAAAGAGAGTAAATTCACTCTTCTAATTCATTTTTGTTCTGTTGAGATCCTCGATGAATTGGATTGTGCTCACCTGCATTGATGAGGGTGGATCTTCTTTACTCAGCCTACAATTCATAAGATAATCTTTTCTGGAAACACCCTCACAGACATACCCAGAAATAGTGTTTTAACAGGTATCTGGCATCCCTTAGCCCAGGCAAGTTGATACGTGAAATTAAGCAACAAAAAGTTTTATTGAATTTTTTATTGAGTTCATATCCTCCAAAAGTACATCCAAAGTACAAACCATAGTGAATTGGCACTATTTTTTTTATATATAATGAATTAAAAAATGCTGTTCTCTTGAATAATATCTGTCACTTAGTCTTATTTCCTTTGCTGACAGAAGGGAAGGGCACGAAAATGTCATGTCTGGTAGGAACAAAGGTTTATTGCCTTGTTTCACCCTAAGGAGATTCCTGAAATGGACTAACCTTGCTCTTCGTCTCCTGGGGCAGTGGGTTACTTTGATCATGACACTTCTGGCTGTCTTGAGAGGAAATTTCTCACTTCCTTGCCTAGCATGGAGACCAGGTCATGAGGAAGGACTCGGCCCTCAGGCTTTGAGGCCTTAGAATGTGGAACTTGAGGGAGGGAGGAAAAACTCAGCATTCTGTGGTCCACCTGTGGAGGATAAAAGCCTGGTTAATCATAGAAAATACCAAGTATGTGACACATAATTTCTCTTGTAACTTCTTTTTTAAACAATTTTTAATATTTATTTATTTTTGAGAGAGTGGGAGAGACAGAGAGAGAGAGAGATAAAGACAGAGACAGAGTATGAGCAGGGGAGGAGCAGAGAGAGAGAGAGAGAGAGGGAGACAAAGAATCCAAAGCAGGCTCCAGGCTCCTAGCTGTCAGCACAGAACCCAAAGTGGGGCTCGAATTCACAAACCACGAGAACATGACCTGAGCTGAACTTGGATGCCTAACCAACTGAGCCACCCAGGTGCTCCTCTCTTGTACCTTCTTAATAAATCATACCAGTGCTGCTAAAATCTCCATATAGCAGACCACTTTGTTCTTACTCTTTCCACCACACAAGAAATCTAATATCAATAAAATAATGGTTGAAAAGATTTAGCAAACAGATTAACCAATAATTAAAAAAATGTAATATATTTTTTGTTAATATTTTTAAAAATCTAAATAAAATGGACAATTTGTGGGAAAAATAAATTGTAAAGCTTAGATGCAAGGTAAACAAGTAACATTAAGAGAAATTATAAAAATTGTCAAAGAATTTCCTCCAAATAAGATGTCAGGGTCAAATTCATGTTTTTCAGATTCAGCAAAATTATACTCTCAAAATTATAAAACTTGGCTGGTGTGTGGAAACACACCCTCCTTGTAATACTATTTTATTTTGTGGTGACTGTACTGTGGCTACTGTAATCTTAGTTCAGAAAGCTAGTGAGGACAAGAAAGTACTGCACATCAGTAGTATATAACAAATATAGATCAATCTCAACACAAAAGGCAATGGTTGCAAAGAAAACTCTGTATACATTGAGAGGACCATCTGCAGATTCCAGGACTTCTTGGCAGGTTGAAAGGTGGTTCTGGATCAAAGGAGATGCAGCAGTGCAAACGTCTCAGCTGACAAAGAAGGAAACACTTGTAATCATTGAGATTGACTACAAAAAACAGAATGATAAATATTGTTCCCTTTCTATGGTGACCTTGAGCTTTCTCATCCTGCCCCCTGTGGGATGATTGTCAGCCTTAAAGCTAGGGTGTCAGACCTATGCATGAAGCTGGGCAAGGTTTGTTAAATTATAGACCATGGGCCAGATGGAGCCAAGATATAACGTGTGTGTGTGTGTGTGTGTGTGTGTGTGTGTGTGTGTTTCTCTCTCCTCTTTCTTCTCCTCTTTCTCCTCCTCCTTCTCCCTTCTTCCTTATTTCTTCTTTCTCTTCTAAGCTAAGTCTTTACATTTTTTTAAAATTTTTTTTAACGTTTATTTATTTTTGAGACAGAGAGAGACAGAGCATGAACAGGGGAGGGGCAGAGAGAGAGGGAGACACAGAATCAGAAGCAGGCTCCAGGCTCTGAGCCATGAGCCCAGAGCCCGACGCGGGGCTCGAACTCACGGACCGTGAGATCGTGACCTGAGCTGAAGTCGGACGTTCAACCGACTGAGCCACCCAGGCGCCCCAGTCTTTACATTTTTAAAGGATTGTAAAAAAGAAAAAGAAGAGCAGTAGCAACAACACCAACAAAGCTTCTCAAACAAAAGAGGAATGTGTGATAGATTCTGTGTCCTGCAAGCCTGAAATTTTTGATCTCTACACCTTTACAGATCAGAGTTCTATGACACCTGCTCTATAGGCATCCTTAACTTTCTGCCTTTATTTTATTTTTTTAGTATATATTTATTTTGAGAGAGAGAGGGAGAGAGAGAATCCCAAGTAGGCTTCATGCTATCATCAAAGAACCCTATGCAGGGCTCGATCTCATGAACCTTGAGATCATGACCTGAGCCAAAATCAAGAGTTGGATACTTAAGCAACTCAGCTACCCAGGTTCCCCTTGGCTCTATAATATAACATTTTTTAGATATTAAGATCGATCAATAAAAAAAGTCACATGAACTATTAAAAGAAAAATTTGGGGCAATTAATTCTAAAATTATTACTTGCTAATGAAATGATTATATATTTAGGAAACCAAAAGGAGACAATGGAAAAGTTAGATGGTAGAGATTATTAAAGGTTTGAGAATGAAGACAAAAGCATTCTCAAAAGTCAGTAAGGAAAAATAAACCTTCATAACACCAGAAATACTGGCAAAATATTTCTTTAAGTTTATTTATTTTGAGAGAAAGACAGAAAGCATGAACAGGGGAGGGGCAGAGAGAGAAAGTGAGAGAGAGAGAATCCCAAGCAGGCTTCACACTGTTAGCTCAGAGCCCAATGCTGGGCTTGAACTCACTATGAGATAATGACCTGAGCGGAAGTTGGACGCTTAACTAACTAGCCACCCAGGCACCCTTGGGAAACATATTTGTAAAATGTATACAAGAAAAGAATCTCAAATAGATAATACAGATACAAAACAAGTATTAAGTCAGTAAACAAAGGAAGTGACTCATTTAACAAATACATACTGACTGCCTTCTCTGGGTCAGGCATTGTTTTAGGTGCTGAAATAAAAATTCACCAAAATTCACCCTGGGAATTAGCAAAGATGTTCTCAAAGGTGATAATACAGTACGTGGAAAGAGGTGAGATGTGTCATCCAGTGTTGGTGGTAGAATAATGCTCGGGTTTATGGGGTGCAATTCTGAGATGCCCTCACTTGGAAGTACAACATGTCACATCTGCTGGCACATTATGCATGGACTGAATGGGAACCCCAAAGCCCCACCACAGAGGCATCCACTGCAAACAGGAAAAAAATAGATATGCAGGTGGGAGAGATGAGTGAATGAGTTGTTTTTATTATGTTATATTTATTCTGCAATAATTGAAATTATGTGGATTTTCAAGAATGGTTCTAGCATGTTATTCTGGATTCCTTTACTGACTCCTCCTAAGTCCCAAAACTTTGATCAGGAAAAAGCAACAGTGGATCATTCAGTTCCTGTGTATACAACAAGTGCTTGAACCTTCCTCAAAGAAACATGCCATAAGAATGTAGGCCATTTTTCCCACTTTCCAGACTCTGTACTTTTCCTTGCTTATTTTAAAGTATTGAGGATCTAAATAAAGAGTCTAGAGTAGACAGTGCTCTTCTGTATTCATTGTCCAAATGGAAAAATAAAACCATCCAGCAAGAAAAACCCTGGATGTCTTGAAGTATTCAGTACTTGGTTCCTTTTCATTTTTTCTTATTTTTTTAAATTTTTTTTTATTTTTATTTTTTGCTAGTGTTCTCTGCAAGGGCAGTCCTTCCCTCAGACCTGGTAGCAAATGGATGTGAGCTGATCTGTGAGAAACCCTTCAGCTTTCTGTAATCTGCAGTCACTGAAAACTTCAATGAAGATGTTTTCTACTGGGTCTTTTGTCTTTTACGTAAATCCAGTTAGGATGAGTAATCGGACAAATATTTTATGGGATTAAACAACTATTCTTATAGTTCCAGTAAAGAATGCTTTTTGAATCTAATTAACAAGAAGGCTTCAACACCTATGGTCATTTATGCTTTTGGTTTTTAGGAGAAAATGGCAAATAAATAACTAGAATGTCACAGATTTATTAAAACAAAAGGATTCCAGAGGGTGTGTCATGGAATCATGTGAGGCTTGCTCATCTGTCTGTGCCTTGTGCATCTACCGGGCTGCACAATCCTAAAGGATGTTTCAAAAGATCAGGCAGCAGAGAACACTGATGCTGGAGAAAGTGAATCTTGCTCTCCAGATTATCTTTAATGCTCCCTTTGGGCATGCCCTTCATGCCATCCTTATGTAAAAATGTGGCATTGTTTTAAAGGAATTTTACCACATACTAATTCTTTGGAAATTTATAATACTGGTTGGCAAAAATAAGAAAATAGACTTGAAGATATTTTCCGTTTAATCCAAACACAGAAAATCCAAGCTTACTTGCCTAAAAGAAGTCCTAGAGACAAAAAATAAATAAGAAGTTTCCACATATGTCCAGAATGAAAATCATTACATCCAGCTTCCATTGCAGTGCCAGGAGGCCTTTGCTCTAGGCTCCCTGTGCAGTCAGATATGTTGCATGGCATGAGAGCTCATGACATCAACTGGGAACCTTTTTACTCACATTCATGGTGAATTTTAGGGATATTTCCCAAAGCCAAAGAGGCATGCAGATTCTTACAAACAGTTGGACAGGAAGGCCATGGACTTTTATTGAAGAGTGTGTTAATCTGCTCCATCTCCAAAGACAGCATTTGAACTTAGTTTTATCTTATTCAACTTCCATGATGACGCAAAATGATAAGACATCAGATCACATAGATCTTCAGTATGCCATAATAGAACAACAGAGATGTTGATTTCTGCTAGGAAGTCTGGTATCCAGGTTTACCCTGCATCTGAGAATAAAACAGAGGGTGGTAAAAGTTTATACCCAGATAGAGCTGTCCTCAGTTCAGTGGAATTACAGATGCAGAATCTGACTGAATAACTATGGGTAAGGTGAAGAAGACTTTTGTGTATGCTTTTTCTTTTAAGCTTTAGATGCACGCTTTAGGGTGGAAAAACTCAGCATAAGTCTGAATCATTTGATTCCTCAATTTGACTAAGTTCTGAGAAATCTATTGAACAGGAAATGAGCTATGCTATGCTCTCCCAGAAGTTACAGTATGTCTGCATTTGGGAAATTTATTTATGAATCCCAAAGTTTCTGGCTACAAGTCCATTTATGGTCAATTGTTTTGATCTGTTGCTGTCAAAGTATTTTAAAAAATTAAATTATTGTCGTGGAAACTGAGAGCCACTATCTCATATCTAATCAGAATAACTGGAGGGGTGTGCTGTCTGATTGTATCCTTGTAGGTATGAAGGCTAATTTAGTCTATTAGATTCCAGTATGTTCATTGACCTGTTCTCAAGTGGTAAGTAATTAGCACTGTCTGTAACTATCCATTTTGTAGAAAATAAAATTGCTTTTAAACTGCTTTTGTATTGCTACTGTATTTATTCCCCACCGCCCCCCCCCCGCTTTATTGAGATATAATTGACACATAACACCTGTAAGTTTAAGGTGTACAATGGTTTTATTTGATACATTTATAAATTGCAAAATGATTACCACCACCATGGTATTAGCTACCAACTCCATCCTATCACATGGTTACCATTTGATGTATTTTCGAAAAGCTCTTAGGCTAAATGCAACCATTGTCACCAATAAAACTATTTGTGAAGCCTACACATAAATTTGTGATCCCATGGCAACTATAAAAATAAATTTAGACTTTGGTTTGTTGGTTAGGGAGCACTAAGCTGCTGTAACAGGAAACTCCAAGTAATTCAGTCATCTGAGGAGAATAGAAGTTTCTCATGTGGGAATTCTGAAGTGAACATTTCAGGCTAGTTGGCTGCTCTGGTCCTTCAGTCATACCAGGAAGCAGACTGATAGTGCATGCTCCTTGTCATTTCCAGCGTGTGACTGCAGAGCTTGGGGGGACACTCTCCACTTCTGTTTGTCCAAATTTCTCTCAGGGAGAGAAAAGTCTCAGGGCTACAACCAGCTGGAAAGGAGTCTATGAAACAAGTTCCTATTTATCAGACACCTCCCACCTGCAACACTACTATATAGAACATTGAGAGAATGGATTTTGGTAGGCAAATAGTCTCCACCACTACATTAGTCTCCACAAGTTACATTAATAGTATATTGGACTATAATTTCTAAATTGCTATTGATAACTGGGATAACTTCAACCTTTATTCCAATTTGAAAATATAGTTCAATAAATATGGAATGAGGATGTATTCACAAATCAAGTCTTTATCACTATTTTATAAAATTTCTAAAGCCAGATTCCCAGTAGTGTTTCTTTTGCTGTCCTCACTCATGGTGGCTTTGTCCCCAATGTGTAGTGACATGCACAGGGGTGACTCACCTGGTAGGACTGAGTCCCTTTCATTTCCTCCTTGGCAACGTGCACCACAGTTGTCAGAGATACAAAGCTGTGTTGATATAAATATGTCTGGTTATTTTCAGACCATCTGGATCTAGTCTAAAAACTGATATTAACAGGGCATATGGCAAATAAACTCCACATCCTCTTTGGCTCTGCTGAAGAGGTAGCTATGTGTTTATTCTCATGACCAGTCCCAAAAAGAAGGCTAAAATTCTGTCTAGAATCAACCAATACCAAGTACATGTTTCTCACCATGTCAAGAAGTCTGAAGAAGTTAGCAAATATCCTTTTTCATTTCTAACTTAGATAGTCAAGAGAGAAGACATGTGTTCCAAGACTGTAGTCTTGAAACAGTGTTAAGTAATTATGCAAAGTAAAAGGATTTGCAACCATACGCAAAGCTTTTGCCTACCTGGCGATAAAATGCCCTTAGTCTCTGTAAAGAGACACAGTTAGGTTATCAAACCACCAGATGGCACCACAGAGAGTGTAGGTTTCTGCATCAACCACCAGGGTGTGCAAGGTTTGCTCTTTGCTTAAGTATCATTTCTTTCTTCTTCTTTCTTTTTAATGTTTATTTATTTATTTTGAGAGAGATAGAGAGTGAGCAAAGGAGGGTCAGAGAGAGAGGGAGACAGAATCCCAAGCAGGCTCTGCACTGGCACTGCAGAGCCCGACAAACTCACAGACCTTGAGATGGTGAACTGAGGGGAAACCAAAAGTTGGACACTTAACCAACTGAGCCACTCAGGCACCCCAAGTATCTGTTATTTCTAGCATCAAAAACTTTGTATTGCTCTGTGCAGTCAAAGCTTATTGGAGAAAGAACAATCTTCCCCCTTCCAATTCATTCCCCTAAAGTATGTATGAACAGACAGTGTCATATTAATGACAATATTTTATCAATGTTCTAAATTTAAATGGTACAATATAGATAATACATTCACAATTCATTGCAGTTATAAACCAAGAGATGAAGAACCGAGGAAACTACATAGTTTTTAAATGTGTACATTAGGGATGCCTGGGTAGCGCAATCGGTTAAGCATCCAACTTTGGCTCAGGTCATGATCTGCAGTCCTTAAGTTTGAACCCCATGTCAGGCTCTGTACTGACAGCTCAGAGCTGGAGCCTGCTTCAGATTCTGTGTGTGTGTGTGTGTGGGTGTCTCTCTCTCTGCCCTTCCTCCATCCCCCCTTCTCTCTTTCAAAAATAAATAAAACATTAAAAGTTTTTAAAAATTATATATAAAAAGATAAATGTGTACTTTAATTTGCATGCATGAAGGAGAATTTAAAATCCAGTTGGTTTTTTATTAATTTCCAGTATTGAATCACTTCTGGTCAGGAACTATCAGGAGAGGAGAACTTATGACTATTTGAATCTTTCAAACATAAATCCTTTACTGTTTGTCTCCAGAAGGGGCAGGCAGGGTGGTTACCTATTTTAACGTATCCCATGTCCTGTCAGCGTACCTCCTCACTGGCTGACCAGGCCCCTGGGCAGGGCTAAAATTCCACATTGCAGGTTCTACAAGTCATGGCATATTGCTCTGGGAACTGTCTCTTTGGCAAACAGCTGGTAGCCCCACGGGCACTTAGAACTAACACGCTGTGTCATTGCCACATGTTGTAAAGTGGTCCCTGCCCAGAAGGACCCAATTCAGCTTCAGAAGGTCCCTGAGATTTCTAGAATGTCAATAGTTCCATGTGTTAACATGCAAAACAATTCAATGATCCCTGTGGAATTACTGTGTTAAGTGATAGGTGGAGGGAGGATGACACAGAGATCATTCCTGATGAGTGCCTGCCCAAAAGGAGCAACAAGTGATAGGAAACAGGAGCCCATGCTAAGTAGAATCCATGTACCAGCTGTGGGGTTGTAAGGAAGTAGTAACTTTTTTCTTCTGCCACCCCACTCTGCCAGTCTCATTGATTACTATGTGTGCTTGAAAATAGATGAATCTCATAGCCCCAAAACTCTCTCCTCTCAGTAAAGGGACAAATACCTTAGGTCTGTTTTTTATATTTCTCTCTTCTGCTCTTCTGCTTTCTGGCAGTCCTAGCTATAGTCCCATTGTTCTTCGTGTGGGGTACTAATAGGGCTTTGAATTTCTAGGGAAGCCACCAAAAGACATTAAATATTCTGGAGTTTACCTGATGAGGCAAAGGACAATGCCTCAATACAATTCAGATGAGTGAAGCCATAAATAAAACATTTCAAGTTTAATAGATGAGAAGTTTATGATACAAAATTGGAATCTATTAGGGATGAGGGTACTTGCTATTGCTCTCTTGTGTTTAATATTTTCTTCTCTCAATAAAGGCAAATAATACATGGGCAAGTGTGTCTTCACTGACAGAAAATGGAAGACTACTTTATGGGGATGTTATTTTGTACTTTTAATGATGATGGGAGTTTTCACCAAACATACGTTCTTATATTGCTAGTGCAGTGAACTCCGTAGTTTCATAGGTCCCTCAGGGAAGTCCTGAGTGGATCACACAAAACACCACATGGTTTGGTCTCATACGGTGTACTGGGCTGGCTGGATTCTTAATTCTGACCATTTAACCAATTGGGGTTTTTTTATAAGTCTATGATAACAAAACAATGTTCCATTGAAATAAGTTTTTTTGTTATTAAAATTAAACATCAGATTATATCATTTAATTCAAAAACAAACCGTTAAGCTGCATAAAACCTGTTTAGATTACAATCACAACTCTCCTAGATTTAGTCATGTGCTTATGAGTCATGTTTTTACACACCTGTCAGATGCAGCCAGGAATTTATGATAAATATCAGTTTCAAAAAAATGCTCAGGTTGATTTATGGAACCAGTCTCCCTATCTTTTATCTTCTTGCCTCTTCCCTCTCAACAACAACAACAAAAAAGAAAAAAAGAAAGACTGAAAGAAAAGAAAAAGAAGAGAAAAAAGAAAAAAAAAGGAAAGGAAGAAAGGAAAAAGAAAAAAACAGTGTTTCCCTTGATGCTGAAACTTCAGCTCTGACCCCATCTTAGTCCATAACTTGGAGTAAATTGCTTCCCAGCAGCAAGCCTATTTTTAAAAGGTAGCTTGGACCTGGTGGAAGCCTTGGCATCAGTGCCCCTTCCCTGGGTAGAAAATATCCCTGACAGGATCACCTGCCTTCTGCTTTAGCATTTTCTGTAGGAGAAACTTATTTTTTTGAACAATTTGAATTAATAAAGAATTTTCATGATGCTAAAATCTGCTTCTGTTTTACTTCTATCTATTGGTCCTATATTTTGCTGCCTGGAGTCTTACAGAATAATCCTTACCCATAATCCACAAACTTCCTTTTAAACATTTGAAGGCAATTTCCACATTTTCAGCGTTTCTGTGCCATATGCATATCCTCAGCTTCCCCAGATACTGGTATAACGCTGGTATGGTGGAATTTCTGACGTGACCACCCAACTGTCTTGTCTGGATGTGCATGAGTTTGCCTCAGAGCTCATACTCTTAGGTTAAGCTTTATTCTGTGGATAGATCTGACTAACACAGACTTACTAGAGAAGAAAAGCAGTTCTGGGCACTGACGATTTTGTGTGCATATTTATGTGGGTGCCTATGATAGAACGTGGCCACTTTTGAAAGACAGGGAATATTTCAGTCTGTTGTTTGAGAGGAAGAATAGATATTTTGACTAAACTTGGTAAACATTTCAGTCAGATATTTTGTACTCTTTGTAGTCCCTGTGAAGACCAGATGTGTTCAATTAATATTTACTGGCTAATGCTCAATTAATGATTATTGAACTGAGAAGGATTTTTTAATTAAAAGTAAACCCTAAAAGAGAAATTAAAAAAATTAATTTCTTCGGAGATTATTTTCTTTGCAAAATAAGTGGATTTAGCTGAAATACATCTGACACCCCTTTCACTTCTTGTATTTGCTGGTGATTCGCAAATAAAAGGAATTCATATATTTTAGTTCGGTCTCCTGAGAAGTCATATTTTGCACTGCAAAAATTTAAATGGCGGGTGACTCATTACTCTTTTTTCCCTCAATGAGGGATAAGCTCAAAGGATGAAATATATATATTTTACTTACTTGTCTAAGCCTGGCTAAATTACTGCAAGACAAAGGCAAAGTTGGAACCATGGCAAAGTGGAAACTTAAAACAAATTGTATTTAAATGTTGTCAATGTTATGTCACAGCAATGACAACATATTAATGTCAAAGTATATTTTTTTCAGATGGGAAATACAGATATTCAGGTGGCGTTGGGAGGCCTTGTTCAGTGCCCTAGAAATCAATCAGTGGGGTTGCCTTGCAGCACAGCAGGATAGCTTTCTTTTTAAAGAGCATGGAATAGATCAATGGACCATCTCCCATGCCTGACCTCATGAAATTCAGACTCATTTGGAAGGTGAGGAAATGTGCTGGCCTGGACAGGCTGCCCTGCCTGTTCACCTACTCTGCATCCTTTCTCATTTGCATCCTTTTCCTCCTAAGGGCATAATTTCAGGGTTGATGTGGAAACAACAAATTCTAGCCCTCACTGCTGTCTAAGGACAAAAAGCCATTTTGACAGATAAGAGCACCTGTTTATCCCTAATCAGAGAAATGACCAACCAAGTTACTGTCTCTGGAAAAGCACTAAATCATTTTAGTATATTTACTTCAAGATGCAAGTGTTGATTTTGGATCCAGGAGAGAAAAATAGAAAGGATCAGGCCCATGGAGTGTGGTGGAGAGTGGTGGTATAGAGGAGCCAAATGGTTTCTTATTTATGTATGTATGTATGTATGTATGTATGTATTAATGCAAATGGCTTCTAAACAGGTGGGCAAATGTGATCAAAACACCTAGTGTTCACTAGGGTGAGTTGCAGGAAGAAGGTGGCCATTATAACTATAATTATTAAAGTGAAAGTTTTTTAAATATTTATTTTTGAGAGAGAGAGAGAGAGACAGAGCGTGAGACTTAGAGAGGCAGAGAGAGAGGGAGACACAGAATCCGAAGCAAGCTTCAGGCTCTGAGCATCAGCACAGAGCCCAACTCAGGGCTGGAATCCACAAACTCCAAGATCATGACCTGAGCCAAAGTCGGATGCTTAACTGACTGAGCCACCCACGCACCACTAAAGTGAAAGTTTTTACAGATGAAGTAGTTCTTGACCATTAAGTTTAAGGGGCACAGCGAGGCAAGGCACAGTGGTTACACATACTAGATTCTCTGGACTCTTTATCTAAAGCTGGTAAATTGACACAGCTTTTCTTATCCTTCCTCTTAATCCATGAATCCTACTGTTCACAGGAACCCCAGTCCCACTGCTTCTTGAAGGAAAGGAACATTTCATCTTCTAGCTTTTGCCTGCCTTGGTGGGACAGTCAAGGTGACTAGCTTGCCCCAGTGTCCTTTGACCCACACATTTCAGAAAGCATGCTGAATAATAAAGAACATTGCTTCCTAGTTCTTTTGATTATCCTCATTTACTCCTCTTCACCTTGCTAGGTTTTCAACGTACATAAAGATGAGTGGAGCATGTGGCTAACAGGGGGTCTTCATTTTGGCCCTTCTCATGATGGCAGAATGTTCAGGGGCAATTCCAGACATCATCACCTCTGCATACCATTTTGGTACATGTGCAATATTGTACAATTTTCTGGTTAGACTGGTGACCTAGTTATTCATGATACATCAATAGTCCTCATCCCACCTTCTCTTTATTTTGTTCATAAAAGTTTATCAAATAATATTCCTTTTCTAAAGCCAATGTAACTCTGTTTACCCATTAGATTTGATTCCTCAAAGGGTCACTAATAACTGAGGCTGACATTGTCATCTGTCCCCAGAAGGCTTACATGCCACATCATATAAGGTAGGTTTCCCCATGGTTTCTTTTGGCACCCTGTTGTTTTCTTTGTAGTTCACAACAACTGGTAACTGTGTTTTATAGCACCTACCCACTCTACTGGTAATGCTCTCAAGGAAAAGTTCATTTAGCTATTTACCTTGCATGTAGCAAAATGGTAATGAAAGGATTAATGAACGAATCATTGCAATTCATTGAACAAATGAATGCATGGATTTGATTCTTCTTTATTATTTGTACAACAAAATTCTTAAGTAGGTCTTTGCTATTGTCTCTGGACTGGGGCTTTCAGCTAACATAAAGTAGGAATTGGATTCATCAAAAATCTCCTAGACATATATCTGTATTTCTGAAAATTTGAAATGATAGGAAGTTGTTTCACTATGATAGCAAGAGTTGGAGGCAAAGTTTCAGGAATGTGTGAGTTTTCCTCTGGTTGGTTAGTGGTGTTTATTAGTGGTAAGGGCACAGGGAGTCAATTTCTCTCTTTTCTGTACATCCCCTGAAAGCTGTTCAGTAGAATAGATGAGTCTCTGTTCCACCCATTTGTGACATCACATAGGTTTAGGCCAGCAGTTTGACAAGGAATTTGAGGGTCAACCCAAATTACCTTTATGTGCTTTTTGTTGTTTTGGTAAAAGAAGTGTGGTTATAGGACTTTTGTTTCTGGACAACTAACAAGAAAAGAGAAGAGGACAAAACAGAAGTTTGCTGTCTGCTGAGCAGCAACCAGGTAGTCGTGGAGGCCAAAATACAGCCTGATAGATGATAGCACTTTACATGCTTCTTTTTGAGAAACAACAGAAAAACAACCCAAGCATACTTTCAGCTTTTATCTCCACTGGAATTCTCTGTAGGGAATTGAACTAGACAGCTACAACATTATGTGGACTTCTTTTTTCATATAGACAAAATGCTGGCCAATTTAGACATGTCAACTTGGATTTATACTTTTAAAGGGAAGAGCATTCTCTGTGGGAAGGTGGCATTTACCTCCTATGTACCATTCCCAGAAAATGACTAATTTTGCATGATCATACTTCTATAATACTGCTAAGTGATCATCGAAATAAGTGAACTAAAGTGACATTGGCTGTTTGCAAGGATTAAAAACTAGGTTTCTGGAAAAATCCTTTGGTCATTATATTTATCATAGTTCAGACTTCCTTGAAATCCCTCCCTCATATTTTTCCTAAGCCTTGCTAGAACTAGCAATTCTTACTGTGATATACAGATGTTCACACAAATCTTGCTTATTACTAACTATATCTTTTGATCGTTAAAGATATCATCATTTTAATTTATTCTTTTTCTATATATCCTTGAACTCATGGTGGTCTTTATTCTGTATCTATGGATTTTAAAGATACAGTGTTGTTTAAACATTGCAGCTAAGTGGGCTCAAACCTTAGACAAGAAAAAGCACCTCACTAACATTTGGAACAATTGGGACTGCTTTTGATGAGACGTTAATACTTTCCTTTTCTTTTTTTATGCTACAATTCAAATATTCCTGTAAGAAAAAGAAAGAAAGACACCGTCAAAATGGAAGCACTTAAAAGTAGATACCAGTCCACTTGAGGGACTTTCAGAAAAGACTAGTGTTGTCCATACTTGGATGGAACCACTTCAAGCTTTTGGCAAATGTTAAAATAGCTTTTAATGTGAACCCCACTCAACATCAAGCACTTAAATAACCTTTTTCTTCCTTTCTTTTTTTTTTTTTTTTTTTGAGAGAGAGGGCACAAGTGAGCAAGGGGCAGAAAGAAAGAAGGAGTGAGAAAGAGAGAATCCCATGAGAGGCAGAGAGAGAAGAGAGAGAGAGAGAGAGAGAGAGAGAGAGAGAGAGAAATAGGCCTCACCTGAAGTGGGGCTTGTGTTCACCTGAAACAGGCCTCATGCTCACCTGATAAGGAGCTAGTGCCCACCTGAAGCAGGGCTTGTGCTTACCCAATGCAGGACTAAAACTCATGAATTAAGTCAGATGCTTAACTGACTGAGCCACCCAGGCTCCCCTAAATAACTTATAAATAACTTTTCTTAAATAACTGTATTATTTCCCCAATGCACTATAAAAAAAAAAACAACACTATAATTTGCTATCGGTTGAAAAGATGTCTTTTTTTCTTTCTGCTAGTCTGTTTTTATCAATACAGAGTTTTTTTTTAAGTTTATTGTTTTGAGAGAGAGAGGCAGAGCACAAGTGGGGGAGGGACAGAGAGAGAGGGAAAGAGAGAGAATCCCAAGTAGGCTCTGCACTGTCAGCGCAGAGTCCAGTGCCTGCTCTAATTCATGAACCACGAAATCATGACCTGAACCAAAGTTGATGCTTAAGTGACTGAGCCATCCAGTCACCCCACTCTTAGTCTTTTTTTAAGACCAAAATTCACTAATCATGAATATTTGCAAAATTGATTTTAAATGCAAAATACATAACTCATTTTAAGTTTGTTACTGATTCACTTATAAATTGTCTTTGCAATGAATTTTTTCATCAAAATAATAAACCTTATTATCTGTGGAAAATTCAATGGAACAAATTCTTAACAAAAATTGGAAAGACCTTTTAACCTCAAAGCAGTTTTACAGAAGAGGCAGGGTAGTTATCACAGACAGGAGAAAGAGGCTGCAATGGTGGGGAGATGCCTGGACCTTATCAGGATTCAGGAAGCTCTTCCCGGATCATGTTTCCTGGATTTCCACTCCAGTTCATCTTGGAAAGCAACATCATTTTCATTTGCATACTTCCAGAACAATCTGTCTTGATTTTATCCTGTTGAATTCTTCATTCCAAGTCCTAGGGATTAAGAAATTCATAGTATTTATTTAAAATATTACATACCTAAACTTATGCTATGTGCCAAAATGTTGCAGAATAGCTTGTCAAGAGTGAAGGGGACAAAGTAAAAAATAAACAATGAATAAACACGCAAACAACCTCTGTGTGAACATGAATTTGAAGAATGTGGAGCACTAATTCAACTACAAGCTTCTCTCAAGAAAAAATGAAAGCATTGATGTATACATAAAAGAAATATTCCTAGTTTTTTTTAATTCCATGAACACATCAAAACATGTTACAAACTGAACTACCTTCCTCCCTACCGCTCCCCTTTCCAACCAAAGAAGCATTTTGTAGTGTGTTATGCTGGGATCTGGCCAGTTGAGAGGATCTAAGGCTTAGTGAAGACATGACATTTTTGGAACTGGATGGACCTGGATTCATCTAGATAAAAGCAACAACAAAGTCTTATGAGGCATTTTAGCTATTTGCATGTTCCTGACATCTCCTTCCTGTGTTTCACTTTAAAGCTGGCTGATACAGGGCTGTAGATTGTGTGAGGTTTGCCTGTGTCTTGATTCTCATGTTCCAGTCTATGTTCATTTGAGGTTCTTTCTCTCCTTTCTTCTTTTATGATAGATACGTTATGGAGAAAGCTACTGTTGTGTTGCTGGCTGAGGGCTCATGGCTACGCCTTTCCAGGGAACACCCCTTAATGAATGCAACCACCCTACTTATGAATTTTTATATCTCTCTCCCAGTACATCCAGTGACTGACAACTGGTACAAAATGCTGGCCCCTCTGCCACAGGTGGAACATTCTGTAATGTGGCCCATGCTCCAGAACACCCACATGGGGCCAGTCTGCTTCCAGCTAAAACCTCTTCCTTGCTTAGCTTTTTCCCCCTGCCCTATTCTGCTTCCCTTACTCTCCTGCTCCTGAGAGCACTGCCCCAATATATCACCTGCTCAAGTCCCCCATTTCAGGCTACAATTTTAGGGATCCTGACCCAAGTCAGGGCTTCCCAACAACTTTGGCACGTAGAACCCTAGATCTGTTGAAGTTGCTCTCCTTTCCAAGTCTAGCCTCCAGTCTTCCCCTTCATTCTGTGAACTGCTCAATAGCCTTCACTAATCTTTTTTCTGTTTTTAGTTAAATAGATCCTGTTTGCAACCACAGAGCTCTAACAGCTTGATACCTGTATCTATCAGGGTCAGGTGAGGACACACAGGCTGTATAGTACTTTGAACAAGGATAGTTTAATATAAAGAATTACTAACTCTAACAGGATTGGAGTAAAGAGGGATTGGCTAGTAATAAGTAGAGAATACTGAAAAATACAAGAATAGTAGATAAAAGATAGGTAGCCAAGGAAGTGGTCCCAGGGATAAGATGCATAATTGTTGAAGAGGCTGTGACTATGGATCCCTGGGTGACAGAGAAGTCCGTGTGGTCCTGCACCAGTAGAACTGGTCAGAAATCCCCTCCAAGTCGCTGGGGAAATCTATTTACTGGGAGGTGTCCAACTAGGGTGTCACTGCACTATAAAATCACCCAAGGTGGGTACTGAGGAAGCTGCTGGCTCTGGGTGGTATTGATTGCTGTGCAGTGAGGAGCCAGGTTGGGGAGGAGCTGCCCACACTGCAGGAGCTGGACACTGGGGAAATTGTGTATTGCAGGAGCCTGCAACTGGAAGAGCTGTGCATGTTTGAGAACCAGGCCTTGGAGACGCTGCCATGCTGAAAGAGGTGGATGGATGCTGGAGAAGCAGCATACGCTGCAGAAACCTGCTCAGACAGAAAGTTCCAGAACCAAGAAACAAACCCTTTGCAGTGTCTCTACAGCATCCATTGCTGACAAAACTTACTACCAGTTGGCTGAGAAACATTTATATAGGGTCCAAATCCATTTCCATGAATTGGCTATGAAGGACAAACTCAGCGCTGAGAGGCAATTAGTTGATAACTGGCACAGTGTCCTATTTCCTAATGTGATGAACTGGCAGGAACTCTTTCCTAGTTGGGTATGATAAGGAGTGTGTGATAAATACGAGGTGGAACTGACAAAGTCCGTGGCATTGAAGGGGATGAATTGTAATACTTCCAAAAAGAAAAGGGAAAAACATTTACCTTGGAACTGTAGTAAGAGTATTTTATTTAATCAGAGCTCCCTAATCTCTCACTCTCTAGGCTCTCTGTCTTCTGAGACAAATGACACCCATGGCTCTGAATGCCACATTCCATTGTTTTCCAGCAAGCACACAGCTAAAGCATTGTTGTCAAAACTCCTCACTTGCCCACCCCCCACCCCACTGCTCCAATCCTCTAAGCAAATGAGACTGCAAATCCTAAGGCAAATAAATGACTGAAAGAAGGCATGCACACTGTTGATCAAATAATTTTGCTTCTGTTCCTGTTCTTGCAAACTTGCAGTCCTGTCCCTTAGATGTCGCAAAAATAGCTAAATGGATGCAGTATACCCTTGATCCATGGATCTTCTCTTAGAACTCTTAAGCAAGTTGATGCTTTTTTCACAATGTATAATACTTTTGAACTTTTGTGTTTGTGATTTTTCCAAGGTCTAGTGTCAATTTGGGATGAAACACTTGTCCTAGACATTCATGGCATAATGGAAAGATCACTGTACTGAGAGGCAGGCTACCTCCCTCCAAACCTAGTTGGTTCACTGTGAAAAGCTGCTGTAGGTCTCGTGTCTCAGTTTCTCCATCCATAAAATGAATGCATTGCATTTAAAGACTGTAAAATATTGTGTACTTTTATAGTGCTGCTGGGTATCAAAGAATTGAATTCTGTTAGAAAGCCTAATGTAGACATCCCAACTGTATGCACACAGCCACCTCTTCCCTTTCTCTCCTCTCCATGCAAATGTGTGTGCCTGAGTGGGTTTATATGTATGAATATGAGGAGAAGACCAGCAGGGTCTAGACTAAAATGTTAAGTATAGTTATTCCAGGAGGTAGGATTATGGATGACTTAAATTTCCTTCTTTATACTTTGCTAAGTCTTCCAAATGTTACACAATCTGAATGCATCCCAGTTGTAATCAGGAAAAGTAGATCTTATTTAGCAGTAATATTCGCTTCAACATCTTATAGAAGATATGCACCAATGTTACACACGTGCAAAAGCGAAATGCCCCAGTAATCCACTCACTGAAGGAAAGAGGTCGGAACGTTTACAAACCATGCCTGAAGATTTGTGCTTTCTTCAAATGCTTGTGGGTCTGCTGAACAGAAGCCTGTTTTCAAACATCCTCAACAGTTTCTGATCATACTAGTAGTTCCGTCTTTTGAAGATGATCCAACCTGTGCTTCCCAGAAGAAGCAGAAAGAAAAGCAAGTTAGAGAGAGGAGTAAGAGTTTTGCAAACATTGGGGAAACAAGGAAACAAAGAGGTAGAAGTTAGGTATGCAGACTCCCTGGAGGGAAATCATCCTCCACTTGAGGAGAAGAGGAAGTGTCCAGTTTCCAGTTATACCACCTTCTCTGCAAAACAAAACATTTTCTTGGCATCTTGAATGTAGTTCAAATTTTGTGCCTTCAGTGTCAATATAAAAGAGACAAAAAATCATTTGGGTGTTTTGCTTCTTGTTGGTGAGATATCACTGCATTTGATGTATCACAGGGGCTGTTCTGGAACAGTTTCAAGTAGTTATGGCTGTGTTTAAAATTGTATCTGTCTTTCATCACTGCGAGTGACTGCGGTGAAGGGGAGGAAAAATTCCTCTGTACCCTCAAGGTCTTCCAGCTGGACTAAGATTGAATTTACGTGAGATGGATTAACAGGAAATAAAAACCAAAAATTTATTACATGCACACAGTGGTTCAATAATGAAATAAAGACCTAAAGAAATGACCAAGGCAGGCAGTTTTTATACTTTTTAGATAAAGAGCCAATGAATTCATGAGCAATTGACAGGACAAAACAAAAAACTTAACTTTGGGAGCTTCAATTAGCAAGGAATTCTAAACAGAATTTGGGCAATGGTAGTAAATTGAGTAAAAAGTAACAAGAGTTGTTTATGTAGCCGTCATGGCACTTAATTTCCTATCTTTGGCGATAAGGATGTCCCTTTTTCCTGGAACAGGGAGGGTAATTTCACATGGGAGATTTGTTTCCTTCTTTCAGGGGGACAGAAGGTCTGAGTGTCCTTGCATGGGTTCTCTGTTAAGTAACTTTATTTAAAATAATTAGTATGTCAAAATGGTACATTTTGGGGTTACCTTCCTTGGCCCCTAGAGTGGCCACACATGACCTCTATACTTCCCTCTTCTGTTCAATCAGACTGCATCCTTTGGCATGAGTGAAACACATTTTTTTTAAAGTCTTATAAATATGTAAGTTTCACATCAGCAAAATTTCTTCTCCTGTATCTTTGGGAATGGAATTATGCTTGTTACCAACAGTTACCAATTCATATCCTTGTCCTGTTTGTCTTAGTATTTGCCAAAGTATTGAATTTGGCGAGAATTTTAAGGCTCACAATAATTGGTATAAGTGAAGAAGCTAGAACCTGTTTCTAGTCAGCCCTGAGCAAGCTGTGACCCTAGATACATCCCAGGAAGCCAGAAATGGAATGAACTGGTAGGATGTGTTTATTTACTAAACTAGGGCCTTTGAAATAAGGGACTGAAGTAAATGTCTCAATGATAAATGGCCACATTTTATTCTGAGTTTAGAAAAGAGAAGTATCCAATTAATGCTCTTGGTGTTCAAACATAGTAGCTTAGAGTCTCCCACTGCCTGCTAAAACTGGTTTCACTTTGCAAATGAAGATGAAACTGCAAGGCCCTCTCCCACCTAAGGACCTCCCTAAGCACTGGGAAAATGGGCTTGACTGCTGCATTCTAATTTCTCTTCCATCTGACTAACTTGAAAAATGTCTGATCTTGCATTCACTGTCTGTGTTGTTTTTCAAAATCTGGGCTCCCTTGTATCCTAGGCAACCATTTGAAGCAGAGATAATCCAAAATGGGAGGCTTCCTGTGTGTTTGTCACAACCCCTAGTCCCAACTAATAGCAACATTCTTGGTACTGTCATTTTGACCCTTTAGGGTCAAAGCCGACAGTAGCCAGAGGCATTTGGTGGCACTGCATCAGGCTTGGCAGCCAAGGAGGGAATACTTCTATCCTTTTACCACTTCTACCCGCTCTCCCTCTTTTCTTAGTCCAGTCTACTTAGAACTGTAGAGAGGTGAGGAAGGAGATACTATGCTAATTACACAGTTACTAACATACTACCCAGTCTCTGATTTCTTTATCTTTGCTGGAAAATGCACCAGTGGTGTTGCAAACTTGAGTGCGCTTAATTAAGGAAGTCTGTTTATCAGTCTTGATTTGGTGCTATAGCTTGATAAATCCCTGACTTTTGTGCCTGGTCAAAAATTTTGATTGTTCCTCACTAACTAGGCAGTCTGCAAAGCATTGCTAGCACCTCTCTCTTCTGGATTCAGTACGGGAGAGTGGGTTTTTCCTCTCTCAGTAATAAAGCAATAACCACTCTAAATATGCTGAAGACCTTTTTCTAGAGATGCCAAAATTGTCTTGTTTGCAGTCAGTTATGGATATTTACTCTGAACTTTGGTTGTTAAGATGTTACCTTCTTAAAGTGGATCTTAGAGCTTGAACATTTTATTCAGGAGTTCTAGGACAAATTTTCTGGTGAATAGCAATTACTTTCCTCTTTCACAGTTGTGGGAATCGAAAAATAATTTTGACACCTCCTCTCAGGCTGTACCAATTCATGCAAATGAAACCTCACAGAGTTTTTTCTGCCCATTAGTCAGCCTCAGGGCGTGGACAAGAAATCTGGGTCATGTGTAATAAATCAGGACAATATTGAAGCCATATGAAAAAGTGGACCTCAGTTCATGCAGCCTTGCTTTTCTCATTCTACCTTTAGAAATGAGAACGTATTACCACACTCATCCCCAGTCATACTTTTTGTGATGACAGTTTCCTCCCTCTCTTGTCTGGGGCCTGAAAGGCTGGATGATATTCTTGTGAGCTGCCTCATGATCTGAAGACTTTTACTTGCAAAAAAAGACATTATTTGTCTTTCAATAAAAGGCCTTTCCATGACCCCAGTCCATTTTCTAATATTGTGAAATAAATAAACTTTGTCTTTGGCATATCATCACCTTTTCTTTGAAGCATTCTTCTGATTCTTAGAAATTCATTCATAAACACTCAGGTATGCATCTTATTCGAGGATTATATGAGGTTACTCAAAGCAGCTCATAATACCACTTCTCTCATGGGACATGCTCATCAATTCCCAGAAATAGTTTTATACTACAAAGTGGAAAATGTAGGCTTCTGGTGGGCACTTAGCCATCTGTACAAAAGTGCAACCCCATGGCTACCAAATATTCAGGCTCACTTTATTTTTGAAATATAGACCAAATGCATTTACCACTGTCCTCATCAAACAGCCACATTCTTTTCCAGGGCTGTGTCCAGCTCAATGTGCAAAATGCTTAGGTCAGTCTTTCCAGTCTGGTGTGACTCATGTATCTAGGGATTTATAAACCATGAGATATCTGGTTTCTTGAACCCCTATCCACTTTTTTGATAGGGAAGTAGAGACAGAATTTTATCATAAAAAATCTCTTCTGGAGAAGAGAAGACAAGGTTGTACACAACCTTCAGGAATCCAACCTCATGAAGTACCACATGGCAGACATTGAGCAGTGTTTCTGCCATGGCAGAGGAGGAAGCTCCTGGGAATGGCACTGCCTTCTGGAAGTTCTTTCTTGTCTATGATGCTTTATGTCCTCCAGCGTGGTAGGCATTGGCAGGGTACCTTCTTTGAGGGTGGCATAGTGTGTGCAGGTTGCTTCTGCTTAGTCGTGGCCACATTGAAGCCATATGAAACAAAAGGCTTTGTTTAAAGACAACGATATCACCTGATGGTTTATTATGTGTGGAGTCACCAGGTTTGAGTGAGAATTCTCAATGGGGTTTTGTTGCTCAACATCTTTTATGATTCTACTTCTATCATTGACTTTAGAAGCAGTTTCACTATCCCTAAAGGCCCCACATTTCTAGATTCTTTTTCTACTTTTACACAAACCAGTATTTCACTGAGCTTACCTCCTTCTTGTAATACCTTGTCAACTAGTTAGCTATTGTTATGTAATCATATTACCACAACCTCATTGACTTAGAACAGTACTTATTTATTATTTCACATAATCTGAGGAATATAAGTCCAGGCACAGCTTGGTTAGACCTCCTACAGAGCTGAGATCAAGGTATCAGCCAAGATTGGGTTCTCATCTGATGGCTTGACTAAGGACAGCTCCACTTCTGAACTCATGGGGTTATTGTTCACATACAATTTATTTCAGACTGTTGAATGGAGGGCCTCAATTTCTTACTAACTATGACAACAGGGTGCCTTTTGCCCCTGGCACATGGGCCCATCTAGCATGGCTGCTTGCTTCATCAGAGGCAGCCACAGAGAATGTCCTGGTGAAGTTGACATTATTATCATAGTAATGGGAGTGATATCTGGTCACTGTATGCAATTGGTTAAAAGCAAATTATAGATTATATCCACACTCAGGAACAAGGGATTGCACAAGGGCTTGAGGACTAAGAAGTGGGTATTATTTCAGGTTATTCTAGAGCCTTTATTGAAAATCTGTTTGTAAATATATACTACAGCATTTACTTTTTACAACAAAATTTGAGGTAGTTATTGTTGGTATCACACATATAAGAACATTGAATCTCAAATGAATTACTAACCTGACAGTAAGTGGTGTTGCAAAGGTTCAAATTTAGTATTTAGGGTGGCGCATTTAGGAGTGTATGTTTGTGTGTTAGTGCACACATGTGCAAGTATGTGTGTAATGAATAGATGAAAGGTAAGGCTAGAAACTGAGAAGGAAGTGAAGCTGAAAAGATAGATAAGGGTTGGTTTGTAAAGTGCTTTAATGTCACGCTGAGGCTATAATCTGAAGTTCCAGGAAGAGCCACTGTGTTTGAAGGTCTGAGAATATGTGCACCTTCAACTATTTTTAAGTAATAATCAGTCTTACCTAACAGTACATGTTCAAAGTTGATGGTAGAAGAATGTAATTCTTACTGATACCAATGTATGGATCAAGTTAAATATGATCATGATTCCTAAAGACATCAAGTTAAATATGATCATGATTCCTAAAACAATTTTTTAAAACTAATTGGCTATTTTGGCTACTATTTATTCTCATTTGTTTGGAGTAATATCATTGACTATTAGTAGTACTTGGGGTTATATAAAAGGAAGACTTCCCTTTCTTATTGAGCAAAGCATCACAAAGTATTTAGTGGGGTAGGTTTATGTTGATTTTTAAGGCATATTAAAAAATTGAAAACAAATACAGTTTTCATGCAAATGTTTAAGTATGCAGGCTCTACTTTGATTGAACTACACTGTAGATTCTTCAGGAAACAAACTAAACTTTGTTTATTTTGACAACACAGCAACAATGACAGTGCCCACCACATAGCAGGAGTTTAATGCTGGTATGTATAAAAAATGAGTTATATAATTCATCCTTAACCTAGTGCAATAGTGAAGGTATCCCAGGAGATGACAGGTCTGGGCAGCCAGCAGAAAACTTTTTCTATGATATTTGTATAAGAAATCTGTTCTGTCCTCTGAGTAATTCATTGAACCTGAAAGAGTCAACAATTCAAAACACAGTAGGCAGGCTAGAAGTGATGTTCAAAGAGATATAATTTAGAATATTTTAAGAGTCAAACAATTTAAAACACAGAAGGCAAGCCTAGAAATGCTGTTCTAAGTGATATAATTAGAATAACTTTTAAATTCACATGATAGGGAAATGTGATCTTTGCTATTAAAAGGATTTACATGTCACTTTGTTAAGAAAGAACTTAATTTTCTATGAGAACCAGGTTGGCTTGTTGGTTGAGGTGATATTTGTACTGGACAGATAAGTCCCTTGTCTGTCAGACAACAAGAGGTTTAAGGGACTCCAGTCTAGGGAAACCACAGTGTGAAGGTTCTGATGCAGAGAACTGCAACCAAGATGTGTGTGTGTCTGGTCTACCATCTACTGGTCCCTGCCAAGAATGCAATGCAACTCATAGAATGAAAATGTTCTTCGCATTTATTTAGCATGTGGCGTTTCTATACTGAATGTCATAATTATTTTTATTTTGAAGGGCTTCTTCAGAGTCATAAGTTTATGAGTGTTTAACTCATGGATGCCCTTCTTATAGACCTAGCATGCATTTCCATATGTCTTGGTTTCAAAGGAATGCTGACTCAATAACATGTTGCTTTCATTGATTTAGAATGTCAGAATTGGATGGGTCTTATAGACTACCTTATACAGCCTTTCTGTGGGAAGCTGAAAAACAGCTCCATAAAAGATATCACATCAAGTCCTTGGGACCTGTGAATGTTGTCTTATTTGGTAAAAGGGCCTTTGCTGTTGGGATTAAGTTTACAACTGTGAGATAAGATCATCCTGGGTGATGGGTGTGTGTGTGTGTGTGTGTGTGTGTGTGTGTCTTAAATACAATGAAAACTGTCCTTATAAAAGGGAGGCAAAGAGAAATTTGAGTCAGACAAAAGGGAGAAGACACAAGCAGAAGAGGGAATATGGTGTGAAGATGGAGGCAGAGATTGGAGCGATGTGGCCACAGGCTGCAGAATGCAGCAGCCACTAGAAGCTGGAGGAAGCAAGGAAAGATTCTCCCATGGAGACTTGGAGAGAGTGGGACCCTGTCAACACCTGGATTTCAGACTTCTGACCTCCTGAACTATGAAAGAAAAAATCCTGTTGCTTTAAATCACCAAGTTTGTGGTATTCTGTTATAGTAGCACAGGAAGCTTTCTTATTGGCAAATGGAAAAATTGATTTCAGAGTTCAATGACCTGCCCTGACCCAAGGCCTCCCTCTTATTAACCCATGCATAACCCTTGAGTTTAGATTCTGCAGTTCTGCTAGGTAACACCTGTTATATTTGGCTTCCTCTGCCATTTTACAGAACAGACCATCCAATCCAGCTGAACAGAGTGCAATCTTAGAAAGGCAGTGACTGGATGTTAGTTTCTCAAAAACACTCTGCATTTCAAGCCATGCTGGGCAGTCACCATGTTGCAGCCGTGTTTGTGGTATACATTTCATGAGCTGTATAGTTCCCACCATTCTAGCATCTCTATTTTATAAAAGCTTTATTCTAATGAAAATTAAGACTACAAGCCCCACATGCACCCCAGGGCCCATGTAACCACACATTGGTTTGTTAGATTCATTCCAGTTCAGCTACATTTTCCAGAGCAGCTGGACTCTCATTCTCTCATTATTATTTTTTTTTCTATTCTGTTCTATTCTGGGGTGCATTAATTTTAGAAATGCCAAGACAAATGGAGACTAATTTTCAAATGCCCCTTATGGCTTAATTGATTGTTTCCTGTGCTGACCTTTGTGGGAAAGTGGCAGCCAGCAGGAAGATGAACATCCTCCTTGTGTTCTCAACAAGGATTCTTCCCTGTTGCCCTGTCAGTTTTCAGAATACTTTGAGGAAATTGAGTGAAGATGAAAGAAACCATTTCCTGAAATGGCCAGTGGCTTTTTGGGCTTTGTAATGATCAGCCAAACTCTCCTCTTAGTTAGCTGAAGATTGCTCTGGAAATCAAAGGAAGGGCTTTTCTTCTTTTGCCCTAACCATTGTTTAAGGCTATGATCTGTGAGAATCAGAGAGAAAGAGAAGGCTAAGAGTGGATCATTCTGGAAGGCAATTTTGAGTATTAAAATAGCCCAACAAACACTTGTGCAGTGACTGTGGTGGCACAGGCTATGTCTCAGCCCCCATGGGCTGGCCAAAGCTTATTTGGTTAAGTTTTCAGGTCAGGTCACATGAGATACTTAAACATTTGCTATTTTAATATTTCTGCAGTGTCTCAAGTATGATAAACATGCAGAATGTGGGTTTTTCTTGTTTGAGGGTTAATTTTGCATGTCAACTTAAGTGAGCCACGCGGTGCCCAGATATTTGGTCAAATATATATAATTTTTCATTAATTAATTAATTTATTTTGAGAGAGAGAGAGAGAGAGAGAGAGAGAGAGAGAGAGAATTCCAAGCAGGCTCCACACTGTCATCACAGAGCCTGACACAGGCCTCAAACTCACAAACCCTGAGATCATGACCTGAGCCAAAACCAAGAGTCAGATGCTTAACCAAACAAGCCTCCCAGGCACCCCTGTTTGGTCAGACATTATTCTAGATGTGTGTGAGGTTTTTTTTTTCTGGATGAGGTTAACATTTGAATCACTGGATTGAGTAAAGCAGATTGCCATCCCTAATGTGGGTTTGGCCTCATCCAATCAGTTGAAGACCTGAAGAGAGCACAAGGCTGGCCTTCCTGTGACTGAGTAAGAGAGAATTTGTCCTGCCTGCAGGACTTCAAATTGAAAAATCAACTTTATTCATAATGAAATATTGAGTCTTGATGCCTTGAGTCTGACAGTTTCAGATGATAACTACACAGTTGTTTCTCCTGATTCTCAGGTTTTTGGACTAAGACTGGAACTATACCATGGACTGTCTTGGGTTTCTACCTTGCTGACCACCTGCAGACTTTGGGACCTTCCAGCCTCCATAATCCCATGGACCAATCTCTTGTAATAAACCTCACTGTTAATACATTCTATTGGTTCTGTTCTCCTGGAGAACGCTGACTAATGCACCTTGTTTTTTCTTATCATTTTGGGCTCTGATCATTTTCTCACACTTCTCACAATATTCCTAACTTTGGAAAACCAAGTTATTAGCTCTTCTCCAATGAAAGAAACCCCATATTTATGGAAGGGAAAATATGCCTTAAACATAAACACATTATAGAAATCATAACACATTAAGAAATTTGTAGAAGTAAAATAAAACTATAGTAGAGAAACTGGAACATAATCCATGCACAGAATACTGAAGTTACAAAAGGAAAAGCACCTATTCTAGAGGATGTAATGTTAGATATACCTGAGCCATTGCCCAGGATCTCCTCATCTGTAAAATGGAAACAATCATAGACTGTCTCTGAGACCATTGTTGTCATGATGAAAGGAGACATTGAAATGTCTTTTGCATGATGACCTTATTAGAACTTTGATAAAAATCACTTTGTCAAATAAAGAGGCCTATAATGGGTTGCATAGTGTCTTCCCAAAGTTCTTGTCTTTCTTGTAACCTCAGGATGTGGCCTTATTTGGAAATACAGCTTTTTCAGATGTAGTTAGTTAAGGTGAGGTCATACTAGAGTAGAAGGGTAAGCCCTTAATTAAATATGAGAAGAGGAGAGACACAGAGACAGAGACACACAGATTGAATGCCATGTGATGGTAGTGATAGAGATTGTAGTGATGTGTCTATAAACCAAGGAATGCCAAGGATTGCTGCAATAGCAGAAGCTGAAAAGACATGGACCAGTTCTCTGCTAGAACCTTCAAAGAGAGCATGGCCTAGCCAACTCCTTGATTTCAGACTATCAACAAGATCAAGTGTGAGCACAGCCATAGCACTTTGCGAGATAAGCATGGTGAACAATGAGGGTTTTCACTAATAACCTTAACCAAAAACAGGTATCTGCTAGAAGCAAAGGCAAAAACAAATAGTAGAGAGGCAATAAGAAGTCACTGAGAAAAGACACCAAAAACCCTGTTCTTCTACAAAATTTAACAACTGTTGAAAGTTAGAATCATAGTTTTAAAAATTAAGGGCAATTTAAAATAAAAAATGGAAGCAGGAAAGCATTGGTGTTTGGAGAAGCAACGGGTCTTCCTTATAATTTGAGGACAAAAGCTGTAAATGGAGAAAATTTAGAAGATGTTTCATAGGATGTGTGTGTGTTGTGTGTGAGATTTCACTGGAATATGGATATAAATCTTGGCAAGTGCTAACAGCAATCAATCAAGTGTCTGGGATAAAAGGGGACAAAATGGCAGTACAGCAGTTTCATCAAGAGGCCCACTAGGAGTCTGGCAGTAAAGTCAGCTTGCTTAGCAAGTGGCGTCAGACCCAGGTCTTGCTATTAATTAACATTATTAAAAACAACTAACATGTTCATCACCTTTCTGGAAAGCAAGGTAAATTGAACATACAGCCTCTAACACAGTCCCAAAGCAGCCCTGAGAACTGGTTCATGCCAGCCTCAGACATAGCACCAGCAGGACTTTTAATGGCAAAAGATGGGTTGGTGGAAAATGAAATAATAATTAGGTCTCACCTTCTAAGTTTGCTCTTCTGTTGATCATATCCCTGGAAGAAAAGTATTTTCCCAAAATAATTCCCAGTTCACTCTCTGCACGCAGAGGTTGATTTTTTGAGGGGCTGGCTTTTAGCTAAAGATAATCTCTAGGATCAGGTGAAATATGAGGCAATACATCAACATTTCAAAGGAGTCAAGTCTATTTAAAAGAAACTAATCTCACAGGGCACCTGGGTGGCTCAGTAGGTTGAGCATCTGACTTTGGCTCAAGTCATTATCTCATGGTCCATGAGTTTGAGCCCCTCATTGGGCTGTGTGCTGACAGCTCAGATCCTAGAGCCTGTTTAAGATTCTGGGTCTCCCTCTCTCTCTACACCTCCCCAACTAGCACTTTGTCTGTCTCTCTCAAAAATTAATAAATATTTAAAAAAATTTAAAGAATGTAATCTCTGTAAGAAAGATGCATCCTCTGGAGTCATCCCAAGGCCTAAAAGCCACAGGAAAGTCCTTTGGGGAACACATGATAAATGACAGGATTTTAAAATTTGGAAGATAGCTTGAATGATTATAAGAAATGGGTATATTTATGTTCCTCTCTGTGTCCACATCACACTGCAGTATGACTTTTCAATTCCTACAATCAGAGTTAAAATCTCTCTCTAAATTCTTTGCCTTTCACCTGGCCTTGGGACTTGCTTTTTCCTTGGGATTTAAGTGGAAGTTACCTTTCAGTTCCAAGTCTGGGAGGCAAGAGGCCTTGTGGTTTCCCCTAGCTTGCTTGGGACTTTTCCCACCCACCATAGAAACCAGGCATGCTAGCCCACTGAAGGAGGAGAGACCACAGAGCAGAGATGGGCCATCCCAGCTGAAGTCATCGTAGGTGAGGCAGCCCCTAATTTGGGGCTGATAGCACCCATATGAGTGTGCTTAACCAAAGTTAGCTAAGGCTGGCCCACCTCAGCAAGACCACTCCATTGACCTATAGACTCATAAGCAATAATAAATGGTTGTTGGTTTAAGCCCCTAAGTAAGTTTTGGTTATAAGAGATATAAGTGCCACCACTAACAGATCGCAAATTAGACAACTGAGGCCCAGAAAAATGCTAGGTGCATGGTAATAGAACCAGGGTCTGTTTATTCTGATGTTTGGTTAAAGATTTTTCCTGCTTAATTTGTTGGGAAACTGATGACAAGCATTCTGGAAAAGTTGGTGGTTTCTTTAAGCATTGCACTTTTATTAAAAAAAAATTAATTCATTGAATATTCATTTATTGATTCTAAATATATATATATATATATATATATATATATATATATATTCACTAATCAAGAAATGCATTTACTAGCATTCTTTGTCTTCAAGCTATGCAAACCTTCAGAGCATGTGTGGACCAGAGGGGGCTGGTACCCAAATGGATATCAGAATACATTATGTGAAATGTTCTTGGGGCTTTGTGAACTGGAATGGAAGGAAAGGGTTGTAAATGAACAATGGGCAGGACTGAGGTCCCTCCCATCCAATTATGCTACGAACAGCACGTGCTTCTCAGACTCAGTGTCTAATAGCCTGTATCTGAACACATCTGCTTATGGCTGACCCTGCTAACTGGGAGAGACATACTTTGAATGTTTGTGGTTTGATCACATGAGTATCAAATATATTTTTAATGTATTTAAAAATATATGGAGCTATCTATGCTAATGTAGCACATCCCTCTAGTGGCTATTAACTGGGCACAGTTCATTGAATTGAGTTTTAATCCTCAGTGAGAGTTCTCTTGGGAACCCAAAATGTGCTTAAATTATAGCCTTTGTCTGAACACATCCTGGTAAATCTTTAGTTGTGAGGCAGGGCACACAGTCACAACATTACAAATAACAGATCTAGCTGTCATCGTGAGCTCTGTTTTTCTCTCTGATTATGAAGATTACCTGTGTCCAACTATGGCTGAGGTGTGTCCAGATATACCCTTATACCTGTTGCCATGTTCTCCCTGTGATGACAGGAGCAGTCCTGTCTGCTCCATCGCAATGGCAGATAGTATCAGACATGAAATGACTTCTGAATAATAAGCCACAGGGCATTTGGCTTATGATCCATCAATCTGTACAATCCTCAAGTGAAGTGGAAGCCACTACTCTGCTTTTAGTCAAAGGAAATGAAAATGCAGGTATAATAATAGGCAAGAAAGAATCCAGGAACCTTGAATAGAAAATGTTTCATTTATCTGGGAGAACACATGACTTTGTGTGTCATTCATTAGTATTCTTAAACAAATTTTCAAAATAATAAAATAACTACTGTAAACAAGGTTTCAGATCAGAAATGTTGTTTTAAGAGGATTCAAGATAAATGGGTGCACTGCGATAAATGGAACCTGATTCAAAATCACTAATTCAAGGGCTTGGCCTAATTCTGATCCATACAACTGAAGAAAGATGTCACAGACGATTTAAGATCAAAGGAAGACCACAATGTCAGTAAGTAGTTGGCAGAAAATGTGACTTATGTGAAAAGGATAAAGTGACCTTATTTAGCTTACCAACAGATGAGAAATAATTCTCAGAAACCACCAGATGGCTTTTAAAATACCCTGCAATAAAAGCCCCTTGGCTTGGTGAATAAAGACCAGCTAGAACAGCAGTAGGAATTTGGGTGAGCTTGGTAGAGCTCCAGTGCCCTGCAGCATCTGCTCCAACTACTCTGTTCCTTGAACCTCATCTACCAGAGTCCTGCTGAGCTCACTGGATCTCTGTGCCCCCCCCCCCCACAGTTTTCAGTGCTACAAGTTTTCTCCATTTGCCATTTTCTATGCTCAAAGAAGCATATATGTATATGTGTAGTGTATTTTTAGTTTTATCATTATTCTCTATAAGGAAACAATCAAACCAATCTAAACTATTAAAATGTAAATTTTCATGTTTTTAATGGTAACTTACAAGCTGGGCTTGTTAGCACAACATGAATGAGGCAAGGAAAAATAAGACAGTTTTTGTTATTAAAATAGCACTTGCCAGCAAGCAAGCTAACTCTCATTAACAAAGGCTAAGATCATTTTTCCTGACTTTTATTCACAAAGGAAGCTACGTAAGTGCATAAAATTTTTAGTCATGTGAAATGACTGATGGCAAAATTTGAATTACTGGAAGAAAAAGAGCCATTGACTATTTTTTTCCAGAAAGTGCCATCACTTCTAAATACATATAGTTAAATGCAAAAGCCAAATAAAGATCATTTCACTCTAGGTGAGTCTTTCTCCCAGCACATCAGAGTCTACATATGGATTTTTTGCCAATGGTGTCACAAAGCCCCAGACCCTGTGTTCAGTGTCATTTTGCCATATATGTGGAGCATGGGTGCTTTAACAGTCCATGGATAGGGTTTAAGTAAATGTATTCTTTCTAGACTTCTTTTTTTATTATTTTAATGCAACAAGGTTCATTTTTTTTACACGGTGTGAGGATGAACTGCTCACCTTTCTCTGTCTATCCCATCACAAATCCATTTACTAATAATTTGTGTGTTAAACCATTCACAGTAAAGAGGGTGTGGAGGGCAGCCTCATTGGCTGGTGAGACAGTGTAGACAGTTTCTTTCCCACCTCCACCTCAGGACCAGTAAGAACACATGTTTTTGTTTGTTTGTTTGTTTGTTTGTTTGCCTGTCTGTTTGTGTGTGTGTGTGTGTGTGTGTGTGTGTGTGTTGTGTGTGTAACCCAGCCTCTGTCTTACCTCAGCCATTGTTCTTATGCTTCCCCCTCCAACTGAAAACTTGTCTGGATAAACCAGTCTCACTGAAAATGCTCATTCTTTCAGTTCAAATTCAAATACCGCCTTGTCTTTGAGACTTTCTGGATTATCCCAGCTGTTTCTGAATTCCTGAAGTCCTTTGTATTTGTCTTAGATCTTCTGTTGCAACTTTTTTCCTCCTTGTTTTTTCCATATATGTATCTCATTCTCTGGATAGGATGAAATTAAAGGAAGTACCCTAAATGTCTGTGTTTCCACTGCATCTAGCAGGATGCCTTTCACAGTCCTTCCAGAATGGGAAAGCATATGTTCTGCCCTGGCCCTGGGCTAGGACACTGGCATATAATAGAGATTCAGTCTTTAACCAAAGGAGATTTTGTAGTGAGAAAAATAAGGAGGCCCTTAGAAGACAAGGCCATTATACCACTACACTTTAGGTTACCTTTGGGCTGGTGGTGCCATAGTTATTTAGGTAGGCTTCCAGAAAGTTCAAAGTATAGGCAATAAGTACTCATCAGTCAATCAATTAATTGTGTCTATCTTAGATTATGGAAACTAAAAGAATTAGTTAACAAATTTGGATACAACATGGGCAAAAAATCCTGTTTTATGAAGCAGACACCAAGCTAGTTTCAACTAGATTCTGCCAACAGCCATATCTATCACCACTAGAACTCCAAGGAGAGTGCCACGATCTCTGAAGAGCTTTTTCCTTTGCTTCTTGAGCAAATAGGATTAACATAAAAAGTGATTCTTGTTTTGATGCCAGTGTTTTCTAATTGTTTGACTACTCAGCACTTGGAACATCTTTCATAGGATCTGGGACTTTTACAATAATTGAAGTGTCTCTAATCTCAGCAATTCATAGAAGTGGTTTTGTCAAAATGTGTTGAGAGCTACTTTAAACTTATTGTTATACTCAATGGGTTCATTTCTGAGTGAGCCCAGGCCATGCCTCACAAGAGGGCATATAAAGACTGATTTGAGTGATGAGTATCACATGATCCTGAGGACCCTGAAGGAAGAGCTAGAGATGAGCAGAGTTCATTCCCATGGGATGCCACATCTCTAAGCTGTAACTTTATTTTGTGTAACAACCTTTTATATAGCTTTTATATAACATTGATAGATTTGCCCCATTCTATTTAATTGATTCAAAGAATCCTATAGTATAGATGCATGGTCTGGTTTTTAACTAGTATGCTCTTGATGGCATCCCCAATTTTCCCTTTAAACAGATCAGTTGGAAATAATGAAGTTGCTGTTTTCAAGGTCTACGCACTTAAATTTGCATAGTTATTGCCAAATTTTATTGGAAATAAATTAATATATTGTCTCAAATCACTACCAGCAATAGTGTAAAGGTTGCTTTTCTTTTTTATTTTCTTTTCTTTCACAAGCAATGGATATTACCCATTTTAACTTAGAAATTACAAATCTAATGATTAGTAACAATTTGTTTTTAATGATTTATGATAGACACTGAATGAGGTATATTTATGTGTGTATTAAGGGGGGTAGCAGCAAGTTCCAGTTAATTTTAAAATATTATAATGGTCTCTTAAAATATAATAAAAATTCTTTGGCTTATTTTATGCCTGGTATATTATTTTAATATGTAGAAAGACCTTCTTATGATGTTTAAACTTTACAGTTTACTTTCCACTACTAATTTCAAAATTAAAATTGATATTATTTGAATATATCATGCTTTTTAGATGGAAGATAGTGATTCATGTACTTTAATTTTTTTTAATTTGTATTTATTTTTGAGAGAGAGAGAGAGAGAGACAGACATTGCATGAGCGGGGGAGGGGCAGAGAGAGAGCGAGAGAGAGAAAGAGAGAGAGAGATTGAGAGAGAGGGGAAGGGAGTCACAGAATCTGAAGCAGACTCCAGGCTCCGAGCCATTAGCACAGAACCCAACGTGGGGCTCATCTCACAAACCGCGAGATGATGACCTGAGCTGAAGTCAGACACTTAACTAACTGACTGAACCACCCAGGCACCCCCTCATGTACTTTACATTAGCCATCAATGTAAACATTTCATTGAAGAACTTAAAACTAACTCCAAATACACATCAAAAGTGGTCAAATGCTAGCTACCAACTTGTTCTTCTTCTAATTTATTCATCCTACTTTTATTTTTAATTTAATTTTGTTTAGTAATAATACTTAGGATGAGATCTACCCTCTTTTTTATTTGCTTTTTGTTATTTATTTATTTATTTATTTATTTATTTAAATTATTTTTATTGAAGTATAATTACCATATGTTGTATTAGTTTCAAGTGTATGACATATTGATTCAACAATTTTATATATTATTCAGTGTTTACCATGATAAGTATAGTCACCATCTTTCACCATATAATATTATAGACTATATTCCCTATGCTGTACTTTTCATCTCTGTGACTCATTTATTTTATAACTAGAAATTTACGCCTCTTAATTCCCTTTATCAATTTCATCCATCTCACCACCTCTGTCCCCTCAGGCAACCAGCAGTTTGTTCTCTGTATTTAATAGTCTGTTTTTCTGTTGGTTGTATTTTTTTTTCTTTGTCTTTTAGATTCCACATATAAGTTAAATCATATGGTATTTGTCTTTGTTGGGCTTATTTCACTTAGCATAATGCCTTCTAGGTCTATCCATGTCGTCAAGAGTGGCAAGATCTCATTCTTTTATGTGGCTGAGTAATATTCTATAATGTGTGTGTATGGATGCATATATATAGACACATGTATATACATATGCACAAACACATGTATACACATATATACCTGCACACACATACAACTCAACACCAAAAAAACCTAAATAATCCAATTAAAAAATTGGCAGAGGACCTGAAGAGGCATTTCTCCAAAGAAGACATACAGGTGGCCAACAAACACATGAAAAGTGCTCAACATCACTCAGCATCAGGGAAATGCAAACCAGAACTATTAATGAGATATCACCTCATACCCGATAGATTGGCTAATATCAAAAATACAAGAAATAACAAGTGCTGGTGAGGATGTGGAGAAAAAGTCCCTTGTGCACTATTGGTAGGAATGCAAATTGGGGTAACCATTGTGAAAAACAGTATGGAGTTTCTTCAAAACATTAGAAATAGAAATATCATGTGAGCTAGTAATTCTTCCTTGGGGAATTTACCAAAAGAAAATGAAAGCACTAATCAGAAAATATATGTGCACCCTATGTTTATTGCAGCATTATTTACAATAGCCAAGCTATGGAAGCAGCCCAAGTGTCTATTGAGAGATCTACCCATTAAACAAAATTTTAAATATTCAATACAGTATTGGTGAGATTAAACATTACATGTAATTTTGAAAAACTGAATATTTTGGAATTTTGACAATTGCTTTTCTTCCATAAAGAACATGGGGGTCACCTGGGTGGCTCAGTCAGCTAAGCATCAAACTCAGATCATGAGCTGATGGTGGTAAGATTAAGCCCTGTGTTGAACTCCAGGCTGAGTGTGGAGTCTGCTTGGGATTCTCTCTCTTTTTCTCTGCCTCTTCCCCACTCTCCCTCTCTAAAACTAAATAAATAAACATAAAAAAAAAAAAAAAAGAAACATGGGGGTGGAGAATGAGATAAATGAATGATTGTGGACCTGTACATATCTGTCACCACTCCAAGAGACACTTTATGAAATTTTCCCTTGGGTAAGGAGGCAGAGAAGGCAGCCACCTGTAGGAAGTAGAAGGACTCACCTCCCGAAAGTAACCTGCTCCTATTAGAGGAGGCATGTAGGCTGAATTGACACTGAGGCAGTGTAGGTGATGGAGTGGCGGACTAAGGACTAGAAGTCATACATCACTGAAACTTACTAAGTTTAAGGCCCAGCTTGTTCCTCTGAAAATGAAGGCGGTAATTACTACCCTACCTACCTTACCAGGATTTACTGAAAATTCAAAGAATAATATTCATGAAAGCATGTGGCAAATTGGAAAGTCTTATACAATGGAAGGGTGTTAAAACTGTAATGAAGTTTAACTTTGAAACATAATTTAACAAAAACTATTGTAGTTTAAGTGCCTAAAATTAAGCTTTTGATTGCCAAAGCATCAATTTCAATGACATCCATCTCAAATAAACATCTTGCCAGCTGTGTGACACAGTTACCAGCTATACAAATACATAAGGAGCCAAGTTGGTCCACACATGAAGTTCCCCTTTTAGAAAATGCTGGGTAACCTAGACAACTGACTAAGTGACCCTGCTTTTCCCTTCCTACAACCAAATTCTCTTTAAATTCACCAATAAAGAATGAACCCAGGAAACCTTGAGCACCACACCCTCAACTCTAATAAAAGCAGAAGCCCAGGTGTTATCTCCTCTCTCTCCCTTCCTCTCTTCCTCCTTCCTTTCCTCTCCTCTCCTCTTTATCTCCCTGAGACCATACTACATGGCTCCAGGTGTGCCGTGGAGTCCCCAGAACTTGTGAGCATTAAACACTGTTTTTCAAAGTTCCCTCATGGTTTTTGCTGAGTTGCATCTTGCAATCATAATGAAAAACACAAGGGCTGGTCCAGCCACAACATTGACTCCACTCTGAGAAATGTCTGTGGGGCTGCCTCCAATATATGCTCCCAGGTAGGTGTCCCAGGTATTTGTAGATGATAGCATCACTATCATAGGCTGACACCCACACAAAATAACTATGCTACTTTATTAACAACTTTATAATACATATGTTTAGGTTTATTAGAAAAATTTTTTCAAATGTTTATTTATCTTAGAGAGAGAGTGGGAGAGAGGTAGAGAGAGAGAGAGAGAGAGAGAGAGAGAGAGAGAACCCCAAGCAGGCTACACACTGTCAGTGCAGAGCCAGAGACAAGGCTCTATCCCATGAACCCACAAACCATGGGATCATGACCTGAACCAAAATCAAGAGTCAGACGCTTAACTGACTGAGCTTAACTTAACTGACTGAACTATAGGACCTTAATGCATCACCCATGCACCCCCAAATATTTTTTCCAATGGACAGTTTATTTAAATTGCTAATTCCTAAGTAAAGCATGGAAAAAAATATTCAGATTTGTCTAAATTTGCTTATTTTTGACATATTTGAAATGTAATCTTGGTACCAATCTCCAGTTTGCAGTGTTGGAATGCTTGACCTGCTCTGGGATGTCTGTGCTGGTTCCTCAAAACCCTGCTAGGTAATGGTCTTGTCTCCATATACCGTCTGTATGATATCCAGGTATTCAGGACAAGTGGAGGCAGGAACATTCCATCCCTATAGAAAGCCACGATGTCTGTACCCAGAAAGGTCCCACCCGCAAAAGAAAACTAGCTGGTACTTAAAATATGCTCATGAGCACTTGAAAAACAGCAGTACATCCTCTGGTCCACTAGTAGCACATCATGCTGCAGCCAAGACTTGTTCTTTGAGGGTTGTTTTGACTACAGTCAGACAACATTTTGATGACCTCAGAAGCCTCTCCTGCCCTGAGTCTTCATGGTGATACAGTCTGAGCTGGTCACACATATCCTTGACCTCACTGCAGTTCTGTGGTGCAGAACAGACACTTCTGTGTAAGTCTGGGTACGGAAATCTTGCTGAGATGAGAGGTGGGTGGGTTTAGTGAGGTCCAAGAGGGCTGCTGACAGATACCTGAGTGAAATTCAAGTCCGTATACTTCCTGACCTGTCAGTCCAGAATTCTTGAATTTGAGGATCACATTTTCCATTTTGGCAAAAAAGACCCTTGGGATTTTGTCAGGAATCGCATTGGATCTGTAGATTGGGGCTAGTATTGCTGTCCTTATTTCTTGCCTTTTCAATATTAGCCATTCTGACAGGTGTGAGGTGAAATCTCATTTGTAGTTTTGATTTGCATTTCCCTGATGCTGAGTGATGCTGAGCACTTTTCATGTGCCTGTTGGCCACGTGTATGTCTTCTTTGGAGAAATGCCTCTTCAGGGCCTCTGCTCATTTCTTAATTGGATTATTTGTTTGGTGTTGAGTTGCAAAAGTTCTTATATATTTTGTATATTAACCTCTTGTCAGGTATATTATTTGGAAATATCTTCTTCCACTAGGTAGGTTGCCTGTTCACTTTGTTGATAGTTTTCTTCACTGTCTAAAAACTTTTTAATTTGATGTATCCCCAGTTGTTTATTTTTTGTTGTTGTTGTTGACCTTGCCTGATGATACAGATCCAAAAAAATATTACTAAGACCTATATTACTGAATCCAAGGATTTACTGCCTATTTTGGGGGAGAGCGATTTTTTTGTACAGATTAAGGAATAGAGTTCACAAAAGCCCTGCAGGTATAACATTCCAGCACAACTGCTGCATCACACAGTTGCTAGTGTCTTCATCTAGATCGTACTTCTTAGTGAGTTTTCACCAAGCCTTATCTGGTAGCTGAATTTTTCAGATTCCTATGTGGTGTAGTTTAAAGGGAACTGCGAAGGTACCTCTTTCCTCATATGTTTTTCCTTGCATCTTTCCCCAGTCTTTGAAATCCTACCACTATTTATTTCTCTAGACCTGTACTGGTTGATATGAATGAAGATATCTCCTCAGGAGGGATGGCTAACCCAGAACATCAGTTTCTGAGGTGAAGGCTCTGGCACCTGGAGCATGAAGCAGGAGAAGAAAGGACTATAAAAGTGAAAAGGAACAAACCAAAGGCCTGTGTGACTAGGTTGTTAATTCAGAAGTAGAAGAGCAGTGATAAGGTGGGATGGGCTGAACCAGGCTGACTCGGGCCAAATGGGGGGCTCTGCCATTTACTACTGAGTGACTTAGAGCAGACCAGTTACATGCTCTGCATCTCAGTTTCTCCATCTGTACAAGGGGAATAATAATAATAATTAATAATAATAATAGAAAGAATAATGAAAAAATGTATGAAGTATTAAGAACGTACATAAAGTACTCTATGAGCATTAGCAGTTATTACTTCATTGTAATCGTTTGTAAACACATGTTAAGCACAGTGGACTCAGGCATTCTTCTTTTCCAGTATGCAAAAGGTACAGTTCTGTATGTTTTCTCTTCATCTTTACTGTTGGCTCTTCTATTGGATGTACAAAATAATTAAATGTACTGATACCCAGGATATTTTTTGTGAAAAGAAAGGCTTTTAGAATTTTATTATTATTTTTTAAATTTCATAAAGATACCAGACTAGACAATTTTGACAACAATGCTTGAGTGCTCAAAATAAAAACCTAATTTTCCATATTACGGTCAGAGAATGACCTGAGGAGCCCTTAAGAAGCTCCATATGTTATTGACACTATAGCACATTTTAAATGTTGAGGTCACTTCCATGTGTTAGTTCATGCATTAATAATGTCTTAATGTCTTCATATAGAGGGTAGTAGAACAAAGTGGCTCCAAGTTTGGTCAGATAACCTAGTTCCCAGGCCAATTCCATGGGGTCATGAGCAAGTGTATAACTTTGTCAACTCCATGCCTCCGCATTTAAAAAAATGAATATGATAATAATACATTTCTCCTACAGTGTTCTACAAGTAAAATTGGTTTTATGCATGTAGATCACATAACGAAGTGCTTGGCACATAGTACACATTCATAATTAGCATTAGTTGTGGCAAATATTTACTCAATATGAGAAACTCAATATAAGAAACCCAATTTACTGAACTGGATGCTTCCATATGCTCAGCCCTGCGCTCTGAGCCAATAACTTAGGCACTTCCCATTTCATAGTTAGGACTCTAATATTGATTCTTCAGAGGCTGCAAAGGTTACCATATTTCCTTGCTATTTGGATACCAGGGCTCCGAGAGCCTGAGAGCATTGTCCTAGGAATTTAGGGGGAGACATAGGATTCCAAATAACGACTGTCAGACTCTAAAGCTTTTCACAGTACTAGACTACCTTTTTGAAAAATTGCCTGCCCTGATATTTATAACTTGCTTGGTCCAGAAAGTAGTGTCTTCCAATCTCAACCAAGGAAAACAGATGAATAAATTGTGGCCGTAAGAACTTGCCCTTCCTGGGTTCTAGAAAAAACTTCTGGCCCTAGGGATAGGATGCCTAGATTCTAGGGATTCAGAACATAAAAGTAGATGACAATACTGCAGTGAACAGAGTCAGGTACCTTCTTATCTGGATAGAATAAAGCCCAACAACATTTCTGTTCCCTGAGTCTACACTCAAAAGGTGACTTTTAAAAATCTATCATGAAGATTTTTTTTCCTGGTCACAAAATTAATAGATGTTTACTGTTGTAATTTGAAAATATATTTAAAAAAACAGAGAAGAAAAAAATCTTAAATATTACCATTTACATTTTAGTATATAGTTTTCCAAATACATACATTATGACAACACACACACGCCCATATGCTTTTTAGACAGAATACAATATATGTACCTGGATAACTAACTTCTTCTATACCATAGTTTTTTTATGGTCATGAGTCAAAGCCTTTGTCTCTGTATAGGACCTTAATGCATTCTCCACTCTGAGAGGCAGGGATTTCTACAAAAAAACAATACAATACTGGGTTGTCTGCTACACTGATGTCTCTCATTGTCACACACACACACACACACACACACACACACACAAAACAACCTGAAATGTCAGTTAAAAAAATTCCACAAGGAGCAGGACTTAGCCTGTTATGTCACCTTCATATCAACAGTGTCTAACTCAGGCCTCTGTAGCTGGCTGTCAGCAACTGTGTCTAATGAAGGCATTAATAGGTTTGTTTTAGCTAATGTGGATGGATTTTATAGAACTTAACAAGGCTATAAGAATTGGTGTTTTATATGTGTGTGTGTGTGTGAGATGTATATAATATATATAAGGTACATATATGTATATACATGTATGTTTATGTATGTATAACCTTCTGTGTGACAAAGGAGAGTTCTAGGGATCAAGATCCACCCCCAAAATCACATCTGGAAGCTCAGCCTCAGTAGTCATTCAGCTACTCTCCCATCTGCACACCTTTCTGCAACAGATGTGAGAAAGATAAGTTATCTCATTTAAAATGATTTCCTCTGGTCAGGTCTCTCTTACATTAGATATTTAGTAATGTGCTAGAGTGTGGTGGTGTTTGACAGTGAAATACTTCCAGAATCACCTGTAGTTGTCTTTCATTACATTTTGTGAAACCTCCCCAGACTTTTCATAACGAATTTGTTTATTTATTTATTTTTAAATGTTTACTTATTTATTTTTAAGGGGGGGAAGGTCAGAGAGCGAGGGAAAGAGAAACTCCCAAGCAGGCTCCTGGGCTGTCAGCACAGAGCTTGAAGTGGGGAGTGACACTGACACTCAGACACTTAACTGACTTAGCTACCCAGGCATCCTTTCATAAGCAAGTTTATACTAATCACTTGCTCACAGAGAATGATGCTATATCATGGGGAGGAGAGGCAAGTGTCATCTGTTCCCCATTCTCTCATTGAGTTTAGGTTTTTCCCTCTGGATGCTGTGTTCTATGGAGCAAGTGTTTGAGATTTAAGCCTCCTAGAGAAATACCTCCAGGACTAGCCCTGAGGACAGATCCTGCTGGATACCTTCATCTGCTCACATCTCTGCTTTTTAGCACAAAAACTGCACTCCCTTAACCATAGCAAGAAAGGACATGTTTTCCCTGGCTCTGTCTGCTCTTCTGTCTTCCTCTTCACACCAACCTGGTGTTCAGACATGGATGCCCATGTCTTTTTTGCATTCTGAGACTGAGTTCCCCTGGCTGCAGAATTTACTGAGGCCCATCTTCCCTTCCTATGTGCAATGACAGCTCTTCAATTTCCAGCAGTTCAGCTTGACCTGGATTATCACATTTGATAAACAGCCACCATATGGTCAGCCTGGCAGGCTGTGTATTCTTGCATTCAGGAATGCTCCAATTCATCACATACAGTTCCCAGCAAAATGTATTCAATCAGCTCTTACTAAATCATGACAAATTGTTCTTTCACAGATTCACACTGGATGCCATCACACAAAGCAGATTTCTAGTTTCCATGTTTTGTTTTGTTTTTATAATCTCATGTCTGTCATTCAATTTAACAAATATTTACTGAGCACAATTGTATAGAGGCCCTGGGCTTTGTGTTGCCACAGATCCTAAAGTTGGTAAGAGAAAGTCTCTGCCCTTCTGGAATACCTAATCTGGCACTAACTAAATTAGTGGCTAAAAGGTGCACACAAACATCTGGCAAACCAGATGTGCCTCTGTTATGTTTTGGGCAACAGGAAAAATTGGATCTTTCAGCAGAGATGATGGATTGATTACTCACCTTTTTTCATGCTCATGGTTCTTGTATCTTTGGACTTTTAAGGTAGAGCTGCAGGACTGAAAGTTTAACTGTGTTAAGACAACAGTCTTTAGTCAAGAATAGACAACTCTAGACAAAGCATAAAATTAGAACCAGAATTTACCTTCAAATTTTCAAGAGCTCTGTTCATACATTTTCTTTGTATGTTTTCTGAGAAGGACAAAATAACTGTGAGATACTAATTTCTCCTTCTAAGTTTATTTTTCAAATCTAGAACCACTTTCCAAATAAACAATAAATTTGAACTGGGTCAGATAAAGGTCAAGGACTAGGTCCTGTCCACCTCCATTTTGGGCTTGTTTTTGTTTTTTTATCATTGTACTAAGTCCATCACTATATTAAAACATTTGTGAATTACATACTGATATGTGTTACTTACATCAGTTCCTTCTACTAAGTTGTGAGTCTGGTGGGAAGGTATTTGGAAACTCTGGACCCCTCTCTGGCACATAAACTGTGAATGATGGGAGAAGCTGCATAAGGAGGCTTGGGGTGAGTGAGATAAAATGGTTTGAGACAAGGGGTGTGGGCTAGTGGGAGCCTTGGGTACATGAGGGTTTGGAAGAGGGACCTTTTTACCTAAGGCGTAGTCCCAAGTGTAGGAATGGCTAGGAAGCAAAGACATCTTACCCACAGACACAGCTTACCTTATTCATAAGCTTTCCTGAGGCATAGGAAAGTTTATCTAGGTATTTTTACCTTCCTTTCCCTCTGTGTCTCTTTCTCTCCCTTCCTCCATTCTTCCCCACCCAAACCTTTCTTTCCTTCGGTGCTCTAGCTTTAATTATGATATTCTTTAAGTTGTCTGATCACTCTAGGGCAGTGATACATGACCAGGGAAAGTTTGCTACCCCCTCCACCACACCACACACACCAGAGCACGGTTGACAAGGTCTGAAACCATTTTTTGTTGGTGCGTTGTGTACAGGTTGTGCTACTGACACTGAGTGGGTGGAGGCTGACATGCTGTTAAATATTCCACAATGCACAGGAAGGTGTTCCCCCACTCCCAACATATAGAATTATCTGGCCCAAATGTCAATAATGTCAAGATTTTGAGAAACTTTGCCCTAGAAAATAAGAATATCCAGGATAAAAGACACAATGATTATATTCCAAGCCTGTTATTATTATTAGCTAAAAATTCATTACTTAACTGTATTTTTCTTTTTATGAAAGATGTTACAAAAGAAGATAGTGGGTAGAATTAAAACAAAACCTAAACTATATGATCCCATTTATGTGGAGAGTCGAAAAGAATACAAGGGGCCCATGGTGGCTCAGTCGGCTAAGTATCCGACTTCAGCTCAGGCCATCATCTCACAGTTCATGGGTTTGAGCCCCGCATTGGGCTCTGTACTGACAGCTCAGAGCCTGGAGCCTGCTTCAGATTCTGTGTCTCTCTTTCTCCCTCTGCCCCTTCCCTGCTCGCACTCTGTGTCTCTATCAAAAATAAATAAACATTAAAAAAATTAAAACAAAACAAAACAAAATAAAACCAACTTATAGATTCAGAGAACAGATTGGTAGTTGTCAGACGTGGGACAGGGTGGGGGCTGGGGGATGGTGGGTGATGAAATGGATGAAGGGGATCAAAAGGTACAAACTTATGATTATAAGATGAATAAGTCTTGGGGTTGTAATGTACAGCATAGTGACTACAGTAAACAACACTACATTATATGTTTGAAAATTGCTAAGAAAATAGATCTTAAAATTTTTATGGCAAGAAAAAAGATGTTTGTAACTATGTGAACTGATGGATGTTGACTAATCATGTTGTGGTAATCTTTTCACAATACATACATATATCAGACCATTAAATCTCAATTAATTTTTTAATAAAAAAAAAAAAGAGGGGCGCCTGGGTGGCTCAGTCGGTTAAGCGTCTGACTTCGGTTCAGGTCATGATCTTGCGGTCCGTGAGTTCAAGCCCCGCATGGAGCTCTGCACTGACAGCTCAGAGCCTGGAGCCTGTTTCAGATTCTGTGTCTCCCTCTCTCTCTGTCCCTCCCCCATTCATGCTCTGTCTCTTTCTGTCTCAAAAATAAACATTAAAAAAATTAAAAAAAAAAAAAGAGAGAGAGAGAGCAACAGAGGGGGAAGTCCCTCTTCTAGAGCACAATCCCCAAGCTGCACCGTGGCCCAGGTATGCATCTCTATAGTATATCAGGAGATTGTGAGGATCCTGTTTGAGGTCTTTCTCCCCACGAAGCCCAGCCTCTACCAGCAATGCTCACTGGCATTCACCTATACCATTTGCGCGATACCCACTAACATAATAGGCCTTCCAGAACTTTTCTATGATTATTTTTTCAGTGAATACATTATGAGTATTTTGCCATGTATGTACACATAGGTAAACATTGTCTTTTTTAAAGATGGCATGGTATTTTACTGCATAGGTACACCAGCATGTCATTGGCCAATCTATCTCTGTTGTTTCCAATTTAAGTTCTTCCAATCACAATTAAATGTAATACAGCAATGGACAACTGTGCAAACACCTTTGTGTAGTTGTCTAATCATTTCTTTAGGATAAATTCTTAGAAGTGCAGTAGCTATAACAATAAGTTATCTTAAAAAAGAGGTAAACAAAACAATCCCACTTACCATTGCATCAAAAGAAACAGTAACAATGAAGTCCTGGGTAACACACAGATAGAGTTAAGCCTGAATATTTGGAGTGTTTTGAATTTTATTATTTTGAATTTTTGTAAATATGCTATGAGAACACAAGAAGGGAAAATTCCATTTTTTAAAAAAATACTGAATGTTAATATCACAAGGACTAACTCAAAAATATGCTCATCTGTCCCCCCGCCCCTTTTTGTTAACCAACCTGACTTGGACATCAGGAAAAGGAAGTACTTTATTAGCTTTTAAATGAGAAATTTTACATAGTTATAATTAAAATTGTTTTTTAAGTGATTTGAGCCTTTCCCAAGCATGTTTTCAAGATTTAGGCCTGAAAGCTTTCCAAGTCTGATAGGAAAAGCAGAGTCTCAACTCATTAAAGAAAAAAGAAATTTTTTTTTATTTTATTTTTTTAACATTTACTTATTTTTGAGACAGAGAGCATGAACGGGGGAGGGTCAGAGAGAGAGGGAGACACAGAATCTGAAACAGGCTCCAGGCTCTGAGCTGTCAGCACAGAGCCCGATGCGGGGCTCGAACTCACGGACTGTGAGATCATGACCTGAGCCGAAGTCGGACGCTCAACCGACTGAGCCACCCAGGCGCCCCGAAAAAAGAAATTTTTATAAAAATCACATATGGCAAATTTCCACAAGGAAAATGACAAAAAGATAGGACCAAAAAATACAGAAACACTCAGTGTACCAGACAAAAGGTTTAAAAATATCAGAGAGATTTCTAGTTCCACTCAAGATGGAGTGGCCCCATTGCTCTCAGGACCTTCATTTTAGGACAGAAAATCCCTGGGTTAATATAATTAAGTGTAGAAAGACTGAAACATGGAAATAAAGAAACAAATCATTTGGGGACTTTTGGACTTAAGGAATGACACAGTGGTGAGTTATCCCCAGTGCCATAATATGATATCTGGGATGACATGTACACAATCAAAAATCACTCGTTATACAGTGACACAGGAAAATTACAACCTCAATGAGAAGAGAAAATGAACAGTTGCCAATATCAAGATAAATAAGATGTTGTAATTGTTTAACAAAATGTGTAGTATGCAGAGAAAATACTGAGACAATTAAATTTTAGAAAGTGGGGAAGATAAAGGGACCAAAATGAAATAAGTTTCCTCTACTTCACTCAAAGGGATAACATGTCAACACCAGTAGACTATAGACTGTAATACATTACTGCATTGATTGACTAGGGCTGCCATAAATAAGAAAGTAACACAGACTAGGAGGCTTAAATAACAGAAATTTATTTTCTAAAAGTGTAAAAGCAAAGTGTATACAGGGTTGGTTTCCCTCAAAGACTCTCCTTGGCTTGTAGATGGCTGTCTTCTTGTATCTTCGTACTGTCTTCTCTCTATGTATGTTTTTTTCCCCCTGATATCCTCCTTTTTAAAAATATAATTTACTGTCAAGTTAGTTAACATACAGTGTATACAGTGTGCTCTTGGCTTTGGAGGTAGTTTCCCATGATTCATTGCTTACATACAACACCCAATGCTCATCCCAACAAGTGCCCTCCTCAATGCCCATCATCCATTTTCCCCTCTCCCCGGCACACCCATCAACCTTCAGTTTGTCCTCTGTATTTAAAAGTCTCTCATGGTTTGCCTCCCTTTCTGTTTGAAACTATTTTTCCCCTTCCCTTCTCACATTGTCTTCTGTTAAGTTTCTCAAGTTCCACATATGAGTGAAAACATATGAAATCTGTCTTTCCCTGACTGAATTATTTCACTTAGCATAATACCCTCCAGTTCCATCCATGTTGTTGCAAATGGCAGGATTTCATTCTTTCTCATTGCCAATAGTATTCTATTGTATATATAAACCACGTCTTCTTTATCCATTGATGGACCCTTGGGCTCATTCAATGATTTGGCTATTGTTGAAAGCACTGCTATAAACATTGGGTTACAAGTGCCCTATGAATCAGCACCCCTATATCCTTTGGATAAACTAGTAGGGCTGTTGCTGGGTCATAGGGTAGTTCTATTTATAACTTTTTGAGGAACCTCCACAGTGTTTTCCAGAGCAGCGCCACCAGTTTGCATTCCCACCAACAGTGCAAGAGGGTCTCCCTTTCTTCATATCCTCACCAGCATCTATTGTTTCCTGAGTCGTTAATTTCACCCACTCTGAAAGTTGTGAGGTGGTATCTCACGTGGTTTTGATTTGTATTTCCCTGATGATGAGTGATGTTGAACATCTTTTCATGTGTCTGTTGGCCATCTAGATGTCTTCTTTGGAAAAGTGTCTATTCATGTCTTCTGCCCATTTCTTCACTGGATTATTTGTTTTTCAAGTCTTGAGTTTGGTAAATTCTATAGATTTTGCATACTAACCCTTTATTTGATAGGTCATTTGCAAATATCTTCTCCCATTCTGTCAGTTGCCTTTTAGTTTTGCTGATTGTTTCCTTTGGAGTGCAGAAACTTTTTATCTTGATGAGGTCCCAATAGTGCATTTTTTTATTTTATTTCCCTTGCATTTGGAGACGTGTTGAGCAGGAAATTGCTACAGCTGAGGTCAAAGAGGCTGTTGCCTGTTTTTTTCCTCTAGGGCTTTGATGGTTTCATGTCTCACATTTAAATATCTCATCCAGAGGCGCCTGGGTGGCTCAGTCGGTTAAGCGGCCGACTTCGGCTCAGGTCATGATCTCGCGGTCCGTGAGTTCAAGCCCCACGTCGGGCTCTGTGCTCACAGCTCAGAGCCTGGAGCCTGTTTCAGATTCTGTGTCTCTCTCTCTCTGACCCTCCCCCATTCATGCTCTGTCTCTCTGTCTCAAAAATAAATAAACATTAAAAAAAATTAAATATCTCATCCATTTTGAGTTTCTTTTTTTGTATGCTGTAAGAAAGTGGTCCAGTTACATTCTTCCACATGTTGCTGTCCATTTCTCCCAGCGTCATTAGCTAAAGTAAAGAGACTATTTTTTTTTTTCCATTTGATACTTTTCTGCTTTGTCAAAGATTAGTTGGCCATACATTTGTGTGTATAATTTGGGTTCTTTTTTCTATTCCATTGGTTTATGTGTCTGTTTTTGTGCCAATACCATATTGTTTTGATTTGTGGTACAGGCTAAAGTCTGGATTTGTAATGCCTCCCACTTTGGTTTTCTTTTTCAAATTTACTTTGGCTAATTGAGGTCTTTTGTGGTTCCATACAAATTTTAGGATTGTTCTAACTTTGGGAAGAATGCTCATGCAATTTTGATAGGGATTGCATTGAATTTGTAGAGTGCTTTGGGTAGTACTAACATTTTAACAATATTTGTTCTTCCATTCGCATGGGGTATTTTTCCATTTCTTTGTGTCTTCTTCAATTTCTTTCAGAAGTTTTCTAGAGCATGCAGTATTTTACATCTCTGGTTAATTTTATTCTTAGGTATTTTATGGTTCTTGGTGAAATTGTAAATGGGATCAATTTTTTAATTATTTTCTGTTACTTCATTATTGGTGTACAGAAATGCAACCAATTTCTGTACATTCATTTTGTTTGTACCCTGTGACTTTGCTGAATTGATTTATCTGTTCTAGCATCTTTTTGGTGAAGTCTTTTGAGTTTTCCCTGTAGAGTATTATGTCATCTGTGAAAAGTGACTTCTTCACCAATGTAGATGAATTTTAATTCATTTTGTTGTCTGCTTACGCTAGGGGTTCAACATTATGTTAAACAACAGTGATGAAAGTGGACATCCCTGTCATATTCCTGATCTCAGGGAGAAAGCTCTCAGTTTGCCCCCATTGAGGATGATATTAGCTGTGGGCTTTTCATATATGGCTCTTATGAGGTTAAGGTATGTTCCTTCTATCCCGACTTTCTTGAGGGTTTTTATTAAGAAAGGATGCTGGCTGTATTTTGTTAAATGCTTTTCCTGTATCTATTGACAGGATCATATGGTTCTTTTCCCTTCTTCTATTAATCTGATGTATCACATTGATTTATTTGTGAATATTGAACCAGCCCTGCAGCCCAGGAATGAATCACACTTGGTCATGGTGAATAATTCTTTTAATATACTGTTGAATTTGATTTACTAATATCTTGTTGAGAATTTTTGCATCCATATTTATCAGGGATATGACCTGTAATTCTCCTTTTTAGTGGGGTCTGTGTCTGGTTTGGGAATCAAGGTAATGCTGGCTATAGAAAGAGTTTGGAAGTTTTCCTTCCATTTCTATTTCTTTGGAACAGCTTGAGAAGGATAGGTATTAACTCTGCTTTAAATGTCTGGTAGAATTCCCCTGGGAAGCCATCTGGCCTAGGGATCTTATTTGTAGAGAGATTTTTGATAACTGATTCAATTTCTTTGCTGGTTATAGGTTTAACTTTTCTATTTCTTCTCGTTTGAGTTTTGGTAGTGAGTGGGTGTCTAGGAATTTGTCCATCTCTTCCAGGTTGTCCAGTTTGTTGGACATATACTTTTTCATAGTATCCTCTAATAATTTGTATTTCTGTGGTGTTGGTTGTGATCTGTCCTTTTCCATTTGGGATTTTATCTATTTGGGTCCTCTTGTCTTTTTGAGAAGCCTGGCTAGGGTTGTATTAACTTTGTGTATGCTTTCAAAAAACCAGCTCTTAGATTCTTGATCTGTTCTACTGTGTTTTTGTTGTTGTTTGTTTGTTTGTTTGTTTTTTGGATTCAATATTGTTTATTTCTGGTCTAATCTTTATTATTTATCTTCTTCTGCTGGCTTTGGGGTTTCTTTGCTGTTCTTCTAGTTCCTTTAGTTGTGCATTTGGGATTTGTATTTGGGATTTTTCTTGTTTCTTGAGATATGCCTGGATTTCAGTGTATTTTCCTCTTAGGACTGCCTTTGCTTCATCCCAAAGTGTTTGGACTGTCATGTTTTCATTTTCATTTGCTTATTTTTTTAATTTCTTCTTTATTTGCATGGTTAACCTATTCATTCTTTAGTAGGATGTTCTTTAACCTCCATGCATTTGGAGGTTTCCCAAACTTTTTCTTGTAGTTGATTTCAAGTTTCATAGCATTATGATCTGAAAATATGCATGGTATGATCTAAATTTTTTTATATTTATTGAGGGCTGTTTTGTGACCCAGTATGTGATCTATCTTGGAGAATGTTCCACGTGTACTCAAGAATAATGTGTATTTTGCTGCTTTGGGATGAAAAGTTCTGAATACATCTGTCAGGTCCATCTGGTCCAGTGTATCATTCAGAGCCGTTGTTTCTTTATTGATTTTCTGCCTAAATGATCTGTCCATTGTTGTAAGTGGAGTATTAAAGCCCCCTGCAATTACCGTATTCTTAGGAATAAGATTGCTTATGTTTGTGAATAATTGTTTTATATATTTAGGGGTCTCACGTTAGGGGCATAAACATTTACAACTGTCAGCCCTTCTTGATGGATAGACCCCATAATTATGATATAATGCCCTTCTTCATCTCTTGTTACAGACTTTAGACTAAAATCTAGTTTGTCTGATATGAGTATGGCTACTTCAGGTTTCTTTTGACTTCTAGTAGCATGATAGATGGTTTCCATCCCCTCACTTTCAGCCTGAAGGTGTCCTCAGGTCTAAAATGAGTGTTTTGTAGACATAATATAGGTGGATTTTTTTAATCCATTCTGAAACCCTGTGTCTTTTGTTTGGAGCATTTAGTCCATTTACATTCAGAGTTATTGTTGAAATATACGGATTCAGTGTCATTATGTTCTCTGTAGATTTCATGCTTGTGGTGGTGTCTCTGGTTCTTTGTAGTCTTTGCATCATTCCACTCACAGAGTCTCCCTTAGGATCTCTAGCAGGGCTTGTTTAGAGATCATGAACTCTTTCAGTTTTTGTTTGTCTGGGAAAGCCTTTATCTCTCCTTCTATTCTGAATGACAGACAACTTTGCTGGATAAAGGATTCTTCACTGCATAATTTTTCTATTCAGCACATTCAATATTTTCTGCCACTCCCTTCTGTCCTGCCAAGTTTCAGTGGACCAGCCTGCTACTACCATTATGTGTCTACTCTTGTAGATTAAGGCCCGTTTGTCTTTAGCTGCTTTCAGAATTCTCTTTATCTTTGTATTTATGCTGTGGAGAAGACCTATTCTTTTTAAATCTGAAGGGCTTTCTCTGTACTTGCTGGATTTGGATGTCTGCTTCCTTTCTCAATTAGGGAAGATCTCAGCTATAATTTGTTCAAGTAAGCCTTCTGCCTCTTTCTGTCTCTCTTCTTCTTCTGGAAATCCTATGATACAGATATTACATTTCATTGAATCACTTAGTTCTCTAGTTCTCCCCTTGTGGTCTAGTACTGTCTTTTCTGTCTTTTTCTTGGTTTCATCATTCATAAATTTTCCATAATTCATCTTCTATTTCACTTATTCTCCTCTCTGCTTCTCCAACCTTGCTGTCACTGCACTAGTTTGTTTTACACCTCATTTACAACATTTCTTAGTTCATTGTGACTATTTTTTAGTTCCTTGATCTCTGTAGCAATAGATTTTCTGCTGTCTTCTATGCTTATTTCAAGTCCAGCAATTATTAACCTTACGACTATTATTCTAAAATCTTATTAACTATATTGTTTCTATCTGTTTTGAGAACTTTTTTTAGCTGTCATTTCTTCTTGGAATTTCTCTTGAGGAGGATTCTTCTGTTATATCATTTTGGCTAGTTTTCTGTCCCTTATGTGTTTTAATAGTTTATTATGTGTCCTGCATCTGTGAGAACTACTATATAAAAAGGGGTCACACACTGTCCAGGGCCTGGCCCTTCAGGAGGTGTTTTTGGAGTGTGTTGCATTGTTGTGACTCTGGTTGCTTTATCTCCCTACTCATAGTGGTGGTTTGGGCATTCCACCAGGTGTGCATTGATTTGTTCATTGAAGTAACCCTGGAAAAAATTTAAAAAGGGGGTGGTTGTGGAAGAAGCCTTATCACATACAAAGAGAGAAATGACAGGGATGTCACCAGGCAGATAATCAGAGAAACTATACAGCTCAATTGAGAGAGAGAGAGAGAGAGAAGAATAAGAAGGAGATACAGGGGCACCTGGGTGGCTGAGTCGGTTGAGCATCTGACTTCAGCTTAGGTCATGACCTTGCAGTTCATGAGTTTGAGACCTGTGTCAGGCTCTGTGCTGACAGCTCAGAGCCTTGAGCCTGCTTTGGATTCTGTGTCTCCCTCTCTCTACCCCTTCTCCACTCATACTCTGTCTCTCTCTCTGTCTCTCAAAGATGAATAAACGTTAAAAAATTTAAAACAAGAAGGAGATACAGAAGAGGAGTAAAAAACATAGATTAAAAATGTCTGTTTAAACAAACCAACAGTCAGAAGAGTGAGGGGAGAGAAGATGGCTGTGTAGGAGGATGCGGGGCTCCCCTTGTCGGCTGATCACTTATATTCCACCCATATCTCCCTAAATACCCAGAAAACTTCCAGAAGATTAACAGAACGGACTCTCCAAAGCCAAGCATAGACAAGAGGCACATGGAAGAGGGTAGGAAGGGCGGAGAGGCGGCGTGCACTACACGGACTGGCAGAACGGAACTGGTGCAGTGGAGAGGCACACCACCCAGCAAGGAAGAGCCCCAGAGTCTGGCTTTCAAAAGTGGAGGGGCCAGATTCCATGAGTTCTGACAGACAGTGGGACTTAACATCTGGAACATTAAAAGTCAACATCTCTGCTCTTGCAGAGTGGAGAGGGCAAAAGGACACCAGGAGGGAGAGTTGTTGAGCTGTGGAAGACAGAGCTCAGCTTGGTGGAGAACAAAGGCTCTGGCCAGCTCCATCTCTCTCTCGCATCTCCCAGCCAAAATCTGAAAGGGAACCAGTTCCTGTCACCGAACTTGCTTGCACCATGCAAACACCCAAAGCTGTGCTTCTGTGGATCCATCCCTCCGACAGATCTGCCTCCTACCTGGTGCTGCAGTGCCCTTCCTGCAGGGGACCACCTACAGCAAAGTGAACTAAGCCTGCACCTCCTGCCTCTGTGACCTTGAGGATCCACGCTAGCAATTACACCAGACCCCATCAAACCAGCACCACAAGCCTGACAGTGTGCAAGTACCCAGACAGTGGCCACACCACTCCACAGTGAGTCCTGTCCCTGGGAGAGGGGAAGATAAGGTACACACCAGTCTGACTGTGGCCCCAACGGTGGGCTGGGGACAGACACCAGGTCTGACTGCAGCCCTGCACACCAACACAAGTTACTCCAGACAGCACAGGGGAAGTGCCCTGCAGTTTGGAGCTACTGCAACAACTAGCCAAAATGATGAAACAGAAGAATTCTCCTCAAAGGAAACTCCAGGAATTAGCAACAGCTAACGAATTGATCAAAAACGACTTAAGCAATAAAACAGAAGAATTTAGAATAATAGTAATAAAATTAATCACTGGGCTTGAAAAAGTATAGAGGGCAGCAGAGAATCTATTGCTACAGGGATCAAGAGACTAAGAAATAGTCAGGAGGAGCTAAAAATGATATAGATGAGGTGCAAAATAAAATGGAGGTGACCACAGCTCGGACTGAAGAGTCAGAGGAGAGAATAGGTGAATCAGAAGGTCAAATTATAGAAAAAGAGGAAGCTGAGAAAAAGAGAGATAAAAAAAATCCAGGAGTATCAGGGGAGAATTAGACAACTAAGTGATGCAAACACAGCAATATCCGAATAGGAATTCCAGAAGAGGAAGAGAGAGAGAAAGGGGCTGCAGGTGTACTTCAACAAATCATAGCTGAGAACTTCCCTGATCTGGGGAATGAAAAAGGCATTGAAATCCAAGAGGCACAGAAAACTCACTTCAGACGTAACTTGAGTCAATCTTCTGCACAACATATCATAGTGAAACTGGCAAAATACAAGGATAAGAAGAAAATGCTGAAAGCAGCTAGGGATAAACATGCTCTAACTTATAAAGGGAGACTGATAAGACTAGTGACGGATCTATCTGCTAAAACTTGGCAGGCCAGAAAGGAATGGCAGGAAATCCTCAACGTGATGAACAGAAAAAAAATATGCAGCTGAGAATCCTTTATCCAGCAAGTCTGTCATTCAGAATAGAAGGAGAAATAAAGGTCTTCCCAAACAAACAAAATCTGAAGGAATTCATCACCAATAAACCAGCCCTACAAGAGATCCTAAGGGGGATTCTGTCAGTGAAATGTTGTATAGACTACAAAGTACCAGAGACATCACTACAAGCATGAAACCTACAGACATCACAATGACTGTAAACCCATATCTTTCTACAATAACACTGAATGTAAATGGACTAAATGCACCAACCAAAAGACATAGGGTATCAGAATGATAAAAAAACAAGACCTTTGATTTTCTGTCTACAAGAGACTCATTGTAGACCTGAGGACACCTTCAGATTGAGAATGAGGGGATGGAGAACTATCTATCATGCTAGTGGAACTCAAAAGTAAGCTGGAGTAGCCATACTTATATCAGACAAACTAGACTTTAAATTAAAGGCTGTAATAAGAGATTAAACAGGGCATTGCATAATAATTACAGGGTCTATCCATCAGGAAGAGTTAACAATTATAAATGTCTATGCACCAAATACAGGAACCCCCAAATATATAAAACAATTACTCACAAACATAAGTAACCTTATTGATAAGAATGTGGTAGTTGCAGGGGACTTTAATACTCCACTTACAACAATGGATAGATTATCTAGACACAGGATCAATAAGGAAACAAGGGCCCTGAATGATACATTGGATCAGATGGACTTGACAGGTATATTTAGAACTTTGCATCCCAAAGCAAAAGAATATACTTTCTTCTCGAGTGCACATGGAATATTCTCCAAGATCACATACTGGGTCATGAAACAGCCTTTAATAACTATAACAGAATTGAGATCATACCAATCACACTTTCAGACCACAATGCTATGAAGCTTGAAATCAACCACAGGAAAAAATCTGGAAAACCTCCAAAAGCATGGAGGTTGAAGAACACCCTACTAAAGAATGAATGGCTCAACCAGGCAATTAGAGAAGAAATTTAAAAATATATGGAAACAAATGAAAATGAAAATACCACAATCCAAATGCTTTGGGATGCAGCGAAGGCAGTCCTGAGAGGAAAATACCTTGCAATCCAGGCCTATCTCAAGAAACAAGAAAAATCCCACATACAAAAGGTAACAGCACACCTAAGGAAATAGAAGCAGAAGAGCAAAGACTTCCCAACCCCAGAAGAAGAAAAGAAATAATAAAGATCACAGCAGAAATAAACAATATAGAATCTAAAAACACTGTAGAGCAGATCAATGAAACCAACAGTTGGTTTTAAAAAAAAATAAACAAAATTGATAAACCTCTAGCCAGGCTTCTCAAAAAGAAAAGGGAGAAGACCCAAATACATAAAATCATGAATGAAAATGGAATTATTATAACCAATACCTCAGAGATACAAGCAATTATCAGGGAATACTATAAAATTATATGCCAAACTGGCATATACAAACTGGACAACCTGGAAGAAATGGACAAATTCCTAAACATCCACACACTTCCAAAACTCCAACAGGAAGAAGGAGAAAACTTGAACAGACTCATAACCAGCAAAGGAATTGAATCAGTTATCAAAAATTTCCCAAGAAATAAGAGTCCAGGACCAGATGGCTTCCCAGGGGAATTCTACTAGAGATTTAAAGCCGATATAATACCTATCCTTCTCAAGCTTTTCCAAAAAATAGAAAAGAAAGGAAAACTTCTAGACTCAGTCTATGAAGCCAGTATTACTTTGATTCCTAAACTAGACAGAAACCCAGGAAAAAAAGAGAACCACAGGCTAATATCCCTGATGAAAATGGTTGCAAAAATTCTCAATAATACTAGCAAGTCGAATTCAACAGCATATAAACAGAATTATTCACCATGATCAAGTGAATAATTCCTGGGCTGAATAAAACCAAGGACTGGTTCAACATTCGCAAATCAATCAATGTGATACATCACATTAATAGAAGAAAAGATAAGAACCATACGACCTTGTCAATCAATGCAGAAAAAGCATTTGACAAAATTCAGCATCCTTTCTTAATAAAAACCCTCAAGAAAGTCGGGATAGAAGGAATATACTTAAACATCATAAAAGTAATTTATGAAAAGCCCACAGCTAATATCATCCTCAATGGAGAAAAACTGAGAGCTTTCCCCCTGAGATCAGGAACACGACAGGGATGCCCACTCTCACCACTGTTGTTTAACATACACACAGTTGGAAGTTCTAGCATCAGCAATCAGACAACAAAAGGAAATCAAAGGCATCCAAATTGGCAAAGATGAAGTCAAACTTTCGCTTTTTGCAGATGACATGATATTATACATGGAAAATCCGATAGACTCCACCAAAAGTCTGCTAGAACTGATACATGAATTCAGCAAAGTTGCAGGATACAAAATCAATGTACAGAAATCAGTTGCATTCTTATACACTAGCAATGAAGCAACAGAAAGACAAATAAAGAAACTGATCCCATTCACAATTGCACCAAGAAGCATAAAATACCTAGGAATAAATCTAACCAAAGATGTAAAAGATCTGTATGGTGAAAACTATAGAAAGCTTATGGAGGACACTGAAGAAGATACAAACAAATGGAAAAATATTCCATGCTCATGGATTGGAAGAATGAATATTGTTAAAATGTCAATACTACCCAAAGCTATCTATATATTCAATGCAATCCCAATCAAAATTACACCAGCATTCTTCTCGAAGCTAGAACAAGCAATCCTAAAATTTGTATGGAACCACAAAAGACCCCGAATAGCCAAAGTAATTTTGAAGAAGACCAAAGCAGGAGGCGTCACAATCCCAGACTTTAGCCTCTACTACAAAGTTGTAATCATCAAGACAGCATGGTATTGGCACAAAAACCAACACATAGACCAATGGAATAGAATAGAAACCCCAGAATTAGACCCACAAAAGCATGTCCAACTAATCTTTGACAAAGCAGGAAAGAATATCCAATGGAAAAAAGGCTGTTTCTTTAACAAATAGTGCTGGGATAACTGGACAGCAACATGCAGAAGAATGAAACTAGACCACTTTCTTATACCATTCACAAAAACAAACTCAAAATGGATAAAGGACCTGAATATGAGACAGGAAACCATCAAAACCCTAGAGGATAAAGCAGGAAACAACCTCTTTGACCTCAGCTGCAGCAATTTCTTACTTGAAACATACCCAAAAGCAAGGGAATGCAAAGAAAAATGAACTATTGGGACCTCATGAAGATGAAAAGCTTCTGCACAGCAAAGGAAACAATCAACAAAACTAAAAAGCAACCAACAGAATGGGAAAAGATATTTGCAAATGACATATCATACAAAGGGCTAGTATCCAAAATCTATAAAGAACTCACCAAACTCCAAACCTGAAAACCAAATAATCAGTGAAGAAATGGGCAGAAAACATGAATAGACACTTATCTAAAGAAGACATCCAGATGGCCAACAGGCATATGGAAAGATGCTGAATGTCGCTCCTCATCAGGGAAATACAAATGAAAACCACACTGAGATATCATCTCACGCCAGTCAGAGTGGCTTTAATGAACAAATCAGGAGACTATAGATGCTGGAGAGGATGTGGAGGAAGGGGCACCCTCTTGCACTGTTGGTGGTAATGCCAATGGGTGTAGCCACTCTGGAAAACAGTGTGGATGTTCCTCAAAAAATTAAAAATATATCTACCCTATGACCCAGCAATAGCCCTGCTAGGAATTTAACCAAGGGATACAGGAGTACTGATGCATAGGGACACTTGTACCCCAATGTTTATAGCAGCACTTTCAACAATAGCCAAATTATGGAAACAGCCTAAATGTCCATCAACTGATGACTGGATAAAGAAGTTGTAGTTTATATACACAATGGAATACTACTTGGCAATGAGAAAGAATGAAATCTGGCCTTTTGTAGCAATGTGGAATGAACTGGCGGGTATTATGTTAAGTGAAATAAGTCAGTCAGAGAAAACAAATACCATATATTTTCACTCTTATGTGGATCCTGAGAAACTGAACAGAAGACCATGGGGGAGGGGAAGGGGAAAAAAAAAGTTACAGACAGCAAAGGAGCCAAACCAGAAGAGACTCTTAAAAACTGAGAATAAACTGAGGGTTGATGGAGGGGGGTGGTGGGAGGGAGGGGAAAGTGGGTGATGGGCACCTGTTGGGATGAACACTGAGTGTTGTATGGAGATCAATTTGACAATAAATTTCATATTAAAAAAACAATAACAATGCTAAGAAGTAACACTTTTTAAGGGCCCGTTCTCCTCAAAAAATTAGTTTTGATTTAAAAAATACAGCATGAAAGTAGCTGAGTAAATGTGAATCAACATTCTGCCACTAGTTTCCAGGATAATTTTAGTTGATGAACAAAGATAGTGTTTTAAAAGTGAAAGTAGGAGATAAAGTTTATTGACTAGATAATATAAGGTACAGATTTGTTGAGGAAATAAGGGATTATTTACCCAAAAGGATTATTCTCTTTGCCCATGGAAATGTATCAGTACAGTGAACTCATAGGTATAATTATCATCTGCAGCCTTTATTGCAAAGAAATTTATTATAATCATAACATGGAGAAGTCTCTAACTAGATGTCATTTGTCTTTTAAATTCTGAAAATATTTTTAGGTAAATATTCACAACTTTTTAATGTTAAAATTTTCCTTTAGTTTGCTTTCATAATATCATATACAGGACATGAAATAACATGAAATAAATAGAAATAGTGAGCTACTTCTCTATGTTTTTTTTTTTTTGTAAGTTGGCTATACTTTTTTAATAATGGTAGAGGTTATATAGGGCTTAATTTTTAAGAAGCTTCAGACGTCCCAAAATGAACATGCCTACAAAACTATAGTTGACTGCAGAAAATGGATTCAGTATAACATTAAAAAATGGATATATTATTGATATCAGGATATATACCTAATAGTCAAAGACACCCTGACAGGTCCAGAAAGGACAGGTGCCACATGTGAACACTCATTCTTTCAGATTAGGAAGCACTGACATATGCACAGAACATCTTGGATTCAGATGCCCCAAACTGAGACTTGACCAGGATATTTTATATTCTGCTGGTCCTGTGGCATACCTGCCACACAACCAACCCCGACAGCAGATACTTCTGGATTGTCACCTTTACCCTGTGCAATTTATCAGTCTCACTGTTATTGTCACTAAATGGAAAGGGCTTGTGTCTTGAAGTATGTCAGTCAATAGAAGAGCTCAAGTCCTTTCTGTTTGAGCAAATAGTTTTTATTACTTGCAGCAAGTAAGGAGACAGGGAGATAGCTCTCAAAGCACTGTCTCCCCATGGCATTAGTACAAGAAGCTTTTATTCAGTGAATTAGGGGGCAAGGGAGGGAGTTTGCATATACATTAAGGAATTTATGCATATTCTACTACTTAGGCACTTTGGTTCAAATGCACATTCCTAGCATGACAACATGATAGTGCATACATCACACATTCAAAAAATGGTGAAAACCCCATCCATAGAAGGAAATATTAGTATTATAATGAGGTAAAGGTAACTTTACAACATCTCAGGGTGGCTTCTTCACAGGTCTTCAACTTCAATCTGGCTCAAAGTGGCTCCTGGAAGGAGCTATCAGATGAAACACCTCGCAAGGGGCTATCAGGTGAAACACCTAGTTGGGTGTCCCCTTGGAAGGAACTGCTGGTTCTTCAAAACAAAACACATTTATAAGCAATATTGTCAGTTATTATGTGTCATGCCTTGACTAGGTCTCAGTCCCATGCAAGTACATTTCTTATTTCAGTATAACAGTTCTGGTTAGTTCCAGGCCTGGACCTGGAACTTTGAATTTAATATCATCCCAATACTTATGTTAATAAATATTTGTTTTTTAATTGGTATTTACAAAATTCTTTCATGAATTTATTTTATTATATTTTATTTAAAAAATTTTATTTTTGAGATAGGGAGAGAATATGCATGTGAGGGAGAGGGGCAAAAGGGAGAGAGAGAGAGAGAGAGAGAGAGAGAGAATCTTAACAAAGCTTCATGCTCAGCCCGGAGCCCAATGTGGGGCTTGATCCCCTGACCCTGGGATTACAACTTGAACTGAAACAAGAATCAGACACTCAACCTACTAAGCCACCCAGGCACCCCCTTTTATGAATTTATAAGCAGTAAAATTTTCAAAGTTCCCAATTTCCAAATCTATGCAGTTACATACAAATCTTGAAAATAGGATTTGATATTGATTTGTCCTTCACTTTCTTTTATAGAAAACAATAATAGCTTTGACAAATGATAAACTAAAATGATTTAATAAGAAATTTGATGTCCTTTTCTTAAGGGAAGACAACCCATGGGCTGGGGTAGTACAGTGGTATAAGCAGAATAGAGGTACGAGTCCCTGGAAAAAAGAAAGATGAGACAGCTTTTTGACATAAGAAAAGTCATTTTAGGCCCACGGCCATATTGTGATCCGTGCATAACCAGCAACTTGCCCAAAGCACATTTCTTGCAAAATTTCCTGCAATATGTTGACATTGCCGAAGAATACACCCAAATAGATAATGACTTTCTTTAATTTTTTTTAAAATGATTATTTATTTTTAGAAAGAGAGAGAGCATGAGCAGGGGAGGGGCAGAGACAGAGAAGGAGACACAGAATCTGAAACATACTCCAGGCTCTGAGCTGTCAGCACAGAGCCCGATGCAGACTCAGGAATGGTGAGATCATGACCTGAGTCAAAGTCAGATGCTTAACCGACTGAGCCACCCAGGCATCTCCCAAAAGATAATGATTTTAAGGGAACCAAAGAATGTAAAAACAAACAGCTACTATCAGGCTAGGGCATAGCACAATCATATGAGGGACAATAAATCAATTGTAAAGCTCCCAGGTCTGCTTCAAAAGTAAAGACTGATCTGATATACATTCTTGAGTTATTTTTATAGGATCTAACCCTCTTTGAGCACTCAGATACTTTACCAACTAAAGCCAGAGAATTGATGATATTGACCCTTGTGGCACTTGTGATTTAGACCTGGACTCTGCCATCTTAAGATGACTTTTGTTCCAATTCCATGCTAAATTTCCTATTGCACAAGCACCTTCATGAATATATATGCACCCTTAGCTTTAAACTTCTCCAGTTTTGTTGTTCAAGGAGACATCGCTTTGGGAAATATCCCTGGTGTTCTCCTTTACTTGTTGCAAGCAAAACCCTTCCTTTTCCTATTTGGTTTAGTTGTGTCTTTTGGCTTGACATCCACCAAGAGGTGACTCAGTTTTGGCTCAAAGTGCCTTACAAGCAAAGGAGCACTCTTCCCGAAGAACTTTGAGCAAGAGTGAGTTTTATAGATTGTTAGGATAGTCAATGCAAAAATGGCATTGCTAGTTAGGCAGCTGGGGATTTCCTTTTAAGGCTAGCAGGTCCTTTTGTGTAGGGTAAGATAAGCCAGCTAAAGCTAAGTTGGTGTTAGGTTTCCTTGACACTGAGGCAATTCTTGTAAGTGTAGAGTGACAGGCTTAGATCCATTTTGTGGTCCTAATATAGAAATTAACTTTATCAGCCTTTACAATTTGTCTGTTCATGACTATTTGTTTTCCGCATATATGCCTGGAATATGTAATACTCTTGTTACTCTATCTTGAGTTCCTTATTAGGAAAAAAAAAACCTAGAAATATTTGTTGTCTAATTACTTTATTCAAGACACAATACTGTAATTAAAGAAATATTCTAGTAAAATAATATTAGTACTACCATTTTTACTACTTCTACTTCTACTACTACTGCTAGGAAAAAAATGAAGAGGAGGAAGAGGAGAATTATAACTATCATTTATATGTAAAGCTTTTCTAAATACTTTACACATAGTAACACATTTAATGTTTGCATAAACTCTGAGATAGGTAGTGCTACTCTCTTAATTTTTTAGATATAAGCAATCCAAAGTGATAGCTCAAGGTTACAAAGCTAATGAAGAATGGAGACAGAATTCAAACCAAGAGTTCGACTTTAGAGTACAATCTTTGTTTCATACCTTAAACTCCCTTGTTTTGTTTTGTTTTTTTTTTAAATCTCATTTCACTGAAGTATTTCTGAAACTTTATTCTCCCTAAAAGTCTTACATATGTAAATTTCTTCCTCATTCTTCTAAAATCAGGCCTGGATTTCAGTTTAGAGTCTTCTCTGAATCAAATAAATACTCAAGATTTCTTAGATGCAGACAATAACAGACCACAGAGAAGTGCTTTCTCTGTCCTTATTCTGCATGACATGCCTTTACCTTCTCCCAAGTGCTCACAAAATGGTCCTTCTGTACCATTTTGGAGTGCGGTTGGGTCAAGGGATCCAATAAGATAAATATTTGAATTGTTGAGTGATTAAAACAAATTAAAGATATTTTCACATGAACTCTCCTAAAAACATCATAGATAACTATTTGCAAATTTCCAGGGGTGAGGGATCCTTTGCCTCAACAATGTTATTTCCATTTCAGGGCCACTCAGATAATTAGAAAGTTTTTCTTTATATAGAACAGGTCTCTATCTCCATGACTTCTATCCATCAGCCTATGTCTGACCTCAAAATAAGCCCATTTCGAACTAGATTTTTAGTTAATAGAAAAATGATAATGATATTAATACTAATCACTCATGCTTACTAAGTACTACCATATGCCATACTTCTTTCTAAACTGTGTAAATGTGTTAACACATTATCTCTTCATGACACTTTCTTGATATGGGTGTTGATATTCTGATCTTCATTTTTCAAATAAGAACACTTAAATATAAAGGGAGTAAATATAAAATGCAAGTATAGGAGCTGATTTGAATCCAAATAGTCTAGCTACATTGTCTGTGTACTTTACAAGTGTAGAGCAGGAGAAAAAAGTTTTCCTTGACTCTGTTAGGGTCTGTGTCTGATATGGAAATTAAACTGTCAAAGACAGATTAACAGGAAAAAGGCACATAAATTTATTTAATATTAATTTTTCATGACACAGAGCCTTCATAAGGAAATGAAGACCTGAAGAAATTGTTAAAATGGAATGCTTTTATGATAAGATTGATGAATAATGGAAAGCTGTGGAAAGACATGGTAGGACAAAAGGGTGTGACCAAAGGGTACTAAATTGAGGAAAACTTATCAAGGCCCATTCCTTCACATCCACTGCATCCCTTTGTCTTTCGATTTACAAAGAAAGGACATGCAGCCCAAGATATAAGCTCTTTTTTATTTTTGCTACCATATATACCCCATTTCATCTGTGTGTAGTTTGTACTTTTCAACCTAAACTGATAGTTTTCACTTTAACCCTAAAAAAATTGTATATCATTAGAGTTGGTGCATCATTCTGACCCTTTGAATTTATTTTGTTCTATTTTTCAATTCATTTTCTTTTCCCCCCTAAAAAATGCCATTTATAAATTTTGCATCCTGATACCCTGCTTTGTTTTGAGTTACTAATTCTAATATAGTAGAAGAATAGCACAAGGGCAGACACCTGAGGTATGCCAAGGTGGCACCTGTCCATTAAATGTGATTCATGCATTAATTTAGCATATAATTACTGTACATCTAGCTCTGTTTTAAATGTTGTTTGGTGAGTCACCCAATCTCTAAAAATTCTACCTTTGAAGTAACTGGGTTATTAGCTAGACCACACTCATCTAGTTTTTTTGCAAAAATGAGCACATAAATCTTTACCAAATATGATAGTAAAATCAAGGGGTTATGTCTCAATCATATTCCTGATTCACTAATGAGGAAATGAATTAAAAAAAAAAACTTATCCTGCATGTACTCTAATGACTCCCAGGGCTTATCTGTTTCCTATAAATGCTTTGAACTCTAAGCCTACAGAGCATTATAATTTTGGTAAATACTGATGTCAAGTTTAACAGAATACAGCAGATATTATAAGTTAGTTATCCATGGCAAAATATGTCTTTTAGATGTGATTTGTTTATTTTGCATAGTGTGTTAGTTGCATACTACTGTGCAACAAATGAGCACAAAACTCTTGCCTTAAAACAGCACACATTTTTAATCTCACAGTTTCTCTAGGTCAGCAGTCAGGACGTGGCTTAACTGGGTCTTCTGCTTAAGGTCTAAGGAGGCTCCAATCAGAGTACCATTTGGCTGTGTTCTCTTCTGGAGTCTCAACTGAGAAAGAATCTGCTTCTAAGATCACTCTGTTTATAGAATTCATGTCCTGGTGTTGGACAGAAGATTTTGGGTCTTGCTAATTTCAACTGTAGACTGATGATAGCTCCTAGGTCCCAGAGCACATCCTCAGTCCCTGGAGAACACCCTGGACCTATTTACTCTGATTCCTAGAGACCACCTGCAGCTCCTTGGCATATGGGATTTCCCTACTTGGTATCTCATTTCATCCATCAGAGTGAGTCTACCAGCAAAGCACAGTCTTAGAAAATGTCTTGGGATCATGGCAGTGACACTCCATCACTTTGCAATGTTCCCTTGGTTAGAAGTAAGTTGCAAGACCTGTTTATACATAAGAAGAGGAGATTGACAAAGATGTGAACATGGAGAGGTGGAGCATCATGGAGGGCTATGTGTCTGCCTGTGACACGTTTAAATGATTAAATTCATTGCTACTACTTAAATGTTAGGAAATCATATATTAAAAACCAAGTGTTTCCAGATTTAAGAAGGCTGATACTAGGTATGCTTTTATATGGCAAGAATTGGTGTGGGCTGAAAAATAGTTCCTTTGAACAGGTCAGTTGTTCCTCTTTGGCTCAAAGTCCCTTTTCTTACTTTATGTTGTTATTTTATCATGCTTGCATAGTTGTTTTTCTCACATCTATGCAAATGAAATTATTTTTTATTACTTGTCTGGCTCTGTTAACATTTGAGATTTTATAACTCCTTATCTAAATGTGTGATGTTACTTCATTCCTTCCTTCAGGGATACATGCTGTCTTGGACTGCTCTCACCCCTTGTGAAATTCTGACCATTGTTTTGTGTCAGAGGTTGTAAAGAATCATGATAGTCTATCTTTGGCCACTGAAAAGCAATTTGCAATCATCCATGGGTTTTGTGCTTATCAATTGGTGTTCCTTGACCAGGATCCCAGTGTCAAAGCTTCTGGTTGTCCCTGCCAAATAAAACTCCTTTGACAGAGGCCAAGTTCTGAAGCCACATATTACTGTTATCAGAATGTTGACTTGTAGTGAATCTCTTTAAATCTCTAGCTTCCTTGAATGCGTTTCACATAGTTTATAGATACTCACCTTAGTCAAAGGTAGCCTGAGGTTATAGATTCACTGATATAAAAATTGTTAGTTATCCTCTCTCGTTATCAATATCTCAATACTTTCATGAGGATGTGCTATTCCTGACTGATCACTCAGTTGGCCTAAAAAAGGTAAATAATCTGAGGTAAAAAAAAATGTAAATAATAGCTTCTAATTCAGAGAATGCGCTGCCTTAGTGAAGGATGGTTATTCATTTTTGGACTACATTTCACTTTATTTATTATCTCTATGTGACACAATTCTTATAGGTAACAAGAAGGTAGCATTCCTACAGATTATTTTACAGTTCTGGTATACTGCAAACATTAACTCCATCATGGCAGCTATGTAAGAAATTAATTACCTGCCTATTCTGGAATCTGGTTACCTTTCTCTCCAGCAAAGGGGAGCTTGCATTTTGGCTCATTCTTTGAAACTAACTGAGATATTCTTGATTGCTTTAAAGCAGATGTTCATAGACTACAGATGCATTTGCCCTTGGAGAGTACTCAGATTTGTACCTCACAGCTTCAAGGAGTCAGAATCTTAAAGAGTAGCTCAGCTTTCCTTTGGTGATACCCATCCTGGTTTCATCATCTCTAATTTCTCTTTGAGCAGTTGGTAACTGTTATTCAATCAACAGCTATATGCATAACTACTGAGTGATTCTAGGGTCATGTAGCTAATGTGACTAAAAGAGACTATTGTAGAAGCTCCCACATGGGGATGAACAGCCAGCCACCCCCACAATAATACTGGGAACTGTGGTAAATACTGTGCCATCTACTCTTCTAAGCACTTCACATGCTTAGAAACATTATATAATTTGCCCAAGGTCATAAAGCTAACACATAACTGAACTGGGGTATGAACTCAGGCAGTTTGTTCCATTACAGTGTTATATAATCCTAAAATGCATAGTATATAAGACATGCTTTGGCTAAATAATAGTAATACAAATATTTATGTGCCACACACTGTACTATATGCTTCGTATATAATATTTCATATAATTATCAGAACAAATAAGTGAGATATTATAATCTTATTTCAGAGATTAAGAAACACACTGAAAGGTGATGTAACTTGCTATAGGTCTCACAGCTAGAAGGGGGTTTATATCCAACATTTGCAATGTTAACCAATATACTAGAAATTATGAATTATGTAGAATTTATTTACTCACATGATCCTGCTCTGCATTTAGTTAAAAAGAAAGGCAAAAAAAGAGAGAAATCCAGAGTAGCATCATTTCAGACAAAGCCCTCTCTTACAGTATAAAGGCACAGTCTGTGCTCTTCACATAAAGACTGGTCTGGCTCTGTGCCCCCATACCAATTGTGTCACTATGCCTTGGTAGTAAAAGGTGGCTGTTTAGCAACTGATCACAGTCAAAGTAGATAATAGGCTTATGATTATGCTTGAAGTTCAGAAAGCAGTATACCTTCTGCACCTAACTAGTTTTCTTGACGACTCCTTTTAGTTCACTTTGATATTTGGAAAATAGGACATGTTTACCATTGAAATCAAGCTGGGTAATTGTTTCAAGAATGTCAAAGTGGGGGTGCCTGGGTGGTTCAGTCAGTTAAACGGCCAACTTCGGCTCAGGTCATGACCTCACAGTTTGTGAGTTCTAGATCAGGCTCTGTGCTGACAGGTCAGAGCCTAGAGCCTGCTTTGGATTCTGTGTCTCCCCCTCTCTCTGCCCCTTCCCTGCTCATGCTCAGTGTCTCTCTGTCTCTCAATAATAAATAAATGTTAGAAAAAAAAAAGAAAAAAAGAATGTCAAAGTGATCCCAAATGCTAATCTAGCCCACTTTTAGTAAGATGTTGGGCATGAGTAGGCCTGTGTCATAAGGATGACTTGGAGCATGGAGTGGTTCCCTTTCTGTTTCACTTTCAACCTTCTTCTAACTATCTTAACGTTACAGTTGATCTTGCCTAATAGTGTGTCTGAAATCTCCCCTTATCTTTATTTGTCAGTGAAGCCTTGTTGAGGATTGGAATATGCTAATGGATAAAATAGGTGTGCTAATGACTACATGAAAAAATGTAGATGAATTCTCATACTCTTAGGTATGAGATATCTTTGTGATGGTTGGAAATCTTGTCACATTTTCTTTGTCATTTCCTACACTGAGACAACAGACATTTATTAAGCATCATCCTTGTAGAGTCTTGAATGATTAATATGCTGGGAGAAATAAAGGTAATTTAAATCCAATCTCTATAGCTTAGTGTGTAGTTGGGGAGAAATACAACCATGAAAATTAAAATTTAGAGTTTGAAGCTGCATAGAACAGGACCCAAAAGAGTGAGCATAGGCTAAGCAGAAGCTGAGGTCAATGGGGGTTAACTGATTTTATTGAGTTAGTGAAGGTGGCCTCTGACCCACTTCTGGAAGGAGCCATCCATCCATCCATCCATCCATAGATCCATCTGTCCATCTATCCATTAATCCATTCACCAGGAATTTGCTGAACATCCACTTGGCTGATTCCTTTCTTGCTAACATAGACCTACCTGTGAAGCTTTCAGTTTAGGAGAGGAATTAAAATCCATATTGAAAAAGGTGGAGTGCCTGAGGTATTGAAATGCCTCTAAAGGGCAACAGTGAGGGGACAAACCCTAGAGCAGTTTTACTCACATAATATCTAGTAGAACGGCCCATATTTATATTTTTATAGGACCTTGGAATAAATTGTCAAATTGATGATTTGTACTGAGGTATTATAGATACTTTCAGATATTGTAAAACCCTGGTTTCCCTATTAAACACAGCTTGTAGAATGAAATATATGAAGCATCTGTGGTCATAAATCCTATTTAACTCCTTGTGTCTAGTTTGCCAGTGTTTTATCTCCTGGGATCCTCATAGTAACCCTGTGAGGTCTTATTACTCCCAGTTTACAGGTGAGAAAATTGAGGTCGGAGGGTCAATTAAAGTGAACCAAAAAGCCCAGTGTAACTGTTTTCTGATTCTGGCTATTGTTGAAAGCACTTCTATAAACACTGGGGTGCATGTGCCCCTATGAATCAACACTCCTGTATCTTTTGGATAAATTCCTAGTAGGGCTGTTGCTGGGTTGTATGGTAGTTCTATTTTTAATTTTTTGAGGAACCTCCACACTGTTTTCCAGAGTGATGCCCCCTGTTTGCATTCCCACCAATAGTGCAAGAGGGTTCCCATTTCTCCACATCCTTGCTAGCATCTGTTGTTTCCTGAGTTGTTAATTTCACCCATTCTGAAAGTTGTGAGGTGTTATCTCAGTGTAGTTTTGATTTGTATTTCTATGATGATGAGTGATGTTGAGCATCTTTTCATGTGTCTGTTGGCCATCTGGATGTCTTCTTTGGAAAAGTGCCTATTCATGTTTTCTGCCTTTATTCATTGGATTATTTGTTTTTCAGGTGTTGAGTTTGGTATGTTCTTTATAGATATTGGATACTAATCCTTTATCCAATACATCACTTACAAACATCTTCTCCCATTCTGTCAGTTGCCTTTTAATTTTGTTGTTTCCTTTGAAGTGCAAAAAGCTTTTTATCTTGATGAGGTCCCAATAGTGCATTTTTGCTTTTATTTCCCTTGCCTTCAGACACGTGTTGAGCAAGAAATTGCCATAGCTGACGTCAAAGAGGTAGTTCCTATTTTCTCTTCTAGGATTTTGATGGTTTCCTTTCTCACCTTTAAGTTTTTCATCCATTTTGAGTTTATTTTTGTGTATGGTGCTGGAAAGTGGTCCATTTTCATTTTTCTGCATATTGCTGTCATGTTGTTCCAGCACCATTTGCTAAAGAGACTTTTTTTTTCCCCATTGGATACTCTTTCCTACTTTGTCAAAGATTAGTTGGCCATACATTTGTGGGTTCAATTATGAGTTCTCTATTCTATTCCATTTGTCTATGTGTCTGTTTTTTGTGCCAATACCATACTGTATTGATGATTACAGCTTTGTAGTAGAGGCTAAAGTCTGGGATTGTGATGCCTCCCTCCCACTTTGGTTTTTTCCTTCAATATTACTTTGGCTATTTGGAGTCTTTTGTAGTTCCATAAAAATTTTAGGATTATTTGTTCTAGCTTTGAGAATAATGCTTATGAAATTTTGATTGGGATTGCATTGGATGTGTAGATTGTAGTATTGATATTTTAACAGTATTTGTTCTTCTAATCCATGAGCATGAGATGTTTTTCCATTTCTTTGTGTCTTCTTCAATTTCTGTCAGAATTTTCTATAGTTTTCAGCATACAGATATTTTACATCTTAGGTTAGGTTTATTCTTAGGTATTTTATGGTTCTTCGTGCAACTGTAAATGGGATCTATTTCTTGATTCTATTCTTGTTGCTTCATTATTGATATATGGAAATGCAACCAATGTCTGTACATTGATTTTGCATCCTGCTACTTTGTTGAATTCTTGTATCAGTTAGAGCAGCTTTTTTGGTGGAATCTTTCAGGTTTCCCATGTAGAGTATCATGTCATCTGTGAAAAGTGAAAGTTTGACTTCTTCGTTGCCAATTTGGATGCCGTCTATTTCATTTTGTTGTGTGATTCGTGAAGCTAGGACTTCCAACACTATGTTAAAAATAGTGGTGAGAGTGGACATCCTTGAGAGTGGATGTCAGGGGGAAAGCTCTCAGTTTTTCCCCATTGAGGATGATATTACATCCATGTTCATGAGGGATATCGGTCTGTAATTCTCTTTTTAGTGGGGTCTGTGTCTGGTTTGGGAATCAAGGTAATGCTGGCTTCATGGAATGATTCTGGAAGCTTTCCTTCCATTTCTACTTTTTGGAACAACTTGAGAATATAGGTATTATCTCTGCTTTAAATGTCTGGTAGAATTCCCCTGAGAAGCCATCTGGCCCAAAGGTCTTATTTGTAGAGATATTTTTGATAACTGATCCAATTTCTTTGCTGGTTATGGGTCTGTTCAACTTTTCTATTTCTTCTCATTTGAGTTTTGGTAGTGAGTGGGTGTCTAGGAATTTGTCCATTTCCTCAAGGTTGTCCAGTTTTATGGCATATAATTTTTTATACTATTCTCTAATAATTTGTATCTCTGTGGTGTTGGTTGTGAACTGTCCTTTTCCATTTGTGATTTTATCTATTTGGGCCCTCTTGTCTTTTTGAGCAGTCTGGCTAAGGGTTTATCAATTTTGTTCATGATTTCAAAAAACTAGCTCTTAGATTAATGTATCTGTTCTCCTGTTTTTTTTTTCCATTCTATATTATTTATTTCTGGTCTAATATTTATTATTTCTCTTTTTCTGCTCGCCGTAGGGTTTCTTTGCTGTTCTGTTTCTAGTTCCTTTAGGTGTGTGTCTAGGATTTGTATTTGGGATTTTTCTTGTTTCTTGAGATAGGCTTGGATTTCAATGTATTTTCCTCTTAGGACTACCTTTTCTGCATCCAAAAAGGTTTGTACCATCATGTTTTCATTTTCACTTGCTCCCGTATATTTTTTAAATTTCTTCTTTATTTTCCTGGTTAACCCATCCATCCATTTTTTTTAACATTTATTTATTTTCAAGACAGAGAAAGAGACAGAGTATGATTGGGGAAGAGGCAGAGAGAGAGGGAGACACAGAATCTGAAGCAGGCTCCAGGCTCTGAGCTGTCAGTGCAGAGCCTGATGCGGGGCTCAGACCCACTAACCATGAGATCATGGCCTAAGCTGAAGTCTGATGCTTAACTGACTGAACCACCCAGATGCCCCAACCCATCCTTTCTTTAGTAAGATGTTCTTTAACCTCCATGCATTTGGAGGTTTCTGAAACATTTCTTGTGGTTTATTTCAAGTTTCATGGCATTGTGATCTCAAAATATGCTTGGTGTGATATCAATTTTTTTATATTTACTGAGGGCTGTTTTGTGACCCAGTATGTGACCTATCTTGGAGAATGTTTCCTGTGCACTCAAGAATAATGTGTATTCTGCTGCTTTTGGATTAAAAGTTCTGAATACATATGACAGGCCCATCTGGTCCAGTGTATCATTCAGGGCCATTGTTTCTTTATTGATTTTTTCTGCCTAGATGATCTGCCCATTGCTGTAAGTAGAGTATTAAAGTCCCCTGAAATTACCATATTCTTCTCAACAAGATTGCTTATGTTTGTGATTATTTTTTAATATATTTGGGTGCTTACCAAATTGGGAACATAATCCTGTATATCATTAGCTCTTCCTAATGGATAGACCCCATAATTATGATATGATGCCCTTCTTCATCTCTTGTTATAGGCTTTAGTTTAAAATCTAGTTTGTCTGATGTAAGTATGACTACTCCAGCTTTCTTTTGACTTCCAGTAGCCTGATAGATGATTCTCCATCCTCTCAGTTTCAATCTGAAGTTGTCCTCAGGTCTAACATGAGTCTCTTATAGACAGCATATAGATGGGTCTTGTTTTGGGTTTTTTTTGTTGTTGTTGTTTTTAATACATTCTGATAGCCTATGTGTTTTGATTTGAGCATTTAGTCCATTTACATTTAGAGTTATTGTTGAAATATATGGATTTAGTGTCATTGTGTTATCAGTAGGTTTCATGCTTGTGGTGGTGTCTCTGGTTCTTTGTAGCCTTTGCAGCATTCCACTCACAGAATCTCCCTTAGTATCTGTTGCAGGGCTTGGTTTAGTGGTCATGAACTATTTCAGTTTTTGTTTGTCTGGTAAAGCCTTTATCTATCCTTCTATTCTGAATGACAGGCAACTTTGCTGGATAAAGGATTCAAATCCTGATTTCTTAAAGGATCCTGCTCCGCACACCCTTTCCCAGGGAAGTGCTACTCTACACAGCCAACAAAGAACCTCTGGCTCCTCACAGTGACACACAGGTGTGAGTGAGTTGGTTTGTCTCACTCCACAATATCCTGCACCTCTCAGGATGGGTGCAAGCAAGGTCTTTTGTCCTTGGAATGGCTCTTTGCCTTCCCACAGCACTCAAGGGACGCAATTGCTTTCTCAAACTGTGGATTGCACCTCTGAGCTAGTTACTGAGACTATGGCTGGCTCTCTTCCTCCCCAGGCCCATGAACAGGGCAGCCAGCCCCAATCCCAGGAAAGACCCACAGTTAGAAATTTAATCTTTCTCTGTTTTTATTCCAATCCCTGGTCCATGGTTTTTCTATTGTCCAAATACAATCCTACACTTCCACAGCCTCTTTTTCTCTTCCTTTTGTCTCTCTGCAGAAGGGAATCCCTCTCCTCTATGCCTATGCTGCATGTTTTATCTCTCCCAGTCCGCAATCATGCACCTATGGCCTGCTAAGTTGTCCCATGGGCCCCTGGAGACGTCTCTGTCATTCTTCAGCCCAGACTGTTGAAATCCTGAATCTTCAACACTGCTGTGTTTGATGTACTAGGGAATTTTGGGTCCCCCTAATTGTCCATCATGTTGATCTGATCTACCTTACTTTGAATAGCAGGTCTAGTAAGGGAGCAGAAGAGTGAAGAGAGGCACAGAAAACTCTCTTGTGGGAAAAACTGTGGGTGCACTTAGTGAACGTCTTGCCTCATACCTGTCCTGCTGGAGGCTCTCTCCACACTTAGAAAATCCTGGAGAACTTGAAAGAATATATTTTGAAATCTTGCCCTATCTTTTCTTTTTTCTCTTTCAACAGTGTTTATGAGATTACCTGTTGGTGCTTTATAATTACATTTTCACTTTAATTATAGCTGCTTCTTTATAAAAAAAACTCAGTTTCTTCCAATATGATTCTAAATGCTTGCTTTCTAGTCAATATGGGCTTGTTTTTCCCCAAATGTTCATCAGGCATTGGGTTTTAATGATAGAAGCCAGTTGCATTTCCAAAACATCATTATTTAATTATATTACCTTTTTTGATCTTAAAGAGATTCAGTCTGAAGCTATGCCAAAAGGCTTTTGAAAAGAAATTGAGGGAAAAAAAAAGAGCTCTAATCTATCACTGATAGCTTCAGCAGCCACTGTTGTACAGTGAAAGGTAATTCAAACATAGGTAAAGAAATAGCCTTGTTAGCTGGAGTACTGTATTCCTGAGAGGAAGATTGTCTCTCAACATAAAACATTGTGACAGGCAGCTGTCCACCACGTTGCTGGACCATGTGGGTTATGTGAAGGTGTTCTGGAGCCTGCTCAGGACCATTGTAAACACCAAATGCAAGACTGGATTTAACTTTGTAGTTCAATGTCCCTTAACAAAATTGAAGGGAGATAATAAGATGTTCCAGTAACCAGGCTGTTCCAGTAACCTTGGGTAGCCAGAAAACACCAGCAGGAGACACCTGGAATGTTCAAGGCCACTGAGGTGTGGACCTTAGCCAGCCCCTGGAAAGTGATCCTGAACCAAGGCTAGTCCCTGAATAGAGATTCTTACTGGAGGTTGTGTCTCCTTTTTTTGCAGAAATCACAGCTTCTTCTATGAAATCTAATCCCTATATTTTAAGGTGGAGTGAGAATTCAAAGACACTGATAAACAGAGTGCCACATCCCCAGTGCTTTTTCATTGTGTGGTGAACATGAACCTAGTTTTCAAAGAAACAATATTTCTTTCTTTTTTTGTGTGTACTTTATATAAAAGTACATGTGATCACATAAAAATTGCTTTTGGCCTTAGCAGATTTGGATAGCACATAACTCTCAGTAAGAATAGAAACCCTCACCTGGTTTCTAGGTGTGTGAAGGATGATGGTGAAGATGGAGGGGGCATACTCTGTCCTGTGAGCAGGTCAGGGAGAGGCCAGTTCAAAATCACGTTTGTGGATACGAGATTATGAAATGAGGAGCAACAGATGTGACTTGGACATCACAGTCAATACCACTAACACACATCTAATGATGTATGGAGGGAAAGTCCTCTTTCCTTCTTTAAAATCTGATTTGTTGTGATTAATGGCAGGTATTATCCATGTCCAATGGAGGAAAGTAAAGCAGTTATAATTAACTGTCTACAAAACACTACCATGTGTCTAGTTATTTTAACAAGGTCTATTTGATATTTTAATTAATTTTGAGTTATGTACTTTGCTTATAAAATTGTATTTACAGTTGTGTGAGAATGAGAAGATATGGAATTTATATCTACTTTTAAGTTCTGACATGTTTAAGTAAAATTAAACTTTTTAAAAAAATTTTATTTGTTTTGAGGGGCACCTGGGTGGTTCAGTCGGTTAAGCATCCAAATTCAGCTCAGGTCATGATCTTGCAGTTTGTGGGTTTAAGCCCCATGTTGAGCTCTGTGCTGACAGCTCGGAGACTGGAGCCTGCTTTGGATTCTGTGTCTCCCTCTCTCCCTGGTCACACTCTGTCTCTCTCTCCTTCAAAAATTAACATTAATTTTTTTAAAGTATTTGTTTTGAGAGAGACAGAGAGAGATAGAGAGAGAGAGAGAGAGAGAGAGAGAGATCAGGAGAGGGGCAGAGAGAGAGGGAGAGAGAGAGAATCCCAAGCAGGTTTCATGCTGTCAGAGCAGAGCCTGATATTTTTGTAGGGACTATTTTACTTGTGTTAAAACATGTATAACAAAATTTATCACATAAACTATTTTAAGAGTACCATTCAGTGTGGTTAAGTAAATTCAGCTTGTGCTACCATCACTACCATCAATCCAAAGAATTTTCTTCATCTTCCAGAACTGAAAGTCTGCCCTCATTAAACAATGACTCTGATTCCCCATGCCTTCCAAATGCTGGCAACCATAGTTCTATTTTCTTGTCTCTATGAATTTGACTATTCTAGGTGTCTCATGCAAGTGGAATCATACAATCTGTATCATTTTGTCACTGGCTTAATTCACTTATCATAATGTCTTCTCTTTAGGTAGTGTTGACATCTTAATGTTGCCCTTCAATCCATGGACACAGAATTCCATTTATTAGTGCCTTCTTTAATTTCTTTTAACAACTTTTTGTAGTTTTTATTTTTTTTAATTTTTTAGTGTTTATTTATTTTTAAGAGAGAGAGAGAAGAGAGAGAGAGAGAGAGAGAGAGAGAGAGAGAGAGAATGAATGAGTGGGGGAGGGCAGAGAGAGAGGGAGACACAGAATCTGAAGTAGGCTCCAGGCTCTGAACTATCCACATAGAGCCTCATGTGGGTCTCAAACTCATGAATCATGAGATCATAACCTGAGCCAAAGTTGGACACTTAACCAAATGAGCCACCGAGGCATCTCTTGTAGCTTTTAGTGTACATTTTTATTGTTGTTGTTGCCTGTTTGATTAAAATAAGTCCTAAGTATTTTATTATTTTTATGCTATTATAAATGGAATTATTTCTTAATTTCCTTTTGGGATCATTCAATGCTAGTATATAGAAACACAACCGATTTTCTGGTGTGGATTTTACATCCTGTAGCTTTGCTGAATTCGTTTATAGTTCTAATCGTGTATGTGTTGTGTGTAATCTTAGGGTTTCTGCATGTAAGATCATGTGTTTTTTTCCTTTCCTGAAGAGATAATTTTACTTCTTCCTTTCAAACTTGGTTATCTTTTAATTTCTTTTTCTTTCATAATTGCTGTGGCTAGGACTTCCAGTAGTACAATAAATGGAAGTGGTAAGATATGCATCCTTGGCTTGTTCATGATCTTAAAGGATAAGTTTTTAGTCATTTATTAATGAGTATGATTTTAGCTGTAGACTTTTTATATGTTTTCTGTATTATGTTGAGCTTGTTTCCTTCTGTTCCTTGTCTGTTTAGTGTTTTTGTCAATAAAGGGTAATGAATTTCGTCAGATGCTTTTCCTGCATCTGTTGAGAAGATTGTGTGTGTGTGTGTGTGTGTGTGTGTGTGTGTTTTCTCCTTCATTCTGTTAATGAAGCACATTACATTGATTTTTATATGTTGAACCATCTTTGTTGTCCAGGAATATATCCCACTAGGTCATGATCTGTAATCCTTTTAATGTGCTATGGAATAATATTTAGTAATACTAATTAATATTAAATTATTAATAATTCATAATTAATTCATAATATTTAAATAATATTATTTAATAATATTTCATTGAGGATTTTTGTATAAATATTTGTAAGGGATATTAGTCTGTAGTTTTCTTTTCTTAGAGTGTTTTTGTCTGGTTTTGGTGTCAAACCTCCTAGAATGTGTTTGGAAGTGTTCCCGTCTATTCACTTTTTTTTGGAAAAGAATGAAGAGGATTGGTGTTAATTCTTCATTAAATGTTTTGTAGAATTCACCAATTCAGCCATGTAGTTTCTCAGATTTTCTTTATTAGGAGGTTTTAGACTATTGATTCAATCCCTTTGGTAGTTATAGATTTGTTCAGATTTTCTATTTCTTCATTACTCAGTCTTGATAAGTTGTATTACCAGGAAATTTTCGTTCATTTAGATTATACAATCTTTTGGTATTTGGTTTTTCATAGTACTTTTTTATAATCCTTTTTTTTATTTCAGTAAAATAGGTGATAATGTCCCCTTTCATTTATTATTTTAGTTATTTGAGTTTTCTTTATTTTTTTCTTAGGTTGTCAATTTTGTTGATATTTTCAAAGAACCAATTCCTGGCTTTGTTGATTTTCTTTATTGTTTTTCTATTGTCTGCTCAATTTATCTTTGCTTTAATTTTCATTTCCTTCTCTCAGCTAGCTTTGGGTTTAGTTTGTTCTTATTTTACCTTACTTTAAATCTATTTGCAATATTTCTTCTTTTTTACTGTAAGCATTTACAGCTCTAAATGTCCAGCTTGTGCTATATTCTGCAAGTTTTTACATGTGATATTTTTATTTTCATTAGTCTCAAAATACTTTCAAATTTTCCTTGTGATTTCTTCTTTGACCCACTGGTTGTTTAAGAATGTGTTGTTTAATTTCTACATGTTTGTGAATTTCCCAGTTTTCCTTCTGCTTCTGACTTCTAGTTTCACTCCAGTTTTTGAGGTTTCTTCTGCCCGAGAAGAGAGAACAGAAAAGTGAATCTGGTCATGCTTTAATTGCCCTTTTTGCATGCCTGTTGAGAAATTAAGATGTTTTTAAATAGGTTCATTACTTCTTTAGAAAGTGTTTTGAATTAAATGCCTACAAATTTCCAGGTTCTCCATGGCCAAACTTCTCTCCTCATTGACTGTTTATTACTTATAGAAATTCCCACCTTTGGGAGGGTGTTGTACCCCCCGTTGCAGAGTCATGGGGTGACTTCCTGTAGCTACCACACAAGGGGCTCATGAGACAGCCTGTGGATTGCCTGTGTTTCAATCCAGAGCTGTGAATTGTCCTCCCCTTCTCTAAACTTTCCCACCTTGGAATGGACCCCTAATAAAATGCTTTCATAGCAACAAAGGATAGTTGCTCTGCTTCCAAGTATATAATTTGCTTTCTAATATCCATATATAAACTTCTATGGGAGAGCATTTTATTAATTCTTATGACAATGGAATTTTTCTCCATTAGGTAATTTGTGTGAGTTATCTGAACTTGTCACTTGCAAAGTTGGATAGCAAATTGTTATAAGCAGCAAATGCAATCGGATTGTTAGCGAGAATGATAAATGATTTTTATTAATGTAAATACCTAGGTTCATCTTATAGTATGAATTTATCATATTTCATGTTTCAGCAAGATCCATATACCTGCACAGCTTAAAAATTTCTCACAGAATACCAAACATTTGGACCTCTTTGAACTACTTGCTTTTTAAACATTTAATTCCAGAAAATCAACATTTGGTTACTCATGAACCAAAGAAAATTATTATTTGGTACTTAAGGCCTTCCTGTAATTAAATAGTTTGTCTTTTACCTCCTGATACTTAAATAAAAGATAATTTTGCATCTCTGAGCTTGTCCATAGGCATCGGAAAAACATTTCTTATACCTCATTTATTTCATCCCTTAGGGAATTCTGAATGTAAGAAATAACCTTGGCTATAACCATGATGATTGGCCAGAGACCAGAATTAAAAATGTATGTTATCAAATTAAACATGCACAAATTAGAGAGCAAGTACCAGGTGCAAAGCAGAGATTTGTCCAAGATACAGCAACAGCCTATTCTTGAAGTGTATCAGTTTGCTGCTACTCCCTCTTCTCATAGTATTGAAAAGACATCTCCCTTTTCAGTTCTTTGTCAGGGGAACCACTAAAGCAACCATTGTGAGCACTATCTGTCTGCTCAATTCTACCACCACCTCCATTCAAGGTTAGCTTCCTCTGCTTGGCTTCTGAGGGCTTTACAGTGTGATATGCCACTTTTCTATCTAGATGCCTTCTCTTCATCCTATCTGCTGAAGCCTGTATAGTCACCACACTAATTTGTGACTTATTCCCACCCATGTTTGGCGTGTCCTTTCACCTCAGCCCAACTGTGCACTGTCTTCCTCAGAATGACCACGGCACAAATTGTCCTGGTTTCAGATCCCTCTCAAACCCCTTCTTCAAGAAGCCTTCCTGAAATTCTGTAGCTCATGTTGGTCTCACTCTCCACAGAGATCATCTTGCACTCATAGTTGGAATTTTGCCATTTAACATTTCTTCCAAAGCATATGACAAAAATAAAGCTATTTCCTCTTTAAGATCATCAAAGCTTCCTTGGAAACAGTGATCATTGCTGAAGCTTTTGTGTTTCACTTCCAAATCTCAAAGAGCTGGTCCTTTATTGATTAAAAGAAAAGAAAAAAAAAAGATACAAATGTTTAAGGATTCATTAATGGTGTTTCCCACATTAGAGTCAATTTTCCAAAGTGTGATGAGACTAATTATGACCAACCATGATAATATGGGAGTTTCAGACTTCGTAGAAAACAAGGTCAGTAATTTCCTCTAAAAATTTGTACTCAAAATATACTTGTATTGATAAGTAAACGTGTGCCTTCAGCTATGGTGAAGAGAAATAGTCAGTGGCAATGTAGGCAGAGATGCTTCTTTTTTATCATGCTAAATTTCACAAGTTTAGGTAACCATGATTAAGATATGGTGTGTTTATGCGTGGGTGTGTATTTCTATGTAAATAAACACTGAATCATCAACCAATCTTAATTAGGGAACGCATTAAATAACTTTGAGAGTAACCAAATATGTGGCTAGGTAGAGCTTCTTTAAATGGATGGATAATGGCAATTTTCCTAAGTAGATGTTCTTATGTACTTGAACACAGTCTGTTCTCATAAGCAGCAAGGGGAATTCTGCATACGATCTTAATTTGTTTTCCATTTCCTTCTCTGTAGCTTCTGCTGTCCAAGACTTGGTCTAGACATTTAAGGATGATGATTTTGATGTATCAGGTAAACCATGTCTCAAGCACGCTAATTGTGTGAGTCAGAGCAAATAATGTCAAATTTTCCAGCACTGACTTTAGGTTTCCTATTAGAGCTAAGGGAGATGGAAAGTCCAGTGTTGTGCCTTGAGGAGAGGCCCTCAGTTATTTTCTTCACTCTAAATGGGAATCATGAAGATCTGGAAGCACATGGTACAGTATGAGAGTGGCATCCACAGCCACATGATATCTTGAAGCAAAAGAAATGCCAGGTTCCATCTTTTTAGTCCAGCCATGCCATGAAGGTGAGAAGGATGCTTTGATCATTAATGAACTATCATGAGATAATTGTGATGAAGGAAAGAAATTGATGAAAATGTCTCCAGAAAATGCCAAGATCAAAATGTTTAAATGAATTCAGGAGAAAGAAGCATATGGAGTAAAATAGTATGAAAAGAAAAGGAGACATCACTGCAGTGAAGGAAAGAGGAAAGCCAAGGGCTCTGTTCTGAAAAGATTTCCCTTCCTAGGGTGAAATATCCCAGTGAGCACATATTTTGGAATATTAAAGCTAAGTGTCACTCAAGGACCTCCCAACCAAATTCCCAATGGTCTAAGGGGAAATAAAGACCAAAGTAGAAAATGATAATCCACTACTACATTGTTGCTTTATTGTTTTTTATTGTGGCTCCTCTGTCCCAAAAAAGATCTTGCTGAAGAATCATATTATGCTGTTGTAATTGTTGAAACTTTCACTTTATATAAGCAAAATCATGTAATTTTTTATGTAATAACTATATCAATGTCCATTTAATATTAGGTATTCTAAACACCCTTGTGCATCCTTTCTGGACAATCAAGACTAATGCATAATATACTGGGGCAAAGACAGTTGGGATGTCCTGTGACTAACAATTTGTAATACAGACTACCTACTTTTTCTCTTTTTTTCAAACAGTTTACAGGAGTTGCTCATATATATTTGGAGGACTTTGTGACTGCTACTTGAGTACATTTGTTTTTCTCTTTTATAAAGTCAGTATTCTGTGACAATTCAGCCTGTGCTCAGGTTACTTTTCATGTTTTCGTAGTCTTCCTTTGGTGGTGGTGGGTCAAGAAAGTTACATTGTTTCTGTTTAAGGTTTTTGTTTTTGTTTTTGTTTTTATTTTTGTTTTCTTTCTGCTTGTTGATCTGCAATATTAAGGTATGTGACAAAGTCCTTTATTAAGGATTCGACATAGCAGCTTATGCCCCTGTAAAAGGAGTTATACAATAGCACTTTTGAAATGTCTTTACTTTTCTAAATTTTATTTTGGGTTCATTTAACTTGTTATTCCTAGTCTTACTTATGTTATTTGTAAATACTTTAAAATGTAACAAAAAATTATTCTTCCCTTCCTAATCCTATTTTCTACAGGCAACCTCTTTCAACATTTCTAGCTGTTTTTTTTTCTAATATTTATCTCTGCAGTTCAGGCTAATGTGCATATTCTATCTCTTTAACTCAATTTTAGACACAGACTATTGACTTCCTATAATGGTTGCTAAGAATTGTGGGTAACTCACAGCTTGTCTCCATAATCTCTACCCTCCCTGTGTAACTGCATCTTAATTGGATAAACGCATAATAGGAGTTTTCATTCTTTTGACCATGTAAATTCTGTTTGCTCATGGATTAGTGTACTGTAATTATATGTCCATTCTCATCAAACTCTTTGTTTTTCCTTGGAATAAAAAATTGACCTTTTTTTTCCTACTATAGGCTCAATTTTCTTGGAAAGCATCACAAAATCTTCCCATATCCTCAAACAGTTTGTAAAATACCTCTCAGAACAGTCTTCCAGACACTCAGTTCTGTCTGATGATTTGTCCATCCCCCACCTCTTAGAGTCCTGGTCTTGCAGTGCTTCATGTAGATTTGGTATGGGTGGGAGTGCGGTAACCCTGATGGATACTTGTTCCACTAGGATCTTCCTTGAGCATCACTTCCCTCTGGTCTTGGACATCTTTATCTATGATTTCAGGCCTTCCTCATCTTTGGTTAAGCTCCAATGAGGAGTTGAAAATCATTATTCCTCAGGATTCTGAAGACATTGTTCCATTGTCTTTCAGTTTGGTTGGTTAGGGAGTTCTAGATCATTCTAATTAATTATGCTTTTGTGATTTTTTTTCTTCTCTCTGGCAGCTTTGGGAAATACCTTTTATTCTTGGTGTTCTGAAATTCTACCATGAGATGACTGAAATTGATCTTTTTACGTTCACTATCTTATGAATTTCGGGGACCTTTTCAATCTTGGATATTTCTGTTTCTGTTCTGAAATTTCTTCTTGCAGTATTTAGTTGATAATTTTATTACCACTTTTTTTTTTTTGCTTCCCTTTCTGGAATTGATATTAACTGGGCATTAGACTAATCATCTAATATTCTTTTCATTACTCCTTTATCTTTGTAAATTTTTTCCCTTCTTGGAAATTACCCCAATTTCAGTTTTCTATTGATTTTCAGAAATTATCACAATATTTTTTTAAGATTTTACTTTGTTGTTTTCTTATTGTTCCTTTATAATAGCACCATGATTTTTTTTAAGTTTATTTATTTATTTTGAGAAAGAGCATGAGTGGGAGAGAGGCAGAGAAATAGAGAGAGAGAAAAAATCCCAAACAGGCTCCACACTGTCAGTGAGGGGCTCAAACCCACGAACCATGAGATCATGATCTAAGCTGAAATCAGGAGTCAGATGCTTAACTGACTGAGCCATCCAGGTGCCCCAATAGCATCTTGTTTTTATTTTATGGATACATTGACTTTTTTTAAAAGTACCTTAGGGTGTTATAGTTACTTTGATATTTTCTTCTACATTTCATAGTATTTATTTGTCTTTTTATCTTATTGTCTGCTTCATGGTTCTGGTTCCCTGGCATTTTACTACCATTTATGTTTGAGAATGAGTTACTAAAAAGTTGATGAGAATTTCTAAGTGGGTGGAGGTGGAAAAGAGTGCTTCACTACAGGGTTATTAGGTCTCTCATATTTTTCCTTTGGGATTCACATTCATCAGCCTTTGCTGCATTTCCCCCCCTTTTTGTTATTGTTTCTTTGTAATTGCCTATCCATAAAAGTGGGCTTATGTGTCCTGTTTTGGAGGTGGTGTTGTAAGGTAGAACAGTAGTAGATAAAAGCTTATTTTCTGACATCTGACATAGTTAACCTTTGGGATTATGGAAAAATAAGATGTTCCTGTAATTCTTATTGTTTCTATAAAAAGCCCTAGTCCTCTAAATGCCAGATCTCACACACATTTACAATTAGATCATTAGCCATTTGTTTAGTTAATTGGCTCTTATCTGAAATGACAATAACACATCTTTTATCTCCACAAAGAAGGCCAAATAGTTATAGCTCAGACCAGATCCTAGGTTAAACTCTAGGGTTCTGGGAGGACTAAGATGGCTATCTCCCTAGGTATTTACATTTTAAAAATGAATAAACCTTGGAGACATCTCTAAGGTGATCAAGTTACCAAATGGCTGGAATTAGGTCTCAGACCTATTACATTCCCAAGGAAATCCTGTCAGGAGGGTCACGGGACAGCTGCTTCTTCCTCTTTAATAATAAGCAGAGAGAAATCAGGTTTCCTTATCCTTCACCTATGAGGTGCCCATCTACCCACATAGGACGATTGACTTCGGTGTTATGTCATTCTAGGGATAAAGACTAGGGCAAAATGAAGGGAGGAGGCACAGCCTTATTTACTGTCAAATATTTAATAAGAAATATACCTCTGATCCTGAGAATAACACATGTGCACATTAAGGGTACAATTATAAAGATAAGCTTAGGAGTGCCTGGGTGGCTCAGTCAGTTAAGTGTCCCGCTTCTGCTCAAGTCATGATCTCACAGTTTGTGAATTCGAGTCCCACATCAGGCTCTGTGCTGACAGACAGGAGCCTGCTTGGAACCTCTTGTCTCCCTCTCTTTGCCTATCCCCTGCTCATGCATGAGCTCTCTCTATCTCTCGTTCTTTCTCTCAAAAATAAATAAACATTTAAAAAAGTTTATAGGAGTCTCCTATGTTTTGGCTCCCTCCCTCTCTAACCATTTTTTTTTCTTCCCCTCCTCCATGGTCTTCTGTTAAGTTTCTCGGGATCCACATAGGAGTGAAAACATATGGAATCTGTCCTTCTCTGTATGACTTATTTCACTTAGCATAACACTCTCCAGTTCCATCCACATTGTTACAAAAGGCCAGATTTAATTCTTACTCATTGCCAAGTAGTATTCCATTGTGTATATAAACTACAACTTTTTTATCCATTCATCAGTTGATGGACATTTAGGCTCTTTCCATAATTTGGCTATTGTTGAAAGTGCTGCTATAAACATTGGGGTACAAGTGATCCTATCCATCAGCACTCCTGTATCCCTTGGGTAAATTTCTAGCAGTGCTATTTCTGGATCATAGGGTAGATCTATTTTTTTTTTATTTTTTTGAGGAACCTCCACACTGTTTTCCAGAGCGGCTGCACCAATTTGCATTCCCATCAACAGTGCAAGAGGGTTCCCATTTCTCCACATCTTCGCCAGCATCTATAGTCTCCTGATTTGTTCACTTTAGCCACTCTGGCTGGCGTGAGGTGATATCTCAATGTGGTTTTGGTTTGTATTTCCCTGATGAGGAGCGACATTGAGCATCTTTTCATGTGCCTGTTGGCCATCTAGATGTCTTCTTTAGAGAAGTGTTTACTCATGTTTTCTGCCCATTTCTTCATTGGATTATTTGCTTTTCAGGTGTGGAGTTTGGTGAGTTCTTTATAGATTTTGGATACTAGCCCTTTGTCTGATATGTCATTTACAAATATCTTTTCCCATTCCATTGGTTGCCTTTTAGTTTTGTTGATTGTTTCCTTTGCAATGCAGAAGATTTTTATCTTCATGAGGTCCCAATAGTTCATTGTTGCTTTTAATTCCTTTGCCTTTGGAGATATGACAAGTAAGAAATTGCTGCAGCTGAGGTCATGGAGGTTTTTTCCTGCTTTTTTCTCTAGGGTTTTGATGGTTTCCTGTCTCACATTCAGGTCCTTTATCCATTTTGAGTTTGTTTTTGTAAATGGTGTAAGAAAGTGGTCTAGTTTCATTCTTCTGTATGTTGTATTTTCTCTCTCCCTCTGTCTCTGCCCCTCCCCAGTGTGCACACTCTCCCTCTCCTTCTCTATCCTTAAAAAAAAAAAAGACAAACTTAAGAAGGTTGATCTCATGCTAAGTGTTCTTACCACACACTCATACACATACAGGTGACACAAGAGATATTTTGGAGTGATAGATATGTTTATTAATTTGTTTGTGGTAATGGTATCACAGATATATGCACATGTCTAAATACATCATTATGTATAAATATGTGAAAATTTTTTGTATATTAAGTATATCTCAGTAACATTTTTCTAAAAGGAAGTAAATATGAATAGTCCTATCACATACAGAAGTTTAGTTAGTAATTAAAAGCCTTCTCATAAAAAAAAAAAAAAAAACTGTAGACCTGCATAGCTTCAGTAGTGAATTCTACCTAAACTTTGAAGAGGAATTAACACAATTCTTTCACAAAGTCTTTTAAAAAATTGAAGAGAAGGGAATATTTTCAAACTCATTCTATGAGGACAATATTATTTTGATATAAAAACCAGATAGACATCACAAGATGATGAAAACTACAGATCAATATACCTTATGAACATATATGCCAAGATCCCCAACAAAATAGTAAAAAACTGAATCCCATAACATATAAATTTGATTATACACCAATGACCAAGTAGGATTTATCTTAGGAATACAAGAATAGTTCAATATACAAAAGTTAGTATAAAATTTAATGTTTAGAGAATAGGCCAAAAGTCACATGTTCATCTCAGTAGATGCAGAAAAGAAATTTGACAAAATCAAGCATAATTTATTATGGAGACATCCAACAAACTAGGAAAAGAAGGTATCTTCTTCAACCTGATAAAGGGAAATTTATAAAAAACCCTCAGCTAACATTATAGTTAATGATTAAAATAATGAAAACATCCACCCTAAGAGCAAGAGTAAGATGTCCACCATCACCATTTCTATTCAACATTGTATTAGAGGTTCTACCCAGGACAATTAGGCATCTATCAATAACAAAAGTAATAAAACACATCTTATTGAAAAAAAAGAAGCAAAAAGATCTCTATTTTCAGATGATATGTCCTTACATTTAGAAAATAAAAGGAATCAAAAAAAAACTAAGCTATTACAACTAATAAACAAGTTCAGCGAAGTCATAGAATACAAAATCAAAAGAAAGAAAGAAGAAAGAGAGAGAGAAAGAAAGAAAGAAAGAAGAAAGAAAGAAAGAAAAAGAATGAACCTACTACATTGATCCTAGCCAAAATTCAAAATAAATGATATCACTAATGAACCCTGCTGTTTTTACATATAACTCCTATTTACTCAATAGGAATAAATTTTGTGAATCATCTGCTCACAACTTGTTACTGCAGACTGCAGACAAGGGACCTAGATTCCCTCAAGCTGACTGCTTAATTTTTTTCCAATACAGACCACTCCTCTGATTCCCTAAATGAAATTTTTAGTAGCACCTTGATGAAGTGGATGCCTGGAAAGGAACAAGCACTTTAGAATAGACAGTATATTTCTAAGTTGCTGAATAGACCATGAGCTCTCAGAAAGAGCAATTCAGGGGTGGTTTTTCTGGGTGCTTAGGTAATGATTAAGATGGACTGTGGAGCATCTCATTTCCTAATTTATTGATTTTCATAACATGTCTGAGATAAACATTTTTATGTTAAACTTATTATTTTGTAACAATTATAGATTCATATGCAATAATAAGAAATAATTTTAAAGAGGTCCCCTGTATCCCTACTCATTTTCTCCAAATGAAAACATTGTGTAAAACTGTAGTATGATATTACATTCAGAATGTTGACAGTGGTACCGTCAAAATATACAACATTCCCACCACCACAATGGTGTTTCATCCTGCCATTTTATAGCTACACACATTTTCTTCTCATTCCCTATTCAATCCCTGACAACCACTAATGGGTCACCCATTTTTATAATTTTGTTAATTCAAGATCATTGTAGAAAAATAATCGTATAGAATACTATCTTTGGGATTGGCTTTTTCTACTCAGCATACTTCTCTGAGGATTGATCCAGGTTATTGTATTGATGGTTCCTTTTACTACTGAATCATTTCATAATATGTTGGGCAGAATAATAGCCTACTTAACATGTTTTAAATGCCAGATCCTCTGACTATCTTATCTCAACTGGAAAAATGACTTTGAAGGTATGATTAAGGTAAGAATCTTGATATGAGGAGATTATCCTGGATTATCTAGGTTGACCCGTTTAAACACAGGATTATTATAAGAGAGAGTGACAGGAAAGTCAGAGAAAGAGATGTGAAGAATGAAGAAGATGTAAGTGATTTGCGGTGAGAATGACTGAACCCACCATTGCTGTCTTTGAAGATGGAAGAAAGATAATACTCAAGGAATACAAGAGCCCTCTAGAAGCTAGAAAAGGCAAAGAAACATATTTTCACCTGGGGCATCCAAAATAAACACTCCTACCAGCATATAATTTTAGCCTAATGAAACTCACTTTGGCTTTTTGTTGAGTTCTAAAAGTTCTTTATATATTCTCTATACTAGTTTTTAGTAAATTATGTTCTTGCAAATATTTTATCCCAGCTTATCTTTACAGCCTCTTAAAAAGGTTTTTCACCAAACATGGTTTTTAGTTTTGATGAAGTCAAGTTATCAATTTATATTTTTATGGCTCATGCTTTTGAAAACAGTACAAGACCTTTTCCATAGGCCTAGATCTTGAAGATTTTCTCCTATGGTTTTTCTTTAAGCTGCTGCTTCATTTTGTATTACATTTTTGTATACGGTATGAAGTTTTTTTTTTATTTTTTAATGTTTTATTTTATTTTTTGAGAGAAGGAGAGAGAGCATGCGCAGGGGAGGGGCAGAGAGAGAGACACAGAATCCAAAGCAGGCTCAGGCTCTGAGATGTCAGCACAGAGCCTGATGTGGGACTCAAACCCATGAACGTGAGATCATGACCTGAGACGAATTTGGACGCTCAACCCAGCCACCAGACATCCCAATATGAGGTTTGATTTTTTTTTTTAAATCGATGTCTAATTTTTACAACACCATTTAATGGAACAGGAATCTTCCTCCCTCCACTGAATTCTCTTCAAACTTTCTTCAAATACGAGTGGAGCATATTTGCGTTTGTGTGGGTCTGTTTCAGGGTTCTATCTGCTATTGTATTTATCCATGTATGTTATGCCACAAATAGCACACAGTATTGTTTAACATAGTTACAAAATCAATTATTTCCTCCAAATTCTACTTTTTCAAAACTTATTTATTTAATTTATTTTTAATGTTTATTTTTGAGAGAGAGAGAGAGACAGAAAGACATACAGACAGAGTGCAAGTGGGGGAGGGGCAGAGACAGAGGGAGACACAGAATCCAAAGCAGGCTCCAGGCTCCAAGCTGTCAGCATAGAGCCTGACATGGGGTTTGAACTCATGAACCGACAGATCATGACCTGAGCTGAAGACTTAGCTAACTGAGCCACCCAGTCACCCCTTCAAAACTGGTTTAGCTATTCTAGTTCCTTTCTATCTCAATATAAACTTTATAATAATCTCTACCTCAACAATAACAACAAAAGAAACCTGACTTTTTTTTTAAAGTTTAATTCCACTGTAGTTAACATACTCTTATGTTAGTTTCAGGTGTACAGTATAGAGTCCACAATTCCATACATCACCTAGGGCTCATCACAAGTGCACTTCTTAATCCACATCACCTATTTCACCCATCCTCTTACCCACCTCCTTTCTGGTAACTATCAGTTTGTTCTGTATAGTTAAGGGTCTGTTTCATGATTTGTTTCCCTTTTCTTTTCTTTGTTCATTTGTTTTGTTTCTTAAATTCCCCATATAAGTGAAATCATGTATTTGTCTTTTTCTGACTCATTTCACTTACCATTATACTGTCTATCTCCATCCATGTCATTGCAAATGACAAGATTTCATTCTTTTTAGTGGCCAAATAATATTCCCTTATACATGAATACAATATTTTTTTTCAATTTTTTGAAAACATTTATTTATTTTTGAGACAGAGAGAGACAGAGCATGAATGGGGGAGGGTCAGAGAGAGAAGGAGACACAGAATCTGAAACAGGCTCCAGGCTCTGAGCTATCAGCACAGAGCCCATTGCGGGGCTCGAACCCACAAATCGCGAGATCATGACCTGAGCCAGTCAGATGCTTAACAGACTGAGCCACCCAGGCGCTCCAGACACCCATCTTCTTTATCCATTCATCTATTGATGGACCCTTGCGCTGCTTTCATAATTTGCTTATTGTAAATAATGTTGATATGAAAATAGGGGTGCATGTATACATCTTATTTAGTGTCTTTGTATTTTTTTTTTTTTGGTAAATATCCAGTAGTGCAATTACTGGATCATAGGGCAGTTATATTTTTAATGCTTTGAAGAACATCCATACCAGTTTCCACAGTGTCTACACCAGTTTGCCTTCCCACCAACATTAGAAGAGGGTTCTTTCTTCTCTAAATCTTTGCTGACACTTGTTTATTCCTGTGTTTTTCATTTTAGTCATTCTGACAGGCGTGAAGTAATACCTAATTGTAGTTGTGATTTTCATTTCCCTGATGATGAGTACTGTTGAGAATCTTTTCATGTGCCTGTTGGCCATCTGGATGTCTTCCTGGAGAAATGTCTATTCATGTCTTCTGCTAATATTTTAATTGGATTGTTTGTTTTTTAAGTGTTGAGTTTTATAATTTCTTTATATGTTTTGAATACTAACCCTTTATTAGTTATGTCATTTGCAAATGTCTTCTCCCATTCCATAGGTCGCCATTCAGTTTTGTTGATTGTTTCCTTCGTTGTGCAAAAGCTTATTTCAATGTAGTCCCAATAATTTATTTTTTGTTTTTATTCCTTTCCCTCAGGAGACATATCTAAAAAGATGTTCATTATGGTTGACGTCAGAGAAATCACTGCCTTTGTGGTCTTCTAGGATCTTTTATTATTTCAAGTCTCACATTTAGGTCTTTAATCATAATTTTTAGTTTATTTTGAGTTTATTTTTTTCTGTATGGTGTAAGAAAGTGGTCCAATGTCATTCTTTGGTGTGTAGCAGTGCAGTTTTCCCAACACCATTTATTAAAAAGACTTTTTCCCATTGGATATTCTTTCCTGCTTTGTCAAAGATTAATTGACCATATCATTGTGGATTCATTTTAGGGTTTTCTATTCTGTTCCACTGATTTATATGTCTATTTGTGTGTGTGCTCCACAAAGTGTACATGGTTGGCAAGGACATGATCCCATAATTTGTGCAAAGCAGGCCCTCTTCCATAAGGATGTACAGCCACTGCAGAGACCAGGGCCAGCTAGGGCATTCCATACTACATGCCTTGGCCAGAGGGATTCAGTTTTGACAAAGTGTGCATCCTCCATGTGGGTCAGGCGGGTCTTCTGTAGGAGAGGATCTTTGGTGCTAGGACTGAGGTAGGTCTGCCTAGAGGGTTGGCGTGTGGTGTAAGCAAGTTAGACAGTGAGTGCCAGCACTGCACTGGTTTCTTCAGGTGGCTGTGTGTTTATGATGAAGGGTGGGGAGGTAAATGGTGCCTGCCAGCTCATTTGTTCCTGGAGAAGTCCCACAGGGACCTCTGAGATTAGTAACTAACACTTCCTCCCATAAGCCCTAGGTACCTTTCAAACTGTTGCTTCCAAGCTGTCTGTCTTTAGGCTGTTTGCTGTGCCATCTCTTCAAGGACAGAGGCTCAGCTTTCTATGACCCTCGTGGGTTTCTCAGAGCTGAGCCTGCTGATTTTAAAGTCCCCATGTTTTAAGTCCTATTGGTTGTAAGCACTCACACAATTTTGCCTCTCTGATTTTCAAAACCAAATGGATGTTATGGGAGGATTTCTATTCCCTTTGTAGTCTCCAAGGTGTATTAGTCTGTTTCTTGCCCCTCTCTGCAACCAAAGCTCCCTCCTTCCAGTGACCCATAGGGTTTAGGTTCCCACCAACTCCTTGCCCTCCCTGCCCTCTTCAGTGTAGCCTCTTCTCTGCATTACTTGTGGAATTTGTTCAGCCAGTCTTTGGTTCCTTTTCTGTGCTGTTTGCCATGATTTGTGAAGCTTCTTGCATACCTTCTGATAGGAATTATATTAAACTGTACATCAATTTGAGGAGAATCACGTCTATATTATGTTGAGTCATTCAATTAATGAAAACGGTCTGACTTTTCATTTTTTAGATCTCTGATTTTTTTCATCAGTGTTAAATATCTCTTCATGCCTTTTGCCCATTTTTTAATTTAATTTTTTAAAACTTTGAGTTATAAAAGTTCTTTGTATATTCAACATATAATTTTGTTGTCAATGCTTTCTAATGACAATTCTCTGATGCAGACTAAGTGTCCTACAATTTATTTTTCCTTTTATAATTCAACATTAAATATATGATATTTTTTACTTAATTTTGTATAAGGTTTGGGGTTTAAATCAAGGTTTACATTTTTTCTATGAGATCCAGTTATTTCTATACTTTTTTCATGGAGTTGCATTTGTACCATCGTCAAAAATAAGTTGGCTATACCTGGGTGGGCTAGTTCTAAGTTCCCTATTCTGTTCCTTTGTTCTGTCTATCCTTTTGCCAATATCACGCAGTCTTGGTCAAAGTAACTACAAAGTGGACCATAATACCAGGTAGAGTGATTCCTTTCACTTAATTTTTTTAAGAATTGTTTTAAATAAAGCAAATAATATTTTACATAAAAAAGTTTTAGAATACTTATATCTATGTATACAAAATATAGAGAATTTTATAAAAACTGGTTAAATCTATATACCAATTTGGAAAGAAGACATTTTTAGTATATTGAATCTTCTAATCTATGAACACAGAATATCTTTCTACTTATTTATATATTTGATTTCTTTCATCAACACTTCATTGTTTTCAACATAAAATTTCTATATATGTTTGATTGGATTTACACCTAAATATTTATTTATTTATTTATTTATTTATTTATTATTTTACTGTCTGTCTGATTTTGGAATCAAGGTAATATTGGCTCTTCACAAAATGAATTTAAAAATATTCCCTCTTTGGGACATCTTGGGGGCTCAGTCATTTAAGCATCTGATGCCAGCTCAGTTCATGATACCACAGTTCATGGGTTCAAGCCCCATATCAGGCTCTGTGCTGACAGCTCAGAGCTTGGAGCCTTCTTTGGATTCTGTGTCTCCCTGTCTCTCTTCCCCTCCCCTGTTTATGCTCTATCTCTCTCTGTCTCAAAAACAAATAAAATATTTAAAAATTAAAAAAATTTCCCTTTTCTATTTTCTGGAAAACACTGAGTATAACTGGTATTATTTTTTAAATATTTCATAGAATACTCCTGAAGAACCGTCTGGCCCTAGAGTTTTCTTTCTCGGAAAATTTATAATTATGTATCAAATATGCCTAGAAATTATAGAGGTATTCAATTTTTCAATTTCATATTGGGTGAGTTGTAGTAGTTTGTGTGTTTTGGACAAGTCATCCATATATCTAAATTGTTATTTATGTGAAGAGTTGTTCATGATACTGCCTTAATAAATTTTTGATGTCTTCAGAGTCTGTAGTGATTGTCTCTACCTTTGTAATTTATATTTTATCTTAATTTCTTTATCAGTCTTACCAGAGGTTGTCAAATTTGTTATCGTTTCAAAGATTTTATTTTATCTGTAGTTGTGTGTGTGTGTGTGTGTGTATGTTCTATTTCATTGATTTCTACTCTTCTAATTTCTTTTTTCTGTTTGTTTTGTGTTTACTTTTTCCCCTTTTTTCAAGGTTCTTACTATGAGAGAGTAGATATTGACTTTATCACCCTTTCCTCTTTTCTAATGTGTGCACTTAATTCTACAAATTTCCACTCATACCTACTTTAACTTCCTTCCACAAATTGTGATATGTTGCATTTTTAATTTTATTTAATTCTTTGTATATTTTTATTTCACTTTAGACTTCTTTGACACCTGGATTACTTAGATGTACATTGTTTAGTTTCCAAGTGTTTGGAAATTCTCCTGTCATCTTTCTGTTATTGCTTTCTAGTCTGATTCTATTGTGGTTAGAGAACATACTCTGTATGATTCCAGTTATTTTACCTTTGGTGAGTGTTTGTTTTTGTTTTTGTTTTTGTTTTTGTTTTTGTTTTGTTTTGTTTTGTTTTTTTTATCACATAGGATATGGTCTGTCTTGCTGTATATTCTGTGAGCACTTAAAAGGAATGAATATTTTTACCTTCCTTATTTTCTGCCTGATTGTTCTATCAATTGTTGACAGAGGGATGCTGAAGCCATGCACTATAATATTGGATTTATTTATGTCTCCTTTCAGTTTCATCAGCTTTTACTTGATATATGTTTTATAACTCTGTAGTTTGGTGCATTCACATTTAAAATTTCTGTAGATTGAAGCTCATTTATCATTATATATTGTCCCACCCTGTCTCTGATAATTTTCTTTGCACTGAAGTTCACTCTAGCTAATGTTAATGTAGCCATTCTTCCTTTCTTTTGATTACCTTTTGCATGATTTATCTTCCCCATCCTTTTTCTACTTATCTGTGTGGTTGAATTAAGTAACATATAATTGGTTAATGTTTTTTTAATTCACTTTGCCCATCTTTATCTTTTAATTGATTTCTTTAAAGCATGTACATTTCATGTACTTATTAATATGCTAAGGCTTAAGTCCTTTTATGCTTTGTTTTCCATTTTTGGTTTGTTTATTTCATTTGTTTATTTTCTGTTTTATGCCTTTCCATAGATTAGTTTAACATTTTTAGAATTCGATTTTGACTTATCCATAGTGTTCATGTGTATTGCTTTTATTATGTATTCAGTGGTTGCTCTAGGACATACATTATATATATGCATAAGTTATCACACGTAACTATTGTCGTAATTTTACCAGTGTAAGTGAAGTAATAGACACCATACCTCCTTTACATCCCTTTACCCTCCCCAGTTTGTAATAAAATTGTCTTAGTATTTCCTGTATATACATTTGGAATCACATAATATAGTATTTTTTTGCACCCACCATCAAATATAATTTCAAAAGAATAAAGAAGAGAGGGAAAATATATATCGTATTTTCTCATATTTTTGTTAACTGTGTACTTCCTTTCTCCTGTGGTCCTGTAATTTCTGTTTTTATTCTCTTTGTTTAGAGGTGTTCCTTTACCCATTGTTTTAGAGTAGATCTACTGGTAAAAATTTTTCTTAGCTTTCTTTCATCTGAAAATGTCTTGGATACCTCTGAATTCTTGAAGGTTATTTTTGCCAAATACAGGGCTATATAGTTCTTTCTTTAAGCACTTGAAATATGTGTGCCACTTATGTCTGGCCTTCATGGTTTCTGATGAATAATCCACTATCACTCAAGTTTTCTTTTTTTAAATAAAGTATCATTTTTTTCACTAATTTCAAGATATTTTTAATCTTCAGTTTTCAGAAATTTTACTATGATGTGTCTGTTTCAATTTCTTTGCATGCATTCTGCTTTTGGTTTTCTAAGCTTCTTAATGTGTAGATATATGTCGTTAGCCTAATTGAGAAGTTTTTAACAAATTTATTTTGAGTATTTTTCATACCACTTTTCTTCTCTTTTGCTTCCTGGTCTCCAGTGATATGAATATTAGATATTTTGTAATAGCCCCACAAGGTCTCTGAAAATCTGATTTATCTTCCAGTCTTTTTTCTTTCTGTTTTTTCATATTGTATAATTTTTATTGTTCTATGTTAAATTCCATGATTCTTTCCTCTGTCCCTTCATTCTGTTGTTGAACCCATCAGTAAGATTTTTGTTTAAATTTTAGTCATTCTATTTTTCATTTTAATTGCTTATTGCTGTCCAATGGAAATAAAGTCCCATCTCAACATTCTCTAACACCATTCTGGCTAAAGGTGGGAGAATCTTATTATAACCTGGTAGGGGTGAAAGTCAAGGCTCCCCACTCATCTTCGTTGGCATGACTGGGGCTGGGTCCACAACTTAATCTGTCATGTTTAGTGAAAATAGGAGTGATTATTGTTAAAAAGTATTCTGTTTTTCTAGGCTGACCTCTTATTGGTCTTTTAGCAAGCTTTGTGGAATTTTCAAAATTTTTGAGTTGCTGGCTTCTTCAGCTGCATGTCTGGGCTGTATGAGGTGAAAAGACACCACTAGGAACTCACCCCCAAACCACTCCTTGGTTCCTGATGCCCTAAGAGTTTCCCTTCTTCTCTCTTCTTTTCATGGTCTTCTTATGTTGTTTTATTTTAATATCCAAGGATTTTCATTTACCTAACAATAGAAATATGGGTGTGTCTCTTGCATCTTCCCAGAAATTGTATCTCTGAGATATATTTTTTTTTCTCATCCCAGTCTGTTCTCATGCAGAGAGGTTTGGATTTTAGAATAAAATGGGTTTGTTTTCCTTCTTGCATTCTAGTGACCAGAGTCTGATTTTTGTGTAAGGGTAGGACTATATACATTTGTAACTATGGGTCACAGATAAAATTAAAAGGTGTGGCATGATTCTCTTTCTATGGCAGGTTTAAGTAGTTTGTCCATTAAAGAAGGCCACAATTAAGAAGTAATTTTATCCCACCATGTTCCTACCTGCCTCTTTTCCATGTGTAGAATGGCATTCTTTTCCAAATACAGAACCTATAGATGACAAAGTCTATCTTCCTGGACAAGTAGAGAAAAAATCATATTTCTGAAGTGGAAGAGAAGCATATATTATTGGAAAACTTATTTGCATTCATGGTTAGGGAACACTGCACTATAAAAAATAAAAATAATTTTGCCAGTACTTCTGTTCCACTTCAGAAATATGATAAATGTAATTCAATTGCTGCATGCATGAAGTAGAAGATGGAAATTTTTATATTTTGGAGAAGAAAAACATTGAAAATACTTTTTGAGAATTATGATAGCAAAACTATGTGATTTATCCAAGGTTAAGAAAAACTCACCCAAATGGCACTATTTTTTTTTTTATTCTAGTGTGATAGTTTACCCCATAAGAATCATGAACATATGAAATGCAACTTTTTTTGGAATTCGAACACAGGGGCAATAAAATGAAGAAAAGCTAATAATAGTTTTTCATTTGATAACACATTGGGTTAAAAATAATGTATTAAAATTCCTTTAGACTCATCCTGAATTTTCTGGTGCATCACAGCTCCTGTGCAACACCACCCCCTCCCCCCCTGCCACTGTCAATTCCTCTGGGTTTCACATATTTTTATTATCAACTTAAACTCTGAAAGTACTTGACATATTAACTCCCATGTTTAGATAAATCCTGAGCTTGGAAGGTAGGCAGACAGACCTGGGCTAAAATTCTAGGTTGGCCATTACTGCCTTTATGACACTTGGGTAAGTTATTAGTGTTACATTTCTATTTCCTTACCTATAAACTAGAGATAATAATATTATCTGCTTATAATAGAAATAATTCTTATAGAAGCATATTCTAATATCAGGTGCATATGTGCTCATTATTATAATTTTTACTATAATTTTTACTATCTAAATTTTACTATCTAACTATAGTTAGATATATACTATATATACTATATATATATATACTATCTAAATTTTACTATCTAACTATAGTTAGATATCACAAAGTACAAGTCAGAATATATTAGACTATGTGTGCAGTGTCAGAATTTTTCATGTTTTATCATATTTCTTTTGATCATAGCTCCTAAAATTTCTTGTGCATAGAGCTCTGTTATTGAATACAAGTTACTACCTGCATCCTCCATCTACATTCACCCAAATGCACAGAAGCCCTACTATGTACCTGAATGAAGTATGTAGAGTTCTTAAGTTGTCAGTTCATTAGTACTTACTGAGCATCTCCTTTGTTCAAACATGTGCTGGCCCTAGTTATACAGCGGTAAACCAGACCCATGAGCAGGCTCCCCAGGTCTTTCTCCTGCTCTGTTGGGTCAGATGAAGTTTCCAAGTGGGCAGGAGCTTCTGCAATGTAGGTTGGGTGGGAAATATAGTTATTAGGAAAAAGAACTGAGTTATAGAAGCCCATATGGAAAATGGTGCGGTTAGTTTTGGGGTTAATTACACAAGAACAGAGAAATAGGAAGAAGAGAAAATACATTTAAAACCATGGGTTAAACACTGAAGGCAACTGCATAGCACGGGAAAACAGCTCTTACCATAACAGAGATTTTGCATGATTTGGTGCTGAGCACATATTAATCTGAACCTAATAGATTCTATGTCTGGGAGTCCATGAAGAATTAATTTTATTAAAGGCTTTTTATTTCCCCATATTCCATGCCCTGTTTAATATGATTTTTTTTAAATTTACTTTCAAATTATACCTACAAATACTGTTTAAATTTGCTTTATATTAAACATTTTGTTTAATTATGGCAGTAATAAAAAGGAATTACACTATTCATACCTATTTCCACAAGGATTCTCAGTGTAATATATTATTTTATCCTAACCATGGACCTGTATTGTGTTTCCTTTTAAATAATGTTCCAGAGGTTAGAATAAATCACTATTTATCTATTAAAAATTTAATAACAAGTAAATGGCATTATTGTCAGGTATGGGGGGGGGGAAGGAAAATAAAATCTCTATTATTCCCTGTAAGACATGTCACTTGGAGAATGCCTCCTTCCTTAGATGAAAATACTTTACTACTAATTTTATATGTAGAAATCCCATGTGAATATTACTGTATTTTGATATTGGTATTTTATTTCTCTATGGTTTAAAGACATTGTTCTTATAATTTGTACCTCCCTTCTCTATACACACTACCCACCTTTCCCACCAAAATTACTTCATTATACATGTCAATTTACTATTGAAGTCACATGAAGTTTTCTCTTTAACCTTCTCAAATTGCTTATACATCTACCAAGGATTAATTTTTTTTTCTCTTCTGCTCTCTATCCCTACCTTCTCTTTTCTCCTACCCCATCTTTCCCCCAGCTTCCCTCTTCTTCTGCTTCTCTCTAAAATTAATGTTCATTAATGGATTTTAATTTTTGTTACTTGGGGCCAACATGGCAGAGAAGTAGGGGTATCTGTACTTCCCATGTCTCCCAAAGAAGGTCTGAAGCCAAAAGACTTTGAACCCCAAGAGTCTGGGAGAAAAGAGACTGAGTCTACCAGGGAGAAACTAGAACAACCTGAGAGAACATAGGCGGGTGAATGTGAAACTGGGGGAGATAAAACAGGTTACACAGGCATGGAGTAGAGAGATCCCCTTCTGCCGAGAGACTAAAAGAAGAGAAAGAGTGGCTGGGGAGGCTTAGGACTGTATCTGGACAAGAGAAAAAACCTCGAACCTGGACGGAAAGGGATCCCATCCTAACTGCAGGTTAGAGGATCTCTAACTGCAGATCCCATCTTGCACACCTGGGGAGGAGGGAGGCCACCTGTGGATTCAGTGGTAGATCAAGGGTGCAGTCCACAGCAGGAGAAACTGGTCCCCTCCCCTGAAGGGCTGCTGCACAGGAAAAAAAAACAAAAAAACAAAAAAACATCTGGGACCTCATATCGGGAGGTGCTTCCCAGTACCAGGGCACATGGAGCAGGAGTTTAATTCGCAGCCAAGTGCTGGGGCAAAGGAGTCTGTGGAGCAAGACAGACAGCCTGGTCTGCACCCGTGGCGCAGTGAGGAAGGCTCCAAAGGAGTGATTTGGAATACCAGGTTGTGGGGAAGAGACTGGGGTTTCACCATTTTTCTCCCCACCACCACCAAGGCAGGGCCTCAGGGATCAGTCCATGGGGACCACAGTGGAGGTGGGACCAGCTACACCAAGCCATGCCCCTCGGTGCCAGGTAACTGTATATCTACTAGAGCAGGATAACACTGTGGAACCAGACAGACCCCCTCCTCCTGACCAGCATTGTTGCATTTTCTGGATTAATTCTAGGACAATAGGACAATTCTTGATATATAGATATATCCCTCCCAATTTCTCCTTCTTATCTCTTCCATCCTCAAGGCTGGTTACTCTGGTTTTTGATTTGTTTAAACAGACATATTTAGTCCATTCTCTTGATACATGTTCTACACCTCCTTCTTTACACTGCTTTCTCTCTCTCTGGAATAATCAAGCCTGATAGTTTCTCTGGCTAACTTTATCTTTCTTTCTGTGTCCTTGCCTCCTTCCTTGTTTTCCTTTCTCTTTCTCTGGATTAAGCCTTTTAGTCTCTCTGGCTGGTCAATGTTTTGTTTTTTTTTTTTTCTTTTTCCCCACCTCTGTCATTTCTCTCTTTGTATGTCCTCTTCAGTTAGCACCACCTCCATGCTGTTCTTTACATGTAGCTGGTGTTTCTAGTTTTTTACTTTTGGATTGTTTTTAGTTTGTTTTTTTTTTTTTTTTAATTTTGTGTTTATGTTTGTTTGTTTTATTTGTTTGTGTTCCTTGTTTGTCTGTTTCTTTACCGTTCCAGGACAACTTCAAGGAACAAATCAAAGCACACCTGGTGGAGGGTCTAAAACATCACTATGAGTAGGGAAATAAAATAACCAAAGTCACAACAAAAGAGAGAAAGTAACACTCCAAAAAACACCACCTGAAGGGCCAGGCATTGGACAGTGTATAACCCCACTTTAATATAGCAGTGCTAACAGGTGCAGAGCACATAACAAGCTTTTAAAACTCATAAGGGACAGAAAACTAGCCAAAATGATAAAATGGAAGAATTCTCCTCAAAAGAAACTCCAGGAAGAAGTGACAGCTAAAGAATTGATCAAAACAGATTTAAGCAACATAACTGAACAAGAATTTAGAATAATAGTCAGGAAATTAATCTCTGGGCTTGAAAGAAGCATAGAAGACAGCAGAGAATCTATTGCTACAGAGATCAAGGGACTAAAAAATAGTCATGATGAATTTAAAAATGCTATCAATTAGGTGCAAAAAAATGGAGGTGGCCACAGCACAGGTTGAAGAGGCAGAGGAGAGAATAGGCGAATTAGAAGATAAAATAATGAGAAAGAGGAAGCTGAGAAACAGAGAGATAAAAATTCCAGGATCACAAAGGTAAAATTAGAGAACTAAGTGATTCAATGAAATGGAACAGTATGTGTATCATAGGTATTCCAGAAGAAGAAGAAGAGAGAGAAAGGGGCTGAAGGTATACTTGAACATATCATAGCTGAGAACTTCCCCGATCTGGGGAAGGAAACAGGCATTGAAATCCAAGTGGCACAGAGAACCCCCTTCAGATGTAACTTGAATCAATCTTCTGCACAACATATCACAGTGAAACTGGCAAAATACAAGGATAAAGAGAGAATTCTGAAGACAGCTAGGGATAAACGGGTCTTAACATAGAAAGGTAGACACATATGTGTAGTAGCAGACCTATCTACTGAAACTTAGCAGAACATAAAGGAATTGCCAGAAATCTTCAATGTGATGGACAGGAAAAATATGCAGCCAAGAATTCTTTATCCAGCAAGCTTGTCATTCAGAATAGAAGGAGAGATAAAGGTTTTCCCAAACAAACAAAAACTGAAGGAATTCATCACCACTAAACCAGCCCTACAAGAGATCCTAAGGGGGACTCTGTGAGTGAAATGTTGCAAAGACCACAAAGTACCACAGGCATCACTACAAGCATGAAACCTATAGATAACATAGTGACTCTAACCCATAGCTTTCAATAATAACACTGAATGTAAATGGACTAAAGGATCCAATCAAAAGACATAGGGTATCAGAATGGATAAAAAAGATCCATCTATCTGCTGTCTACAAGAGACTCATTTTAGACCTGAGAACACCTTCAGATCGAAAGTGAGGGGATGGAGAACTATCTATCATGCTACTGGAAGTCAAAAGAAAGCTGGAGTAGCCATAGTTACATCAGACAAACTAGACTTTAAATTAAAGGCTGTAACAAGAGATGAAGAAGGATATTATATAATAATTACAGGGTCTATCCATCAGGAAGAGCTAACAATTATAAATGTCTATGCACAGAATTTGGAAGCACCCAAATATATGAAACAGGGGCGCCTGGGTGGCTCAGTTGGTTAAGCGGCCGACTTCAGCTCAGGTCATGATCTCGCGGTCTGTGAGTTCAAGCCCCGCTTGGGCTCTGTGCTGACAGCTCAGAGCCTGGAGCCTGTTTCAGATTCTGTGTCTCCCTCTCGCTGACCCTCCCCTGTTCATGCTCTGTCTCTCTCTGTCTCAAAAATAAAAAAAAAAAAAAAAAAAACGTTAAAAAAATTAAAAAAAAACAAATATATGAAACAATTAATCACAAACATAAGCAACCTTATTGATAATGTGATAACTGCAAGGGACTTTAATACTCCAATTACAACAATGGACAGATCATCTAGACAGAGAATCAATAATGAAACAATGGCCTTGAAGGATACATTGGATCAAATGGGCTTGACAGATATATTTAGAACGCTATATCCCAAAGTAGCAGAATACACTTTCTCGAGTGTACATGAAATATTCTCCAAATAGGTCACAAAACAGCCCACAATAAACATAAAAGAATTGAGATTATACCATGTACACATTTAGAACACAATGTTATGAAACGTGAAATCAACCACAGGAAAAAATCAGGAAAACCTACAAAAGCATGGAGGTTAAAGAACATCCTACTAGGGGCGCCTGGGTGGCTCAGTCAGTTAAGCATCCAACTTCGGCTCAGGTCATGATCTCGCGGTCCGTGAGTTCAAGCCCCGCATCAGGCTCTGTGCTGACAGTTCAGAGCCTGGAGCCTGTTTCAGATTCTGTGTCTCCCTCTCTCTCTGACCCTCCCCCATTCATGCTGTCACTCTCTGTCTCAAAAATAAATAAACGTTAAAAAAAATTTAAAAAAGAACATCCTACTAAAGAACGAATGGGTCAACCAGACAATTAGAGAAGAAATTAAAAAAATATATATGGAAACAAATGAAAATGAAAATACAACAGTCCAAATGCTTTGGGATGCAGCAAAGGCAGTCCTGAAAAGAAGATACATTGCAATCCAGACCTATCGCAAGAAACAAGAAAAATCCCAAATACAAAATCTAACAGCACACCTAAAGGAAATAGAAGCAGAACAAAGACACCACAAAGCCAGCAGAAGAAGAGAAATAATAAAGATCAGAGCAGAAATGAATAATATAGAATTAAAAAAAAAAAAAACAGTAGAACAGATCAATGAACCAAGAGTTGGTTTTTTTTTTTTTTTTTTAAATAAATAAAATTGATAAACCTCTAGCCAGGCTTCTCACAAAGAAAAGAGGACCCAAATAGATAAAATCACAAATTAGTTTATTACAACCAATCCCTTAGAAATAAAAGCAATTATCAAGGAATACTATGAAAAGTTATATGCCAACGAACTGGACAACCTGGAAGAAATGGACAAATTCCTAAACACCTACACACTACCAAAACTCAAACAGGAAAAAATAGAAAATTTGAACAGACCCATAATTAGTGAAGAAATGATTCCATTATCAAAAATCTCCCAACAAATAAGAGTCCTGGGCCAGATGGATTCCCTGGGGAATTTTAACAGACATTTAAGGAAGAGTTACTACCTACACTTCTCAAGCCGTTCCAAAAAATAGAAAGGGAAATAAAACCTCCTGATTTATTCTATGAAGCCAGCATTACTTTGATTCCCAAACCAGATGGAAACCCCACAACAAAAGAGAACTACAGGCCAATATCCCTGATGAATATGGATGCAAAAATTCTTAACAGGACATTAGTAAATCGAATTCAACAGCATATAAAAAAATATATATTCACCATGATCAAGTGGATTCACAAATCAATCAATGTGATACATCATATTAATAAAAGAAAAGACAAGAACCATATAATCCTGTCAATAGATGGAGAAAAATGCATTTGGCAAAATACAGCATCCTTTCTTTATAAAAACCCTTGAGAAAGTCAGGACAGAAGGAATATACTTAAACATCATAAAAGCCATTTTTGAAAGTCCCACAGCTAATATCATTCTCAATGGGGAAACCTGAGAGTTTTCCCCCTGAGATCAGGAACATGACAAGGATGTCCACTCTCACTGCTGTTGTTTAACATAGTGTTGGAAGTTCTAGCATCAGCTCTCAGACAACAAAAAAAAATAAAAGACATCAAAATTGGTAAAGATGAAGTCAAATTTTCACTTTTCCCAGACGACATAAAATCTAGATATTCTACATGGAAAACCCAACAGACTCCATCAAAAGTCTGCTAGAACTGATACATGAATTCAGCAAAGTTTCAGGGTACAAAATCAATGTACAGAAGTTCCTTGCATTTTTATACACCAATAATGAAGTAACAGAAAGAGAAATAAAGAAACTGATCCCATTCACAAATGTACCAAGAGCCATAAAAGATCTAGGAATAAACTAACCAAAGATGTAAAAGTTCTGTATGCTGAAAACTATATAAAGTTTATGAAGGAAATTGAAGAAGATACAAAGAAATGGGAAAACATTCCATGCTCATGGATTGGAAGAATAAATATTGTTAAAATGTCAATACTACCCAAAGCAATCTAGACATTCAATGCAGTTCCAATCAAAATTTCATAGGCATTCTTTTCAAAGGTAGAACAAACAATCCTAAAATTTGAGAGGGACCACAAAAGAACCCCACTAGCCAAAGTAATATTGAAGAAGAAAACACCAAAGCGGGAGGCATCACGATCCCAGACTTTAGCCTCTACTAAAAAGCTGTAATCATCAAGACAGTATGGTATTGGCACAAAAACAGACACATAGATCAATGGAATGAAATAGAGACTGCAGAATTGGGCCCATAAATGTACTGCCAACTAATCTTTGACAAAGCAGGAAAGAATATCCAATGGAAAAAAAGACAGTCTCTTTAACAAATGGTGCTGGGAGAACTGGACAGCAACATGCAGAAGAATGAAACTAGACCACTTTCTTACACCATACACAAAAATAAACTCAAAGTGGATGAAGGACTTGAATGTGAGACAGGAAACCATCAAAACAATAGAGAATAAATCAGGAAAAAAAACTCTTTGACCTCAGACTCTGCAATTTCTTACTTGACACATCTCCAAAGGCAAGGGAATTAAAAGCAAAAATGAGCTGCTGGGACCTCATCAAGATAAAAAGCTTCTGCACTGCAAAGGAAACAATCAACAAAAGTATCAGGCAACCGATGGAATGGGAAAAGATATTTTCAAATGACATATTGGATAAAGGGCTAGTATCCAAAACCTATAAAGAACTCACCAAACTCCACACCTGAAAAGCAAATGATTCAGTGAAGAAATGGGCAGAAGACATGAACAGACATTTTTCCAAAGAAGATATACTGATGGCCAAAAGACACATGAAAAGATGGTCAATGTCACTCCTCATCAGGGAAATACAAGTCAAAACCACACGGAGATACCACGTCATGCCAGTCAGAGTGGCTGAAATGAACAAATCAGGAGACTATAGATGCTGGAGAGGATGTAGAGAAATGGGAACCCTCTTGCACTGTAGGTGGGTTTGCAAATTGGTGCAACTACTCTGGAAAACAGTGTGGCAGTTCCTAAAAAAATTAAAAATGGAACTACCCTATGACCCAGCAATAGCACTGCTAGGAATCTACCCAAAGGATACAGGACTGCTGATGTATAGGGGCACTTGTACCCCAATGTTTATAGCAGCACTTTTTTTTTTCAACGTTTTTAATTTATTTTTGGGACAGAGAGAGAGCACGAACGGGGGAGGGACAGAGAGAGAGGGAGACACAGAATCGGAAACAGGCTCCAGGCTCCGAGCCATCAGCCCAGAGCCTGACGCGGGGCTCGAACTCACGGACCGCGAGATCGTGACCTGGCTGAAGTCGGACGGTTAACCGACTGCGCCACCCAGGCGCCCCTATAGCAGCACTTTTAACAACAGCCAAATTATGGAAAGAGCCCAAATGTTCATGAACCGACGAATGGATAAAAAAGATGTGGTTTATGTATACAATGGAATACTACTTGGCAATGAGAAAGAATGGAATCCTGCCATTTGCAGCAATGTGGATGGAACTGGAGAATATTATGTTAAGTGAAATAAGTCAGTCAGAGAAAGACAGATACCATATATTTTCACTCATATGTGGATCTTGAGAAACTTAACAGAAGACCATGGGGGAGGGGAATGGGAAAAAAAAAAGTTGCAGAGAGGGAGGGAGGCAAACCATAAGAGACTCTTGGATACTGAGAACAAACTGAGGGTTGATGGGAAGTGGGGGAGAGGGAAAAGTGGATGATGGGTATTGAGGAGGACACCTGTTGGGATGAGTACTGGGTGTTGTATAGAAGCCAATTTGACAGTAAATTATATTATAAAAATAAACAATATATAAAAATAAAAATAAAAATAAAAAAATGTTTAAACGAAAACAAAATTTTCATAACTTAAAGAAAAAATAATACTAAAAGATAAATAAATTAAACCTGCATTACGCTTCACCCTGCCTGACTTGAGTCCACTTTCCATTCTCTACCTTCTGTTATTTATCTTCACATGTCTAACAATATGCTTATATTAGTCATTGTAAGACAATACATATTAGTGCCTATGGAAGATGACCTGATTTTAGTTTACTGCTACCTGTCCTCCCCTATGTTTTCTCCACCCCCCATTCTCCCAAAGCAATTATAAAACAAAACATAATTAAATATACATTATTTGCTTTCAGTGTTATAATCATGTGATTACTGAACTTTGCAGAATGTCCTAGTGTGATTTGCTTAATTTGGAGGGAGGGGAATAGAAATTTGTTGAGGAGTCAACTGCTTCCTTTAAAAAAATAGTGTCATATCCTAGCACTGTAGTGTTTTATCGGTAATTCTTGTTGAATCATAAAATCCTCTCTAGGTAGAATGCTTCAACAGTCCCCTTTAGCCATCTTCCCCAGATTGCTCTCCTATCTTCTCATGGGACTGCCCACTGGCTGTGGACCTGGAGTTTCCTTGCACTATTCTAGGAAGCTCTTTCCTTTCTTGTGTTAACTTCCTCATCTTTAGATCAGGTCTTCCCAGTCTTAGTCATTCTCTTCCCTTATTTTGGTGGAACACATTCTCCAAGGACTGCCTGAGGAATGTTTCATGGAAGGTAACTTTTTGGGAAACCTTGAATATTTGAAACTGTCTTTACCTTCACCTTCTTAGGTTGGAAATAATTTCCCCTCAAAGTTGTGAGAGCATTGATCCATTGTTGGCTAGATTCTGTTATTGCATGCAAATGGGTTCTATCTCATCTTTACATATGCTCATTTGATTGTGACTTCGTGCTTCAACCCCTTTACTACTAACCACAACCAGAAATTTTACTTCCTCCTTCAAATTTTGGAATTTTATGATGATGTGTTTTAGATACAGATAATGTCTTCTTTCTTGTCTTTCATTATGCCAGTCATTAGGCAAATTTTAGCAACCTGGAAAGTCAAGACTTTAATGATAAAAATGTCTTGTATTATTCCTTTTCCTTATATACACTGTAGTTTTAATGTGTTAAGCATAATACTGGTCTAACATGCTACTAAACATACATTAACAAACTCTTGTATCATAGTGAAAGAAGATATTATTTGAAAGACAGTTTATACACAGTTTAGTGTCAATGAATTAAGCATACGGCTGTTCTTACATGCTTCTGCACATATGTTTGTAAAGACTTTTATCTTAATGAAAGAATATGTTACTTGAAAAACATATTATATACCAGTATGGTTTCATTGAGTCGATAACAAGTCTATTCCAATGTGCTTCTACACATACCTTTACAAATACCTATACAATAATGAATAAAGATTTTACAAGAAGGATGCTACATATACAGTCCATTACAATGAGTTGAGTCTCTGGTTATTCCTGTATACTACTACATATATGTTTAAATTTTAATGAAAGAAGATGTTACTTGAAAGAAGGTTTATATACAGTTTCAATGAGTTAAGCATGTGATTATTTCCATATGGTTTTACATATGTATTTGCAAACATTTATAATAAAGAATAAAGATATTATTTAAACAATGCATTATACACATAGTATCAATGAGTTAAGCATAATGCTAGTCCTACATGCTTTACAAATCCTTATATCTTAATGATTGAAAATATCACCTAAAAGACGTATTATACAAAGTGTAGTTTCAATGAAGTAAGTATACAACGATTCCTATATGCTTCTACACAGAAGTTTATGTACACTTATATCTTAATGAAGAAGATGTTATTTGAGGAATGCGATGTACACATTGTAGTTCTAATGAATTAAGTCTATGTCTATATTCATTTGCTTCTACACAGAACTTTACAAACACTTATATCTTTTGTTTTTTTTTTTTTTTAGTTTTTGTTTAAATTCCGGGTAGTTAACATACAGTGTACTATTAGTTTCAGGTGTACAATATAGTAATTCAACACTTACATACAACACCCAGTGCTCATCATAAATGCACTCCTTAATCCCAGTCACATATGTAGCCCATCCCCCTACCCAACTCCCCTCTGATAACCATCAGTTTGTTCTTTATACTTAAAAGCCTGTTTCTTGGTTTTCTTGTCTCTTTCTTTCCCCTATGATTCTTTGTTTCTTGAATTCTATATATGAGTGAAATCATATGGTATTTATCTTTGACTGACTTATTTCACTTAGCATAATGCTCTCTAGCTCCATTCATGTCATTACAAATGGCAAGACTTTGTCCTTTTTTATGGTAAAAATATTCCATTCTAATGGAATATTACCTAATGTATAATGTGTATATATATACACCATTTTTTTTATCCTTTCATCAGTCTATGTACACTTGGGCTGTTTCCATAATTTGGCTATTGTTGATCATGCTGCTATAGACATCAGGGTGCATGTATCACTTTGAATTTGTATGTACTCAAATACCTAGTAGTGAAATTTTTGGGTCATAGGGCAGTTCTACATGTAACTTTTTGTGGAACCTCCATACTGTTCTCCAGAGTGGCTGACCACGTTTAATTCCCACCAATATAGCAAGATAATTTCCCTTTTTCCACATCATCACCCATACCTGTTTTTTCTTATGTTGCTGATTTCAGTCATTCTGACAGGTGTGAGGTAATATCTCAGGTAGTTTTGATTTGCACTTCCCAGATGATCAGTGACATTGAACATCTTTTGTGTGTCGGTGATTTGCAAATCTTCTTTGGAGAAATGACCGTTCATATCTTCTCCCTGTTTTTTAATTGAATTATTTGTTTCGGGGGTATTGTGTTGTATCAGTTTATATATTCTGGATAGTAACCCTTTATCACATATGTCATTTCCAAATATCTTCCCCCATTCAATATTTTGTCTTTTAATTTGTTAATTGCTACTTTCACTGTGCAGAAGCTTTTTATTTTGATGAAGTCCCAGTAGTTTTTTTTTTTTGTTTTTTTTGTTTTTGTTTTTTTTGCTTTTGTTCCCCTTACCTCGGGAGACATATTTACTGACAAGTTGCTATGGCCAATGTGAAAGAAATGATTGCCTGTGTTATCTTCTAGGATTTTCATGGTTTCAAGTTTCACATTTAGGTCTTTCATCCATTTGGAATTTATTTTTGTGTATGTTGTAAGAAAATTGTCCAGGTTAATTCTTTTGCATGTTGCTGTCCAGTTTTCTCAAAGCCATTTATTTTATGGGACTATATTTTTCCCATTGGATATTCTTTCCTGCTTTTTCAAAGATTAATTGACACTATAATTGTGGATTCATTTCTGGGTTTTCTATTCTGTTCAGTTAATCTTCCTGTCTCTGTTCTGGTGCCAGTACCATACTATATATTACATGCCACAGCTTTGTAACATAACTTGAAGTCTGAAATTGTGATGCCTCCAACTTTGCTTTTCCTTTTCAAGGCTGTTTTGGCTATCAGGGGTCTTTTGTGGTTCCATACACATTTTTGGATTGCTTGTTCTAGCTCTGTGAAAACCGCTGTTGATATTTTGATAGGGATTACATTAAATGTGTAGGTTGCTTTGGGTAGTATAGACATTTTAACAATATTTATTCTTTCAATCCATGAGCATGTAATGTTCTTCCATTTCTTTGTGTCCTCTTCAATTACTTTCATCTATGTTTTTTTTTTTAATATTCAGAGTACAGGTCTTTCATCTCCTAATTAGATTAATTCCTAGTTATATTATTGGTTTTGGTATAATTGTAAATGTGATTGATTCCTCAATTTTTCTTTCTACCATTTTATTATTGGTATATGGAAACTCAACAGATTTATGTACATTGCTTTTGTATTCTTTGATTTTATTGAATATGTTTATTAGTCCCTAACAGTTTTTTAGTGAGGTCTTTTGGATTTTCTATACATAGTATCATATTATCTGCAAAATTTAGAATTTTTTGTTCTAGCTCTGTGAGGAATGTTGGTGTTATTTTGATAGGGATAGCATTGAATGTGTAGATTTCTTTGGGTAGTTTAGACATTTTAATATTTGTTCTTCCAATCCATGAGCATGGAATGTTTTTCCACTTCTTTGTGTCCTCTTCAGTTTCTTTCATAAGTGTTCTATAGTTTCAGCATACAGATCTTTTAAGTCTTTGGTTAGGTTTATTCCTAGGTGTATTATGATTTTTGGTGCAATTGTAAACGAGATTAACACCCTTTTTCTTTCTGCTGCTTTATTTTATGTATATAGAAGTGCAACAGATTTCTTTTCATTGATTTCATATCTTACAACTTGCTAAATTCATATATCAGTTCTAGAAATTTTTTGGTGGAGTCTTTCAGGTTTTCCACATAGAGTATCATGTCATCTGTGAAGAGTGAAAGTTTGACTTGTTCCTTGCCAATTTGTATGCTTTTTTATTTATTTTTGTTGTCTGATTGCTGAAGCTAGGACTTCCAGTACTATGTTGTACAACAATGGAGAGAGTGGGCAACCCTATTGTGTTCCTGACCTTAGGGGGAAAGCTCTCAGTTTTTCCCCATTGAGGATGATATTTGTTGTGGGTCTTTCATTTATGGCCTTTATGATGTTGAAGTATGTTCCTTCTATCCCCACTTTCTTGAATATTTTGATCAATAAAGGATGCTATATTTTGTCAAATGCTTTTTATGCATCTATGTGGTTCTTATCCTTTCTTTTATTAATGTGGTGTATTAAGTTGATTGAATTGTGGATATTGAACCATCCCTGCAGTGCAGAAGTAAATCCCACTTGATTGTGGTGAATAATTCTTTTAATGTATTATTGGATTCAATTTGTAGTGTCTTTTGAGAATTGGTATGAATTCTTTTCTAAATGTTAAGTAAAATTTGTCTGTGAAGGTAACTGGCCCTGTACTTTTATTTGTTGTGAGCTTTTCAATTATTGATTCTATTTCTTTGCTAGTTATCCATCTGTTAAAGTTTTCTATTTTACCTGTTTAAGTTTTGCCAATTTATATATTTCCAGGAATTTATCCATTTCATCCAGGTTGCCCAATGTGTTGGCATACAGTTTTTCATAATACTTTCTTAGAACTGTTTTTATTTCTGTGGAGTTGGTTATTGTTTCTCCTCTCTCATTTGTGATTTTATTTATTTTGACTTTTTCTCTTTTCTGTTTGGTAACTCAGGCTAGAAGTTTGTCAACTTTATTAAGTTTTTCAAAGAGTAGCTTCTGGTTTCATTGATGTGTTCTATTGTGTTTTTGTTTTTTGATGGTTTTTGTTTGTTTTTTGTTTCTATATTTTTTTAATTTCTGCTCTAATCATTATAATTTCTTTCCTTCTGTCAGCTTTACCCTTCATTTGTTGTTCTTCTTCCAACTTCTTTAGGTGTATAGTTGTTTATTTGAGATTTTTCTTGCTTCTTGATGTAGACCTGTATTTCTATAAACTTCCCTCTTTGAACCATTTTTGCTGCATCCCAAAGGTTTTGGACCATTGTGTTTTCATTTTCATTTATTTCCATGTACTTTAAAATAAATTCTTCTTTGATTTCCTGTTTGGCCCATTCATTGTTTAATAGTGTGTTGTTTAACCTTGATGTGTTTGTGCTCTCTTCAGATTTTTTCCTGTAGCTGACTTCTAGCTTCAATATCATGGTTAGAAAGGTTCATAGTATGACATTGATCATTTTTTTGGTCTGTGGATGTATGTTTGTGACATAATATATGTTCTATTCTGGAGAATGTTCCATGTGCACTTGAAAATAATGTGTATTATGCTTTTTAGAGTGTAATGTTTTAAGTGTATTTTTTTAAGTTTATTTATTTGGAGAGAGAGAGGGGGAGGGAGAGGGATAATGGGAGTGTGTACCTGAGACAAGGAAGGGCAGAAAGAGAAGACAGAGTATCCTGAGTAGGCTCTTCACTGCCAGCACAGAACCTGATATGGGCTCAAACTCATGAACCATGAGATCATGACATGAGCCAAGATCAAGAGTCAGATGCTTAACCGACTGAGCCACACAGGCGCCCCTAGAATAGAATGTTTTGAATATATTTAGTAAGTCCATCTGTTCTGGTGTGTCACTCAAAGCCATTGTTGCCTTGTTGATTATCTGTTTAGATGATCTGTCCATTGATGTAAATGGGGTGTTAAAGTCCCATGATATTATTGTATTATTATCAGTGATTTTCCTTTATGTTTGTTATTAACTGGTTTATATATTTGGGTGCTTTCCATCCTGGGTGCATACTTATTTACAATTGTTACATCTTCTTGTTGGATTGTCTCCTTTGTGATTATGTAGTGCCCTTCTTTTTCTCTTATTACAGTCTTTTTTTTAAGTCTATTTTTTCTGATATAAATACCACTATTCCACCTTTCTTTTGATTCCCATTTGGATGAAAAATGTTTCCCCATGCCCTCACTTTCAATCTCCATGTGTCTTTAGGTCTCAAATGAGTTTCTCATAGGCAGCATATAAATGGATCTTATTTTCTAAACCCATTCTGATACCCTATATCTTTTGATTGAAGCATTTAGTCCATTTACATTGAAATTAATTATTGGTATATATGTGTTATTGCCATTTTATTACTTGTTTTGTCATACTCAGAGATTTTCTCTGATGCTTTCTTATTGTTTTTTTTTTTTTCTCTTTTGGTCTCTCCTTTGCACTCAAAGTTACCTATAATAATTCTTGAAGAGCTGGTTAAGTAGTCATATACTCCTTTAGTTTTTGTTTCTCTGGGAAACTTTTTATCTATCCTATTCTGAATAATAGACTTGCTGGGCAAGTACTCTTAGGTGCACATTTTCCCCATTCAGCATTTTGAATATGTCATGCCAATCCCTCCTACATTGCCAAGTTTCCATTGAGAAATGTCCAGCTATCCTTATGAGTTTTCCCTTATAAGTTAAGGACTCCTCATGTCTTGCTGTTTTTAAGATTTTTTTCTTTATCCCTATATTTTGCAAATTTAATGGCAATATATCTTGGTGTTGGCCTGCTTTGTTGATTTTGATGGGGGTTCTCTGTGCCTCCTGGATTTTGATGTCTATTTCCTTCCCCAGATTAGGGGAAATTATGTGCTATTATTTCTTCAAATAAATTTTCTGCCCCCTTTCCTGTCTCCTCTTCTGGGACTACTATAATATGAGTGTTATTACATTTGATGGAGTCACCGAGTTTACCAAGTATATTCTTGTGTTGCATAATTTTTTCTCTTTTTTTTCAGATTCATTACTTTCTATTAGTCTTCTAGATCACTATTTCATTACTCTGCTTCTCCTATCTTGCTGTTCTTTGCATCAAGTGCATTTCTTTTTTTAAAAATTTTTTTTTCAACGTTTTTAATTTATTTTTGGGACAGAGAGAGACAGAGCATGAACGGGGGAGGGGCAGAGAGAGAGGGAGACACAGAATCAGAAATAGGCTCCAGGCTCCGAGCCATCAGCCCAGAGCCTGACGCGGGGCTCGAACTCACGGACCGCGAGATCGTGACCTGGTTGAAGTCGGACGCTTAACTGACTGCGCCACCCAGGCGCCCCACATCAAGTGCATTTCTAATCTCGTTTATTGCACACTTCATCTCTTATTGATTCTTTTTAAAGTCTTTTATCTCTGTGTAAGGGTCTCACTGATATCTTCTGTTCTTTTCTCAAGCCCAGTATACTTATAACTGTTATTTTAAAATTGCCATCAGGCATGTTGCTTATATCCATTTTGCTTAGATCTCTGGCCATACCCTTATTTTGTTCTTCATTTGGGATAAATTCCTCCATATCAGCATTTTGGCTAAGTCTCTGCCTTCTTATGTGTGTCAGTTATGTCTCTTATTCTTGAAAGTAATGACCTTATGGAGAAGAGGTCCTGTAGTGCCCTGGGCCTGGTGCTTCAAGCAGTGTCTCTGACATGCATTACATGTACTCTGCCACTGTGTTTTATCTGCTCTATCCTTCAGATCAGTTGTCTGCTGAGGCTCTCCTTGCATGCTATAGGCAGTGTTTGGTCCCCGGACTGAATGTGGCAAGTTTTACTTAGGTGCGCTGTGGTCTGCTTGTGAAATGAGACCTGTTACCACCTCCACCATAACGGATGTCCTGCAGAACTCTGGTTGGGAGAAGTGGTGCCTACAGAGGTTTGATCTGGTCTTCTGTGGGAGGGGACTGCCTCATACTGAGGCAAGTGTGACTGAGAAGGGCAATTCCACCAGAGCACAGGGGATGGGGCTTAGTGTGTGCAAGTTAATCAGCTAGTGTCTGGGCTGTGCTGCTTCCCACAGGTGGTTCTGTGTTTATGCTGAGGGGCAGGGGAGGGAAATGGTGCTGGCCAGCATATTTGTTCCCTGAGAAGTGTATCCATGAAAGCTGCTTCTCAGAGATGCACTCTGAGAAGAGCAAATAATCTCCACACTGTGTGCCCCAGGTTCTCTTCAGATTGATGCTTCCAGGCTATGTGCCTGTGGTTTGTTTGCCTGCCTTCTTTCCCAGAGTAAGGCAATGCCCTCCAAGCTCTATCCCAGCTAAGTCTCTGACCTTTAAAACTCCAGACTTTAAGCTTTGCTGATTGCATGAACTCACAAAACTCAACCCCTTTCATTTTCCAAGCCAAAGGCTTTGGGGAAATATTCTCTTTGTGAATTTCCCTGTGCGCCTCACTGTTTCTCTCCCTTCATGACCATGGTTCCTCCACCTCTACAGCACCAGCAATATGTTTCTCCCTGGAACCACATATCTGCACTTCCTCCTGCCTTCTTTGAGGTGGCCTTTTATCTCTCCCTTTAGTTGTGGAGTTTGTTCTGTCAGTCTTCAGGTCTATTTCTGGGGTATTTAAGATGATTTTATAGTTATCTAGTTGTGTTTGTGGAAAGAGGTGAGCCTATGGTCCTCCTATTCACCACTATCTTCCTCTGAAGCTTCTGTTATATTATTTCATTAATAAATTCTTTTTCCCATGGTATTATTTTTCTCTCTTATACTTATATTATGATTATTTTATATCATTTTATATTGTGTATCTTTTTCTGTTTGCATTAGTTTTCAGGAAATTTCTCCCAATTTACTTTCCAACTACCTACTAATTGAGGGAAAAAAAAAACAAAACTCCAAAGGGTCTTTCTGATCCTTGTATTATTCTTCTTTTACAGCATCTTGTTATTTTGTTGGCTCAATAACCTCCTCTCTCTGAAGACATTATAATTACTTTGAAATTTTCTTCTGGTCCCACATTGCTTCTGTTACTTCTAATATAATTTCTCTAAGGTGCAGAGTATTCTTTTTACAATAAAACATTTACTCACTGACATTTTAATATTTAGAAATGAAGTATTCATGGATAATTGGAAGCTCTCTGCAGGCCTCACATTGGGACAAAGACTGGGAATTTAGGGGAATTGCTGTTTGTTACTATTTCCAGGTCTTTTTACTTTGGCTTAGTAATTTCACAAGGATTTTTTTTATCCATTGTTTGGGGAGTTCAAAACCTGTGGACAAAATTCTGGGAGCTAATTAGGGAAATGATTTGGTGTGCTCACCTTTTATTTCTGTGTCACTGAATCTTGGGTCTTTGATTTAACTTCTAAAAATCAGGAACTGCATGTTCTGTTGGAATGAGGAAAGCCAATCACTAATTCTGTTTGGTTTGTGAATTTTTAACTCTCTCTTGTATTTTGGACCCAATGCAAGTTCCTATCCTGAGAAACACAGAACGTGTAACTCTTGAGATGCTTCAGGTTATCCCTATAGAGAACTGTGACAGTCTGAGATATTACATTACTTGTGAATTAACAAGTTGGCCCACTACAGTTTCATAGATTATGGCAGAAGAGGGGAGGTATTTGGTTCAGAAACAAATGACTTTATTATTCAAAGCATAGGAGGAATCATGAGCTCCATGTTTGCATATATTCCCTTTCCTCCCCCTCACCAAGTTCCATGGGGTAAATGTGAAGCAGTTTGTGTCACAGCTGAGGATCCCTGAAGTTAGAAAACTCCGACCTTTTTAATGTACTCACACCTCTTAATGGTGTTTTTAATGAAGAAGCTTCTTGATTTTAAAGAAATTCAATTTATCAATTAATTCCTTTATGCTTAGTGTTTTCATGTCCTATTTAAGAGATATTTGCTTACCTTAAAGTCATGAACATAATTTAAAAATTTATCTTCTTCTGGGGCTCCTGGGTGGCTCAGTTGGTTAAGCATGCAACTCTTGATTTCAGCCCAGGCCTTGATCTCACAGCACATGAGTTGGAGCCCTGCATCAGGTTCTCTGCTGTCTGCTCAGAGCACACTTTGGACCTTCTGTCTCTCTCTCTCTGCCCGTCCCCCACTCAAACTCTCTTCCTCTCTCAAAAGTGAACAATTAAAAATTCTGTTTTCTTTTTAACATTTGAATATTCTAGCATTCACATTTATGTCTATAATCCACCTCAACTTAAATTTTGTTTATAATGTGAGGCAGAAATCAAGGTTAATTTCCCCCCTATAATGGTATCCAGTTGCTGTGAGACCACATATTGGAAAAAAACTATTTTAAATAATGCATAGAATCCTAAAGACTGGGAACATGTTTTGGTATTTAATATGTTGCTACTTTTATAAACTATAGAATGTGAAACCAAATACAGCTGTCATTATTGTGTATTTACCCAATGGTGATTAGGCTATTCAGAGGCAACAAAGAAATAAAAGAACTGTCTTTAAGGAGGTTATAAACAAATGGATATAAATAAGCTTTATACATATACTGTAATTTATTAAAATGAAGGGAAAATTTATGCAATAAAATGGATAAAATGTTTCTGTAAGGCCTCTTACAGCTCTCTGACTGTATAATTGTTACTGCAATTCTACAGTTGTCACATTTGTTCCAAAATATCTGCCCATGCCCAAGGAAAACTAGGGAGCCTGGAAAAATTGTATTTTATGGTATATTAAGAAATTTCCTGGAAGAGAACTCAATCCAAGAAAAGGAGCACCAGGAAAGGAAAATTGGATTTATTAACAAATCATTCTGAGTATGGTATCTGGCACTCCCTTTCTTCCAGGGTACCTGAGGAGATGTGGGAAGTTAAAGCTGTTTCACTGAAACTGTGATAGGATATTGAGGCCCTTGCAACCCTAATTTAAGATTTCTTAGACCAAGGTCTACATAAAAGCATGAAGTTAATTCTTCTTCACTTTGCTACTGAACACTGTGCACCTTTGGTCCTCTGAGCGCTACAGGGCCAGTGAGCTAAGTGGAAATTGTAATGGCATCTTTTGGACATGTCAGGTGCCAAGTCAGATGGCAGTACCCAGCAACAATGGAAATTATATACAATAGATAAAGTACACCAAATGTAAAAGAGTGTACCTAGCATTTTCTAGAATAGGATTAGAGGAGAGAAAATGGGCATTGCATTTTGATTGTTCAGAGAGCAGACTGGGCTTGTTCTTTAGATGTATAAAGCATCTTTTTGAAGCTCCTACATATAGATTATAAGCAAGAGAATGGTTGGCAGAAAGAAGCATAAAGGTCCATTTAACACTGTGGTAGAGGACAGGCAGAAAACTACTTTGAAAATGTTAACATAAGGCAATGTTTTTTGTTGGATTTTAAAACATTTAAGTTATCTTACCTGTTCAGTTCTCTTAACAACCCAAGAGATTGCAGCCAGTTTGTCTAAGATGAAAAGGAAGGAATCACATGGAGAGTAAAAGATTTACCTACTATTTTAATAGCCAATCCAGGTCTACTAGTGACTGGGTCTATGGACATCTTTCTCTAATTCTTGCCTTTTGTCCTCTGTAGCCTCACTGTCCCCACAGGGCTTCTCACACCTTCCAACGTTCTCTACAATCCTGACCCATCTGCCCACCAAGACTACTCTCAGGCAAATTCTTCTGAAACACCACACTTAATATGTTTCTACTCTATTCAGTTGCCCCAAAGACTCCCCACTGGCTCCTAGATTACACATGAATACCGCAGCCTGGCAGCCACATGCCCTTCTTCTCTTTCACTTCTCTTTTATTCTCTAGTTAAACCAATTTTCTAAACATCTTGAGTTTTCCTAAAGTTTTTGTAAATTCCCATTACTATCTCTCCTACTGTAAGCATTGCTTTCTACAATATACTATATAGGTTTGCGTGTCTTAGTCCCTCCATGAAGTGAACATTCTGTGATAGGAGGGGTTTACAGAGCCTCTTGGTGACTCCCCTGCAGGGGCTATGGGAGTTCTCTGTGTAGAGAACCAACTCCACCATTGATGGGCCCAGCCTCACTGTCACTCAAAAGCGTCTTCTTAGTAATGGACTCTGATTCAATTTAGTTAGTGGAGAAACTGGAAAAAGAAAATGTCAGAGGGAACTATATCCATGTCCCCAAGTAAGTTTTATTGCCACTGCACATAGAAGAAATTAGAATGTTTGACATAAGTATTCCAAAAATAATTTTCCAATTTTATTTTGAAAAATTTCAAATGTAAAGAAAAGCTGAGGGAATAGTACAGTAGATGCTCATTTACCCTTGACTTAGATTAATTTCTTGAAAGTTAAAATTTTTTTATTTATAATGAAAATGATTCCATGCTAATTTGAACAGCTACATTGTACAAAAAATGACTTGGAAATTCCCTTTTGATATCCTTAAAGAGCTGGATGCCAGTATATATGCTTTTCTCTCTCTTCGGACCTCGTAATGTCAAACTGGAGTTGAGCAGAAATATAACCTAGGTTCCCTCAAATCGTTCTTGGGCTCCAGACAAGGAACTGGACCTCTAAACAAATAAAAGGGTTACTAATAACTATAACCAGAGAAAGACAAAGCTATGAGTGATGAAATTCCCTTCCACATGGCAGCCCTCCACTCCTGTAATCTTCAGTTTCACATGCTTTCATTTTGTAAGTCATAGTGAGCTAGTTTTATTTATCATAGAATGACCTAGATCAACTGTTAACTTTCTCATATTTACTTTCTCTCTCTAAACACACACGTGCACGCATGCACACACACACACACACACACACACACACACTTTTCACTAATATGTTGAAAACAAGTTGCAGACATCACAGCATGTCACCCCTAAATGTTTCAGATGTACTAAGAAAGAAAGCATTCTACTCCTCATGCACAATACTGCTAAATCATTTAATAAACTTGAATAAATCAAAGTTATCATTTAGTGTCTAATCCAGAATCAAAAGTTTTCCAGTTGCATTTGCAATGTCTTCCATAGCTGTATTACTTTGATCCCAGAATCAAGGTACACCCTTGACATTTACTAATTATGTCTCTTCAGTAACCTTTGATCTAGATTGGCACCCTCCTTTTTGATTTGTGTCTTTCTCATGGCATTTACTTTTGTGAGGATTCCAGACCAGTTATCTGCTAAAATGGCATAATGTCCCACATTGTGGAACACCTGATCGTTGTATCATGATTAAATGTATGTTGAGCATTATTTTGGCAGCAATGTCTCATTATCAAAATGATTTTAATTAAACATTAAAAATTATTGTGTTTTCTGCTGTTGTGAAAAGGATTCAGCTTCATAATGCGCATGAATTCCTTAGATCCCAACAAAGTTAACAAATGATATTAACACATGTGAGTCTCCTATTCCAAATGGAAAGTGATGTCTCTCACATCAGATACATCTTGCTTTTGAAGTGTTTAGAAATTCAGCTCCACAAGCACATTAGTAATCAGTCGTGGATCTGAATTTTCTTCAAATGGTTCTTATAAATCTTCTCTAAAAGATACAAGATGGCAAATGTGCCTCTAAATATTTTTACTGGCAATATTTGAAAAAAATAGAATCAAAGCTTTGACATACCAGAAATAAATGGTAGTTGAGATAGGTTGTTAGGAGTTATTTAATTTCTTGTCCTAGATCATTTTATTTCCTTTTTGTCTGTTATGGGACAGATGGAGTGGGGTTTCTTATTAGAATACCATATGAGTGATTATGCATTTATCTGCAACGAGACTCAATGTTTGGAGGCACCCTGAAGATAATGTAATACAGTGTTCTGACTCACTGCATCAACTCCCTGTAGATAACTGGTCCCCACCAACCATATTGATATCCATTACCAGAGACATGCATTGAAATACTGGAAAATTTTTGAATTAAATATTCCCTCTATTTTGATATATCAGTACAGGTTATAGTTCTTGTAAGCCTTTATCCACCTTAAATCTCTTCAAATATTTATAGATAGCTCTATGTTCTCAGAAGGATTTTCTTCTGCTTTAAAAATCCTACGCTGTCCTCTGCCCCTTGGGTATTTCCTGTAAGAGTGTACTTCCTGCCTGCTTTATTTTTAAAAAGTGTGTTCCAGTCCTCCCTCCCTCCTTCCATCTCTCATTTCCTTCCTCAGACAATAATTTGGGTCCACTGAGTACAAACCAGGCATGGGAACACCAAGGTGAATACTTGTCATCAGGGAGCTCACAAATCACAAAAGTGCAAGGAGAGGGTCAGAGAAGCAGACAGTGCTCATAACAGTGAGTTAGCACCACCACTGGGATTAGGGCTCCTGTCACACCCATCACAAAGGAGGCGGTGGTCACTGGCAAAAGAGGAAAGTGAAGATCAGTTTTGTATGAGTGGTAGTTTTCTAGAGAGGTGTGGGTATGGTCAAACTTCTAGATGGGGAAGTGCAAAAGGAAGACATGCAAAGCTACAAAGTAGGGAAGTATAAGATGGCAGGAGTGGGGAATGGAGAAGAATGCAGAGAGCCAGGCATAGAGAGTCTTCAGAACCTTTCTTACTGGCTTGAATTTTGTCTTTGGGCAGGGGAAAGCTTCCAGAATGAGTTTCACATTACAGAGTAGTAACAGGACAGACACATCTTTCAGAAGGGTGTCTGATGAAAAGTGCATTCACATATCTATACATGACATAGAATACTTTCTCAACTAATAGATATATCATGAAGGAAAGAGATGCAGAAAGAACTACATTTTCCTTTCCTCTTAACACCTTAGTTTTTTGTATAACACTTCAGCTGATTGTAAACAATATCACCATTGATTTTATTTTATTATTGTTTTTGCTTTTAAAAAAACGTTTAAGTAGTGCCCTAACATGAACAACACCTTCTTTTTTGGGTAGAGCCATTTTTAAAAAAATGTTTTGAGTGGAAAGTAAAGGCATTTATGTTTCTTCCTTCACAGCATTAGGACTCTTTGGAGAACTGTCTGGCGTAGAACAGATATTGCAAGGAGACCTGCGCCTGTTCTCTTGGCTTGGCCTTCATGTAGAAAAAACTGTGTAGACATGGTAGCCCTCGGCTTTCATGTACTTCAGCCAACACACACATCATTATGGTCACATCCATTAGGTTACAGCACCCAGTGAGGCACTGACATTGAACTGGCAAAGCAAACAACTTCTACTATTTCCTGGAAAATAAACATATTCAATATATTATTACAACTAATATTACATATCATTTTATTTAAATAAAATGACAAGAAAGGAGAAGTCCATCATCCTGCAGGATGAATATCTCAAACTGTATGCAGACCATGCTGGTTCAGCAAAGACAATGCCCCATCTTTCTTAGCATATTTCTTCACAGAGATAATAGGATGACTCTTGCAACCTGAAACCTTCTCCTGTGTTACCTCAGGGGACTTTAAGCTGAAGCCAGACTCTTTTTACCAAAAATCCAAGTGATACAGAGTCTTATTCTCCCTAAGTTAACTCTCCAGCCAGTGTAATTTTGACTAATTTTGTTCTGTTCCTCTGAATATATACTTCTCTAAAATATGACTCCTTCTCTGTGGGTTTCTGGACTATGACCTCATGAAGGGAAGAGGATTCTCTTCATCTTTGTGTCTCCTGCTCCTGCATAGTGCAAGGCCCAGGTTTTGTGCTTTAGGGTCGTTGGTTTTGAGTGAGTGGTGAAGGGATAACTGCAGGGATCACATCCTCAAAGCCACTGTCCTCCCACCATCATGGTACTGCATGCTGCTTTTCCTCCTTATTCTTCCTTTTGTTCTATTTGGGCCCTTGAATGGATTGGATGGTACCTACCTATACTGGTGAGGTTATCTTAATTCAGTTCACCAATTCAGATGTTAATGTCTTCCAGACACATCCTCACAGATACAACCTGAAATAACATTTTACCGACCAGTTCTCTGGACTTCTCTTAGCCTAGTCTAGTTGATGCATAAAATTAACCATCACAACTCCCCAACAGGTGGCCACACCACTTATGTCTGAAAACATACAATAATTAAGCAGTTCCCCCTGTGAAAGGCAGAACATGTAGTTGTTTGGTTAAGAAGTCCCTCCTTCTGTTTTTCTGCACGATTCCTGTAGTCAAGGTTCATGCAAAGTAATTAAACCTAGGGCTGAAAGGAGAACCATGCAGGTATGACCTTATGTATATGGAGGGTCCAAGTCCTTTTTTTTCTTATTAACATGTTTATTGGGATAGATAATTTGTGCAGTAATAGATATGTGTCAAGTCCTGTGCTGAGGGGTGGGGATGCAATGGTAAGCAAAATAGGCATGGGGAACCTTGTCCTCGTGGAGCAAAGGAAGAAGAGTTAGGGAGAAACCATTAATTTCATACTCTTAGAAAACATATTTACAAATGTTGGTAAGGGCTGTATACAGGTGTTGTGAAATGTATAATGGGAGAATTTATCTGATTAGAAAAGTCAGAGAAGACTTTACTGGACAACTGCTGGATGTGAAAAGAAATGAAAAAGCATGTCATGCAGAGGGAATTGTATGACAAAATCATGAAGGCTGTAGGGAGTGTTGGCCATTGGAGCAGCTGATCAAAAGCCAGTGAGTCTAAGGAGGAGAAGAAAGAGGAGCATGTTGGTGGAAGGTACTGGAGAAGTGGGCTCGGGATAGCTTATCTAAGGCTTCTAAGTGCTAATAGCTATGGAAAGCCATTGGAAATGGAGGATGTAGTGATAGGAATGTGATAAAGATTGTGTGCCAAATCCCTTCCCTTTGAGGGTTACTGCACAAGAGGTGCTAATACTGATGGTCAACAATAGTATGTGTTCCTTCCCCAGTGAGAAAGTTCAGTGTCCTTTGATAACACCTCCTTCTTTCTGCCTGGCTTCGCTTAGGCTGTCATGACAAAATACAGCAAACTGGATTATTTAAACAGCAGATATTTATTTTATCACTATTCTGGAGGCTGGGAAGTCTATGATCAAGGTCCTGGCCAATGCAGTTGCCAGATGAGGACTCCCTTCCTGGATTGCAGATGGCTGCCTTCTTGCTGTGTCATCACATGGTGCTGAGATGAAATTCTGTTCTCTCATCCTCTTTTTGTAAGAACACTAATCCCATCATGGGGCTACACTCTCATGATCTCTTCTAACCCTAATTTCCTCCCAGAATCCCCATATCCAAATTCCATCACATTGGTAGTTTAGGGCTTCATCATGTGAATTTTGGGAAAACACTGACATTTAGTTCCTAACACAACCCTTACAAGACCATCAAGAAAAAGGCCAACAATAATGGCAATAGCAATAATAGACACCCCTTATGTACCACTATTGTAAGTGCTTGGGATGTTTCTATGTGTTTTATGTATATTTATTTATCCTCCCAGCAACACCTTAAAAAAAAAAAAAAGTAAAAGTCCAACCACTTTCTGTTAAAAGGACTTAACAGCAAAATTATTTTGCTTCAATTTACCTAAGTGGGATACTGGTTAACCAAACTCCCAGCCGCTCTGCCTCTGCCCCTACCTGGCTTTTTCTCTTCCTTGGTTATGAGCTAAGACTTGACTCAGCAGTTCAGACTCTTAGCTAACACTTTCTTCCCAGAGCTCACCCCCATGGGAAAGTCTTAGGTCCCCACTACGATTAACTCCATACTTATGGGTCTGTGGCAGTCTTTCTTCTTTAACAGTGCATCTGTAACCCCAAACCCAGTGTGTGGGTCATGGTAAAGCTTAAAAAAATATTTGTGGAATAAATACATGTTATTTTGGCCTTGACATTGCCAGTAAGTCCAAGACTGAGTATATTTTTGCCAAAAGAGTCTTGAAGTCATACTTGTTAAACATCTCCCACATAAGCATATTCCTAGTTACTCCTTAACATCTGTCAAACCAGCATTCCTCATTCTACTCCCGGAATTATCCTTCACTTATTAAAGTCCTTTAGATATTTGAAAATATATCCCATTACCAATATGTCTTCCATTTTTAAGGTTAAAAATCTTTTGTTGTCTTTTCCCAGTGGGATTCCCTTTATTAGCCTGGTTGGGCCTAAGTGCTTTTATCCGTCTCATTTCTCAGATTATTTAACCTTGCTAATAATTACTGGAAATCTTCATGTTCAGTGATGCAGTTATAAAAATAAGTTTCCCTGGGGTGCCTGGGTGGCTCAGTTAGTTAAACAACCTGGAGCCTATTTTGGGTTCTGTCTTCCTCTCTCTCTGCTCCTTCCCTGCTCATGCTCTGTCTCTATCTTTCAAAAATAAAAACACATTAAATTTTTTTAAATAAAAATAAGTTTCCCAGGTTGCCTGGGTGGCTCAGTCAGTTGAGTATACAATTCTTGATATTGGCCCAGGTCGTGATCTCAAAGTTCATGAGATCAAGCCCCACGTCAAGCTCCACACTAAGTGTAGAACCTGCTTGGGATTCTCTCTCTCTCCCCCCTTCCCTGCCGTTCCCCTGCTCACATTCTCTCTCTCTAAAAATAAACTTAAAAAGTAAAAATAAAAATAAGTTTTTCAACCATGAAGTGACTGCAGATGTAGTCTGTTCAGTGTCCAATGTTGGGCCACATTTGCTGCCCTTAATAGGAATAAAAGACTTCCATAAGACTTCTATAAGGTAGCAGTAGCAATTTTTTTTATTTAATTTTATTTATTTATTTATTTATTTATTTATTTATTTATTTATTGTTGGTTTAAAACTCTGAGCCCTTTTTCTCAAATGATTTCCTGCTATATGATCTCTTCTTACTCAGTTCTTATGTACCTAATTTTACATTTTATCCCTTTAAAAGTTCTTCTTAGTTTAAATTTATCATAATAATCTGGGAAGAACATTTTGGACATTAACATCATCCAAGATATTCCCCTCATTCCACAGAATTCTCAACCCAGTAGCTCATAATGTTATGATGTTTCCTATATCTTCACTATATCCTCACATATGAAAAATCCTTATGATGCTGGGAAGTATGTTCTTGGCTGATATTAACTTCTATTCTCTGATCATGACTCTGCAATCCTCCTTAAACCTCTGAACTGCTCAGCATGTAGTCACCACATTTCTGTGTTGACCCTAGAATTCAGTGTGCTGAAAATCAAGGCATATGGGGTCCCTTTGGCATTCCTCTGACCTGCAATTCTGGTAGCTCTGTCTTGAAAATATGTGGTATTGTCTGCCATAACTTGTTTTGTTGTTGTTGTTTCCACTGATTCCATCTTGTTCCTAGTGATTACAGTATCCTTTTCTAAAGACTTAACAACTACCCAATAATTATTTATTCTCACCTTTGAGGAGAGATTGTTAGATTTACCAGTCTATCCCAAACCTACAATTTCCTTGTTATGAAAACCATAACAGCATGTGCCTGTTTCTGCTATTCTATAACCACTACCTTCTCTGCACTTTCAGAGGTTTGCAGTTAACATCTTTATGGGGAGGTAATTATCTTGAACCTGAAACTTTAAACCTAATTGTAACAACTAAATGTCACCTTCTACAACTGAAACCTCCTGAAGTCCATTTTATCCTTAAATTTGCCTAATATTAGTATCCCCTGGATGTCTCATTATTTCTAAAGCTCACTAGAGAGTACCATCTCTGGTTCTAAAATTCTTCAGCCTCCCATTGACCATTTCTGGGCTTTGCTTAGCATTAACATTTGTTGCTATCTTTAACTTCTATTTTTATATTCAACCGAGCTCTAAGACTTGG